>NC_090450.1:236221200-236883252 GCF_031143425.1 Pleurodeles waltl
GAGAAGAGACTGCTATGAGCTGTTAGAGCAGTTCTCCCCCTGTTCTCCCTTACTCCTGGACTGACTCACCTCTGTGTTCATGACATTGACACAGGTGACAGTCCCCCTGTGAAGAACAAAATTTACAGGTTGTCGGATAAGGTGAAGGCCAGCATCAAGGAGGAGGTCGCCAAGATGTTGACTTTAAGGGTTATTGAGAAATCCAGTAGTCCCTGGGCCAGCCCGGTGGTATTGGTTCCTAAGGCTACTGTCCCAGGTGCGAAGCCAGAACTCCGGTTCTGTGTGGACTACTGGGCTCTCAACTCAATCACGCGGACTGATGCTCACCCCATCCCCCGAACTGATGAGCTCGTTGACAGGCTCGGTGCTGCCAAGTTCCTGAGTACGTTCGAACTTACTTCAGGGTACTGGCAGATCGGCCTGACTGAGGGGGCTAAAGAAAGATCAGCATTTTCCACCCCTGATGGCAATTACCAATTCCGGGTAATGCCATGTGGACTGAAAAATGCCCCTGCTACCTTCCAACGGTTGGTTAACGGGGTCATAGCTGGTAAAGATGCCTACTGTGCAGCTTACCTGGTTGACATAGCTGTCTACAGTTCCAGCTGGGAGGAACACCTGCTCCACCTCAAGGAGGTGCTTCAGGCTCTGCAACAGGCAGGCCTGACTATCAAGGCTAGTAAGTGCCAGATTGGGCAGGGTTCCGTGGTGTACTTGGGACACCTAGTAGGTGGTGGCAAGATGCAGCCACTCCAGGCCAAGATTGAAACTATCAAGGCCTGGCAACCACCTAGAACACAGACTGAGGTGAGAGCCTTTTTGGGCCTCACTGGATACTACGCAAATTCGTCAAGGGCTATGGTACCATTGTGTCCCCCTTGACAGAACTCACTTCCAAGAAACAACCTAGGTTGGTGAATTGGACAGAGGCGTGTCAGAAAGCCTTTGATTCTCTGAAGGAAGCCATGTGCACGGCCCCCGTGCTCAAGGCCCCTGACTACTCCCAGGAATTTATTGTGCAGACAGATGCTTGAGAGCATGGCATAGGGGCTGTTCTAGCACAGCTAAATGAGGAGGGCTCAGACCAACCATTAGTCTTTATTAGCAGAAGACTATTACCACAGGAACAAAGGTGGAGTGCTATTGCGAGAGAAGCATTTGCTGTGGTCTGGGCACTGAAGAAGCTAAGACCCTACCTGTTTGGGACTCACTTCCGGGTTCAGAGAGACCACAGGCCCCTCAGATGGCTCATGCAGATGAGGGGTGAGAATCCAAAACTCTTGAGGTGGTCCATTTCCCTACAGGGGATGGACTTTACGGTGGAGCATCGCCCAGGGGTTGACCACGCCAATGCTGATGGTCTCTCCAGATACTTCCGCCTAGCGATGAGAGCTCCCAGGAGGTCGGGTAGCTCTCCCCACTTTCAGCTGGGGGGACACATGTTAGACCTGACATGCCTTAGGGTGGTCACCCCTAACTTTTTGCCTGCCTCCCTCCACTTTTTAGACTCTGTTTTGCTGGCTTTTAGACTCTGTGCACTTTATCACTGCTAACCAGTGCTAAAGTGCATATGCTGTCTCCCTTTAAACACATTTGATCATACCTGATTGGACTATTTAATTTACTTATAAGTCCCTAGTAATGTGCACTATATGTGCCTAGGGCCTGTAGATTAAATGCTACTAGTGGGCCTGCAGCACTGGTTGTGCAACCCACTTAAGTAGCCCCTTTTCCTTGTCTCAGGCCTGCCATTGCAAGGCCTGTGTGTGCAGTTTCACTGTCACCTCGACATGGCATTTAAAAGTACTTGCCAAGCCTAAACCTCCCCTTTCTCTACACATAAGTCACCTCTAATGTGTGCCCTAGGTAACCCCTAGAGCAGGGTGCTGTGTGTGTGAAAGGCAGGACATGTACCTGTGTAGTTTACATGTCCTGGTAGTGTAAAACTCCTAAATTCGTTTTTGCAGTACTGTGAGGCCTGCTCCCTTCATAGGCTAACATTGGGGCTGCCCTCCTACAGTATTGAAGTGGTAGCTGCTGATCGGAAAGGAGTAGGAAGGTCATATTTAGTATGGCCAGAATGGTAATACCAAATCCTGGTGACTGGTGAATTTGGATTTAATATTACTATTCTAGAAATGCCACTTTTAGAAAGTGAGAAGTGAGCATTTCTTTGCACTTAAATCTTTCTGTGCCTTACAATCTACGTCTGGCTGGGCTTGGTTGACAGCTCCTTGTGCATTCACTCAGACACACCCCAAACACAGGGTACTAAGCCTCACTTGCATACATCTGCATTTTGAATGGGTTTTCCTGGGCTGGGAGGGTGGATGGCCTGCTCTCACACAAAGGACTGCCACAACCCCTACTGGGACCCTGGCAGACAGGATTGAAAGGAAAGGGGACCTGGTGCACTTCTCATCCACTCTTTGAAGTCTCCCCCACTTCAAAGGCACATTTGGGTATAAAACAGGGCCTATGCCCTACCTCATGAGACACTTACTGGAGAAGAAACCTGAACCAGAAACTACATCCTGCCAAGAAGAACTGCCTGGCTGCTCAAAGGACTCACTTGTCTACTTTCTACAAAGGACTGCTGCCCTGATGTTGGCCTGCTGCCTTGCTGAACTCTTGCCTGGCTGTAAAAGAGCTTGCCTCCTGTTCCCTGAAGTCTCAGGACCAAAAAGACTTCTCTTTTTCATTTGGACTCTTCGTGCGCCTAAAATTTCGACGCACAGCTTGCTCCGCGGCGAGAAAATCGCTGCACATCGACGCTGATCGACACGACACCTTCGGGCGACCGGAACTTCGACACACGGCCTCGCAAGGACAACGCCACCCGACTTCCAGAGGGGAAATCAACGCGACACCTGCCATGAGAACGGAAATTCCACGCACAGCCTCCCGGAACGACGCGCAGCCGGAAAACAAGCCGAAGAACCAACGCACAGTCCCCCGGGACATCTGGTAATCCCGCGAACCACAGAAAGAGACTGACCACGCCGGAAAACGACGCCCGACTTCCCCGCATGAAAAATAACGACGCAATTCCGTGTGTGCAGAGGAGAAATCGACGCACACACCATTTTTCCACATATCTCTTCTTCTGCGGCCCTTTGCGGAGATTTTCCACTTTACACCAGGTAGTTTGTACTTGAAAGAGACTTTGTTTGCTTTTTAAAGACTTAAGATACTTTATATCACTTTTCAGTGATAACTCTACAATTTCACATTGCATCTTTATTCGTTTTGACCTACAATTATCCTGATAAATATTAGATATTTTTCTAATCACTGTGTGGTGTATTTTTGTGGTGCTATATTGTGTTATTGTATGAATTATTGCACAAATACTTTACACATTGCCTTCTAAGTTAAGCCTGACTGCTCGTGCCAAGCTACCAGAGGGTGGGCACAGGATAATTTTGGATTGTGTGTGACTTACCCTGACTAGAGTGAGGGTTCTTGCTTGGACAGAGGGTAACCTGACTGCCAACCAAAAACCCAATTTCTAACAGATCCTAATTATATCTCTCCTATATCCTTAGCTATAAAGAGATACCATTTATGGCTACAAAAGACTACTTGACTCTTGCTCACACGCCAATAAAACCATTAATGTCTGCGGAAGTAAGGAAACCACCTTGAAATCATTCCTCTGTCTTTTTATTTTTTCCTAAATCTTTATACAGCTTTACAATTACATATATGCAATGTTCTTTCTCTCTCTTTTTCATAGTGTCAACAGTTTTCTTTGCATCGCTAAAATAAGAGTTAGTATGTGGCTGATGTTGCATTTAGAAGCACACTGTCACAAATATATTACTAAAGCATGCTGTAGTAGCACACCGTCATGCACATTTTTCGTTGAAATGACCACTAGACTAGAATTTGGGTTTCATAGTCTAGTGCAGAAAACGATAATGTGAATCACTGCTTGTTTAGTTTAAATTGTAATTATGTTGTTCTGTTCGTCCATGTATTGGGACCCACGCTAATGCTATCACACTCAGCAGCCTTTTTCATTCACATTTATTTAATATTTGGGTCAGGCTGTCATTTCTTTGGAGCTTTGTAATGGTATCAACAACTTGCCGGTAAATGTTAGCTTGGTTGTTAATACTAGGCGGGTGCGGGTTTCAAGTTTTCCAACACTCATGCTTACAAATCATTATAAGAAAAGCAGTGCAGAAGCAGAGTTTAAGGTGTAAAGGAAAAGTACCGGAGAGCCGATTGTAAGGGGTATTTAAATCAGAATATTTTGTAAAATGACCAACATTTTTAAGACCTTTATTCCAGAGATGACAGTGTGTCTGTTTGCATGTGTTTTTGTTTTTGTGTGTGTATGCAAAAATCCCGGGAAAAATCCGACAGACTCCTCACCATACCTGTCTGAAAACATCTGTACCAAACTATTTACTAAAAAATAGATTTATTAGGGGGGTGTAGCACCCCAAACGCCCCCCTGAAGCTACACCCCTGTTTTTTTTCTATGTGAATAGTGTTAATGTATGCCGGATGATAAAGGTGTGGACTTTCGGTGATGTATTCCCAGTTTAAATAAAATGACAAGGGCACTAGATCACATATAGAATGTTCAAAAGTTGTAATGTGACATGTTTGTAATATTGCTTCAGAATTCTGTGGTATTTGTGGCAAAGGACAATCAGCACTATTCAAGCATGTGTAATGTTCTGTGATAGTAGGTAACCCCCAACAGCTAGTCAACACTGGGGCCCATATTTATACTTTTTTAGCGCCGCATTTGCACAGCTTTTTGACATAAAAACGGTGCAAACTTACAAAATACAATTGTATTTTGCATGTCTGCACCGCTTTTGCGTCAAAAAATGACGCAAATGCGGCGCTAAAAAAAGTATAAATATGGGCCTGGGTGTTTGGATTTTAGAGTGCTTGCAAGCTCAAGCTGATCTTTAACGTATCCTCCAAGTTTTTCATCAAAAATAGGGGTAAATCGGATGTCAGGTAATTAGATTTTAGTACTTGCCAACGTTTGTTTTTATACTTTTAACCACTTTATTGCTTGTTGGTCTAAAGTGGTGACATAAACCCTCTATGTATTTCCATATTGGGATTTAGCACTGTTAATTGCTCCCTTGTGACTGTACCAGGCAGATTTATTTCAATGTCTTACTTGCTTGCAAGGGTACTCTTTTGATGTCAGTTTTTTACATAGAGCTGTGGTGAAGAAAGCACTGTGCCATGTACAAGTCTTATATTTTCGGGCGATTGCAGAAAAAATGGTCCATCTCAAAGTGCCCTTAGATGGGTGGATGCATTTTTCATCCTTTGCAGGAATCAAATACGCAATGAGGTCGAAGGACATCTGGACCCAGAAGGATGTGTGGTTAACCATCAATATTATGTCAACATTACCCCAACAACTTAGACACCATGACCAATGTGGCCAGGGAAGTAAAACTCCAATCAGGAATAAAGTTAAAGATTTATTACAAACACAAGCTCAAAGTCATGTAGACAACGCGCAAAACCAAATTATAAAGATACATAATCACCAAGGGGTGCCCAAGACAATGAAATAGATTCAGATTAACTAAAAAAACTAAGCATTTGTAGGAGGCTGGCCTGGCTCGTAGTGGGTACCTTAGGCACTTACACCTTATAGCAGGTCCAGTTATCCCTTATTAGTGAACTGTAGGCATGGTTCTAGCAGCTTAGGCTGTCTATCGGTAGCTGTAGCAGAGCAGCCAAGGCTGAACTAGGAGACATGCAAAGCTCTTGCAATACCACTATAGTTACACAGTATTTATATATAATAAAAGACAATACACAGTGTTACCAAAAATAAAGGTACTTTATTTTAGTGACACAAGGCCAACAATATCTTAGAGGCAATACTCCTACTAGAGGTAAGTATTATACACAATATATACACTAGTAACCAAAATCATGCAAGTAAACAATCATAGAATAGTGCAAACAGTAGAAAGTACAATATATTGCAATGGGCCTAGGGGCAACACAAACCATATACTAAAATAGTGGAATGCATATGTCGAATTCCCCCCTAGGCAAGTGTACTGTGTAGAGGGGCGCTGGGAGTGTAGGAAAACACCAAAGGTAAGTAAAGTACCCCACCCCAGAGCCCAGAAAAGCAAGTCGTGATAAAGGATTATGCAAGAAACAAGCAAGACTTCAAGCAATAAACGATGAATTCCTGGACCTGAAGACCTGTGGAGAGAGGTGACAAAGTCCAGAAGTCGAAGAAGAGTCCAGGAAGGACAGGAGCCCCTGCCAACCTAGAAGAAGGTGTAAATGTGAATTCTCCAGTTAGAAGAAAAGTATATAGGTGCACCAAAGAAGATGGCTGTGGTTCCTGCTTGGTGCAAGAGATGTTGGATGCAGGCTGTTTGCGTCACTGGATTCCGCCAACAAGCCTTGGTTCAAGCAAGTACGCAGTTTGCGTCAAAGAGGAGCTGCCTGGATCCAGGAGGGACCTGGGGGTCTCAACTCAGACTGAAGAGACGGAGGGGGCTCTTGGCACTTCAGAGAGCCCTCAGAAGACCAGGCAGCAACTGCAGGAGTCCCAGAACAGAGGGACAAAGAAGATGCAAAGTGCGGTTGTCGCAGCATTACACTGGAGCTGTGCATTGCAGGATGGAGTGCTGGGGACCTGGGCTATGCTGTGCATGAAGAACTTTTGGAAGGAGTGCACAGAAGCCCAAGGAGCTTCAGAAGATGTGGTGCACATGGGTACTGTTGCAGCACGGGTGGGCAAGCTCTTACCTCCACCAAATTTGGACGGCTGGACCTTTGGACAGGCTGGATCACTTCAGTCCACCACCTGTGTTCCAGGGAGCATGCTCGTCGCCAGGAGAGGAGTCCCGGAGTACCGGTTGTCATCGCAGAAGGGTGCCTGCTGAAGAAGGGAAGTGACTCCATCACTCCAAGGAGAGATTCCTTTGGTTCTTCTGGTGCAGGGTGAAGACAGACAATCCTCAGAGCATGCACACCTTGGAAACTATTGCAAATGCTGGCTGAGCTGAAATTGCAGGTCACAGGAGTCGCCCTGGATACTTTGTTGCAGTTACATCAGTTCCTGGAGCAGTCTTAGGTTGATCCGACAGTCAGAAGCTGAAGTAGAGGATGCAGAGGAGTCCTGGAAAAATCTTGTAAACCGAACCTGAGAAAACACCCAGAAGAGAGACCCTAAATAGCCCTAAGAGGGGAATTGGCTACATACCCAGGTGTGCACCTATCAGGAGAGGCCTCTGACGTCACCTGCTGGCACTGGCCATTCAGAGGTCTCCTGAGGGTCCCACACACCCCGGAATCCAAGATGGCTAACGCAAGGGACACTCTGGAGGAGCTCTGGGCACCACCCCTGGGGTGGTGATGGACAGGAGAGTAGTAACTCCGCTTTCCTTTGTCCAGTTTCGTGCCAGAGCAGGGACTGGGGGTCCCTGAACCAGTGTAGACTTGATTATGCAAGGAGGGCACCATTTGTGCCCTTCAAAGCATTTCCAGAGGTTCTGGGAGGATACCCCTCCCATGCCTGTAACACCTATTTCCAATGGGAGAGGGTGGAACACCACAGTCCTAATGAAATTCTTTGTTCTGCCTTCCTGGGATTGAGCTGCTCAATCCCCAGGAGACCAGAAAACTGTCTGTGAGGTGGCAGCAGCTGGGGCTGCAGTGGAAACCTCAGAGAGCTGGTTTGGCAATACTAGGGGTCCATGGTGGAGCCCCCATGGCGCACTGAATTGACTCTCCAATTCTAGATTTGGATTGGGGGTCAATTCCATGATCTTATACAGTACACCTCACAGGCCATATTTGGAGTTACCATTGTGAAGATATATACATGTATTGACATATATGTAGTGCACGCTTATAATGGTGTCCCTGCACTCGCGAAGTCCAGGGAATGGACCCTGGACAAGGTGGAGGCACTTTTGCAAGGGTGCCCTCACACACAGTAACTTTGCACCTAGCCTTCAGTAAATGAAGGTTAGACATATAGGTGAGGTATAAGTTACTTACTGCAGTGTGAAATGGCTGTGAAATAGTGGGTGCACTATTTCACTCAGGCTGCAGTGGCAGTCCTGAAGAAAGGTTTGTATGAATTCCTTATGGGTGGCAAAAGAAATGCTGCAGCTCATAAGGATCTCCTGGAACCCCAATGCCCTGGGTACCTAGGTACCATATACTAGGGACTTATAATAGGGGGTCCAGTGTACCATTCAGAATTGGAACATAGAGTCACTAATCTATAGTGACAAATTTGGTACACAGAGAGAGCATAAGCACTTGAGTTCTGGAAGCAGAACTCCAGTGACTCAGTCAAGCATTCTGACAACACATATAGGCCACAAACTATGAGGACTGGGGTCCTGGTTAGCAGGATCCCAGTGAGACAGGTAAAACACAGTGACAAACAGGCATAAATTGGGGGTAACATGCCAAGAAAGATGATACTTTCCTTCAGCATTCAAGAAGGATAATATATAAAGTCAATAGGAATATCTGTGACAAAGAAATTATGCTATGCTCAACATTTACATTCATTAGTCAATTCAAATTTAGCAGAGTCAATAATCTTTGGCTGGGCACAAGTCAACCATACAACTAACTAAATCATGGAAATAAATGTGAGGGGAGGAACACATGTGGGCTAAATACAAAAGTACAAAAAGGACAAAAATAATTTGGAAAAAGAATAACTTGGGCTACAGGTCACTAACTAAAAATAAAAAGAGAATAAGCGTCAGCATGGTGGAGTTTCTAACCTAAAAGGGCATATCAAGAGCAATGGCAAATAGCAGAGAGTGAGATACCTTTCCTAGGAAAACAGCATTCAGGGAATCTTAATCAGCAAGGCCTCTGGTCAGCAAGGCATCTGCAAGCATCAGGACATCGTCTGGGGCTGACCAAGACAAGACTTCTTGAGCTGTGAACAAAGTTTGAATTTCTATTGGTATATCGATTCACAAAAGGTCTTATGATTCATCAACAGCCCCAGTTCATATTACGTTGAATAGGAATCATCCAATCCTAAATTATCACCAGACACCAGGTTGCAAAGGTTCGACAATTTCCCAAGTCTGTCATGGGAACATTTCTTCCTGTCTATCTCCAAGCAGGTTTGAAACAAATGAATACGATCTCAGTCCATGTTCTTGCACTATAACGTTCTCAAGGACAATTGGGTAACACTTTCTACAGTTAAACAGTGAACTTATTACAAAAGGACTTTGCTTCTCATGGGAACGAAATCTGAAAGAAGACTTCACATTATGAAAAAATAATTCCACACTTTTACATGACTGCAAAATGCAAGCTCTGTAGGCCACAGTTATTCCAAACATGGAAAAATATAAATTGCACTTAATTATTACTTTTTAGAAAACCACATATCATATGCAAAGTTATAACTTTATCAATAATTATAGGTCATCAGTATGAGTAACACATTTCATATAAATTAGAAAACTTTGTTATTGCATTCCATTAAGTATCATGGAAAAAATTATTTTTCTCACCTGCACATATATTTAAAGTCATTAATCTCTGATAAATCACAAGAAATGAAATATTGTTTCTATAAGCACTTTTAGTTTAGAGCCTAAATTACATTTTGACATCAACTTTAACCTTCTAACGTGTGATTTAATCAGAAAGGCACCTAAGTTGAACTTTGAAAGAATAAAAATGCACAAAGAAAATGCATGTCAGTGCAGTTTTCTATGTTACTTTTTCCACTCCTTTATTTTCATGAACTAAAACTGGTCACAGTCAAATGACTTTAGTGGCTCCAGGGACAGCCCTTAAATGTATGCTCTATCAGTTGCAGTGCAAAAGAGTATGGCATTCCGCAGACTTTTAGCCAAAAGACGTTCCCAGATTTCCTTCTTTAGCTCTGATTGTTATATCCAAGAAGGTTACTGATATTGCATTGTAATTTTGTGAAGCTTTAGAAATTGAATGGGCCTTATTACACCACTCAAAACATTCTTCAAAAAGATCAAAGCTCCCCTGACAGATCACATAGATGTTTCTATGTCATGTCTCTATAGGTGAATATATTATGTGACAGCTTTGTGTGTCAAAAATCTTGCTGTGTTTAAACTTTTGGGTGCCCGTCAGACATTGCAGCGCCAGTCTGACGAGGAGCTGTCCGATGATGAAGCATGACACCAAATATGGTGTGTGAGGACTATTGCTCCTGATTATCAGGACCCTTTCTCTTTCCTTCTCTTTCAATTTCGGAACAGTGTACCACATCATATTAGTACGTTGTTGGGAGGGTGTACACTGGACCGCCCAATCCTCCTCTCTTACCCCCCTCTTTTTTCGAAGTGTTTAAAATGATCCACGTAAAGTATGAACAAATTAAGGGCAAACAAGTGCATATGGAAATTCCTTTAATTTGTAGATAAAAGTGACCATCACATTTAAAATAGTTTCTGGAACTAAAGAAATCAGAAATTCTGTAGGAACATTTATAGGAGACTTGTGTTTATTTAGAGTCTTTACAATGAATAAAAGAAACTCTCTAACTCTTGTGGTATTCCTGTGTAAACTGACTCACGGTTCGTGCAGACCAGGATATCTTCTTGGTCATCGAAATCATAGTCTTCTATTGGACTAAAAAGTTGCTACTGTATCTTACATACTTTTGTGTCTTGGAGTCAAAATACTTTATGAATAGATTTATATGTCTATTTTTCAAATTGCCATAACTAGAGATGATAGTTCTTCAGGAAGGTCAGTCATTTATATAGTCTGACAGGAGTACGTGGTGTAGTGTTTGGTGAGAAACATAAATTCAGTCTGGCCCAGGAATGCTCAATTATCTGCATTTGCAGTGAGCTATAACATCTCATTTTGAATTTGCAAGTGGTACCTATAATCTGGGGGAGAGTTTGTGATCTCAGTTGGTCAACTGATGGATACCATCTTGTTTGTAATTATCAGTGTCAGTGAGTACCGTGCTATTGCCTTTATTTACTAGCATGATGGTGATGTCAATGTTTTTTCAGATCATTAAGGCTGCCCTTTCTTCCTTACTAATAGTGTAACAAATTCAGGTGTATTCTTTAAACTGGACATTTCATTTAATACCAGACTTTTAAACATCAAGCTATCCAGTAGCATTGAGGAACTATGGGGGGTTGAAGGTGGATGGGTCTAGGGCTATAAAAAATTTATGGACATTACAATGATTAATAGCAAAAAAGCTTGGATATTTTTATGAAGAGTTGAACTTATAAACGAAGTTTGAAAATGTTTGCTCTGCTTGTGGAAAGAAAAGCAAAATTTCTAAAGATAACAGTACACGTTTTAGCAGGATAAAAATAAGTATTGTCTTGTTATTGTGTGACTAATGTTATTGGTTATTAGTAAAGTGGATCCCGCTGGTAAAATTTCCCGTGGGTCTATCATTATTCAGGAGAATTTTTAAATTGACCTCTGCCCCTCCCTCTTCAGAGTTTACTTCTTTGGCCACCACCAAAGAATTCTGGTTCAATTGAGGATGCAAGATTAACCCTGAGGTAGTACCTTTGTCAAGGTTGACATAATCAGAAGGGTTAATTCTGTTTTTTAGTATTTGCCTGAGGGACGTTGTTGAGCTATAGGTTAGTTGATCTGTAACGGAGACTATAAAAGTAAACCATCAGTTTGGATAAATGATCTCTTTGGTACAGTTCCGAAGGTTCTTCTGAATATTGTTGATCTTTTTGTTTTTTTCAATAATGTTCCAGGGCCTTAATTAGAGTTTGGCAGATGAAATACTCTGTCTCACACTTGGGTTATGGTCCATTCACCATATTTCAAGTGCTAATGCATGCTTGTGATGGTATATTCCATCTACAAAGGTTTAAAAAAGGACCAAAGTGTGTTTGTCAAGTAATACTTTTTGCCTCATATATTGTGCATGATTACAATATCTTTTTTCAAGGTCAACAATCTCCTCATGCTTATATTCGCTTTCCTTAAGTGATGTGGCAGTACACACAGCTATCCAATGACTTGAGCAGTTTATCGCAAAGGGACTCAAAACTGAAATTTGGGATTGCCAATAAACTTTGCAGGGGTGTGAAGGGTCAGTAAGGGCAAATAATGTACTCCTGCTTGTAATTAGTCAGCCAGCTTTCATGCACGTAAAGTTGTACAACTCTAAAGTGTGTCAAAAATACTTTGGGATGATTTAGTAGTCTATGTAGTAGAAACGAAACCGAAAAGGGAAGGGCTGCTAATAGTTGAACAACGTTATCTTATGAGCAGGGGGGGGTACCTTCCTACTTCACATAATTAGGAGATGGGACTAAGAGTGAAAAGCTCTGGCACAAATGCTGAGTACCTATTAGAGTCTATTAAATGAAAATGCTCTCACAGTACAGCCACTACTCTGATATAATTTAGCACAGACAGGAATTGAGCTAGTTACCACTCAGGAACCAGTGTAATTGCATGGAACAAATACGTATTGGTTCACTGAATTATAGTTTGATATTTAGGTTGAATTAGTGAATAGTTTGCATGACGAGATTTTCACAAACAATAACAAAAGCAATACGAAGCAGGGTGCTTTGTCAATGCAAGGGTCTTATTTCAAGGCGTTCAGATAGTTAGGGTCAAATTTATAAAGGATTAGTGTCACCATTGTGCCACGCAAGAGAACTCAGGCTGACGCAAAACCTAGAATGAGATTTACCAAGCCACGCAAGGCCACTTTGTGTGGCCCTGTGTGACTTGGTAAATCAGGAGAAACACAAGGCAGCGCAAGTCGCTACCTTGTGTTATTCTGCATGCTGGGGGTGTTACATAGGTGGATTGTGGCTGTTGCCACGCATCCATCCATTTATTCTGAAACTATCCCAGAAGTACCAACACTGTTGGACCTGGGATTGCATTAGAATTGTATACCTTCCCACCAGAGGTGCAACTAGAAGAAATATCTTCATTTCTCCTCACTGTTGCCTCTTTCTAAGGGTTGTTTTTGTCCAGGAAGGTGTCCCTTTCTGCACAAAAACAATCCTGCCTGTAATGCAGGGACCCTTGCTCCATGGCGCAAGGATGCCTGCAGTCCCGCTATGTTGCAGATTGTGTGCCAGCACAGGCAGAGGACAGGAATGCATAAGCACAAAAAGAGGGCCAAGGAAGATTTATAGATCTGCTGTTAACTTCCGGTTCTAATCACAAGCACACAAAAAACAACAGAGTCGTTGAGAAAGTAGGGAGAGAAGTAACCATAGTTACAAGAGTGTGTTCCTTCTTAAGGACGAATTTCCTCTCCCACCAGAGGGGGCATGCTTCAGAATTGGGAATGTCCTCGCACTGTGACAGCTGGTCACAGTGCGGGCTACAGCTCTTTCACTGAGAAGGAGGAGCTCTTTGGATGTATTCAAAGAATAAAGGAGAACCCCTTGGTGACCTGGAAGGTGTTGAGGTGTGCACAGAGTGAATGAAGTTGTAAGTGGTAATTAAAACTGACTCCAAGACGCGCTTCTGACATTTTTTCACGTGTGCTTGGGTCAGGGTTAAAAGAAAAACACTGCAGAGGTTGATTAACCGTGCATGGTGTAATGTCGCTGGCCAGTGATGTAACTGGCCAGTCGACATGTGGCATGGCAGGGGGGTGCCTCCTGTTTGCATAACACCCCGAGTGAAATCCCCAGATGTTTCCGAGGGATTTCACCTTCATGTTTTATGCTGTTGGTTTGCTCCGTGGCCTCCGGCCCGGAGCTATAAAATAAAGAGGAGGCGTGGCCGAAATTCATTCTGGGCCTGCGACGCACGACGGGGACCCGTGTCAAACGGGCTTGTCTAATAAAAAGGCCGAATCCAGCCACGGCGCCAGAACCTGAATGCAACGAGTAAGGTGTTCATTTCATTTTTCGTTGCGCGACTGGCAATGCGTGTTTAAGCCCTTTTCAGGGCTTAAACACTACAAAGTGGCGACGAGGTAGGTGGATCCACGCCGGTAATTCTGAGCCCCGCTGCGGCCGCAGTTACATCGCGGTGCTCGTGCGGCGAGGGGCACCTCATAAGGGAGCAACAGGAAATAAAAAATAAAAAAAAACGAATAAGAAAAACGGCGAGAGGCACCTCGGAAAAAAAAAATAACAATCAGAGCGTCAAGAAGGCAATTTTCCTGGCATGCTGGGCATCTGAAGAAGAGAATACACATCCAACCTGGAATACCAAAGGACACAGTGAGTACAAGTGTCCCTCCCCATAGCCAGTAATCAAGAACTGAGCAGCAGGTGGTGTTTTTTATCACAGGCACAGTGGAAAGCAACCCATCTAACATCACCCCAGCCACAATGTCTGCAGTACCTCCAGTAGAACCCTTTGTGGTAGAAAGGGCTCCCTCGATGCAAGCGCCCAAGTGGAGAGAATGGGTAGAAAGAGTGTTGCTATTCTTTGAGGCTACGAAGGTAGCAAATGACCAAAAACGTGCCATGCTCATCCACATAGGTGGTAAGGACATATATAAAATATCAAAAAACCTTGTGGAAGACGCGCCCAAGACTCATATGACACTCATAGCTGCCCTCAACCGCCATTTTGAGCCAATGGTCAATACTGATTACGAGAGGTTTATATTTAGACAAGCGAGGCAACAGATGGAAGAATTGCTAGATGCTTTTCACCTAAGGCTAAGAGAATTAGCGGGCACGTGTAGGTTTAATGATGAGACTGAAGAAGTCCGAGGACAATTAATACAAGGATGCGCTTCCCTCCCCCTCAGGGAACGCATCCTAGAGGAATCCGGGAAATCACTACCGGACATTCTACAGCTAGGCCGAACGAAGGAGCTCTCAAAAGCCAGGGCTTCCCATATGGAGGCGGCATTGCAACGTCCCATAAAAGAAGAGGTCACCAATGCAGTCATGACACCCCGGAAGAAAACCCCACAAAAAGTGAGTAATCCACGCCACAGACAATGTGGATACTGTGGAGGAGTGCCACACCGAGCTTCCGAGTGTCCAGCAAGGGGAAAAGTATGCTCTAGCTGCGGGAAGTTGAATAATTTCGCAAAGGTCTGCCGATCCAAAGGCACCCGAGGGGCAGCCGTCAACATTGTGCTCGAAGATGCACCTCCTGAAAAATAAGAGCGAGGGAGCGACATGGATGATGACGAAATGGTTATTCATGTCGTCCACTCCTTATTCGCGGCCACACCTACCAGCCATCGCCAAGCGCAGCTTCCAAGGTGCCAGATATTCATGGGCCGCCATGAAGTGGTGGCTGTAGTCGACACGGGAGCCTCCATAAACTTACTGGCAGCGGAAGAACATTGCCAAATGTACCCGACTCCAACACTAACCAAGACTAATGTCAAGGTAAATGCCTACGGACAGAGCACTCCCCTTTCCTTGAGGGGGATGTTCCAGACCACAATCACCCATGGGCTACACACCATATCCACGAAAGTCTACGTGGCGGAGGGAGGGACTGGCATGCTATTAGGTTGTCAGGCGGCAGAGGAGTTACAAATAGTGAAGTTTGCGCTCAGCATCCACCAAGAGTCGGTGACGGAGTTGGTAGCCCGGTACGACGGAATTTTTAATGGCATCGGGTGTCTCCGAGGCAGAGAGATCAAGCTGCACATTGATCAAACAATACAACCGGTGGCTCTCCGCCATCGGCGAGTAGCCTTCCACCTCCGACCTCAGGTGGAGAAAGAGCTAAATAATTTGGAGAAAGCTGGGATTATTGAGAAAGTTTCCGGGCCCACCCCCTGGGTATCTCCCATTGTAGTGGCTCGGAAGCCCAAACAGCCAGGCGAGGTGAGAATCTGTGTGGACATGTGACTCCCAAATGCGGCCATCAAAAGAGAAAGACACCTGACCCCTACGATTAATGACATTTTGGGAGAGCTCAGTGACTCGAGGTGGTTCTCGAAGCTTGATCTCTGGGCTGGATACCACCAGTTGGTGTTGGCCCCGGAGTCGCGCTACATAACAACCTTCTCTACCCATGTAGGGCTCCGGAGGTACAAACGTCTGAGTTTTGGGGTATCCAGTGCTGCGGAAGTTTTCCAAAACGTTATCCAAGAGCTGTTGGTGGGTTTGCCTGGGACAATAAATGTCAGTGACGATATCCTTGTTCATGCCCCCACCATTGCCGAACACAATGCCCGGCTCCAAAAAGTCCTACAACGAATTCAGGACTCTGGTCTCACCTTGCATCGACAGAAGTGTGAGTTTCTAAAAGACAGAATACAGTTTTTTGGTTACACGTTCTCTGAAAATGGGGTTGCCCCGGATCCTGCAAAGGTACATCAAAGATGCACCCCCGCCCACAACAGTCACGGAGGTCAGAAGTTTCTTAGGGATGGTAAATTACTGTGGTCGATTTATAAAGGATTTGTCCAATCTAACCCAGCCTCTAAGGAATCTCCTCAAAGCCTCTGAGTCATCGAAATGGGAGTCTACTGAACAAACAGCGTTTGACAAAATCAAAGAAGCTTTGTCCAGTGAGACTGAATACCAAGGTTGCTGTGGATGCGGGGCCAAAGGGGTTAGGTACTGTGCTGCTGCAGGACCAAGGAGAAGGCATGTGGGCTCCCGTTGCTTATGCCAGCCGTTCGCTCACTGACACTGAACAGCGTTATTCGCAAATTGAAAAGGAAGCTATTGCAGTCCATTTGAGGCTGCAAGCATTTCCATATTTACGTGTATGGCCGCCCTTTTGTTGTGACCACTGACCATAACCCTTTGCTTCCTCTGTTCAACGGAACCGCATCCAAGCCTCCGCCAAGAATTGAGAAATGGATGCTACAGTTGCAAGACTATCGGTGTCAATTAGAATTTCGCCCGGGGTCCGAAAACCCGGCTGACTATCTGTCGAGACATCCCAGAAGTGCCTCAGAGATAGAGGTTGAAGAAGCGAAAGAGACTGAAGAATATGTTAGATATGTGACTGATCGATCCCGGCCATTGCCAATGACTATGGGGGCGATCATACAAGCAACTAAGTCGGATGAGTCTCTTCAGAAAGTCATTGCAGCCATACAGAGCAATCAGTGGCACCGTATCAAAGGACAATTGGCGTTGTTAAACAGTGAGTCTCAACGTATCGTTGGAAGTCTTTATAGCGTGAAGAGTGAACTTACTACTGATTCTCAAGGGTGTCTGTTACGGGGAAATCGTTTGGTTATCCTGTCGTCTCTCACCACCAAAGCAGTTGAGTTGGCGCACAATGGACACCAAGGGATGGTCAAAACGAAGAGCCGCCTCCGATCCAAGGTCTGGTTTCCCCTCATGGACAAAAAGGTTGAGCGTTTGGTGAGGTCGTGCCGTTGGTGTCAGGCCACTGGTGATTCGAGCAGGCCTGTTGAGACTGAACCGACCCCAACTGGTCCATGGGTATCCACCAGTCTGGATTTTGGCAGTTTACCTGATGGCCGTCACACCATGGTCATCATTGATGATTTCTCAAAATATCCTGAGGTTGAGATTATTCCGGCCCTCACGGCGGAGGTGGTGATTCCTGGGTTAGAGAAAACGATGGCTACTCATGGTCTGATTGCAGAGATCAAGACTGATAATGGGCCGTCTTTTCAGAGCAAGTAACTGGCTGAGTATCTGAAGATTACTGGCACCCGTCATCGCTGGATCACCCCACGCTAGCCTCAAGCCAACGGGGAGGTAGAACGGTTTATGAGGACTTTGAACAAGGTGATAAGAATTGCGGTAGCCGGTGGCCAGTCTGTTGAGTATGCTATCTTTTTGTTTTTGCGAAATTATCGACAAACGCCTCATTCCACCACCAGTTTAGCTCCGGGTCATGTTGCTTTTGGGAGGGCATCTGTTGATGCTATTCCTCATCATTCTTCGTGGGTTCCTCCAGAGATGGCCCGAGATTTGGTTCAGGAGAAGCGGCGGAGGTCGAACCTACAGGCCAGCCGTACTCGGCGAGCCACCGCGTCTGACATGAAAGTTGGTGATTACGTATTACTCAAGCAGACCCTCCCGGGGAGTAAGTTTCGAATGCCTTTTTCTACAGTACCGTGGAGAATTGTTCAACGGAATTGATCTGCTGTGGTTGCCCAGCGTGGTACAGATACGGTGACCCGCAATGTGTCGTTCTTCAAGAAGTTTCATGACGTGGGAGACACTAGAGACAAAGGTGTTGGTGATGTCGAGGAGAGTCGAGGAGAGTGGTCTGGTGTTTGAAGGGTCTGAAGATGGTTTTTCACTGCGTGGTCCTGTAAGTCCCCCTGTGGGTGATACAGGGCCTGTCCCAAATGAACAAGTGACTGGTGGTCCGGCCACTGAAGTGGTGTCTTAACGATCTGGGTCGGCCAGGTATGGCCTGCGGGGCAATCCCTGCCCTTCTACACATCTACGGGATCATTTGTGTGATTATTGACTAACCCCTCCGTTTGGCGTTGTTGTTGTTTTGCATTTTGTGGAGGAATGTAATGTCGCTGGCCAGTGATGTAACTGGCCAGTCGACATGTGGTATGGCAGGGGGGTGCCTCCTGTTTGCATAACACCCCGAGTGAAATCCCCGGATGTTTCCGAGGGATTTCACCTTCATGTTTTATGCTGTTGGTTTGCTCTGTGGGCTCCGGCCCGGAGCTGAGTCAGTGGAATAGGCCAACACGTTTCTGCCTTTCAAACTCTCAGAAAGAGGTGTAATGGCATTCGTCGGGCTCTGTGAAAAATGCTTCTGGTACAATAGGCGTGCTAATAGAAGGAATAATACAGACTGACAAGTGTTCCACTGTAGTTTAATCGACCCACTATTATCGGGTGTTATACTCCAGCTCAAGGGACGCTGCTAGTGCTCAGGATGCTGTCTATCCTTTTTAGAGACCCCTGTCAACTCTCCATCCAGCGCCAGGCCCAAAGACCTGGTGCTGGACAGTAATGTGCCATGTCTTGATACATATGGCGCATTCCTGCTCCCACCCTTTCACGCAGCGCTGAGCAGCAAGTTGTCTTGCTCAACTGAGTGAAAAAATGTTGAATCTGCCCCTTAATATGTAAGTAAATTAATGATTCTGCAGTGCTTAGCACTTCCGTGATCCCACAGTGCTCAATAAAACTCAAGGTGAAAATGTGTATGGAAGGCATCAAAACCAAAAATACAAATCAGTTTGAAGAATTTGCAGGCACGCCAAAAGCAAGTCTGCTGCTGAGACAGTGGTCAGATATATCAGGCGTTTGTTTGGCTCACAAGCAGCATCTTCACCCTGTGCATGACTGAAAGTACTCCAGCTCGTTCAGCACGCTCATAAAAGAAAAGCAATATTTTGCCAAGATGCCTAACCTTAACAAGATTTAACTCCTCTGATCTGTTTTTGCTTTGATGTTTTTCTAGAAACGTTTGGCTCTGTTTCCTATGCCTATCAACTTTGCCAAGGCATACAGGACTCATTAGCTGATATTAAACCTGCCTTCCGCTGAGCATGGCCATGCAGTTTTTCATGAATCGTTTTGATACCTTAATTTAGTCTGACCAAAGTAAAATCTTTCTTGTGTTCATTTGTTTTTAGAAATCACGGTGACTGTGCATAAACGAGTTAATTGTTCTCATGATGGCCCGCTTTACAAAAGGGTTTGAAACAACGGTAGCCTGTATACTCAACAGACCACTAACTAAATTATGACCTAGCATAGTTTGGGTTGATAAACTGGTTTCAGCCAGTTCTCCACATCCTATACTGCATCAGTTTTGCGCCGCTTTTATACACACTTTGGCCCATATTTATACTTTTTTGCGCCGCATTTGCGTCATTTTTGACACAAAAGCAGCGCAAACTTACAAAATATAGGCCCATACAATTGTATTTTGTAAGTTTGTACTGCATATGTGCAAAAAAATGACGCAAACGCAGCGCTAAAAAGTATAAATATGGGTCATAATTGTATTTTTCAAGTTTGCGTTACTTTTACGTCAAAAAATGACATAAATGCGGAGCAAAAAAGTATGAATATGGGCCTTCATCTTCTGTTTTATTATCATCACCTTAAGCCCTGAGCGTCACAGTTTCATATTTATTTGGTACATATTGACGGTCTAAATGCATTAAAATAAAAAAACTAAATGTTGAATGTGGTGCGTGTGTTTTTTAAGCCTCTTTAAAAGTCACTTTATTTAATCTAGTTGAACCTAAATATCACACTATACCTCAGTCAAGCACTTTTGCCTACAATTACCCTAGCTCCTGTGTCTTGAGTAGTGTAGTCCCTGTTCTAAATTGTATTGTGCAGGGACCAATTTCCAAATAAGTATGTAGTGCAAGGGAGTAGCCAGGTCATTAAAATACCTCCAACATTGAACCAAAGCGGCACCACGAAAGTGAAGCAAGTCATCCCGACCCTCTGTAGAAGATCTCTCTTGTCTTTTCCACCCAAGCATCACTCCATTGATTCTTTCATTCTTCCATCACCCGTTTGTACCTACCAATTCACCTTTACATTCTATCACCCATTTATTCTTTCATCCATCATTGTCTTTTGGCCATTCGTCTGTTCATTCATCCATTTTCCATCCATATCCAAACTTATCCACCCATCTCCAAACCTATTTCTCCATCCACCCATTCACTCTTTCAGCTATCCATACCTCCTTCCAGCCTATCACTCACTCATCCTCCCATCATTTCAATCATCCATCCATCTTTTGTCGCTTATTCATCCATCCTACCTTTCACTCATCCATCCATCCATCCTACCTTTCTCTCATCCATCCATCATCCAGCCTTTCACTCACTCTCCAATCCATTCCCCCACGAATCCACCATCCATTTATCAATTTACTCTTTCCCTCGTCCATCCATCCTTTCACTCACTCATCCATCCTTTTACCCATCTATCAATTTACCCTTTCTCTCATCCATACTTTCATCCAATCATCCATCACCCACCCTTTCACTCATCCCTTCTTTTATCCATCCATCCTTATATCCATCTGTTCACACATCATCCATCCATCTACCCATTGTTCCACTCATCCATCCATCCAGCCTTTCACTCACCCATCCACCCTTTCACTCACACAACCATCAATCCCTATTTTTACTTGCTCACAGCCCACCCTTTCAGAACAATTAGGAGCCTTTCCCTGCTGAGTTGTACACAGGAGAGTCCCATTTAAAAACTTCAACCCTGCTGTAGCTGTTAAAGCGGTGGGTTCAAGACACCCCTATCCATCCTACTCTCCATCCATTCGATCCATCCATACACCATTTTACCCATATTTCATTCGTCCATCCATCCATGCATTCATTCATCCATCCATCCATCTTTTTATTCCATCCGTCATCTAACTATCCACCCATTCTCCCTTTCACTCAGCATCTATCCATCCACCCTTTCACTCAACAATCCATCCTTTCACTCAGCCATACATCATCCCTCCAACCTTTTCACTCTTCCATTCCTTCACCCTTACACTCAGCCATGCATTCATTCACTCATCATCCATCCATTTACCCTTCCACTCATCTATTCATACTTGTATTCATCTACCCATCCATCCAACGATCCATCCATCCTTTCACTCACTCACCCACCAACCCTTTCATGTTAATTATGATACTTTGCCTAGTTGAACACAGGAGAGGCCATCAAAAACTCCAACCTCTGCTGTAGCTGCTAAATGAAGGGGTTCACGACGTCCCTGGTGTATAGTACATGAGCCACCGATAAATAGCCTATGATGTGCAGAAATCCGCCTTTATCTACATTAATACACTGTGCATGAAAACCCACACAAACCAGGAATTTACAGGATCCTGGACATCCAAGGCAGTTCTTGCATGATTGTGCAGTGTTACCCGTCAGACCCTCAGCTTTCCTTAGGCCTCCGATTTTATTCAAGTCTCTTGTAATCTTTTCTGCACAAAGTCTCTTACAAGTTTCAACACCTGATATATGTTTTCAACGTCCATGCCCTTTACATCCAATGTGAACTGTTATGCATGTTTAGTCCCCTTCCCTTTCAGAATCCTACCGCCTTACCTTTTCCACGAACCCTATCAATGCACTGCTAATCCCTAGGGCTCACTGATGATGTCACCTGTTAGATTCCCACTACAGCACTATGCACACATGAATTAGATTATACTGCCACTTACATGCAAACCTAGCTACGATGAAAATAATAGTGTTCATCATGGACAGCTCCTGATAGCTGCCTGACAACATCACCATAAGTTGCCAGAAGAGGGTATTGGATGACAACAAATGGCCTCAAAACAGTTTGAGCTAGGGGAAAGAGAACAATCGATTGGAAATATGACAGTAAGACACTGGGTTATAAGTAGAGGGGGGAGGTGGAAGTACCCTCATAAAAAGGCACAATTCTTGTCAGAATGAACCAGAAAAGTCACAAAATAGACCTGTACTGAACTCTCTGGTAGCTTGGCACAAAAGCAGTCAGGCTTAACTCAGATGCAGTGTGTAAATTAATTGTATCACACTCACACAACAATAAAGTAAAAACACAACACAAGAAAAATACCAAACCAATTAAACAAAAAAGAGTTAGTTTTAAGGAATAATATGACACCACAACCACAAAAATCCAAGCAGCAGAACTGGAGTTATGATTTATTCAAAGTGTTTAGTAAAAATAGTGCACCAAAGGTCAATGGAGTTTTTAAAGTGAGTTATCTGACAATGTAGGATGGTATTTCATGCAATTCACAACAAAATACAAATTCCAGTAAATTAACTGTATCCGTCCAGCGGTTAGGAAACCAAAAATGAAGCACATTTATTGTAATTCTGAAGTATGCTGAAAACAGAGATTTTAATAGAAGCAAAACAAATCAAGACACTAGGTGATGCACAAATTATAAATATTCACAGAAACCCAATTTCCACATATTATGGTTTTTGTGCTATATAGTTTTAGCAGTAACACTGTATGTCTGTGCACATTTTGTGGCCATTTCAGTGGAAAATGCACTTTTTGTAAGTAACAATGTGCTACCGCATAATGCTTTGGTTGTATTAAAATATTGCCCCACCTCATCTCCATTAAAGGTAGCTGGGTTTCAAATGTTTACTGTTCTCAAAAAGTGGGTTGTGGATCTAAAAGGTTTGGGAACCACTAGTCTTGGGTGACATAGGTAAGGCAAGTGTGACATCAGGTTCCTTTGAATGTGCTGTGCACCAGATCCTTTGAAATGTAATCAGGGCAGGGTACAGTTCCTCCCCAGCTGCCTTACCAGGAAGGCACTTTCTCAGCTACTCCCAAGGCCCCTTGTTCACTGTCTGGGCCCAATATATACATTCTTGATGGGTGATCCATTGACAGGCTCAGGCAGCTGGAAACTCCTAGAAGGCCTCAGAACTTTGGTCAGGGAAATGCCAACTTTCTAAAAGAAGCATTTTCAAAATAATAATCTACAGTACGACTTTACTATTTAAGAAGATTTTAAATTACAAGTCATTTGAGTGCAAACATTGTTTCTGTATCTGCTCCCAAGTTGAAGTTAGCACCTTTGAATTGAAATAAGGTAATCCAGTGTTAGCCTATGGGAGAGTTTGGTCTTACAACAGTAAAAAGGACTTTAGGAGTTTTCCACTAACAGTACTTGTACAGCTAAAACACACATGTCCAACTTTTTAAATACCATGCATTCTGGCCTATGAACTTTTTGAGCATACCTTAGGATGCCTTATAAGTATTAACATGGAAGGTTTAGGCTTGACAAAAGGTTTATTTAGTCAGGTCGAAATGAGAGTTTAAAACTGCACTACAGGCTGCAATGACAAGCCTGAGACATATTTTAAAAGGCCACTTTAGTAGGTAGCATAATGTGTGCTGTATTTCACTTGCAGCAATCAACATACAGGCCCTGGGTACATGTAATGCCATGTACTAGTTATATACAAGTAAATAAAATGTAACAATTTGGTTTAGTCCAATTTTATAGTTTTTAGGGTGAGAGCACAAGTCCTTTAGCTCTGTTAAGTAGTGCTAAAATATATCGAATACTAAAGCCCAAAGCTCTTATGTTTGTTGTGAATCTCATTTTTTGTTTTTATTTATTTTCTTATATCTAAGTTGATACTTTGATAAGAATTACGTTAACAAATCTTCATTTGGCCAAAATGGAACGCCCCCTATAAACATCAAGATTTGAACATAAGGGGTAGTTAGTGAGGGGAAGAAACACATTTCACAGTCCCGGCCCAGTCTCCTGAACCCACAGTGAGGGTATATACTCAGAAGTGCAATAGCATGAAAAATAAATGAATTTTAAAGAGAATATTTCTAGCCGAGGGTCGCCAACAAGCGGTGTTATTCAAATTTGACATTTTAAAGGAAATGTAGTTAAGTATAACAAAATTGATCAATTGTTTGTGTGTTCGCTGAATTTCCCGAAAACCGTAAGTTTCCAAACCCTTAAAACGTACCAACTACTCAAATTATAAGGTGCCCTTAAAGAAAAATACAGACGCGTCCAGTGGCTTCAGCTGCATAAAAGTCCAAGAACTACGTTTTCTGCTCCCTACAAGTGACAGTGAAGTGGTTAATAAAACTCCCGGCCCGAGCTCCAGATGTTTTTTTAGCCGGTGTCAGAGCGGTGAACTCTTCTGAGTGAACGCATGAGGCGCCGCATGAATTTCTTCTGGAAACTTTCCCTCATGACACGTGATGATGCAGTTCTGAAACAGAGTATTTATTCCAGCTGCCCCAGAGCGAGTCTCCCAGATCATCAGGCGCTGGGACGAAGGCACGACTGCCTGCTTCAGTGAGCGCGCGAGACGTCCAGTCTTTTGCCGCGTTAAAGTTCCCAAGTAAGTCTGCCGCATGTAATTCCTTTAGTCGTGTCTCTGAGAAAAATAGTGGCTTTTCTGGATAATAAGGAAGCAAAAAGGTCAAAGCCTAACTATTAGTAAAGGAAAATGTAATCTACTCAATAATAAACTTTACAAAAAAATCGTTATTGACATTAGATATAGAGAAATAAATGACACAAAGTGTAACTATGCCTAAATAACGACAGTTATTTTTTTATCTATTAGCGTATGTTATTGAGACTGGATAGCTCAGCTGTCTGATGTATAAGTGTAGGAACCTTGTTTTACTCCATATATACAGGCTCTGAACCCTGACAGTGCAAACTGAGCGTTCATCTTCCTGAGGTCGAGAAATTGTTTGCAAAATCATTGGGTACTGATAATTGTTTCTAATTATAATTGTTTTTACGGAAGAACTTAGAAATAGAACTGCGCCGTCTGATAGGTCCTACTGTGATAACTATAAGTCTGTCTATCGTGCTAGGTTTCATAACAGGTACCCGAGGTGTATGTTCTTCCTCTATGAACAGTGAACCCAGAAATGATCTGCAATGGTCCTACATTTTTAGGATAGCTTTTCAATTGTCTGACATCTAAGCACAACCAGAGATATCTTAAGGATTTAGGGGCCCTGGCCAAACGTATTTTTTCGGCCCTTGTTCAGAATTGCTTTGAATTTATGATCCCATTGTCAGCTCTTCCATGCCCTCTTTGGCCACCTCAGGGACAGGGCACTGGCAAGCCCAAATTCTAAACGTGTTTGCATCTAATATTTAGGAATAGTGACATGTTCTTATAATATTGTTACACAGTAGCACTGAACTAATATTACTGTAAATAATCTCTGTGCCCTTCTCCAATTTATCATATGTGAGGTCCCCTGTTTTGAACTAAAAGAAAACTTTTTATGGATGTGCATGAAACATAAACATAACTTTTCTCTGCAACATGTCTGTAATAGACTCACACTCACCACCCACATTAAAAAAAAATCAAGGGAAACTGTATTTTTAGCAGAGTTGTTTAAGAAGTATTGAACTTCATAAGGGAAAGACTATAGAACAGAGCTGGCTCTATGAGGGATCCCCCTGAAAGTTTGGGACATTGCCCACTGTGCCCGTGTCTTAAAACGTCTCTTAGACCAAGTTTTCAATGAAAGTTATTTCAGACCCTGATTTAAGTAGGCAGCATTTAATATCACACTCGAAACTAAGAAGGTCTTCCTGTGAGATATAAAATTATTCAATATATCTTATGATCCAGAAAATTCGTTTTATGAAAATAAGGGGAGCAAGACCAAACATATGAACCAAAATGCATGAAATTCACTGAATTTCATTTCTTCCTCGATTTTTACAGATAGGTTAGGGGAGCCTATTTAACTGCCATGCATTGTAATGAGTATCTTTTAAAAATGGTTTCCACCAAATGTATGTTTTTGAACCACTATTTTGACAACTGTTTTATGATTTTGGTAACAGTAGGTCAACGGTGATAGGAGCCCACGTTATCATAGAATTTAAAAATGCTGCTTGGTTTCTTATGAATTGGAGTCTCCCACAATGCCCTTTTCAGTTATGCATATTTTATGTAAATTGCATGGATATGCTAGTGTTGTAAATGAAACTAGAAAATGCTCTAAAAACCTGCCCTCACAGAGAAAGGGAGGTGAGCGAAGGGGAAGTGCAAGTGTTGGGCTCAAGCCTGGAACTAACAGGTCATCGTGATCAGCAGCCCTGCTAAAGAGGAGGCGTTCTTGTTTAATGCCCAAAGCAGCTAACCTTAGAACTGGGAGCCAGTTTCTAGTACTTGTTTAAGCTCAACGTCTGGTAAATATGAGCAAAATCGCTTAATGTCTTTGGGCCCTAAATGCATGCTCCCAGTACCCATCATGATATCCCTATGGTGGTTATGACATTTTTCATGTTGTCTGCATACTTTGAATTTTGAACTTCCAGCTCTTCCCAGTTCTAGCAATGATTAGAATTTGCAATTCTCATAAAAGTCAGTGTGTTTTTAGTGGGACAATAGCAACAATTTCCACACACCATTAACGGAAAGTACCATCATTTCTCTGCAGGGCTGGTATACATTTAATCGGACAGTACTGGCACTGATCAACAGTTTGCTCATAATTTCAATAGGACAGTTACAGCATTCTTTTACAAGACGTCCATGCTTTTTAATACGAAAGTTGCAGCAATCATTTCCAGAACTTAAACATAAAGAAAACACCCCTATTGTGTACATCATAGTGAATAGGTAAATTAGTGATCATGACTCCTGGGGAAGCATTGGTACGCACGACTACTGTAGCAGCATAACTTTGGAAGCAGGGTGTTTTCTTTATGTTTATGTGACAATTTCCCTGTTCTTCTCCAATATCAGCTTCTGTTTGTGGGGAACCCCATTGTCTGTTTCTCATTTGCTGAACTGACATAACTTAAATAGGATAGCACCATGCTCCTTTCCCGTAAGCAGTTATTAAGCAACTAAGAAACTGTGGGGTGGATTTATGACCTCTGGCGCTGCAGCTGCATCACTTTTTGTGATGCAACGGAGGCGCATTCCCTGCAACCATACCTGTGAGGCCACACAAAGTCACTTTACGTGGCTTTGAATGACTTCATAGATATGGAATAAGGCAAGTCAGCTCAAATCGCTATGTTGCCTTATGTAGCACAAGATATTCGTTCCATGGATGTTGCTGCGGGTGTTCCCACGCAGCACCCATGAATTTTGACGCGTCCCCAAATTTACCTCCTCTGACAAACCTGAGGATGCACCAAAACCTTACGTCTCACCAGGTGAGGCGCAACAAGGAGAAATATTTCTATTTGTCCTCGTTTTTTCCTCTTTCTGCATGTGCTGCTGCAGCATACAAAGAAGGTGAAAAATGCCTCCCAGAATTGTTTTTGTGCAGTTTTCTGCACAAAAACAAACCTGCATGCAGTGGCGGCTGGTAAATTTAGGAGGGAGGGGGGGCGGGACACACATGCACACTCACACTCATTCATTCATTCACACACGCAAGCACACACAAGTGTGTGCACATACATCCGTTCACAGCACTCATGATCAAATACTGCAAACAAACACGCACGCACCAAACATTCATTTTAAAAAACACACACACTTACCTTCAGCTCTGCCTCAGAAGTCCCAGGAGGGTTGGAACTGCTGCCTTCCCCCATTGGCTGACCATAGGTCAGCCAGTGAGGGAAGGAAGCAGTCCCAACTTCGTTACAGAGTGGGATAGGGCCAGTGGGACTTTTGGCCCCACCACACTCTGTGACGAGGTGTCACTGATTGACACTCAGCCTGGGCGCTTCAGGGCTTAAACCTGAAGCACCCAGGTTGGAGTCAATGGGTGACGCTTCCCCTCGTCAATGAGGGGGGGCGCCTTGAGACACCTTTGCTGAGCTGCGGAGGTAACGCCCATAAGAGCTGGCACCTCTTCAGCCCAGCAAAGTTCAGCTCAGGCAGCCAGGAGCCTGTGTAAATCATACATGCCTCGCTACTGGCTGCCTGACCTGAAGATGAAGAGTGTCTGTCAGGCTGACCTTTGCTCAGCCTGACAGACACTCTTCTTGAGGGGCAAAAGGTGGGGGCGGGGATGTGGCCCCTCCACCCCAATGGAAGGGCCACCGCTGCCTGCATGCTATGCAGACACCCTTGCATCATGGTACAAGGGTGTCTGCATTGGTCCTAGGCAGCCAAGACTGCACCTTCGCAGTGGGAAATGACAGAAATGTGCTGTATGCCATAGATGCATCACATTCCTGCCCTTTCTGTTTGACGTAGGGCAGCACAGCAAGGTGACTTGCTGTGCTGCCCTGCACCAAAAACCCTTAAGTATGGGCCTGTGTCTCCCATTTTCAATGCCTTAAAGAAACAAACATACACAAAAAGTTAACATTTTTTCATATTACATCACATATAAAAACATTACAGCAAAGGCATGTATCGCAGACAGCACCTTTTTCAAAACCAAATTGCATTTGTTAATAGTTGATATTTATTTCATGAAATATCCAAACACTCCATCATGCCCTTCCCTCATTTTATACTCTTAGGGCAGATATCGCCTCACTTTTCATGATGCAAAGTAACAGTAAGTGATGCATAGCAGCACCAAGCGTTCCTAAAGTATTTACTTTCCAGTGCAATATATATTTTGTGGTTGAAAGTAGCTCTAAGTAGCACAAATAGAGCTTTATGCTACTTTTTTCCTACTGTGCATCAAGAGGGTGTTCCACGGGTGGTATGTAGACGTTCACGTGCGATCACTCATGGATTTGAAGCAGAGCCCTATCTTCTAACAATGGTAGACAGAGTTTTGTGGCAAAAATTGACACATCGTTGAGAGACAATAACAAGAAAAAATGGTTTTATTTCTCCTAAATTTTCACCCTCTGTACGTGTGATGCACTGCACAGCACACTTAAAATGGGTGGAAAGTTACAAATGATGTCTAAGCATAGTGTAGTGTCCCAAATCCTATGCTAGACGTCACACACAAACACATCTTTATATTATTGTGCGAAGGAGTGTGTGTGTGTGTGCTTGTGCCGGCGCTAGGCAGCGTGAAGGAGCATCAACTCGGGGAAGACAGCAGTATCCCCATGCGTTTCTAGATATGACACTGCTCTGCTCTCTTCGCCTAGCACAAGGCAGCGATGCAACTTTGATTGCTGTGCTGCGCTGTATTATAGATGAATAAATCTCTCCACAGGTGTTTTAACGCAATCACACTCAAAAAAGTGAACAATCCAATTTAGTGTCCCTGCCGCCCTCTGCAGCTAAACGGGATAGTGGTGACTCTCAGGCCGTCATGTTGTCACCTTTCTACGGCAGTCATCTGGTGTGATGGAAGACAATACTTTTCAGTTACAAATTGGCACTTCACATCGCCTCAGCAGCCTTTTTACCCATAGCAGGAGAACAAGACCATTTCAGAGGCGGAGTAGGGGAAACAGGAGAAGTCCTCATCTCTCCACCCCTGAACCTGCTAGAAACTGCTTTTTAAGGAAAGCTCAGGCTAGGTGACTTGAAGAGCAAATGTTAACTTAGTTGGTGCATGAACCAGTGCCCATTTTCTTTCCATCTCGCTAATGTACCATCGCACTGCATGTGTGAGCACTGATTGCTCGTACGGTGTGCAGGTACGCAACTGAGATTAGGAAAACTCGGAGGAAGCGATGCTGTGTCTCCCAGTGAGAGGTCTCAGTGCGCCATGCCCGGAGGGTGACTGTCAGAATAATTCCCACATCACTCTACCAATGGCGTCTCTGGAGTGTGGTCGGATGAGGCCTCTTCCCCGACTTCTGTATGTCCTGCGCCCTCGCCACTTGTGACCCACCACCGCATCTGCTCAATGTGCCAAGAGTGCATACATAGATAACCGACACTGCACTTTACCACCCACATTATTTGTCCAATATCTTTCATTACAAAACAGTATTGCCTTCTTAAAATTTATTTTAAAATGTTTAAATATGACATTGTATTATATATCTGAGTATATATATATATATATATATATATATATATATATATATATATATATATATAGCTAAATATTGATATTAAAGATATACACACATTTCAGATTTAAGCATTTTAAGCGAAAAATAGGTGTGTGTGTGTGTGTGCGTGTGTGCCCCCAATAGTTTTAGCTGTGGCCAATATGTACCCTTCATAAAACTCACGCCTGGAAACGCAACTGCTGTCAGATAAAAATGCTGTTCTGGGGATTAAGGACAACTGTCGGAACAAGTGCCCGGCAATATAAATAGGGCACAATTCGGGGGTACTTTCAGTGGACGGCATCCTCCCACTATTTTCACAGGGTGGACGCTGTCCACCCTGCCATGAAGTTGGGCCCTAATAAAATATGATGGGACACTTTCAGCAGCACCTACACCCATTTTAAGCAGCGCCTGCACTTTGTATTCTTTTGCTCCATTTGAACATCAACATGCAGGAGGGGAGAGGGCTTTCCTATTTTAAAGTCCTACTGGCCAAGGACAAAGGACAAAATTAAGAGGCCACAAGGCCTTTTTTTGTTTTATTATGCTGGCTGGATGCTGTCTGGAGCCTCACACCTATCTGCCATGGAGGAAACAGAAACACACAGATTGTTATCACTTCGCAGGTGCTTAAGAGAGGCATGGTTTTCACCTCGTTCAGTCTCTGTAAATAAGAGATATGCATGCACTTTAGCATAGCTGTCAAGTTTCCTAGGTACATGGTTATGTACTGCTCCAGTCCAGGTATTTTCTTTGCAGTCTGGGAGTTTTATAATGGAAACAGCAAAACTACAAGTCTCAGAATTCAAAGAAAAAAATTGGAATGGAGCAGGGCACAAAATCAATGTACAGGTTGTGTTACATAAAGCAGAAAGGGTTACAAGGTGTAGGAGTCATATGCCTTTCATTGCTCCCTGTGCTATTTTAGAAGGATTGCAAGTTATGAACTACAAGTTACAAAAGGATCTTTGTGTTAAAAGCAGTAACCCACTTACCCATCTCCATAAAATAACATTTGGGCATTTGCATATTAGAGGATGTGCTTTGCAGGAGACACATTAACCCTCAATGTTACTTTGAATTAAAACTAGGACTGGGCAAATCACAAATCTCTACAGCAAATGTGTTAACCTCCAGAATTATCTTACCATTATTATTATTATTCCCTGAAGTTTACTGGACACACAAAGATCTCTGCAGAAGGTGCCATAACCTCATAAGATATTTTAAAATGCATACTTTGCAACCAATTAAGCTGAGCTGATTCACTGCCACATTTCCTCTTGCTGCCAATTTCTTTGTGGCAGAGTATTTAAAAACATAAATGCATAAATTCAGGCCCAGATTTTGTGTTGGGGTCGCGTGAGTTTTTTGGCACAACCCCAATGCAAAGCTCACTCATTTAATCTTGTAATGCCCTCACAGATGGTTGTGAAAGTATTGCTAAACATATGTCTGAGGTGTTCAGATCAGATGCCACTTCCTGTGAGGTCATGGATTGTGATGCCAAGTATGAGGTCACGCGCCATGATGTCACTTGCATACTGCCTAACTGGGTTAGTCCCCCCACTTCTTTTTTTAGGACTTGTGCCCTGATTATAAAATAATGCTAACAGCAACCTTGTGCGTGTGAGTTTTTTGACATTGTTAGTACTTGGTGCATTTTTCATGTCTGGGGTGAGATATGCTCTTCTAATGAACTATAATGAGTGTAAATTAGGAGCTGGTTTCCCAGAGTGCTTTTCTTAATTTGCATATTTTATGCAGAGAGTCATCCTACTTTTCATAGTGTTTTTCGTTAGTAGTGATGTTTCATTTTATTATCTTTCTTTCAGGTTTTAAAAGAGGATCAATGTTGGAGATGGATAACAGAAATGCAACAGAATCCACCCTCGCTGTGGGTGCTGACTCTGAGCTGGTGAATTCTGGGGGCAACTCAAAGGACAGTAACGAGTACCTCTACATTCTGATCGTCATGTCTTTCTATGGGATCTTCCTTATGGGGATAATGATGGGCTACATGAAAACCAAGCGGAAGGACAAGAAATCCAACCTGCTGCTTTTCTACAAGGACCCGGAGAGGGAGTGGGAGGAGGCCTTGAAGCCTCTACCGGCCACCCCTGGGCTCAGGTCTGTCCAGGTACCCATGATGCTTAGTCTCCTGCAGGAGAGAATGGGCCCGGCGCTCTACTGCACAGCCTGCACCATGGAAGGCAGTAGCCTCAGCTCAGAGTCCTCCTCCCCAGAGGTCCACTTCACTATCCACGAAGAAGTGATGGATGGCGAGCCAGGAACTGCATCAGAGGCGCTCCTTCACGAGAGCAGAGACGAATCCTCCAGAAACTTCCGGCAGATTTCCTAGCACACACCACGCAAAGATGTGAAAATAGCTTTGTCAAGCTAGAGGAGCTTTGAGTCGGTTGAGATAGTGGGAACTCACTGTTCTCTGTCCCTGCGCTGCGACTGCCCCAGGAAAAGATGTCTGCTAGCAGAATTTTAAGGAATACTAATGTGAAAGCTACAGATGCAGTGACTTGAGGGATCACATTATAAATCCTAGACCCTGCAAAAACATGCTTTGCAAATTCAGCAAAATGCAAAGTTAGAGGACTTTTGAGGAATAATTATTTCGAAATTCTGGCACATTTTGGAAAGCCTTTCAAAAAACTGCCACTTCTCCGTGAGTGAACAGTACGGTTTATTAAGTGTGTTTTGCTATAGTTATTTAAAAACAAAAAAGTGAAATGCAGCAGATGCTTGGTTGTGTACAGCAGCCGGTACCTGTACATGGCGGTTTGCGTAAAGATATAGTCTTAGTACAGAGATGGCACTCGCGCTAGATTGCTAGAGGGAGTGAAGGCTGATGTGTGTATTGCTTAAAGCACAAGTAGGTATTTCACCTTAATAAACAAAGTGAATACTAGTTATCTGAAACCCAGCTTTAGAGACCCTATTTTCAAAGTGCAAAATCGGAGATCTGAGTGACTAACAGCCTGTCCTTCAGGAATTCTGCCTTAAATGGCTGAATTTAAGCAGGCCTTGTAGCATCCTGTCTGTGGCAAACATGAAGTCACCGGCCACATATGCTTGAAAGTATTGCAGAGTGGCCTCTGCTTCGTGTATAAGTGACTCTCCTGCACTCGAAGGGAAGTGCCAGACAGTACAATGGCTCTCGAACCTCAAAGGACTAATAAGTCCCTGGACAGCAGTGGTTCTTTACTGTTCGGCTAAGGATGTGGACAGTGAGTGGGGGGACAACATCAGCAAGCATTGATCAGAGTAGAATGACCAATATAAGGGAACAGTGGCTATGGAAGTAGAAGGGAAGTGTGCAGAGAACGACTAATTTAATAAATAACTGGCCAGCATTACACAGGAAGATATCTAATTATCAATTGAGTGTGGTTGAGAATTGAACAGTAGGCACCCCCACTTCTCTGGTACTGTGGTACCTCCTCAGTTTATTTATAGATTAGTTCAGTAGGGATACGAAAGGATCACTCTGAGAAACCCTACTTTTCAAGACGTGTCATGTCCTCAGAGTTTGTTAAAGCACTCTCGAGGCAGAACCGATCTATTAAACGATCACATAATTGCCACCTGCTTCCATGACAAGATGACGATTTTCAGTCTACAGCACTTTGGAATGTTGGAGCTTGGAAGCTCATACATGTAGCCCGAAAACTAAAACTATAATTCTCGACATGCTAAAGTAGGACTAGCTGAAACTCAGGAAACTGGATCAGCTGACATCTATGCAATTACAAAAAAAAGTTAGAACATTTAGGAGGTCTCACAAACGTTTTGATGGGATACCTTTCGAAAAGAATACAAATCTGCGCAAAAATGCACCGTGAACGTGCCTCATCACGTGTGTCACTAGACAATTGTAGTTAAAAAAGACGAGGTCTTAAGGTCCCTAAATGCCTCAATTTGTACAATGGAACGCGTTGTATGGATTGCAGGCGCGGGGGCTTACAGAGTCCCTTGGGCCTCGCGGCCACCCTACTGATGGAAAGATGTCTGAAATACTATGCCCTGCATGTTCTCAACAGAAAGGCTCTGGCAGGCCTGCTCCTGAGGGACGTGTAAGAATGGAGGTTTTACTGTTTGAAGAAGCCAAGAGTTGTTGGCACTTTGCCTGAAGTGACTTGAATCTTCCAGCTTTCCAGCTGAGACCAACATGTGCGTTGGTCACATTTTCCACTGCCTTGGCCTTTTCTTTCATTTCACCATCCTTCCCTTTTCTTAAAAAAAAATCGTAATTGCGTTTGTGTATATACTTAGATTGAATTATGTATATATTTGTTCAATGAATCCTATGTATTTAAAGTTTGCTGCCACGAAAATTCAAAGATTTGTATTTAAATAAACACATTTCTAAAGAAAAACGGATGAATACGATGATTGATACTTTGGTGCCGTTTACGTGATTGACTCTTTGAAAATGCGTTTTTTTTAGGTTTTTGGCATGGCCTGGTCACTTAGGATGTGGGGGTATTATGTCATGTTTCATGGGGTTGAATGGAAGGGACGGTTCTGTTAGCATCACAATTAGTACCTTCACCCTGTGAGTATTCCAGGGCATTTGTTAGCTGCCCCTCTACTCCACAGGCCCACGCCTGGCGTAGCCGTTGATTGCTATTGACTGGCACAAAGAGAAGTCTACATAATGTATATTTGTGAAGTGCATATTCATACAGAAGGGCATTTGGGCAGTGAGTATATAGAATTATAGATGCGATAGTGAATTATGGGAATATTTTTTGTAAAGGGGTTTTGAGTGTCAACAAGAGCGAAGCACAAGTTGTCTGTGATGCCACTCAGAGCTCCGAGGTGAAAAACATCCCGGAATGCACTTTTTAACTATCCGTAATTTTATGTAATGTATGGCCCTCAAAATCACCAGCACCGGCTTTCAACCACTATGCAGCAGCAGAGGAGTATTAGGGGAACCATACATAATATGCCTTCTCTCTGTCCCAAATTAAAAAACAAACACGACCTCCTTCTACCCCACAGCTGTTAGGGCTTTCCCTGCACTCTTCTCCAGAAGCTGTTCTTCCTGCTCTCTCCAGCAGCCAGAGCAGCCTGGAAGTCATTTATAACATAGCAACAGTGGGTAACAAGTTCACTTACCCCCGCTGCCACGTCACAGCAGTGAATTCCTGGATTTAGAGTCCAGTTGTTCACACACACGTCTCTCTATGAGAGCCACGCCTAACAAAATGTTTATCTTAAGTTAGTGTTAATCATTTTATCGACCTCAGAGGGATGATAGGTGGGGTGCACCAGCTAGAAACGTGCAACCATGATGTCCAACACTAATTTGTGCGGCTGATTCATCAGACCACTGATCCATGTGACCCAGCTACGTTCTGAATTCATTCACATATAATTTGTGTAGATTATCACATTTAAGGAAATTTACAAGAGTCCCCTGGAGTATTCCCAGAAATAATGATAATTGTAGATTTTCGGTTGTATACCTACTCTCCTACACTTGCGACCATCCATGGAGCAGGCCTTGAGGAAAACTATATTAGCGTGTCGCTATGTTAGCGTTTGTTTAGCCTAGTTCATTTTTTAAAGTTAGGTACATGTGAGCACCGTAAAAGATTTGGAGTATTTGGGACTTTCTACTCCCTGTTTGTACATTTAGGGGCATATTTATGAGCCCCTAGTACCACCTTGTACCTTATTTGCCATATTTATTTCACCACAAATGTGACGTTAAGGTGGCATTTCCCATGTGCCATCTTTACAAAGTAGTACAATACTTGCATTGTGCCACTTTGTAAACCCTTGTGCCTCATTATGCCTGCTCCAGGCATAATGTGTGGAAGGGGGCGCACCCCCATTAGGGTGCTGGAAAAATGGTGCAAGGAGATATATGAAATTTCCTTGCGCCATTTTTTCAGCACTTTTAATGACTGCACAGAGCAGGTGTTAAAAGGGGGAATTCCATGATGTAGAATGGGCCCCTTAGTACAATGCAGGAGTAGCTCCAAAATATTGGTGCTACTCCTGCAGAGTACATCAATAGCCTCACATAGAATGACGCTAATGCCCTCTACCCTGCGCCATGATGCACTGTATTTTAAATACGGCGCACACATGGTGGCGGTATGGGGGGGAGCTTAGGGACGCAGGGATAGTGGCACTGCACTCAGTGCAGCGCCACTTTCCATAAATCTGCTCCTTAATCCATCAGATTTAACAGCAATGTTAAGTGCACACTTTGGGTTAAAAACCAGTCTGTGAAGACTCACAGAGCTATGACTTTGGACATCATTACTAGTGTCTCGTTAATTCCGACAGGACCAGTAAGGGAAGCTAATGGGCACACCTACATTATGAGTCCAGCAGGACACCGTTGCTGAGTGATGTTCAATGCAGAGATTCCACCTGCTTAAAGCGGTGAAGTCTCTGGTAGGTTACTGGGATAAAAAACATGAGGTCTTTGTCAGGGTAAGTCAGTTTTCCACATGTTTTTTCCCAAAAACTCATAATCCCTAATATTTGCACTTCCAAAATTATCGGGACCCTTGTTAGCAGCGAATCTGGCAATAGTGGGGTTGATGAGAAATAACAGGGAATTTTATGGACCACTGGTAATGAGGACCTTTGAGGGCATTCACGACACTCTCAAATGAAACACTCCCATTTGACAAGTCTGTTCTCACCCTTAAACGTACAACTCTGGAAAGTCTATCATTCTTAGATTTTGCATAGTCAAAAATTTCATCTGCAGGTGTACATTTCCACAGATGCTATGTCTATCAATCTGGGCAACCAAATATAAACTGGGTGTACTACAGGTTTTTGGATCAGGCCTCCATCTTGGAACCTGTGACCAAACATCTATGCTATTCTGTGAAAATCACTTTCCAATATCTCTATTGTAAATATGTTTGGTGTACAGTGCAATTACCACGTGCTGGCAAGTATTGTCCCATTCACTGTCCAAACCATCACATCTTGGCTTACATGTGTGTAGTCACAAATGGATACTACACACACAAACATAGATGCATACATGCATGCACACCCACCCACCTCAAGCCTTTTTCCTCTACCTTATTACAGTTCTCTTTATCTCACTCCCGCAGGCTCCTTTTCAGCACTGCTTCCTCCTTTAGTCGCTATTTTCTTATCTTTTCTCTTCCTCTTCGTTCTAGCGCTCTTGCTCTGGTTCAAAGTCTGATGATGAAAAAAAAGTCCTAATCCCCAAATTTGAGAGCCGGCGGCCACCACCTGCAACCAGTGGCAAAGATTGCACAAACAGAAACACTCACACAGCACTCTATGCACACCACGTCATGCTCCAGGTGCTCCTGCTATGATAAATAATGCCCTCCTAACGGAGTTAGAGCCCAGACTTGCTTTATACCTTAAGGGCTCAACCACTGAACTGAGCACGGGGGTTCTGGCTTGCATTTGTCCCTTCCTGCGACCCCTACATCCGTGTTTCCCCGCGCTCGCTGGGGAACCTCTTCATGTCGTGGGAAAGGATGTTGCTTCTGTGTCACATTAACGAAGCTGCCTGTGTTTGGTGGGATGTTCGTTGCTTAAACAAAGGGTCATGGACGCTGACAGTGTGCACAATGTTCTCCAGGAGCAACACAGCTTTTTCTATTCGGAAATGTGTTCACAATTATGCTGGCCGCCCATGTCCGTGATTTGAGTGAACGGAGGTAGTTTGCCAAAACTCTTTAACATGCATTACGAAATATTACAGTCCGCGGATTAGTATGAACAAATTGTACCACTTAAACATTGTGACAGTCAAAATCTGTTTTTACATAGTGCTTTGTACTACGCTTCTGCAATCCCTGAGGTCTCCAAATCACAGGTAGTAAATTGGAAACCTGAGTTGACATTGCTTGGATTCAGATGCACGACCTTTCCACAGCAGGCACCAGCAACGAGAATTGACTAACTGATGAATCTTGCTGCCTCATTTTGAGAATAATTTGACATCGTCCCAGATATATGCATGGTTTGGTCTCGTTTTTCCCCCAAAATATGCATAGCGCAATATGAGATGGATGTGTCCAGAAGTGGTCCCAAAGTTTGCTGTACCGTAAAACTCAAGTTGCACCTCACTGATGAGGCCAAAAAGATCAAAACCGCATCTGCAGTTGTTTGTGCTCCTTGACCCAAGGGTAGGTCGCTCCCCCTGCCGCTGCAGCTCCTCCAGGTTCCTGAGTTCCTGAGACCCACCTCACAGTAAGTACCCCCCCCCCCCTCCCAGCCCCTCGCTCTGCCCCGCGCTACTCACCCTCTCTCCTGCTCCTGCTTCTTTTCTTCTTTTCTTCTTCTCTGTTCTTCTGTTCTTCCTCCTCGCTCCTCGTCTGTAATCTTCTTCTGTACTCTTCTTTCCCCCCGTCTTCACTCTACTTCTCTTCTTCCTCATCTTCTTCTGTGGTCTTCTGCCCTCTGTTCTTCGTTTTCTGTATCTTCTTCTGTGTTCTTCTGTGTTCTTCTGTGTTCTTCCGGTCTTCCTTTCTTCTCTCCTTCCGGTCTTCTGATCTTCCTTTCTTCTCTCCTTCCGGTCTTCTGTTCTTCTGTTCTTCTTGTCTTCTGTTCTTCTTGTCTTCTGACTTCGGCTCTTCTGCCTCCTCCGTCCTCTTCTCCCCGCGCCTGCCCTCCTGCTCCTGCCTCATCCCCCTCCCCCACTCGCATCCCCCTCTCTATCTCCCCTATCTAACCCGTTCACTATCTACCTCCCTCACTCCTCCTATCTACCTATCTACCTATCTCTCTATCCCACTATCTAACTCCCTCACTCTCCACCTCCTCCTATCTTCCTTTCTCTCTATCTATTTCCCTATCTATCGATTTCCCTATCTATCTATTTTCTCTTTCTATTTCTCTATCTCTCCCCCCCTCCCTCATCCCCTCTATTACCTATCTTCCTATCCTCTCACTCTACCTCTCACCCTCACCCACCTCTACAACCCCCCCTCCCCTATCTTCTCCACCCTACTCCTATCTTTCTCCCTTATCTCCTAAACCTCCTAACACTCACCCCCCTCCACCCTTAAACCCCCCTCCCCCAGCTCTTCTCACTCTACCTGTCCCCCCCTCCCTCTCGCTTTCCCGCCGCGACCTCCTGCACGCCCCGCCTCCCAGCTCCCATTCGCCCCCACCTGACCCCTCCCCCCCCTCCTACCTCATATGGCGGCCGCTGCGCGACAGTGGTAGCGACCCTTGACCCAAGGGTAGGTCGCTCCCCCTGCCGCTGCAACTCCTCCAGGTTCCTGAGACCCACCTCACAGTAAGTACCCCCCCCCTCCCAGCCCCTCGCTCTGCCCCGCGCTACTCACCCTCTCTCCTGCTCCTGCTTCTTTTCTTCTTCTCTGTTCTTCCTCCTCGCTCCTCGTCTGTAATCTTCTTCTGTACTCTTCTTTCCCCCGTCTTCACTCTACTTCTCTTCTTCCTCATCTTCTTCTGTGGTCTTCTGCCCTCTGTTCTTCGTTTTCTGTATCTTCTTCTGTGTTCTTCTGTGTTCTTCTGTGTTCTTCCGGTCTTCCTTTCTTCTCTCCTTCCGGTCTTCTGATCTTCCTTTCTTCTCTCCTTCTGGTCTTCTGTTCTTCTGTTCTTCTGTTCTTCTGTTCTTCTTGTCTTCTGTTCTTCTTGTCTTCTGACTTCGGCTCTTCTACCTCCTCCGTCCTCTTCTCCCCGCGCCTGCCCTCCTGCTCCTGCCTCATCCCCCTCCCCCACTCGCATCCCCCTCTCTATCTCCCCTATCTAACCCGTTCACTATCTACCTCCCTCACTCCTCTTATCTACCTATCTCTCTATCTCTCTATCCCTCTATCTAACTCCCTCACTCTCCACCTCCTCCTATCTTCCTATCTCTATCTATTTCCCTATCTATCGATTTCCCTATCTATCTATTTTCTCTATCTATTTCTCTATCTCTCCCCCCCTCCCTCACCCCCTCTATTACCTATCTTCCTATCCTCTCACTCTACCTCTCACCCTCACCCACCTCTACAACCCCCCCTCCCCTATCTTCTCAACCCTACTCCTATCTTTCTCCCTTATCTCCTAAACCTCCTAAACCTCCTAACACTCACCCCCCTCCACCCTTAAACCCCCCTCCCCCAGCTCTTCTCACTCTACCTGTCCCCCCCTCCCTCGCGCTTTCCCGCCGCGACCTCCTGCACGCCCCCGCCCCCCAGCTCCCATTCGCCCCCACCTGACCCCTACCCCCCTCCTACCTCATATGGCGGCCGCTGCGCGACAGTGGTAGCGACCCTTGACCCAAGGGTAGGTCGCTCCCCCTGCCGCTGCAGCTCCTCCAGGTTCCTGAGACCCACCTCACAGTAAGTACCCCCCCCCCCTCCCAGCCCCTCGCTCTGCCCCGCGCTACTCACCCTCTCTCCTGCTCCTGCTTCTTTTCTTCTTTTCTTCTTGTCTGTTCTTCTGTTCTTCCTCCTCGCTCCTCGTCTGTAATCTTCTTCTGTACTCTTCTTTCCCCCGTCTTCACTCTACTTCTCTTCTTCCTCATCTTCTTCTGTGGTCTTCTGCCCTCTGTTCTTCGTTTTCTGTATCTTCTTCTGTGTTCTTCTGTGTTCTTCTGTGTTCTTCCGGTCTTCCTTTCTTCTCTCCTTCCGGTCTTCTGATCTTCCTTTCTTCTCTCCTTCCGGTCTTCTGTTCTTCTGTTCTTCTTGTCTTCTTGTCTTCTGTTCTTCTTGTCTTCTGACTTCGGCTCTTCTGCCTCCTCCGTCCTCTTCTCCCCGCACCTGCCCTCCTGCTCCTGCCTCATCCCCCTCCCCCACTTGCATCCCCCTCTCTATCTCCCCTATCTAACCCGTTCACTATCTACCTCCCTCACTCCTCCTATCTACCTATCTCTCTATCTCTCTATCCCACTATCTAACTCCCTCACTCTCCACCTCCTCCTATCTTCCTATCTCTCTATCTATTTCCCTATCTATCGATTTCCCTATCTATCTATTTTCTCTATCTATTTCTCTATCTCTCCCCCCTCCCTCACCCCCTCTATTACCTATCTTCCTATCCTCTCACTCTACCTCTCACCCTCACCCACCTCTACAACCCCCCCTCCCCTATCTTCTCAACCCTACTCCTATCTTTCTCCCTTATCTCCTAAACCTCCTAACACTCACCCCCCTCCACCCTTAAACCCCCCTCCCCCAGCTCTTCTCACTCTACCTGTCCCCCCCTCCCTCTCGCTTTCCCGCCGCGACCTCCTGCACGCCCCCGCCCCCCAGCTCCCATTCGCCCCCACCTGACCCCTCCCCCCCTACCTCATATGGCGGCCGCTGTGCGGCCGCGCAGCGGGCGCGCCACTGGCGCGCCAGAGGCAAGCCCATCTGCGCCCGTCTGCGCCCGTCCGCGCCTGTCCCGCGCCCAGCGCCACGACCCCTGGTCCCCAGCTCTCCCAAGCCCCGCTGACCCGCTGCGACCCCACCACCCTCCACGCCCTCAACCCAGGACGCTCCAACACTTGCTTCCAAGCTCACCCCAAACGCACCCATGGACCCTTCGCCTGCAACTCCTGCAAACGCACCTTCCACCACGCAACAACCACGACCACAAGCCCACGCGCCATCAACCACCTCAAGTGCATCCTAGTCAACGCTCGCTCCGTCCACAAACACGCCGTTGAACTCTGGGACCTCCTGGACTCCATAGCACCGGACGTCGCCTTCATCACGGAGACCTGGATGAACGCCTCCTCGGCCCCTGACATCGCCACTGCCATCCCCGCAGGCTACAAGATCTCCAGAAAAGACCGCACCAACCAGGTAGGAGGAGGTATCGCCATCGTCTTCAAAGACTCCATCAGCGTCACCACCTCCACCGAAGACACCCCTCTCGCCGCTGAACACCTGCATTTTCAGATTCGCACCGATCCGAGGACCACCCTCAGAGGATCCCTCATCTACCGTCCTCCCGGGCCACGCGCCCCTTTCAGCGACGCCATCGCCGACTTCATCTCCCCGCACGCCCTCGCCTCGCCGGACTACATCCTCCTAGGTGACCTCAACTTCCATCTGGAACAAAACAACGACCCCCAACACCACCACCCTGCTCGACAACCTCGCCAACCTCGGCCTCAAACAACTGGTGAACACCGCCACCCACATCGCCGGACACACGCTTGACCCCATCTTCTCCGCCAGCAAACACGTCTTCTTCAGCCACGCCTCCGCCCTACACTGGACCGACCACAGCTGCGTCCACTTCACATTCCGACGCGAGACCCGCCACCTCCGCACCCAACCCATCCCTCGTCGACAGTGGAACAAGATCCCCGAAGAGCAACTCTTCTCCGCACTCGCCGCCAACCAACCCACCCTCACCACCGACCCCCAACGACGCAGCCCTCAACCTCACAAACTGGATCTCCAACTGCGCAGACATCCTTGCTCCCCTCAAACGCACGCATCGACAGACCAACACCAAAAAACCTCTCTGGTTCTCTGACACCCTCAAAGAATCAAAGAAAACTTGTCGCGCCCTTGAGAAAGCCTGGCGCAAGGACCGCACCGCTGACAACATGACCGCCCTCAAGAACGCTACCCGCGAACACCACCACCTGATCCGCGCCGCCAAAAGGAACTTTTTCACCGACAGACTGGACAAAAACAGACACAACAGCAGAGAACTCTTCAGCATCGTCAAGGAGTTCTCCAACCCCAGCGCCAACGCCGTCACGCCCTCACAGGATCTGTGCGAATCCCTCGCCACTTTCTTCCATCGCAAGATTAGCGACCTCCACGACAGCTTCGGACACCAGACCCAACCAAACACCACCGCACCGGCATCCACGGCCATCACCCTCAACAACTGGTCCCACATCAACACGGAAGAAACCAAATCCATCATGAACTCTATTCACTCTGGCGCCCCTTCGGACCCCTGCCCGCACTTCATCTTTAACAAAGCCGACGACATCATCGCCCCGTACCTTCAGACCGTCATCAACTCTACTTTTTCCTCTGCTACCTTCCCCGAATGCTGGAAACACGCCGAAGTCAACGCCCTACTAAAGAAACCTACGGCTGACCCGAGCGACCCCAAAAACTTCCGCCCCATCTCTCTTCTGCCTTTCCCAGCCAAAGTAATAGAGAAGACCGCCAACAAACAGCTGACCACCTTCCTGGAAGACAACAACCTGCTCGACCCCTCACAAACCGGATTCCGAACCAACCACAGCACTGAAACCGCCCTCATCTCAGTCACTGACGACATCAGAACCCTGATGGACAACGGTGAAACAGTCGCCCTCATTCTGCTCGACCTCTCGGCTGCCTTTGACACCGTCTGTCACCGCACCCTAATCACCCGCCTCCGCTCCACCGGAATCCAAGGCCAGGCCCTGGACTGGATTGCCTCCTTCCTCTCAAACCGTTCCCAAAGAGTTTACCTCCCTCCGTTTCGCTCAGAACCCACCGAGATCATCTGCGGCGTACCCCAAGGCTCATCACTCAGCCCGACACTCTTCAATGTCTACATGAGCCCCCTCGCCAACATCGTACGCAAGCACGACATCATCATCACCTCCTACGCCGACGACACCCAACTTATACTCTCCCTCACCAAGGACCCCGCCAGCGCCAAGACCAACCTACAAGAGGGTATGAAGGACGTGGCAGATTGGATGAGGCTCAGCCGCCTAAAGCTGAACTCTGAAAGAACGGAAGTCCTCATCCTCGGCAACACCCCGTCCGCCTGGGACGACTCCTGGTGGCCCACGGCCCTCGGCACCGCACCGACCCCCACAGACCACGCCCGCAACCTCGGCTTCATCTTGGACCCTCTTCTCACAATGACCAAGCAAGTCAACGCCGTGTCCTCTGCCTGCTTCCTCACCCTCCGCATGCTCCGCAAGATCTTCCGCTGGATCCCCGCCGACACCAGAAAAACCGTGACCCACGCCCTCGTCACGAGCCGCCTGGACTACGGCAACACCCTCTACGCCGGGACCACAGCCAAACTCCAAAATCGCCTGCAACGCATTCAAAACGCCTCGGCCCGCCTCATCCTCGACATACCCCGCAGCAGCCACATCTCCGCACACCTGAGACACCTGCACTGGCTCCCAGTCAGCAAAAGGATCACCATCCGACTTCTCACCCACGCACACAAAGCCCTCCACGACAAGGGACCGGAATACCTCAACAGACGCCTCAGCTTCTACATCCCCACCCGCCTCCTCCGCTCCTCTGGCCTCGCACTCGCTGCTGTCCCTCGCATCCGCCGCTCCACGGCGGGTGGGAGATCTTTCTCCTTCCTGGCGGCCAAGACCTGGAACTCCCTCCCCACCAGCCTCAGGACCACCCAGGACCACTCCGCTTTCCGGAGACTCCTAAAGACCTGGCTGTTCGAGCAGCGATAACCCCCCCTTTTTCCCCTAGAGCCTTGAGACCCGCACGGGTGAGTAGAGCGCTTTATAAATATTAATGATGATGATGATGCTCCTGTGCAGAGCTGCTGGACCATGCTAAGACTAATTTGCATATGACTGACCAATATAAATGAAAGCATGAGTTTGTTTTTTTGCACTAAAAGGTTGATTCACCATGAGCAAATAGGAAATCATCCTACATCTTTACTGTGAGGTTCATATCTTTTCTTGCCTCTCCATCAGTTACTTTTACCCAGGGCCACTGGAATTATGTGGAAGTGAAGGACCAAATTGTGTGTCGGAGTTGTTGATATGCAGCAAGAAAATGCAAATTATGTGGAATAATGCAAACATTTTTCCATAGAATTACTACATTATTTTATTACTTTTACTCATGGTAACACCGTTTGAACAAAGGTTTCCACTAATTAGCACCAGTTTAACAACCAATATTATCAATAAGCAACAGAAAGGGTACCAGTCATCTTTTGTGAAGGACCTTCCACTGCGCGGCAACATGTTGCTTCATTTTTAGTATCTTTTAGTCCATTTGAACTAGAAACAAAACATTGTTGTTAAATTCTGCAGATTATATACCAGATGATCGACTGTGAGGCAAATTATGCTAATTTTTATTTATTTGTAAAACGCTGCAGAAACGCATAGTTCTAGTGGCTCTACTGTTACGACATCAGAAGTTGGCCGTGGACACAGTGAGTCTTTTTCACAAACATTTTTACATTTTAAAGAGTAATTCTGGAGCACAGTAATCGTTTTGCAATTATAAGATTTGTATGATCCTTAAGTGGATTTACGAAGGTGGAAAAACCTTCCAGTTTGGCAGATTTTCCACAATCCTAATTTTAGAATTAATGGTTGGCCAGATGGTGTTTAAGGGTGGACCACTCAGTACAACCGGGTAAAGCAATGCAAACTGATAATTCTTTTGGTAGTTAAATACCTCTTGCGGAAAGTTTCCTACACTGGAAATGTTCACAAATGTACTCCCGAGAATGGCAGGAACTGGAGAACGGACACACAAAGTTTAATGGGGGCATGGGGACAAGGGCTTCTCTACTCGGAAAAAAAAGTAATTTTCTTCAATACAAAATAAAAACTAAATGGTGCAAATTCAAAATTCTGATTTTTATTTGCTCAAGTAGATTTTCACACCACTATAAACTCTTTATAAGTACATTTTTCTATTTGGCATAATCCTGAAAGTTCAAGATGGGCATAGTACTATTGGAATGGTTTATACATCCTTTACCCTTCGGATCAAAACTCCAAATGTTGTGGTACTCTTACACGAGTAGATTTCTGGGTTTTGCAGTCTGTCCTTTGTCAATGGTGTACACCTGCATCCTTCACAATCTGCTACTTTCCGATGAATTCCTTATCAGCCTCTAACACGTTTTCAGGAAATTGGATCCACATCCTGATCCACGGAACAGTTATTTCTCTATCAATCTGTGGGGAGCTGTGCCTTTTTCTTTACCTATATTCAACACCCACTTACTCCCTGTCGAATATCATACCTTCCCTGTATAGAAACAGTAACACTTGCTCATCATCACAAAACAATGCACTGACAATGTCGACAAGCTAGGCCCTTTCATAGTGTCCTTATATAACGACACACGCTAGCAGAAACATACATACGCATGGAGATAGAGCAAAACACCAACCAACACACAGACGCACATCAACACCTTCAAAGTTTCCAAATGGCACCATGCTAGGTGAGGCATCGCTAACATTTCTTTAGTTCTTGGCCAAACGAGGTTTGCATACTTAAAGTTTTAAGTATAATAAATCCTCAAACGCGACGTTCTGTTGAAAGAAAAGCTAGACCTGGTTGGACGTGTTATATAGAACATGTACCATGTGGGAATAAAACATTTAAAAAGCTAACAGGTCTGGCTTGTAACTGAAAGTGCCTCTATGTTGTTTTTTGAGTTTGTTTGAGTATTTGACATTGCAGATAGACGACTGGGTGAATGCAAACATGAGTCAATAGATGAATGAGGTAATGGATGAATGAATGCAAGGATAAGTGACTAAGGGTCTGATTTAGAACTCGACAGATGGGTTACTCCATCACAATGGTGACAGATATGCCCTCTGCCAAAATCTAAATCCCAGATGTCCCGTCTGCCGAAATCTAAAACCCTACGTGCGTTCATGAGCGACTGAGTGCCTACATTCACTAATTAATAAAAAACACTGTATCTATGGGCCAGATATACAGACTTTTTCAGTGCTTGTTTAAGGCGATATATTTCATGTCAGCATTTTCGAGGTGCGCTTCTACTGTTAACAGTGGTGAACTCAGTGGCGTAACAAAACTTGAGGGGGGCCCCTGCAAAGAGCCTATAGAGGTCCCCTTCCCCTCAGGACCCAGTCAGGGGCCTGCCGTCGGTGCACAGTGTACTGTGCTGAGGGCCCCACTGCGGGGGCTTTTGTTACGCCACTGGGTGATCTGGGATCTGTATCACCCACAGAATGTATTCAAGACTACCCAGTCACGTCAGCCTAATAAGAACGGATGACATCATTTGTTTAAAGTGTTCTGCTACTGGAATATGCAGAACATTTCTGTGGAAAGCAGGAGAGGGTTTGCTGAGCCTGTGAAGGATACAGTGGTTCATTTCTCCCGTGAAAGCTGTCATGCTTCACATTTGGCAAGGGTAACTTGAATGGGGTCATTATTTTATCCACGATCGCTGCAGCACGCACACCACGCTCTGCGCCGCTACGTCACGTATGTCATGCCGACTGTACAGTAAACAAAGGGAAGATAATTAGACACATGGGGGACGGGTACGACTAGAGTGGGAAGAAGAAATGAATTACCGTGCACGCGGACTCCAAAAGTGTGGGAGTCTGTCATGCTAAGTATTTCATTGTGTGCCAGTTTCATTATGTGTAAGGTTGGAAGTTCTGAAAACATTTTAAACTACACCACCAACAAACTGGACATTAACCTGTGGGAAAAGAGCAGGCCTGCTGCATGTGCAAGTGTGCTACTTTAAGTTGTTGTCATAATACCTTTGTGTGTACGGAATATAATGAATTATTGGTTTCAAAATGGGAGATGACCCCGACTCTTCTCAAACTTCAGTCCTTTGGGGGCGAGGATGCCCACAAAATGGCCATATTCCACTGTTTAGGAAGACGGCTGATGGTCTCTATCTTAAATGTTCTTCTTTCATTACAACCAGATTTTCCACTTCAACCCCGACTCTTCTGCAAGCTGGCATTGGGAAGCTGTTGTGTGAGGGGTAGATGGTAATGGGTGGAGTGACTACATTCGCAGATGAGAACGGAGGTTTTTGCCCTCTTCTATCAATTGTCTTTAGACAGGTGAGATCTCAACTTCTGGCAGCAGTAAAACCAAAAGCTGCTTACTCAAGGTCTCTGTTGCGCCCTTAAAGATGACATCACAGACTATTGTCCTTTGTTTCTTAGTCTATAGCAAACCTGCTAAGGTCACATATTGAAACGAATATGGCAAACATGCCTGCCGCAATGTGTTTGACATAATGTGGGGGCAGGGGGTTAATTACGAGGAGGCAACAGACTGGAAAAATGTATGTTTTTAATGAAGACCCAAGTGGTTTCCTCTAGGGATTGACCCTTGTCATATATAACACACAGAGCAGTGGAGGAAAGAATGCAGTGCTGCAGCAGTGCAGACGCAACCTGCCACACATATATAGCAGCTCGTAATGGTAAATCTGAGGTGGGAATTCTTGCCAATTATGACATCCCGATAAATATCATCATTGGTTTTACCATGGTAGTCATTACATCGTGATGTAATAATATTTAGGCCCTCATTACGACCCTGGAGGCCGGTGATAAAGTGGTGATAATACCACCAACAGGCTGGCGGTAAGTACAGCCAAATTATGACCATGGTGGTGATATCCCTGAAATCCAACCAATGTACCACACCGACCGCCAGGTCGGAAACAACAGTCGCCACAGCGGTAGCCGCCTACAGCCAGGTGAAAGACAAAGTTCTGCCCACCAAATTATGACATGCCATACCGCCACCTTTTCCGCGGCGGTACCAACGCCATCAAAAGCCTGGCGGAAACAGAGTTCAGAAGTGAAAAGACTCACCATTGGAGACACAGGAAAGACCCACGCTGCCATGGAACCAGAATGGCAAGTTTTCCCGATGAACTTCCACGTTATGCTCCACCACGAACACCAACGCCAGCGGAGACGACGACGGTGAGTACAGCCGCCTAGCACACAAGGGTGGGGGAAACAAGAGTGACACACACACACACGCACCACACACACACCATACACACACACACCATACACACAACCAGCTGAAAAATAATTTTTCCCCGTAAATCGGCTGAATAATGCAAGGGCAACAGGAATTGTCTAAAGTGATTGTAATAAGATCAACATCAAAAGTAATAATTTGATTTGGCAATGCAACAGATATGTAAAAATGTACAAAAAAGGGACACTACCCAGTCCTCAGTTCACAGGTGCCACATGGCCACAGTGCAAAGTACAAGGCCCCAATCTTTACCTGCACCAATACAGAGAGAACACTGCAGGGGCATCAGTTGGCAAATAGGCAGGCACCGCAGGGGGAGGGGGGAAACAAGACTACTGGTTCTGGATGGGGCAACATGCCCTGTGCTTGGTCCTGGGGAGTGCAAGGCCACAGTCTCTCAGGTAGGTGACTTGCCCACTGGTTCTGGAGGTGGCAACATGCCCTGTGCTTGGTCCTGGGGAGTGCAAGGCCACAGTCTCTCAGGTGGGTGAATACCCCACTGGTTCTGGAGGGGGCAACATGCCCTGTGTTTGGTCCTGGAGAGTGCAAGGCCTCAGTCTCTCGGGTGGGTGACTTGCCCACTGGTTCTGGTGAAGGCAGACCGCACAGCAGCCCATGGAGGCTGGATCATATGACGTCTGCCGGCAGTGATGGCATCACTGTGGTGGTGGTAGTGGGAGGCCCCTACTCAGCCCATGCACCCTCTGATGGCTGCACTGTGTTGGTGGTGGTAGTTGGAGGCTCCTGCTCAGCCCCTGCACCCTCCGATGGCTGCACTGTGGTGGTGGTGGTAGTGGGAGGCTCCTGCTCAGCCCCTTTACCCTCCGACGGCTGCACTGTGGTGGTGGTTGTGGGAGGCTCCTGCTCAGCCCCTTCACTCACTGATGGCTGCACAACCACGGCTGGCATTGGGGGCTCTGTGACAGCTGGTGGTGCAGGCTCCTTCCCCCTTTTTCCTGGCTGGTGCAGGCTCCATCCCCTTTCTGCTGGCTGGCGCAGGCTCCTTCCCCTTTCTGCTGGAAGGTGCAGGCTCCTTCCCCTTCTTGCTGGCTGGTGCAGGCTCCTTCACCTTTTTGATGGCTGATGATGCCTCCTTCCCCTTTTTGATGGCTCAGCAGGCTCCTTCCCCTTCTTGCTGGCTGGTGCAGGCTCCTTCTCTTCAGTATTTGTGGCCTGGAATCCTTTCCACCATGAGTAGGTGCTGATGGAACTGGGCCCATGGACTGTTTGGCTGAGGTGCTTGGCTTGGTTCTTGATACCCTGGCCATACCTTCAAGACGGGGGGATAGGGGTAGGGAAGAGGTCATTGGTGGAAAGGAAAAGCTTTTTAGGGACATTGGGGTGGGAAGAGGGAGAAGAAATGGGAGTGGAGGATGAGGGAGTATTTGTTAGAGGTGTTTGTCTGCTGGATTTGGGTGCAGGTGCATGGGTTGTATGCTGTTGTGAGGTGGATGGCTGTTGGGTGTCTGAGTGCTTGCGTTTGTGTACTTTAGGAGGGGGGCAGACACGGTGAGAGAGGACACAGGGGACGTGAGCATGGATGTTGTGGAGGTGTCTGCCAGTGAGGTGTGTGTTCTGTTTGGTGTGGTGATGATGCAGGTAGTGGATGATGATGATGTAGTGCATGCAGGTGTGAGTGTGGACATAACTGGGTGGGAGGTAGAGGAGGAGGGGGTGGGGAGACAATGGAAATAGTGGATGTTGTTGTGTCTGCAAGTGGATGGTGTTTGTATGAGTGCCTGTGGGATGAAGTGTGGTGCTTGTGTTTGCCTGTGACACTCTTGGTTGTTGTCTTGTGTGCATGCTCGTCTGGCTGTGTGCTTGGGATGGGTTGGGGTTGAGGAGAATGGGACTGGGAAGTGGAAATTGGAGGGGGGAACGGTTGAAACAGGGACAATGGCTGCCACCAGAGAGGAGGCTAGATCCTGGATCGATCTCTGTTGGACCGCAAATCCAGTGTGAATGCCCTCCAGGAATGCATTAGATTGTTGCATCTGGGCTGCCGGCCCCTGGATGGCAGTCATAATGGTTGATTGCCCCACAGAGATGGATCTCAGGAGGTCAAGAGCCTCCTGTCTCAGGGCAGCAAGGTTCAGCGGGGCAGGGCCTCAGGTGCCCGGGGCAAAGGAGATGCCCACCCTCCTGGGTGAGCGGGCATGGGCAACTCGCTGAGGGGCTGCTAAGAGGGCGGTGCTGGTACGGAGGGTTACGGCTGTACCTGTAACTAGGGTGGTCACAGAGGTGTCCGCCACCATCAGGGAGCTTCCATCGGAGGAGGTATCAGAATCTGTATTGTCCCCTCCAGTCTCTGCCATGGTGCTCCCCTTGCCCTCTGTCCCACTGGTGCCCTCAGCATCGGTGGACTCTGCCTCCTGGCTCCTGTGGGATGTAGCTCCCTCCGTCCCTGGTGCCTCTGCTCCTCCACCAGATGATGCTAATGCACATAAGGACAGGATGACAAAACAAGAAAGGGGGGGAGAGAGACAAAGGATACACTGGGTCAATGACTGCAACAACATCACAGTTGGCGTACACAGCATCGTCACACACATGGTACAGGCCTACACACTATGCATTGCACTACCAGTGATATTGCTAGCCACCAAGGCATGAAGAGGAGCAGACACCCCCAACTGCAGCACACCTGGGACCCACGCAGCCCTGACCAGTAGTAGATGCTTACAAGCTAGGTAGGCAGTATTTCCCCTTCAGACTCTTAGCCACCAGAGGGCCTACGCTGCTATGTCTGTCCTGGCCTAGGGGCACCCATTGACACCCACCCTCCACCCGGATACCACCCCTCCAGGAGTTTAATGATGACCACTGTACTCACCCCCTTGTGGCTGCTGTGATGCCCTCAAGCGCCCAGCCAGCTCTGGATAGGCCACCGCCAGTATGCGGGCCATCAGGGGGTCAGGGTTTGATGGGCATCCCTTCCTCGTTGGGAGGCCATCCCCAGAAGGGCCTCTGCGGTCTTCCGTGCCCAGCTTCTCAGGTCCTCCCACTGTGCGACAGTGGGTGCACCGCCTGCCATAGACCCCCAGAGTCCACACCTCCTTGGTGATGGCACACCATATACCCTTCTTTTGATAGGCGCTGACCTGCAGAGGCAACACAGGAAGGAGAACACCATTAGACAGCCAGTCCAGCCAGTAACACAAATGGCCCACCATACCCGTTTCCATCACTGTTGGCACACACATAGCCCAGCATTCAATGTGTACCCAGCCAGGAGGACATCCCTCCCCCCTTACATGATGGCTTCACACACACCTCTATACATTCATGCCACATGCATCGTGCACACAGTTTACTCACCTGTTGTTCTGGAGGCCCATACAGCAGTCCATATTGGGGTAGAACTCCATCCACCAGTCTCTCCAACTCCTCTGAAGTGAAGGTTGGGGCCCTTTCCCCAGTCACACGGACCATGGTAGGTTCCAGACACAGGTCACAGCAGCACATGCTGTGTAGGTCCTCTCCTATGGAAGGTCAGGAAACAAGTGAGGAATCAGATGGAAAATGGCAGTCACGTCCGCGGCGGTGCATATCGTCACCGCCGGCGTAGATCACCATTGGCCACTGTACTCCATAGGGCCTAATTTTAACCAATGATGAATTGCATGGCGGCTCATCACTGCCTCCCGCAACAGCACACAACGTCAGTGGAATTACCTCACTTCCACCTGTCCCTCCACCCAGGACAGGCGGACGCCATTTCATGGGGGGGCAGGCCTATGGAATAATGCTGCGTCACAGGAGAAATAGGCACATACTGGCCAAATCACACTGACCAATTACATGTTTACAGAATGCAGACTACTGTTGTGGCTCCATTGTTCAGTTTGTGACAGCCTCCTCACATTTTTGTCCCTTAGATTCCTACCACTAAGGATGAATAGGAGGTGGAGACATACCCTGTGTACAGACCCCACTGTCTTGGCCACACTGAAGGACAGGCACATAATACTCACCTATCAACTGAACAGGGCCACAATCACAGAGCTGTGTGCCCGATTGGAGCCTGACTTGATATCTGCTATCAGTCATCTGACTGGGATCCCCCCTCTTGTGCAAGTGCTATCAGTTCTCTATTTCCTGGCAACTGGTTCTTTCCAAGTGACAGTGGGCTTGGCAGCAGGAATATCACTGCCAATGTTCTCAATAGTGCTAACAAGAGTGTTGTCTGCCCTGATAAAACACATGTGCAGCTACATTGCATTCCCCCAGGTTGAGGATTAGGCCACTGTGAAGGCTGAGTTTTATGCAGTGGGACATATCCCCAATATAATTGGGGCGATTGACAGAACACATATTGCATTTGTCCCCCCCGCCAGAATGAACAGGTGTTCAGGAATCGTAAGAATTTCCACTTTCTGAATGTGCTTGGCGGACCAGTATATCTCCCATGTCAATGCTAAGTATCCTGGGTCGGTGCATGATGCCTTTGTCCTGAGGAATAGCAGCATCCCAAATGTGATGGCCCAACAACAGAGGCACAGGGTGTGGCTAATAGGTGAGCCCTGGTTCCCACCTAGTATATGTTGGTGTATGGCTATGGTGTTGGCCATATAGGATAGTGTGTGGCTAAATGTTGTCCCTCAATATTTGCAGGTGTCTCTGGTTACCCAAACCTATCATGGCTGCTGACCCCTGTGAGAAATGCCAGGACAAGGGCAGAAGAACACTATAATGAGGCACAATGGCAAACCAGAAGGATAATTGAGAGAACCAGGTTCCGGTGCCTCCATATAAGAGGTGGATCCCTGTGCTACTCACCCAAGAAGGTCTGCCAGATAGTAGTGGCATGCTGCATTTTGCAAAACCTGGCCCTCAGACGCCATGTCCCTTTTCTGCAGGAGGAGGAGACTGGAGATGACCCTGTGGCAGCAGTGGACCCTGAGGACAGTGAGGATGAGGCGGCAGAGGATGAGGACAAATGAACGTCTGTAATCTGTCAGTACTTCCAATGACACACAGGTGAGACAGTCCAACTTTACATTTCAATGACTTTGGTTGTATTCTGTGCGACATTGGCATGCTGGTATTTCCCACTTCTATTCCCACTTACTGTTCCCTCTGGCTATTCAATTTGCAGATGTTGGTGATTTGACAAATACTCCTGGTGTGATCACAACAGCCAGCTACAGGTCATTAATTCTATGCTCATTCTATGTACAGTTGATTTGCAATGGTTGTACCTGTTTCAATCAATACATATTTGATATTCATGACATATTTATAGTCGATTTTTATCAAGGGGTGTTTATTGAAGTGCTAATATGTAGAGGGAAAAGTGCCATGGGATGGGGTGATGATAGAGGAAAGTCCAGGGTATTGTTCCAGTCAGTTCGTAGCACAGGTGCATAGTCCAAGGGGACATAGGAAGGGGAGCAATAGCAGCTCAAAGTGGACAGGGTGACTGAGTGGGACACAAGGGGGACAATCCGGAGAGTCTCATTTCCTGGTGGGGGTCTTGGCAAGTGTCTCTGGCTTCTGTCTGGGTCGCAGGGAACGTTTGTGGGTGGTTCACCTTCTGCAGGGGGAGTGGTGCTGTTGGCCTGTGAGTCCTGTGGCGGGGCCTCCTGGCCAGTAGTGGCAGCGGAAGTGAAAGGCTGTTCAGATGACTGGCTAGTGGCAGGGGCCCACTGGTGTGAGACTGCCTCCCTCATAACGTTGGCCATGTCTGCCATCACCCTTCTATGGAGATCAGGGTGATGTTGATGGCCTGCAAGTCCTCTCTGATCCCCTGGTACTGTCCCTCCTGCAGCCGCCTGTTCTCCTGCACGTTGTCTAGGATCTGGCTTATCGTGTCCTAAACATGTTGATAGGCTCCCAGGATCTCGGAGAGTGCCTCATGGAGAGTTGGCTTCCTGGTCCTTGTCTCCCCCTGGCACACAGCAGTCCTCCCAGTGCCCCTGTTGCCTGTGCCTCTATTCCCTGAACTGTGTGCCCACTGCTACTGACCCCAGGTCCCTGATTGTCTTGGGTGCGAGGTATAGCCTGGGTCCCCGTACATGTGGGCACACTGCTGATTGATGTGTCCTGGGGACAAAGGTTTGGAGACGCTGGGTGGGTGCTGTGGTGTTGTTACCTGATGGGGGAGGTTCTGTGGTGGTCTGTGACTGGGCTTGGGTAACCGGCTGTCCAGTGGTCCCTGATGGGCCAGGTTGATCGTCCAGATCCTGAAGTCCAGAGTTACTGTCATCACTGTGGGCCTCTTCTGTTGGAAGACTGGATAGTGCTGGCACCTCCTCTCCCGTGACATTGGCTGGGGTACCTGTGGGGATGTAAATGATGTGTTCTGGTTAATTTGTATGACATATTGTACATCCCTGGCTTCCCTTCTATGGTTGGTGTTGCCCTGACAGCTTTTACTTGTGTATGTTGGTGTATGGTGGGATTGTTAGTTCTCTATGCTGTGCATGCTTTAGTGATGAGTGTCCATGCAGGGCGGTGAGGGGTGTCCATGCATTGGTACAGCATGCAGGGCTTGGCCTTGGGCTTAGTGAGATGTGATGGTGGGGTGTGTGGGATGTAGTGGAGTGTTGGGAGTGAGGGTGAGGCTGTGTGATGGCATGCAGGTATGGGGGCTGATAATTGTTGAAAGTTGACTTTCCAGAGTCCAGTCCTCCTCTGAATCCGGCCAGGCCCACAGGATGCAGTATTGCCAAGACTTGCTCCTCCCATGCTGTGAGTTGTGGGGGAGGAGGTGGGATCCACCGCCAGTCCTCTGGATAGCGAGCTGGTTTCTTGCTGCTAAGGAACGTACCTTCCCCCATAGGTCGTTCCACCTCTTCCTGATGTAATCTCTTGTTCTGAGGTGCTGTCCCACAGCGTTGACCCTGTCCACGATTCTCCTCCATAGCTCCATCTTCCTGGCTATTGATATTTGCTGCACCTGTGCTCCAAACAGCTGTGGCTCTACCCTGAATATTTCCTCCACCATGACCCTTAACTCCTCCTCAGTGAAACAGGGATGCCTTTGTGGTGCCATGGGTGTTATGTGATTTGTGTTGGTGAGGGTGTGTTGGGTAAAGTGTTGGGGTGTGTGAAGTGAGGTGCATGAGGGATGTATGGGTGTATGTGGTGTGGGTATGTAGTTGTGTCACTGGTCTTGGTGTCAGTCTTGTGCCAATGAATTGTATTAGTTAAGGGTTGTGGGTAACGTGGGTGTGTGTTTTATGGTAGTGTGGGTGTGGTGTGTGTATGGGTGTCAGGTGTATGTTGTTTGAATTGTCCAATGTGGTGTTGTTTTGGATGTGGGTGTCCATTGTGAGCGCAGCGGCATATACTGCAAATGGTATACCACCATTGAATGTCTGCTGTGGTGATTCATGGATCATAATGTGGTGGGCGTTGTTCTGTTGGCGTAATGGTGTGCGTTTTGATACCGCCAGTTTATCACTGACCTTTGGTCTGGTGGATTGTGTCTGTGGCTGAATTCTGTCGGATTGGTGTGTGTGTGTCATAATATGGTGAACCGATACCCACTGCCGCCACAGTAAGTTGGAGGCCGTCAGCATGGCGGTAAGCGGGATTTACCACCAGGGTCATAATGAGGGCCTTAATGTGTTACTTCTCCCAAGCATACACTTACATATCATTGTTTATTTTACATCGCAAATTAAAAAATTATTTTTTTCGAACTGAAATACTGCCTTAAAGCAATCCTAATGATACATTTTAATGAATTAGACTTGTTTCCTCAACCAAGATGGCGGCACCCACTTATCAAAAAGCAACTCAATGAAAATGTTCTTTTAGAAAATGTTGAAAAATATTCGTTTCTTTCTTGTTTTTAAACTAATATTCAACACATAACCTATAAATATTCAATTTTCAAAAAACACATTCTTCAAAAGGGTTCACTTTCTTTGAACAACCTACCATTGTTCTACACATCATTAAAAGTAAGTGCACCTTCTAAAAGTTGAGTAAATGAAAGCGTTGGTGGCAGAACCTTCGACTTATTGTCCTATTTCTCTACTTAATCCATATAGTGAGATATTTCCAAAATATTAGATTAATTTAGAATATTGGGGTAAACAGAATATTACATCAAAAGATCAGGCTGAAGTTCTGCCATACACATTGCTCAGTAGTAGACTATGCCTTGGCCCGAAGATTAATCCACAGAAATATATCACTCTGATAGGTCAAAAGGTATTCACATAATTTATGAATCACACAAAAGCTGTGATCATGTCGACAAATCCCAACTGTTAAAAATATTTGATTTGAGTATTCCATAGCATCTGTTATCTTTTTTACTAGAACTTCAGGAGGGTAATTGGGTCTTTATACAATTTTGAAGACCAAATGATGTTTCTAATCCATAAAAATGGCTAATCACTTGAAGGAGGGATGTCCTTGGCCCCTATGGTGTATTCGTTTTACATTTATGTCCTTTTGAAGCACTTGTAGTTCAGAAATCAGCAGTTCTAACATTACTAATTAAACTTATTAAACCACTTTCAGTATATTGCAGTTGGAGGCATCAAACCCACAAAAGTTGAGGGGAGGTATGCTAGCAATACATCTATCCACTGGCAATGGCTCGCGGTAGCATTCCAACCAATCACTCTTTTGCTCACCATGTGCCCTCTGTTTGTACCCAGGCATACACAAAGATGTCTACACCCTGTTCCAATAGGAACAGTCCAGCTTGAACTATCCTGCAAGTTCCTTCCTGAACTGGAACACAAGCAACCCAAGACCGGTTTCATCTTGATTAGTGCCATCAGTCGGTATAGCTTGGTTCCAGTAGCACAGTGAGGAAGGGACCCATGCCATTACATCAGATAAACAAAAGGTGATGAGAGGAGTGCTTGCAATAATCCTAACCACTGGCAATCACTTGCAGTAGTTTTCCAACCCATTGTTCTTTTGCTCATCATATCACCTCAGTTTGGACTCAGCCACACCCAATCAGTCTCGACCAAAGGCAGCCGCCACATAACACAAGGGGAGGGGTTGGGGGGTGAACGGAGACAAGGTAAAAAAAAAGAACATACTGTGCCTCCGTCCCTGCCGCCTCCTGCAGCCTCGTGCTCCTCTTCTTCCGTTGTCCCAGCACTGAATGCTGGGACACCGGCACAGGCTCCAGCAATCCTGGTGCTGCATTCATGCGAAACCTTGCTTGAAAGCAGCAACAGGATTTGTCTAAATAGAAATTAGACAGACACAGCCCACAGACACAGCTCTGGGTCTGTGCAGTTTCTCCAGCCCAGCCTCAGACGGCCGGACAAACACATATGTGCACTTAGGTGCACTCTTCCCTCTGCTCCCCTTCCATCTCCTGTGGCCCAACCCCGCCTCTCCCTGCATTGCTGGCTGTGCCAGAAACAGAAAAATTAAATTATTTATTGTTTTATTTGTCTGCCTCTGGCACACAGCCACTGGGGCGACGCGCCTTCTCCATAGCGAAGGAGCCATCCCTAGTCTTGACTCAGCTCCATTAGGAACAGTACAGACTGAACTTCCAGGTAAGGTCCTCACAGAAGAACACATGCATCCCAAGGTGGTTACGTCTTGATTGAGGCTCGTCAATTGGGTATCTAGACAGGAAAAGAACTTCAATAACATTTAAAATTTTGACTGATTTGTCAAGATTTTTTGCATAAAGTATGAAATAGAGCTCCTTTTTGGCATATTAACAATGTTTTACATAGGAAGCATATTAGAACTGTACTTCTACTTTTACTTTCAAGAGGTGTAGGGGATGTAGGCTACCATTTTTTAGGTCTAGCATTAGGCAACACCTTTTGATTTAAAAAAATGTATACATACTTGTGAGAGTGTATGCCTCTGTTGTGGAGTTATGGCTGGCAGAACACATGACTGGTTCCCGACAAGTCAGCACACTCCACCTTGCATAGGCTGGGACAAACAGTGTTTAAGAGTATTTCACTGAATATTATTAAGTGAACCAGAGCCCCAGTTGTAGCAGCAAGAGCCCCGTCCCAAATCCCAACTCAGGAATAAACACTCTGTTCCACTATGACTGTCAAAGGAATGGCCTTGAGTTATCCATGTCCCCTTTATTTAACCTATCAGCTGTGCCTGGCCTTGGTATTGTGAGCTTTATTGGCTGTCTGGGAGTAGAGGCCTGGTGGCTCTCAACACCCCTCTGCATGTTAGTTGGAATGTATGTCCCCGTTGGGTTACTGGCATAGCACCCAGCCGGAAACCACACACATAGTCCCACAATGATTAGCTTGGGGCTGTGTTTAGTCACAAGTTGTACTTCTGGCTTCTCAGCATTCACAATTCTTTATTTTCCTTAGCCTCTCAAGAATCCCCATCTCTGTCTTCTTTGATGCCTGGTAATCCTGGGATTATTGGCAATCGTGCCCTTTCTGGGGTGGCTTTAGCTAGTTGTGAGGGAGTATTTACCAGCCTCTGTAGAGTCATGGCCACACCTGATTCACTATGAGGTCTTCCTTCAACCCTTTGCGGTTAAGTGGCTTTCACTTTCTTGAACAAAGAGATGTTTCACGACCCACTCTCTCATTCACGAGTATTGACCCATGGTTCCTTTTCAAAAGATGTCCAGAGCTTCTATCCTGAGTGCTTGTCCATAATGATGACATGATCTCCCACCTGCCAAAAAGGAACCTTTGCCTGTCTTGATTGACCTGCAAGGTTATTCATGTTGTGGCATCTTTGCTGTATCTGGTTGAGCTCCAAGAATGTGGGATTCCACGCTGGGCCATTCAGGAGACTGTCCTGGATCTGCCGTCTGAACATTAAACCGATGGGTGAACAGAGAGTGGCACTGTGTGGTGTGTTCAGTATAATCATAGAAGGTGGTGTAGACACCACTCAAAATCTTCCTTTTGATGTACAGTATTTCTGAATGTGTTGTTTGGTGTCCCCAGGAAACGCTTGACCTCTCTGTTAACCTGCGGCCACTGTGCTATAACTTTCCTGTCAGATTCCTAATTATTCCAGATACTCTTGAAGCTCAACCCCTTGAAAGAGCAGTGCATTATCTGTTTTTACGTCTGATGGCAGATCAAAAGTTACAAATGCCTTTTCAAATAAGGTTTGCACCTTTTTGAAAAGCTGTGGATGGGACCAATTTAATGACTGAATAGTTGGAATGGCTGTCAATCACTACCAGCATCATTTGGCCATCAGGGTAGCTTCCTAAGTCCATACTTATGATATTCTATCGTGTTTGTCACAGTTCTTCTGTGATGATGGGAGCAGGGCATGCACATCTCAGGTTATCTGGCTTGCATTACACATCCCTACACATCCCTCATTGGCACTAATCAACACGAAAACCATTGTTTTGCTTTTTTTCCTTTGGTGCCCCTGGTGTATGAGCTCAATGACTTTATTCCACAGTGCTTGCAACACCACAATGCACCACCTTATCAGCAGGAGACCCTTCTCAGTACCGGTGAGCTTATCTCAAAACCCTCCACATCTGTATCATGACCAGCTTCTCCAGCTGACCCCATTCTTTGGCGTCTTCTAGAAATCAATTCCATTTCTGGTGCTACATAGTATGGGTAGTTTTCGGTATGCAGTCATCCATGTTAGTCGCTATCTGAATTGTTTCCAGACCCTAGGAAGCCAACAAGGGACAGGGTGATATAAAACCAACAATAGAAGGGGTTCTCTCGTTGTTAATGGATATCTGATAAGCAACACCCTTTATTTGTAACCCAAAGAAGGAGACTACATTACACATAGATCGTTAAGTTTTATTGAGCTTTTTATAAATCCTTGCACATAAAAACTGGGTATTTATAAGTTGTGGTTTAAGCACACAAATGTTTGTGCATTGATTGAGGAAGTTTTTACAATTGTGAGGCTTATCAAATCCATGAGATCATTAGGCTTTAATTTTATTACTCGGAAAACATGCAGCTACATTACACTAACAAGCACCAAACAGGCAATGTTAATCTCTTCTTGGTAAATATTTCTGAGGGAATCTTTGATTAGCAAAGTGATGTTTAAGATCCCACTATATTTTGATTATGCCCCAATGTTAGGATGTTGTTTAGATATTTATCTAGCAATGATTTAGTCATCTGGCAGTTTTTTTAGTACAGTTGCATTTGTTGATACTTCAGAGTATTGACATTGATAACAGAAAATACAACCTAATGAGGAGTTAGAATTCAATTGCATAGCAAAAGCAGGCATGCGGTATTCTTTAAGCCTCACAACTCTTATGTGAGTAGTTGAGTTGAAAGCAAATCTGAAGAGGTACAATTTCAGAAGTGTCCAGCATGCTGTGATTTGGTTCCAATCAATCATAAGTTGTGGACAGCAAAGTGATCACTGATAGCAAGTATTAGGTGAAATGGTGAGTGCTTGGGTGGCATTAGCAGAGCACATTATTATAATTATGGTTTCATTCCCAACTTCAGAAGCCTCCTTTGGTAAATAGAACACTCTATTCCTCAACAGATATACACAACAACTTCAGAATCAATGGAAAAGATTTATGAAAACATTTCTTGATTAGGATTGAAGGATCTTTACACTGAAAATAAATCTATGGATGATCAATTCAGGGTGGGTCAGGCTTGTGAAAACCATCACTTCCTTAGAGTGGAAATTTTGCCATTGTAAAAAAGCCTAAAAATTCAGTGAAACTAATGCAAAGGTTCCTGCTTTTCTTGCCATGTGTAATAGCAATTCTTCTTTGACCAAATTCCAGATCAAAGTAGTCATGAAAAAATAGCATATAGGTCGAAAAAGTACAATGTTCTGCATATGCTTTCAGATTTGTGGGTACCTGACAGCGGTCAGAATGGCATGCATGCAAAGCACCCATAAATCATGTTACAGGAGAAATATGAATGGCAACAAAGAATCAAGAGAATATGGGCTGTATGATAAAGTGACCTCTGTGGGCCAGATCACAAAACATTTTTGAGTGGTGGCATTTCATGTCCTTGCTGGTAGGCTAAGGCAGTGCTTGCTCCAAACAACTTTACCACCAGATTGTGAAAACAAGATTGTGGTAGGGGTAATGTGTGAGAAAAACATTTGTGATCCTGCTCATTTCCCTGTACCTAATTTCTTTAGCATATTCATCATACAATATCCTCCACTGGTCGTATGGATCTTTGGTTGTCCACTGGAAGCATACAAAAGCAGCGAGCATCAGCAAAACATTTAAATTTCAGTTAAACCAATTTGACTCCATCAAAACAACAGAGAGGCTGGTGTCCAAACGATGAAGGTTTATAAACCAAATTTAGTAAAAGTTACAAAGCAATCATTTAGTAAGTCAGTTTATCCAAAAAGCATATCAATATAATTGTTCAATATGAATTTGTACATTAGAAAGAAAAAGATGCAAAATATGATGCCATGGAGGGCACAGGGCAACACATAATTTGGTTCCATAAAGAAAGTCCTGTATTTCAAATAAGGCATCAAAAGTGGCAAGGGGAAGTTCGAAGAGGATAGTGTTGGCATCCTATGAACCAAATTAAGGTTCAGGGGAAAGGCACGGGTGCCCAAGCTTGAACTCAACATCAGGGGCAAGGAGAATAAGGAGAGTTTGAGTAAGGTTTTTCTCTCTGTGAAGTCAGGACAGGATCTGCTAAACTATTTTAAGGAATATACTAATAATATGCATTAGAAGGTTCTGGAAGCTTCGTCCCACCAACTACCTCTGGTCGGTCCAGTCAGAAGACAATGTTCTCTTGGAGCAGGTCGGCACCTCAGGCTCCCATCGTTAGACAAGAAGTGTGCAGATGTATGGCATTGAATTTAGCAGCAGTCATGTCTGCCAGGCACAGGAGGCTCTATCCCATCCCTATTCACTGCTTATCCATGGTGAAGTTTCAATTAGGCTCACTAATCTAACAATTCCCAACAATAAACAAAAGCCTTTAAGATAAGAGCTGCAGCATTACTGCTTTAACACTTTAGACAGTAATAAATGGTTGCATACCACAGGAACCTTGAAGGCATGTGGTTTTGGCTTTTGGCACATTGCAACAATGCAGCAAAAACAGTAGCATAAAAACACAAAAAAGCTCATCACCAGCAAAACAAAGTAGCACACATCTTTGTTTTAACTTACCAACAAGGACATGAGTTCCCATTTCAAAGTCATGATAAGGTAATCAGCATTTGGTATCAAAGCGCCCAATCATGCTATGAATGAGGAGATTGTATAGCAGTCAGCAAGTTGCTGAGAAGAGCAGTGGCCTGGTGCCAGGAACAAAGCAGCACACAGGGCCCCCTACAACACTCAAAGTGAAGGCAATTGGTGTAAAAACCCTACTCAATTGCCAAGAGTACCACATGACCAACTCTCTCCACGGTAGATGAATGAAGTGTAGTTCAAACTCCTGAATCGCAAATCATAACCATAAATAACAGAGTTGTAGAAAGATTATCCTTCCAAGAACCACATATGAAAATAGAAAAGAGGCTAAATCAAAGCCCCAAAGCTCTGAATTTGAATGGCCAGGTGACACTGTAACATTAAGTATTAAATTCGTAGTCATGCAGCACAAGTCTTCACTACACAAAGAGAAAATGTGCATTCTCCTGAATCTGTCCATGGTATAAAATGCTGTAGATCACGGCATCGTAGTTAAAAGACTCTCGGGCAGATTTATGGAAAGTGGGGCTGCACCGAGTGCAGAGCCACTTTCCCTGCACCCCTTAGTGCCCACCTACCGCCGCCATGTGTGCGCCGTATTTAAAATACGGCACACCATGGTGCAGGGTAGGGGTCAATAGCATAATTTTTCATGATGCTATTGATGGACTCTGCAGGAGTAGCGCCAAAATATTAGCGCTACTCCTGCAGAGTACATAGGGGCCCATTATAAATAATGGAAGCCCCCTTTTAAAGCCTTCGCAGAGCAGGCGTTAAAAGTGCCATACAAAATGACGCAAGGAAATCTCTTAGATTTCCTTGCACCATTTTTTTCATCCGCCCTAACGGGGGAGCGTCCCCTTTGCCTACATTATGCCTGGCGCAGACATAATGTAGCGCAAAAGGTAACAAAGTGGTGCAATGCATGCATTGTGCTGCTTTGTAAATTTGGCGGTAGGATTTTGGCCTCGTTGAGCCACATTAGCTTAAAAAAAAAATGCAGCTAATGTGGCAGAAGGTCGTGCGAGGGGCTTATAAATATGACCCCTAGGTGTCCCAATCAACAGGCATTATGATTAAACATTGGAAATATGTTCCTGAATTAGTACTCTCAGATTTCTAACAAATGTAACTGATTCTCATCCGATCGTATGGGTACTGGAATAAATATGTGACAGCTGTCGATGGCTTGAAAAACTCCTCTAAATAATATTTATAAATCAGGTTTTCCATCTGGTGGGAAATTGTGCATGTTAAATGTAATTCAATTGTGTTTTTGAACATCTAGAATTTTTTTCTCCTTCATTTAATCTTTTTTTTGCCCTTGGCAACACATTTACTCTTACCTTTACCAACAGCATATATGCAACTGTTTCCATGATGGAAATTTACCCGCAAAATGTGGTTGTAGTCTGGATTTTCGAGTAGGGAATATTGGCATACTTTATAATAGCCAATATTGAGAACAAGAATATTTATACGTAAGTGCATGTAGGGAAGTATAGATTTACTATTCGTAATTTCACAATTTCAATTCTATGTACCTTATTGATAACTATATTGTCACGTTACACAATGTGGAGTTAGGTATGGAAAATCTATACATGCTTACCTTTTGATATTTTTGTCCTCAATATTACGGCTCCGATATTAAGACATAAGGATATTCCCTACTGGATATTCAGGACCCACAACCAAGAGGTATGTGAATAAACACAAATCTCTATGTTTGTGGATGTTCATTTACTTTCACAAAGTGACCCATCCAGAAATGCACATAATTCCACCCTAAGCTCTATATTCAGCAAGGCTTAAATTCTACTAAATGGGCATGAAATACAAGGCACATCATTGGATCTAATGAGTCCTCCACACCTGAAATTTACTAATAATAGTTTAATCTGTTTTATCAGCCAAAAGGAAAGTTCCATGTTGTGTGTCTTAGCGTTCATTATTATTATAAGTAAGAAGGTGTGGGTTTCTGCTTGTGTGTGTGTGTTTCTTTGTGTGTCTTTTGAATAAAGCTTCCAGATCCACATTTATTACTTCATGATGAAACAGCACCACTAAATCAGACTTTCTACTACTATTTGACACGACGTAAAATATCTATTTGCAACCAAAAATATGGAAAACATAGGGGTAACCTTGGAGTGGGATCTATGGTTTCCACCAACAGATAAGCGTTATTAGAAATGGCACCAATGTCCAACTGTGAATATCTTTCAGCAAGAAATGTCTCATCTGCGGTTCAAAAAAAGAAGTATAGAATGCTCACTTTGGGCCATGAGAGGCCATCCAGACTAGATACTGTTCTGAACACTGCTAAATTGTTCAATTATATGATTGAGAAATGAGATGCTGATATTGCAATGAGTCGCGAGAGTCGACAGAGTGTCAGCTGTGGGTGGACAATACATACAATACCCACCAAAGACCAGATGTCCCCATCCACATCACAACCACTATCAAGACCAATAGGACAGATCTTGCTGAACCTATGGCCAACCAAAACTATAAGAACAAACATTTGCTGAACCAAAAAACAAGGAACGTTCCTGTATATACTTGCCTTCACAAATAGCCAATAACAATCAATTGCTTACGTTACGCAACTCTATTCAATTGTGGTTCATAGTGATTTGACGAAGGCATTTAAGCACCATAAAACAGCAATATGAATAAACAAATCTAAATTAATAAGTAACGTCACATAATATACAATAATGTTGAGCCCAAGAATTATTGTGATTGCCATGGCCTACATCAGATCAGTACTTCGATTTGATTAGCCATCTGGTGACAAACTTACATTTTAGGTCAATTTCAATTAAGAATCACCTGCGAAAAAGCATTTGACATCAAACAATTTGTTAACATTGTTCTTAAATATGGCAGAGGCTTTGTGGGATCTAAATGTTATGTTGCTTGGCGACCGAGTTATGTTTGTCAGTAATTCAGCAATTGAGTCAGAGTAAAAGTCAACAAGGATGCCTGTGTGCTACAAAACGAGGGTGTTTATATAGGTCAACTATGTTGGCTCCACATTCTGAGACCTGTACTGGAGAGATGTAGTATGTCTATATTTCATTGTAACGTCGTGCAGTGGGGAGGGGCACTGATGCCTCCAGCCAATATGTGAACAAAATACCTGATAATATTAAAGATTCAGGTGATCTTTGCAAACAAAAAGTATCCTTATTTTTGTTTTCCTTTTTTACCCTCCTTTGCTATATTTATACAAGTTATGCGTGCGTTTCATTCGAAATTACAAATAATCATCCTGGGCTGCTCCACAATCCTCAACATCAGCTTGAGTTTAATGCTGCTGCACAGTTGCAAAAATGCACAGTGGATGCGGTGGGCATGTCCCTGCTCCATGGTATCTTTGACCCCTTTGATGCCATAAGCGCCCCAGCAGGGCAATGAGAGATCTGGATGGAATTGCTGTCGGTGTTTACGACTTCCAGCTAGGAGTCTCTGCTAGAGGGTCGAGAATTGCAGTGACCCCATGAGGCCCAAGATGACAGCCGCTATGTTTCTGGGGAACCACTGACAATAAGGAGGCTGCTGACGGTTAGGAAGTGTGGGCAGACCTCCTTCCCGCTTGATAGTGCACTAGTGGGTGGCCTTGCCCCGCAGTCCACAAAGCTTAACCAGATGGAGCCCTCACTCTTCAAGGACTGGTGCCACTCTGAGGACATAATAAACTATTGAACTGTGTGGCATACGGATGGCTGTCTTAGAAGACATGAGAAGAACAGGTGTTTGGGCGATGATGGTGCATGCAAGGTGGGGCCTAGTGGCTGGTTGTAGACAACACACACAGGGGCCTATGGAGAGACCAAGCCCCAGACACATGATGGTGGTGTCAGCCCTCTAACAAAGCCAATAGGCATCTGCTACTCAGGAGAAGGCATGAGTGTGACTCTTATCTTTCTTGATGAAACTTGGAGGCTGGAACTGAAAAACTCTGGGGCAGATTTATCAAAATGTAACATAATGCAGCACTGCAAGACACCATGCTGTGCTATGTTGCATGAGAGGGAGAGGGCCGATATGCCCCATTATATGGAGCATCTATGTCCTCTCCTTGTGCTGATGAACGATATGCTGTCTAGCACCAATGCAGGCAACTTTTCACAATGGTTCAAGTGTTCCTGGGTTGCAGGCACAATTGTTTTTGTGCAGAAAGGGACCCTTTACAGCACAAAAACAATCCTTTGAAGCTTTTTCCTCTTTCTGCGTGTGCTACAGAATGCCTTAGCTGTGAATGGAAAAACGGTGCAAGGAGATTGTCCTGTATAAATTAACTGGGTCCAAAAAACACAGAGACAACAAACAAATTGGCAGAAGAATAACAGTGAATGAGCAGCCCTCCTGCTCCTTGCACGCCCCAGACAGCCCAACTTCGCAGGGACAACAAGCACCAGAACGCTCCAGAACAGTTAGAAATACAAAGGATGGACTTACAGCACAAGCTGGATAAAACGCTGGAGGTGATTATAGGTTCCTGGAAAGCTTGGAAAGCAAAATTTATAAGCTGGTAATAGATATGGGTATGATTTGAGATGACAACCACAAGCTGGTGGTTGAACCAAAGTGCTGTGATGTAGCCCTAGATGAGACAGGGCCAGCCATAGACATGTTACAAAAACAAGCAGGGGACCTGACTGACAGAGAAAAGTGGTCCTTCTTGAGCAAAGAACTGAAGATTCAGAGGGCCGTGACAGATCGAACAATATCACAGAATTCGGAATGCCAGAGAATGTTGAAGGAGCAGACATGGTAACCTATCTGGAATGCAGTCTGTCAATGACAGTGGCTATGTAGGGCTGTCGAAGTTCTTAACATTAGAAAGAGCCCACAGAGTCCCAGTGAGGCACCTACTTACAGGTGAGACCAGTTGTTGCTTGCTTACTCCCGTAAAGGGATATAGATGTTATCCTACAAGAGGCCTGAACCAATGGACTTTATGGTGATGGGTGAGGATCTAGGTGGATGTAGGACTTACATAGCTTGAAAAACTGGAACATATGGTGTAATGTTGTCAAGATGTATGACTCTGGAGGGGTAAAAGTTATTTTGTGTATGACCTTTGAAGTTATGTATTTAATAATCCACAAATATTATTGTAATATACAGTATTTATGCCTGTGTTCTTTAGATATTACAAGTCCCTTGCCCAGTAAAAGAAGAAATATTCTTAATAATTGCTGGTCATTAAAAAGTTGGCATCATAGCAATAATAGTCACTGACACATGTCGACCGCTTTTGCGGTGTTATCCAGTGGTTAAGACCCTGCCATATAGAAGAAATGTATACACGTACTTCTGAATAGGGCTTTGAAGGGTTTTTGGACCTACCATGATTTTTAATAAGTGTGTATTAGGTATAACTTGTATGGATAGTTGGGATTTGGTTATGGGGCTTATGAAAATAAAAATAACTGTAGAAAAATACAATGAAAATGTACATTTTTAATTAACCGTAATGAAGATAATGCTATTATCTTTTGTTTGAGAAATAAATAAATGACTGTTTCGATAAAGTTGGTATCATGGTTCATGATTTCTTTAGTTACAAGCAATACAGGTTGATCTGGAAGTTTTGTGATATATTTATGCTGTACTTACCCCTCTCCTGAACCTATAACTAAAGTGTGGGGTTACCCCTTGTGCAATGGTTCAGAACTACTAGACACCTCAAGATCAACAACTCATTCACCTCATATTTCCAGACAACAGTGCTGCAGTACAGCGCAACAGAGCCTCGTTCCTGAAGGTTAAGTGAGACCTCTGGGACTTAAAATATAGGCTATTGATGCCACATCGATATCTGTACCACACTCTGTTAGTAAAATCATCAAATATGTTTAATTATTGGTTGCATTGAACTTTGTTATGTGACTTGAAGCGTTGTAAGGGAGTTAACATCAGAAATATATTTCCAATTTATGTGAAGCTAATGTGACTCCATAAGGAATCCAGTATATATGGAAAGTAAAAATAAACTTAGAGCCATATTTATACTTTTTGCCGCACAACTGCGCCAATGCAGTTGTGCGTCAAAACAAAAATTTTACCACCGGCTAACGCCATTCCAACACGCCATGCGGGCGCCTTATTTAAGGAATGACGTTAGCCGGCGCTGCGGACTGGTCTGAGTAAGAAAAAATGACTCACACCAGGCAGCGCCGGAGTAGGGGAAAATGGGGGTTGTGCGTCAAAAAATGGTGCAAGTCAGGTCTGAGGCAAAAATCAGGCCTCAAACCGGACTTGCACCATTTTTTGACGCACAAGCCCCATTACAATGACTCCTGTCTTAGCAAAGACAGGAGTCATGCCCCCTTGCCCAATGGCCATTCCCAGGGGACTTCTGTCCCCTGGGCATGGAGATTGGGCACAGTGGCATGTAGGGGGGCCCAGATTAGCCCCCCCATGCCACTTTTAAAAAAAAATAGAAAAATATACTTACCTTAACTTACCTGCACTTACCTGGGATGGGTCCCCCCATCCATGGGTGTCCTCTAGGGGAGGTTGAGGGTGGCAGGGGGTGTCCCTGGGAGTAGGGGAGGGCACCTCTGGACTCCTTCTGAGCCCACAGGCCCCTTAACGCCTGCCCTGACCCAGGTGTTCAAAATCGGCGCACATCAGGCCGTGTGCCGTTTTTTAAGGCCCACCCCCTTCTGCGCGTCAAAATGGCGCTGGGGTGTAAATGAGGCGCACAGGTCTTAAAGTCATTTTTTGGAAGGGAACGCCTACCTTGCATATCATTAACGCAAGGCAGTTTCCCGCTTCCAAAAAATGACGCTCACGGTGGAATTTTGACATCCGCGGGGTCGGGCGTCAACGTTTAAATATGGGGCAAGGTTTGCGCAGAATGTGCGTCAAAATTATTGACGCACATTAGGGCGCAAACAGAGTATAAATATGCCCCTTAGAATTTATAACAGTATACAAAAGCTAAAAGGTGCCAGTGAAGTAAATTGTAATAACATAGGATATAAAATAGTAACTTCTGCAATGCAAAGAACTCCAGTGGTCTCAAAAAGATGTTCCATAAAGAAGCTTCCCTTTCTAGTCTAGACATAAGTTGATATCACATTTACTAAAGAGAATTCCTATTAGAGAGCATAGAAGGTGTCAGCATAGAGGCAAACTCCTGTAGACATTCAGGGAAATAAGAGAAGTGTTCAGCATGAAGCTTTGCACCCAGCAAAGTGATCTGCTCCCTTCAAGGGAAAGTCTGCCTAACTAGCTATAGAAACACTAATTAAATATAAAAATAGCTTTAAAATCATCCATATCTTCCTCTCACCAATAAGAGCCAATCAAGTCACCATGGTTGAAGGAAGTTGACATACTCCCTAAGTTCTTGGCAGCTATGATACTGAGGGCTACTTCCTGCAATTTTTTACTGTGAACACAGCGTCAGCCTAGTCAGCTGCTGTAGGCACCCTCACCACTCTGCACTTGGATCTCTATCCTCCTTAATGTCCGGTCACCCTGCAGAGATCCAGTCATACAGAGAGGATCGCCTCATTTGGAGAAGCTGAGGAAGGGCTTCCAGACGTGCTCCTCTACTCCACAAGTGATGGCAACCTACTGGCCATCATGAAACGGAGTCGATCTTCTGAAATGATAGTGCTTTCAGACAAAGCATCAATATACATGTAAGATTTCTGCTGTCATATGAATTACAACAAACGTTTGCACGTCTGATGTTTGGATGTTAGCGCACCTGGAAGTGCTTCTCTGTGCATCGTGCCTGCCACGATGTTGCGATCATCACCCATACAGCTTCTGTGTTTGCTGGAAAAACAGATGAAGCTGCCGAAAACTCCTGTGGTAAAGGTACTGGACACCGGCGTAAAGCAATGCGAAAACAGCACGAGTGACTTAGGAATGATGGCTCCAGAGTCACCGAGAGCACCGACAGTGACAATTTCGAGTGCCTTTAGGAATACAACTGTTTTTTAGCTGCTAACTATACAGTGGTTGTGCCACAAGTGCCCATGTTGGTTGGTCACAGGCTGGGGGAGGCTCGGGAGGAGTAATAAGCCTACTAGAGCTGTACAAGAGCAAAGGTTACTAGTTGGACATTGACTAATTCCCTATTCCTTCTCCTGTATGCTTAACCCACATTGGAATCCGCGGGTTGCGGTGCACAGGAGAATGTAGAGGTATATGACCTCTCTGGGCTCACTTCAGGTATGTTGGCAGGAGCAGCACAGACTGGGCTAACGGCTGGAGGAGGAGGAGGAGGTAAGTGTTGTTAATCACTGCATGCTGAGCACTCCGTGTTATTTCTGCATTGGAGTGGAAAGGCTAGAGGGAGTAGATCATTAGTCAATCCAATTTTTGATTATACCGCAACCAGCCTCCCAATATCGTTGTCCAACTTTGTCCATTTTGTGAGCTGAATACAGTGATACCTGAATTTTTATGAATTTCTGTGAGCTGCATAAGTGGAAAAAATGCATCCATAAAGGAAAAAGGGACTCAAGCCACACATTTCTACTAAAAGGTCAATAAAGCAGATGGCCCTGAAGGCACCCCCAAGGGTCAAATTGGAGCTGAGGGTATAGTTTTTCAGAGAGAAAGACCCATTACTTCCCCTGTCCCCTTTCCCCGTTGCCCAAGCCCATTTCTGTTAACTTATCATATATGGCACTCACTTAGGCACATAACTCAGCAATGTATTTAGTTTCATCAATAAGGACTTTGTGAGGTGACATTTTAGGGCCTCAAATACTCAAGAGTCCCTGGTTGTAGGGTTTGTAACCCCACCAGCTTCACATATAGAGGTCCAGTTCGTGGAGGAGGTGGGAAAGTCTGGTTTATTGGAGGATCTGGGTATGATGGAACTTCGTTATCATCCTCACCTTCATTTCCTGGCCCCTTTCTGGCAGAACTTGTTCCAGAGAGGGGGTTATTGGAGGGGCAACCATTAGAGAAGGGAATAAGGAGATTCAGCAGGAACGTTCCCTATATGGTACTGCATCTTCAGACAGTCTGGAGAGAATATGTTCAAATAATATCTTCGCAAAAGGACACTCATCTGGTAGTGGACCCGAACAATGTGTAAACCTTTGCATTTCGAATGAGTTATCCTTAAGCAAGGGATGCCAAGATCAAGAAATGTCAAGGTGGAAAAATGCAAAAAATGAGAAATGATAAAAAGAGGGCTGTAACAAAGGATACATTACCTATTAAGGTAAATAGGGCGGAAGTTAACCAGCAGCAAGTAAGGGAAAAGTCCTTACCAACTAGATGAATTAAAAAGGTGTACTTAGCCGAACAAGATCGTGATCAGAAATCTAAATCACTAGATATTTGGGTGGGACTCCAGACAACCAGCCAATCCAATATCTATTTGGAGGTGCTAGGAGGTGAAAAAGGTGAATAAATGGAAACCCACGAATAGGTGAACTTTTTTTAGGGCTCATAACAGCTGTAATATGCTGAGAGGTTAAGATCTAGGGATATTGACCAAGTATCATTCAGGGAAACAGTAAATGCCAGGGAAGTCACAGTTTCAGTCCTCCAGTGTTTGCGGATTTAATTTTGAATTCTGAGCAAGGGCTAAATGAAATTGGCCTATACTTGGTATAAGAAATGGAAATTAAAAGCCTGCAGAAAAAATACTCTTATAAAATCATGAGGGCCTAATCCTGCAACTAATCCCTCATAGTAGGGGTTTAGAATTTAATAGCGAAAGCCTTAAAGTAACCATAACTAGATTAGCAAGAGAGGGAGCAGTGCCCCACCCCTCGTTGCATTAAGTAACAGATTCTCTTGTTTAAGTGAACTAATGGAGAATGACTCAACTTGGTTAGATCAACTGAACTAGGCAGAGGGTTCACCTGCTAACCTACAGTTACTCTCCTGGAATGTACATGGGTTAGAGTGGCTGCAAAGGTTAATGATTCAAGGGGGAAACCTAACAATTTGCTTACAGAAGACTTAGCTGGGCGAAAAAGCGAATCTAAATGGTTTTATGCAATTTTCAAAACACACAACCAAAGTGGGGCACCTAACAGGGTTTGGTGATAATTATTTCTACAAAATAAGTAAAGGGGGCCATTTTATTACAGACGTTTTGTAATTGGATTCTGGCATGCCTCTTGCAATTGTACCACGGTTATCTACCTATGAATTAATTGATAATTGTAAATGTCTGTATAAATCAGAGAGAGGTGCAAATTGTGGCTAAACAATGGCATCTGTTGAAAACTACCTGGTATCCCTGCTAAATATGTCAGGAAATCATCCAATTATGTTGGTGGTTGACTTTAATTTATGCTTGTCCCTAGTTAAGGTTGATGAATTGTATGGTTAAATGGTGCAGGCTTTTGGGATCCCATAAGCTATCTTCCCATGTTATTCTCAGGCAAAGAGAAGCTACCTGTTCGCCAACCAAAAGGGTGAGCTGGGATTTGTTTTTTTAAATGGGAGTTGTAAGGATGACATCCCTGCAGCCCAAACTTTTCCATGTGGAAATCGGAAATACCCTCTAGATTATATATTTGATCAAGCATGGTGTTTTAAGCTTTGTGAAAGGTCTGAAATTGTTAATTCTTCAAACAACAACCATTAGAGCCTTCAAATGTCACTTAACTCGGCTCCTCACCCTAGACTAGCTGTGATCCCTATGGAGATTTCCTTTTCAAAGCACTTGACTAATAGACTATATGATAAATATGACTCAATGTTTGCAATATCAGCTAATAACATCCCTGCTTTTAGAGGTAGTTGAGGATGGTGAGAGTCTAAAATTGCATACCTAGACCACTGTAGAGGTAGTAGATTCGTTGATACCAAGGGTTAAAATCTCTGGTTATGCAAAAAAACAACCTAGGTTTGATAGGAAAATGGACAGCATGAAAAACTCCACATTAGGTTCAGAGGAAAGATACATTTATTAAAAGATAAAAAGGGAGTATGTGGTTTTGATTACAACTAAGAAATCCGACTACTACAATGCTAATTGGAAGTAATATTAACTGCCTTGACCACAAAAGATATGAACAGAGTTTGGATGCTGGTTCAGAAGGGATGCATTATGGGTGCGGAGATAATACATTGTACAGTTCCGGAGTTGTATGGGTATCCCATTTGAGCAAAATGTACCTGACCGGGGAGAGGAACCGAGAGAACTATGGCCACTCCATTAGGAAGTGTGATTGAAACTGTTAAAGGAGGACTCCTTAAACAAGATAATTGCATCTCCTAAGTTAACCAAAGCAGCCAGGCCTGACAATTTACCATCGATTATTGTAATATCTAATTCCAATTGGTGAGCTTGCTTCCTTTCTAAAGTCTTCATTGCTGTAACACAATCAGGAATATTCCCGGCTAGCTGGAAAGCAGCTGTAATAAAACCAATATTAAAGAAAGGAGACTCTTCTGATCTCAGAAATTTTGGTTTGATAAGTTTGATGGATGTAGTAGTTAAGTTATGTTCAAAGGTGATTTAATTATATATGAAGGAATGGGTAGAGTCCAACAATTTGGTGCCCATTGAACAAGAGCGTTTTAAGCAGGATCTCTCAATAATTGATCGTTGTTTTAGACTATGGGTAATAAATAGGTCAGAAGGCATTGTAAACAACAGGTAATCTATTCTATTGTTTCGTTGATTTTCGATCTGACATCAACCTAGTGACCAGGAAAAGACTGTGGGGATCCTGAAGTGCCTCTAAGCCATCCTTGAGGAACTCCCTCTGGATAATTGGACGCAGGTAGTTAGATCTCAGCGGAGCGCTTTTGGGAAAAACAATTCCTTTGGTAGTGCTTTGAGGCAAGGTTGTGTTTTAGCTCCACTGGTATTCTCCTATTCCTTGCAGATCTGCTACAGGTTCTTTTAGAAACAAAGTTGGTCATTTTTGAGGGGGATGCTTATTATATGCAGGTGCCATGGCCATTATGAATCTGACTCATGCAAGTCTTCAAAGTAAATTAGAAGCATTTAGTAATTATTGTGTAGTAAATGACCTCACAGTCATTATGAATAAGACAAAAATTTTAAATTTGTGCCACAAAAGCCAATCCATATAACTGGTTATTAAGATATAAGCCAGAAGAGATAGATATATCATATAGGTAGTGGGAGAGCGTAGTTTAAACATTACCTATTTTAGATGTGAAATGCTTATATTTAACAATGCTGCATTAATAATATTATTCATTGAAACGTATTTTAAACGTGGAGAATTTTTCACATGCATAAACTAACGTCGACTGTAAGAAATAATTGCTTGTATTATGACTAACTGAAAATATTAACACGTATAAAGATTGCATTTTATTAGAATCCATACGCCTTAAGTTAGCGTGAGTCGAAAACTAGCTGTGTAGCTCTCATATTAAAGCGTATTTTTCTGTTTCTTCAGTGTGCTGACTCGCAAAGGCCATGACCCAGCATTTGTTCTTTTCTCCGCTTATTGTATCATTAACAGTTATATTCCCATCCGCATGCTAGCAGCTTTAGTATAAAAATTATAAGCTTTGCAACAAATATGGACACTTTCAAGGACATCGAATCACGGAAAAGAGAACTCTTGACCCGAAGAGCGTGCCAGAAAATGAAGTAATCCCGGATGTGCCACCTACGAAAAACGTCAATTATGAAGACCAATTAGAAGAATGTAAATTATCATAGAACGACAAGTGCATTACTTAAAGTATAATTTGATAGGTTACAGATAATGGGGTGTAGTGACTGTCCAATAGAATTTTGGCGGAATGTATTACAAAAAAGGGATAAAAACTCATGACACGAGAGACAAGACGCATTAGGTAGGGAATGATATCAATTTGCATCCAGAAACTCTGTCACTCTATTTGGTGATTTGAGACTTAGACAAAACCATCCTCACCCTTAACAGTCCCTTTACATTTTCCTCCTTATGAGGGAAGTGCCCCCTGCCCTTAGATTAGATAGACTGACGGCGATCTAACTGATGTCCTGAAGACAAAGTCTGATCCTGTATGCTGACCTATTTCGAGGAGGGTAATTATACTGTTGCTAATGGAAATTCATTTGTTTGCCTTTTTTTTCTAGGTACCAACTGCTGTGTATTTTTGATAAGAGACCTTAGTTAGATGTTTTCCAAATTGATGTTCTAAATTGTTTTGCATTAAGCCCAACATGCTGATGCTAATTAGTGGCTAGATGAGGCATTCACCTTGACTGACGTAGTTGACTTGACTGACGTGGTGCTATGCTGAACTAAGACATATAAGAGTTCTATGCATTTTGATTTGTTTACCTCCTTATTACTATCTTATGTTTGTGATCATTGCATTGTTGAAACCTTATCACAGTTGCCGCATTGTGACTAAGCTCTGTTGCTTCTTGGTTTTGAGATTAATACATCTGCTATTAGATTGTAATTAATAGGGAATAAAATTCACAAAACTTCAATAAGGTGTGGTTATTTATGACTGAAAGGTCATGGTTGCGTCGAAGGTTTACTAATGTCTAAAGTGAAATATATTGTGGTGTTAATATGTTGACAATATTATTGATATATTGATTGATATATTGATCAGTTGTCTCGTCTTACGGTGTCTCACCACTGGTTCAAAAGATTCATCGACCTAAAACGAGTCCCGATGTGTATAAATTAACATAGAAGGACGCGTTAGCAGTTCTGGTAGCAGAGCGACGGTTTGGCCCTTGGGGGCCCTAGGACGGAGTTTCATTGTTTAATTTGTTTTTCTGTGATAATGCAATTTGGAAAGATGATGGGTTGCTAGGTTCGCCATGGCTTTCCTGGGATCTCGGAGCCTGCCTAAATGAGTTGGGAATGTTCTCGGCGCCATAGTATGTGTGGTTAGGGTCTTTGCGCTTGCTTAAGCTTATGCATCTTGCAGGTGGTTGTGAAAATTTTTGTGTGTATTCAGGCCGAATTAAGTGTTGTTTAGCAGGAGTGGGCATACTCCACAGTATGAGAGTAGGGAAGTTGGCATACTTCATGTGAATGTAGCGCTTGTTGCTCAAAATGATCCATGTGGTTGACTATCGTGTACGGACCTGTTGAGGTCTAAGACTCCGGAGTATGATGATAAATGTGGTTTATGCTGTAATCTGTTCGCTTTAATAGGTCAATCGGGCGTGGTTGACAAGTCGAGTTTGAGTTATAATGCATGTATGAAACCTTCGATGGAGATTTGACAAATTCTAAAGTGCACTAGAAGGAGTCATTGACAAGTCGAGAGTAGAATTTGCGGGTCAAATTCTACTTGCGTATGCGGGAACTGAGAAGGAGAGAGTAGCGGCCGAGGCTTCAAGTGAAATCTCTGTAAAGTTCTGAAACGAATGTGTTACCCTTCCTGTAGTAAACCGACAGATTTGTGTTGTCATTTTAAGGTACTCGCAATAATTTTGCATTAGTTTGTGTGAGTTGTAGGGGTTAGTGAAGAGCGGACAAGCCGCAAGACTTTGTCAGCTGCAGTGTGTGTGAGTGTGACGTCAGTGGTGCCGCGCTGAGATAGGTCAGATGTCGAGAGGGGTCGCGCACGGATTGGCTGCCGTCCGTGAGAGGCAATAGGTTGAGAAAAGGCAGGTGAAGAGTGTCCTATGAACTAAGCCATTTCTGATTGAATACCAGTACAAGGATCCCAAAAATGAATTTTGTCAAGGCATTCAAGAGCGCTCTAAAGGGAGATGTGTATATTGTAGCAACTGATGGTGAACCTACACCACCTGAGGATACTCCGGCTTACATAGTGATGGAAGAAAAAGGTGTTGCACCTTGTTTATGGATGAAACAGTGGTGCAAATTAACGGAAAAGGAAGGGTGTTTAGCGTTTCCAGAGCATGGGACGTTTAATCCAAAGGTATTAGAAAACCTGAGGTGGATGTTAAGCACACAGAAGCCACCTCCGAGACAGCACAATATGAGGCTTTAGCAATTTGGGACTTAATGGCTCTTAGACACAGACAAGAAAGGTTTCAGAGGAGGCTGAGAAGGGCAGAAAAATCATATGCAGAAGCTAGGTGGGACAATGAAAATAAAATGTGGAGAAGGGGAATCCTAGATGGGTTGAAGTTATTTCCGGCAATAACCCAGGGAGAAGAGACACAGGGAAAGAAAGCCTCTTGTAAAACCAACAAAGATTCTGGCCAAACTAAAGAAAATAAGAGGTCCTGGGAAGAGGAAGATGATTCAGATGATGAGGAATTTATGGATAGATTGTTACATGAGCGTCCGCCACCGTATGCAGTGAGTGACAGCGCTCCAAGCACTAGCTTGGATCTTGGGAACCAGACGCAGGAGAAGGGAGTTACTGATACGGTACAGACTAGCGATACAGCTTTGATACCGAATGGTGTCAGTGTACCCACTGCACCAGGCTTGCCGATACAGTTGCAGCCTCCACCGCAGATAAAAAGAATTTACCCTGATGTCCCAGTGCTTGAGACTACTACGAACTTGATAGTGCCGCCAGACCCGATATACACAAAGCCAAAGTTAATACAGATTGAATCGACCCCGAAGCTAGTGTCTCAACCGCCATAGCTGATACCTGGGTATAACCCTGTAGCAGGACCACCGTTAGTACCTGTACCGGGTACACTGGAGCAGACCTTTGGTGTTGCAGCTCCAAGAAGTCTGAGTTCAGGTCAGACACCTGCCTCTATATCGTTACCTATTACTGGTGGTCCCCCAGTGCCATTATATGCGCAAGGTAAGACAGGGACGTGTGATCAGGGAACTATGACTCAGGAAGCGATAAGAGGAGGGCCTATGAGAACTCCACAGATAATGGCCCCGGGAGAGCAAGTTAATGAGCCACTAAGACCTTTGATGGACCTTAGTCCAGTAGGGGCACCTCTCGAAGCAATGCGTCAAGCAGGGTTGGGAGTTTTGACTCCCCAAACCATGAGTACAAATACTTCACACTCTCCAATGATACATGCAGGGAACATTTCACTGCAGGTTTTTACAATACAACAGTTAAATGAATGGTTAGAGAAAACTTGTACCTCACAAAAGACTACAGTAACCACACTTGAACCTGAAAAAGAAAAACAAGACAAATACCTGAATTTTGTACGACTAGGGGCAGAAGCTGCTGAGTTAGTGGAAGGAACGATGGGAGTAAATAGGTTGGAATCATACACTGAGGCAGAATTGAGGTACTTATGTCCCAAAATTACTAAAGAGGTAGGCAAAGTACATCAGAGGTTAGCGTATCTGGCAGATAAATATAACATCGATATCGGAAACACTAAACATTTGAAAAGAAGTTACAGATTAGATTTTGACTCCAAAGATTTTGAACACATGCGATCTGCAGTCATGAAGGCACACCTGAGAGAACTGTTGCAAAATGCACAGATTTGGGGTGCATTAGAGAAATGGGAAGGCCGATGGGCAAAGAAAGGAGATAAGGGAAAGGGAGATAGCCCAGGGTCCAATAAAGTTGGGACCACACCTAATCTAGATTCAGTAAAAATCTTACCTATGAGAGAGACAGCTGGTGGTGTTTTAGTGCATGTGCCATGGACTAGAGGAGACATTTTATCCTTTACGAATGATTATCCTAGGCTAAGAGAAAAGCCGATCGAGTGGTATCAACAGACGGATAGGTTCGTGAAGCTTGCAAAGTGTCTATTGTTCCGCCAGATTTGTGGCTCGAGTGCAAGAGAGGGATAGATTGGCCCACAAAGGAGCCAGCAAGAGATAAGGTGACTGGAGCACCTTCAGAAGAGGTGATGAAATATTATCATAAAGTAATTGAGTTCTTGAAACAAAAGGTGTCGCCGAAGATGACCGATTGGCAGAAAATCGACCGGACCTCTCAAGAGGTTAAGGAGTCAATACATGCGTATTACGAGAGATTATTAAAAGCGTTCAAACATTACAGTGGTACTGAGACTATCGAACCGAAGGACATGAATCATCTTGTGTTTAGGTTCGTTGAAGGGCTGAGACCGGAGGTCAGCCAGATAATTAAGAATCATTTGATTTGTTGGCAAGCTAAACCGATTGATGAAGTGTTGCAGTATGGGAAATACTGTAGTGATGAGTTTGAGTTGAAGCAGAAAAAGTTGAAGGAGAAAGTGATGGTGATGCAGATAAGGGCTGCACAAGTTGGAATACAGGGAAATTGAGTTCAGCAAATGATACAGCAACAACCGCAAATGAATGGTGTGTTTCAGGCACAGCCGAGAGGCAGAGGTCGAGGGTTTGTGAACCGTGGTTCAGATATGAATAATGTTGTTATTCAAAACGACGGTCAGGGAATGAAAAAGATGTCACCATGTCATGCGTGCGGGGGCATGGGGCATTGGAAACTAGATTGTCCGAATGTGGTGCAGGATGGTGCAGTTCAGCAAAGCATTAATGTCGGTACATTACAAAATCCACGAGGTCCAAAAATGAGACATCAAAACCCGAATTTTCAGAATAATTTGGTACAAATGCCAGGGGTACAGCACATGCAGCAGATGCAAATGCCGCGTTTTCAGTCAGTACCAATGCAACCAGTGCAGCAGCAGATTCCTATGGTGCCTAGACAGCAAATGCAATTACCCATGGCTCCGATGGGACAGCGACAGGTGATGCTTCCTCAGTAGGTCACAGGCCAGGTAACCAATCAAAATAACACTGTGCAACAATTCCCATTATGAGGTGAAAGTGGCATGAATGAGGATTGGTCGGATGACAGCTCAGACAGTGAAGAGTGCAGGCTTGCAGCATCTTTAGAGGTGGATCAGAGAGGCCCATATGTAGAGGGAAAAGTAATGGGCTATAAGGTTTCATTTTTGGTCGACACAGGATCTATACGCTCTACAGTTCGAAGTGCAGAAGTCCCGAGATTACCTCTCTCAGGGCGTACTATACGAGTGGTTGGTGTGGCAAACCAGTACCTGACTAATCCACTTACTGATCCGGTGCAAGTTGAAATTGGTAATTTCCAAGGCCTGCATAGATTTGTCGTATGCGATTCAAGCCCGGTATCCTTACTAGGTAGAGACTTACTATGTAAGACAAAATGTTTGATTACCTGTTCCAATGATGGAATAGAAGTACAAACAAACAGCGATGATAAGGGAGATGAGAGTCAATTCATAGAGGAAGGAGGAGAGACTAATGAAGACTACCCTTTGATTACTTTATTCCCAATGCATACTTTGATCGACCTACCTGTTGATTTACAAGGGACCGTAACAGAGAAAGTGTGGGATTTGACTGGGAAAGAAGTAGGGTTGATAAAGGGAGTAGAACCAGTCAAGGTTCAGATAAAGCTGAATGCAGTGTTCCCACAAGTACCGCAATACCACATGACCCAGGATGTCCTCATTGAGGTGTCACAAATAATTACAGATTTTCTCAGACAGGGAGTCCTGAAAGAAGTTTTGAGCAGTCGGTGCAACTCCCCCATTATGGGTTTGAAGAAGCCCTGTGGGAAAGTTCGAATTGTGCAGGATTTGAGAAAAATAAACGAAATTGTAATAAAATGCTGCCCTGTGGTACCTAACCCAGCAGTAATAATGTTCCAGGTTCCTTGTGATGCTGCATGGTTTACTGTGGTAGACCTATCACAAGCATTCTTTTCGATACCTCTTCATGAAGATAGCCAATTTTTGTTCAGTTTCAAATTCCTGGATAAGGTGTACAGTTGGTGCAGAATTCCTCAGGGGTTTTCTGAGTCACCATCCATCTCCAACCAGATATTGAAGAAGGACTTGGAACCTCTTGTGCTGCCTTTTAATTCAACTCTTGTGCAATACATTGATGATTTGCTGATTGCATCTAAAACCAGAGACATTTGTAAATATGATACCATTGCATTATTGAATCATCTGGGAAAGAATGGACACAAGGTGTCACCCAGAAAGTTGCAATACTGTCAAAAAGAAGTGAAATACTTGGGACATTTGATTGAGAAAGGGTCCCGAAGAATATCAAAGGAAAGAATAACAGCTGTTTTGCAGATGAATCCCCCAATAACAAAAAGAGACGTAAGGATGTTTTTGGGAATGGTGGGCTACTGTCGCCAGTGGATACTCAACTTCTCGATCATCTCAAAGCCTTTAATAAAATTGACAGGAAAAGAAGTCAAGGACGAGCCATACACAATAACCTTGACAAAAGAGGAGCTTGAATCATTTCTAGAATTGAAGGAATGCATGTGAAGGGCACCAGCATAAGGAATGCCTGATTATGAAAAACCTTTTCTGTTGTTCTGTCATGAACGTGATGCTTGTTCTTTGTCTGTCTTAACACAGGTCCACGGAGATGCAAATCGCCCTGTAGCATATTTTTCGGCTACCTTAGACCCTGTCGCAGCAGCCTTACCGGGTTGTTTGCGGGCAGTTGCAGCAGTTGGTCAAAGCCTTTCACAATGTGAAGGCATAGTCATGGGATACCCTCTGACAGTAATGGTTCCATATTCAGTTGAAATTCTGTTGACACGAACTAAGACACAACACATGACAAATGCACGACTCACTAGATATGAGACGATTATACTGGGGTCACCAAATGTCACACTAAAGAGATGCACTGTGCTGAACCCGGCAACCTTACTTCCCAATGAAAATACAGAAATCAAAGATGGGGAAGAATTTGAGCATGATTGTCTTGAGGTGACTGAGCTCTGTACCAAACCTCGCCCAGACATACAGGATACCCAGTTAAAAGAGAACGATTACATTATGTTTGTTGATGGGTCCTGTCTAAGAGATTCAGCAGGAACATTGAGAGCCGGTTACGCAGTATGTACCATAACTGGCATTGTCGAAGCCTCCTGGCTCGAGAAAGTGTTTTCTGCACAGGTGGCAGAATTAATAGCTCTTACAAAAGCATGCCACGCAGCTGTAAATTTGAAAGTCACTATCTATACTGACAGCAGATATGGATTTGGAATTGTGCATGATTTTGGCCAACTTTGGTCACAAAGGGGTTTCATGACCTCCTCTGGTTCTCCTGTGAAAAATGGCGAACAAATAAGAGATTTGTTACATGCGATTCATTTACCTCTCGAAATTGCCGTGGTGAAGTGCAGTGCTCACACCAGATCACAAGATTTTGTGTCCATGGGAAACAGTTATGCAGATCAGGTCGCAAGATTTTGTGCATTAAATTGTATATCGTTTAAAGAGCAGTGGGAATTGTTACCACAACCTGAAAACGACACGAGTTTAAGTCTAGCATTACGAGTGGTTGATACCTAAGACGAACTAAAGACATTGCAAAGTCGTGCTAGCAAAGAAGAAAAACGTTCCTGGCAGAGAATGCAGTGTGTACAAAGGGCAGATGATTTGTGGGTTTCAGAAGAGGGAAAACTGGTTCTGACAAATAGTCTTTTGTCGCAGTTTGCACGGTTATACCATGGGCAGGCCCATCTAGGAAGAGACGCCATGATCAGATCCTTTAAGATTGATTGGTTCAATCCAAAATTCAGACATGCCGCAGAAATCACTTGCCACAGGTGCGTCATCTGTCAACAGATGAATGCTGGAAAAGGAACTGTGGTAACTTTGAGCCATATTGGGAGAGCTGGAGGTCCATTCAACAAAATGCAAATGGATTTTATCGAAATGCCTGTTTGTGGAGGATTGAAGTACGTGTTGGTGATTGTGTGTGTTTTCAGTCATTGGATCGAGGCATATCCCACACGTAGGAATGACAGTCTTACAGCTGCAAAACTACTACTCAGAGAGCTGATACCAAGATTCGGGTTTCCGGTTTCTATAGAATCAGATAGGGGGAGACACTTCGACAATGAGGTGATTAAACTCCTGTGTGCCGCACTCAACATTGAACAAAAGTTGCATTGTAGCTATCGCCCTGAAGCATCAGGACTAGTTGAACAGATGAATGGTACCTTAAAATCAAGAATAGCAAAAATGTGTGCTGCAACAAACATAAAATGGCCAGATGCTTTACCTCTAGTACTGATGTCTATGAGAAACACCCCAGATAAGAAAACGGGACTGTCCCCCCATGAAATCCTCATGGGCAGAGCAATGAGATTACCAGCGGTACCTGCAAATGCACTAGTGAATATTACAGATGATATGGTGTTGGATTACTGCAAAGGTTTGGCTGACGTGATTCACTCTTTCTCTCACCAGGTGGAAGCTAACTTGTTGCCACCAATTGGCGAACCTGGTCATTCTCTGCAAGCTGGAGATTGGGTGGTTGTCAAGAAGCATGTAAGAAAATCGTGTCTTGAGCCGCGTTGGAATTGGCCGTATCAAGTAATATTGACGACCACCACTGTTGTGAAGTGCTGGGGTTCCCAACTGAATACATGCCAGTCACACAAAAAGGGTAACGTTTCCTGTTGAAGAGGAACTTGAAGTTTCCGGTACAGCAACTTCAGGAAGAGAAATCTCAGAGTCAGAGATCAGTCAAGAAGGAACTGAGACTACTAGAGAGCCCACTGAGAACAGCCTTGTCCCTCAAACTGTCAATGAGTCCGAGAGAGGTGATAGAGTGCCTATCTCAGTCAAGGCAGCAGGAGAACTAAGTCAAGGAGAGGTTCTCCCAGAAGTAGACGAATATGGATTAGAGTCCGAACTCAGCATAGAACCAGAAGATGAAAGAAAAGGAGAAATTGTAGATACAAATCAAAACGTGTCAGAGTCTCCTGAACCAGTTGCAGGTCCGTCAAGAGAAAACACCATATCACAAGAGGAGGGTGCTGTCCAATGTCCTGAAAGGAAACATCAAACCAAGACACATAGGGGCGATAATTGTCCAGACAAGTCACATCCTAAAATAAGAGAGGTATCGAATGACACAATAATAGAAGAAAGTGATACTTCACAAGCAGATGATCTGAGTGAAGGAGAGCAACAAGGTGAACGAAGGCTAAAAAGAAAAAGAATAGCAAACAGAATATATACAGGTCCTGAATGGGCATATGCTACAACCTCTGAATGGCAACAAGAATTCTTAGCATTCTGTTTTGATCGAGAAGTACCAGGCCAATACTACGGTACCTGAAGACATCCAAAGGGAAACTCGGCAAAAATTTAAAATCGTGAAAGTTGAAAAGAAAAAGAGACTTTAGAAACTACTGGAAAGTGACACTAAACCGGATTTGACTTTAAAGAAACCTGATTACGACAAGCTGCTAACCGGAATTGACGAAAAAGGGTCCTGGAGTGAGTGAAGACGCTGTAATATACGCAAAGATTTTTTTTTTTCCTTTTTTCCTCAAGTTGATTGTTGAACTGCTATTCTGATTCAATACAAACATGGCTTACAGTAGCAAAGGAAGTAAAGTGTGTGGTTGGTTAGGTTTTATAATAGGTGTTGTATGTGCAGTAATGATTGTGGGAGTGATTGTGGGAATGCCATGGAGAGAGAAAGAAACTATTAATGAAACTTTGAAACCTGAAACTACCACTACTAAACTATCACCGTGGGAGAGATTTGAGCAAGACGCAAGACACATGCATGAGGGAACTAATGCAAAAGGGGAACTTTCTACTAATGTCTTCTATCGCTTGTTAAATGAGTATGTGGAAACTATGGATGCAAAAGATTGTTATGTATGTACTAAAATCCCTTCATCTGTGCAGGAGGGAGTTACTTATCAAAGCCTCCCTCTTACTTATGGGATTAGTTGCAGTTTGCTATTAACAAGATTTTATAATCAAGAGCATGTGCAGTACTTTTATTCAAATTTAGATGTTGTATTTTCTTTTGTGCCTGTGGTTGAATTCCTAAATAAATTAGCTAAAGAGCATGATATTAAAATAGTTAGAGGATTCTTTGAGCCAACACTTACATTTGGAACTGCTTATGCACATCGCAATAATTTGACTTGTTTATTATCTCCTGTAGAGAAAAGCTTCTTAGATCACACAGATGATAGATGCAAAGCACTGAAAGAAAGGTTAGAAAAAGGACTAGAAAAACGTACTTATGCAAATGATTATGCTTACACTGCAATCAAAACACAAGGCAAATTAGCTATAGATGCATTACACGTATGTAGGCTCTGTATATATAGACCAAAATCTGATCAAGACAATTTGTTTGTAGGTACGAGTGAATGTAGGCATGTGTTTTTGTTTCAGAGTAAATGGACCTTTATGTTAAATGGACAAGATCCAGCAATCCCTGGAATCTATTATATTTGTGGACTGAATGCATATTACCGTCTCCCTAAGGGATGGTATGGGACATGTTATTTGGGAATAGTATTTCCAAAGATATACCAGATTGATGACCTGAAACAAATACCTAAAACGTCTGAATTACAACATCCTAGACAAAAATGAGAATCAGTGGCGGCTGTCATTGGTGATATATTTGGAGCCATAATCCCATCAGTGGGGGTTATCTTAAATTCTATGAAAATTCAAAAGTTGTCTACTATTGTGGATAACATGCTGACAAATTTTACAGGAGCTATACTCCTGATGGATACTGAACTTGCTGCAGAAAGAGCTATGACTCTTCAAAATCGGCTTGCTTTAGACATTCTTTTAGCAAAGAGTGGAGGTGTTTGCAAAATGCTTAATGAGCGTCATTGTTGCTCATTTATTCCAGATAACAGTAAGAAAATTAGAAGCATGCTTACTAACCTTACCAGAGATGAAGAAAGTGAAAGAGAGAAAATGTTCAATGAAATATGGGAAAGCTCACATAAAGGGCAAGATGTTGAAATGCGTATTATGCGCAAAGTGAAAAATTAAAATCAAAGAGAAAGATTGTGTGATGACGAGCGTCATCAGAGGAGGGACTGAGAGAGCGTAGTTTAAACATTACCTATTTTAGATGTGAAATGCTTATATTTAACAATGCTGCATTAATAATATTATTCATTGAAACGTATTTTAAACGTGGAGAATTTTTCACATGCATAAACTAATGTCGACTGTAAGAAATAATTGCTTGTATTATGACTAACTGAAAATATTAACACGTATAAAGATTGCATTTTATTAGAATCCATACGCCTTAAGTTAGTATGAGTCAAAAACTAGCTGTGTAGCTCTCATATTAAAGCGTATTTTACTGTTTCTTCAGTGTGCTGACTCGCAAAGGCCATGACCCAGCATTTTTTCTTTTCTCCGCTTATTGTATCATTAACAGTTATATTCCCATCCGCATGCTAGCAGCTTTAGTATAAAAATTATAAGCTTTGCAACAAATATGGACACTTTCAAGGACATCGAATCACGGAAAAGAGAACTCTTGACCCGAAGAGCGTGCCAGAAAATGAAGTAACCCTGGATGTGCCACCTACGAAAAACGTCAATTATGAAGACCAATTAGAAGAATGTAAATTATCATAGAACGACAAGTGCATTACTTAAAGTATAATTTGATAGGTTACAGATAATGGGGTGTAGTGACTGTCCAATAGAATTTTGGGGGAATGTATTACAAAAAAGGGATAAAAACTCATGACACGAGAGACAAGAGGCATTAGGTAGGGAATGATATCGATTTGCATCCAGAAACTCTGTCACTCTATTTGGTGATTTGAGACTTAGACAAAACCATCCTCACCCTTAGCAGTCCCTTTACATTTTCCTCCTTATGAGGGAAGTGCCCCCTGCCCTTAGATTAGATAGACTGCTGGCGATCTAACTGATGTCCTGAAGACGAAGTCTGATCCTGTATGCTGACCTATTTCGAGGAGGGTAATTATACTGTTGCTAATGGAAATTCATTTGTTTGCCTTTTCTTTCTAGGTACCAACTGCTGTGTATTTTTGATAAGAGACCTTAGTTAGATGTTTTCCAAATTGATGTTCTAAATTGTTTTGCATGAAGCCCAACATGCTGATGCTAATTAGTGGCTAGATGAGGCATTCACCTTGACTGACGTAGTTGACTTGGCTGACGTGGTGCTATGCTGAACTAAGACATATAAGAGGTTCTATGCATTTTGATTTGTTTACCTCCTTATTACTATCTTATGTTTGTGATCATTGCATTGTTGAAACCTTATCATAGTTGCCGCATTGTGACTATGCTCTTTTGCTTCTTGGTTTTGAGATTAATACATCTGCTATTAGATTGTAATTAATAGGGAATAAAATTCACAAAACTTCAATAAGGTGTGGTTATTTATGACTGAAAGGTCATGGTTACTAATGTCTAAAGTGAAATATATTGTGGTGTTATATGTTGACAATATTATCGATATATTGATTGATATATTGATCAGTTGTCTCGTCTTACGGTGTCTCACCACTGGGTCAAAAGATTCATCGGCCTAAAACGAGTCCCGATGTGTATAAATTAACATAGAAGGACGCGTTAGCAGTAGTTTGGTCTGATGTTTAGTTCAAAATTAAGTTGGTCCCTGCAAGGGCGAAATTGGGAATACTCAGGCGCTCTTGACTACTGGAGGGCAGGTGAAATGTAAAAAAATTTGGAGGGCCCTCATTGACCCTGGTTTTCACAGCATACAAAACTATGGTCCCCACGGAATGTTTGCATGGGGTGGAAGTTTTATGCCTTAGCTCAGACCCCAATTGGGATAAATGGGAAGGTAAATGATTAAAACAACTTCTAGGCTTATTGCAGAGGGCTATGAGCTGGCCTCTAAGGACTGTTTATCGACAAAGCCATCTACAATCTATATGGCAGAAAAAAATTATGTGGGTACCTATATTTATTCTTGTTACCCAACCCTCATTTAAGACTGCTGTTATTGAATTTCATTGGCTTTTAATCAGTTGTTTTTAAATAAGGAAAAAAATAATGAATTTATGGATGAGGATGGTAAATGAAATGTGGGTTAGGTTTTACTTTACATATTTTAATCTACATTTACTAATTGACTATATTGTTTAAGAGACAGAAGGTCGATTATAAAATCAATCTTTTCGAAGTATAAAATCTGTTATAGTAATGAGACCATTTTATTTCTATTAAATATGGAGTTTTTTGATGCTGCATGTGTTGTAGGTTGGTTTTTAAAAGCTACTCTGGCTTAGATATACAACGTTCTGTTGATTGGTTGGTATTAAACACTGGTGTGGCACTCTGTATTTATTGGTTTTATCGACTATGGTCTAAATAAACTTTATTTACCTCCTGGTACTCCATAAACAGAAGACCTTTGCTCATCTTCATTGTTATGAGTCCATTGCCAGCTTTCTCCCCGCAAACCTCCCTAGCAGTAGTCTAATACAAGCAATAAACCTTTCTCTAGTTAACGAGGAGCATGGTAAAGCACCAGCAGAGAAAGGATCAAAAGGATCAACACACTGGCAACTTTAAAATAAGCAAATTCGATTAAGGCCTTATGTCAAGTTAAGCTCTATTGAAAATCAAAATGGATGCCTGTGAAAACATTATATATATATATATATATATATATATATATATATATATTGGAAACAAAGAGTGATGTCACTTATGTAAAGTCCTTAGCGTTTACGGAGAGAGTACAATAATAATTTGTTTAAAGGTAACACACATGTTAATGAAGTTAAGTCACACGTTATATATAATGTTGTATATGAGTGTATAAATCTATCTATATGAACTATAAAAGGTGGGCCTATAATATGCTGCTCCACTATTATATCGCGACAGACTGAAGATAGTGCTTGACAGCCAGTCAATATTCTTTGATGAGTCTGCAATGGCTTAGTGCTGACTGGAGAAGCATAAGATGTAAATAATGACACCATCTGGATAAGCATCACCTGAGAGGAGTTGGTGGGAAAGACTTCAAAACAAAGGATGCAAATCTCAAATCAGATTGCAAGGTGAGCGGAAACAGGCGTTGTTATAAAATTGACTGGACGTGAGTTGAACCACAACTGATTCATCTCAGAGAAGCTTTGACACTGACACAATCCTGAAAAATGAACACTTAAAACCTATGTCGACATCTAGCGCTTTGGATGATGTTAGATCTGTCATCCTTGGTTGGGTATTCCCCCAAAGTTTTCCCTTCCCCACTCTCATTTCTGAGCACTCATTGTGCCCCCCGAAGTAACACTTCAAAACATGTCTTAGGCTTGCCATTGCAGTCTGTAGTGCAGTGTTAGAACTGCCAAGGCGGCATTGCAAAAAACACATTTTACCAGGTCTAAACCTTCCTTTTCTAATACATACTAAACACCCCAAAATTAGGTCCTAAAAAGCCCATTGTGCAGGGTACATTGTATTCAAGAAGTGGGACATGTGTTTTTAAGTTTTACATATCCTTTTAGTGAACTTCTAAATTAGTTTTTCAGTACTGTAAGAACTATTTCTACCATTGTATTGGATAAAATTGGGTTACCTTATTGCATTTAAAAAGCGCTAAATTTTGATGGGGGCAGGTGGGAATGTCATGTTTGGATTCAAATAAATTGTAATTTAAAATACTTGTTAATAGTAAAGTCAGATTTTAAAGTCACAATCCTTGACCTGGTGGGATCCCATCTGATCTGTTTAAGGCAAATACCTCACTGAAAAACAAGTTTCTAGGTAATTGTTTGAATGATAGCATGCGGAGGGAGGTTGACAAATCAACTGTCCCGGCATATATGGAGATTTCTACTAACAATGGTATTGAACCATATCTAACATGGGTGTGCAGCTAGTATTACATGGTTTTGCTGGTTTATCTTTAGATTGAGCACAGTGCACATTCTTGCTGCCATTCCACTTCGGGGCTCTTATTTCACAAACTTACCTGTTTGTCCCTGCAAAGGCTGTTCTGCAAAAAGCACTCTTCACTTTATGTTCTTTTGTAAATTTTATACCACACTGAGTGAATTATACCTTTTACCTTTTTTTAAAACAGTGCAACATACAATATAGTAGAGCGCTTTTACTTATTTGCAAACGCTGCCAACTGTGAGGATCTGTTTCGTTACTGCTGTTTACATCCAACGTGTTATAAAGCAGCAGGCAACTGTGGTCAAGTAATGAGTTTTAACTTTTTTATAGTAAAAATTCCTAGGCTATGTGGACCTGTTGCCTTTTAATTGCTGCCTTTATTTCAGTGTGCCTCAGAGCTAAGGGAAATTGTTGGTATGTATCATGTTTAATCTTTTCTAATCTCTATTTTATTCTATATGCTTTCATTGTTTTTATTATTCTTTTATGATCAACATTTTTGGTCAAATAAAGATTATGAAATTGAAATTGAAGTCACTATTCTGAAAATGCCAATTTTAAAAGGTTAGCTTCTGCTCCAAACATTTGGGCCTGTTGCCAGGGTCCTGGATCATATAACTGTGATTAGATTAGCTGTGTGCCTTGGTGTGTTCTCCCCGGACAGTGAGACAAAGTGAGGGGGGGGGTCTAGGTGTTGGTAGGATGGGGCATCCTGCTGGGATGGTTGTGGAAGAGCTGTACTCTACTCCACTTAAATAATAAAGAACTGCCTCCAGCACACACACAAAGGAACCTGACACTAGTCTTTTGTCACCTCACACTGCTTGGAACCTTGGCAGGGGAAGGTAAGAACTTTCCAGAATGAGATGTGGTACTACCCAGGATGTCTCCCCACTTCAAAAGCTGGCACCAGGTATAAATATTGGATACTCAGAAGAACTTGTCAATAACTCCTGGTCCTGTGGAAGACTTTGGAAGGACTGCCTTGAATCCCCAGAGGACTACCTTACTGCTTGAGGCCTGCTTTTTACCTTAGAGGATTGCCCCACTGCCACCAGAGGTCTGCCCTGATGATTCAGGCTTGCTTGCCCCCACAGAGAACTGCTCTGCTGCTTGATGCTTGCCTTACTGCTTGTACACAGGTCGACCAGAGTGTCAGCAAGGGCTAGTTGGCTAACGTGCTGTGTGAACTACAGTGACGTGAAAAGGTCCCGGAATCCTTGAACCCCACCCCTGTACTCTACTGGAGTGATCCTAACCTCAAGTGGTGTCCCCACGTCCTGGACACCTGGAAGAGGTTTTAGAAATGCTGCTCCTGCTTAACACTAAAAGTTGGGACTTGGAAAAACTTTCAACAAAAAATGCTAGAAGTGCCTACAGAAGACCTACCTGCCAGCCAATCCACCCAAGGTGCAGTGCTGGTTGGTCTGAGTTCGTGGTAATTCCTACTACCTTTTCCCTGCAACAGCAAATCTTATTCAGTGGGAGCTCTGAGCTACAATATCTGGCTTCATGGAGCCCTATTCAGTTACAGCTTGTTGCTTCGTCCCGCTCGAGGTTTTTGGCTTCCAAAAAGTTGGCTAAGTCCAAAGGCAAAAATCTTCACTAAGCTTAGCAGTGACAGACTCTCCAATAGCAACAAGGATCTCCTTGGCCTGGAAATCACCCTTCTCCCGCCAACTTGATCGTCAACAGCTTCACTGAGACCAATTCAAGTGCTCCCCAGTGATGACAACTCCTTATCGGACACAGCCTGCTGCATTGCCCCACTAAATTCTACCTTCTCCAAAGGTAAGCAGACACCGGACCCGATCCACCTAGTGTATCAGACTCCATCGTGTTCAGCCTTAACTTTTGACTTTACCCCGATCTTGCGTGACCAGATACCTGTGCGTGGAGCTTTGATCCTTTTTGACATTGTTTTGTGTTATGTTTTCACTTTTCACAGTTTTTCACAGGTTAATTTAGTAACTTTCGTAGTTCACTCAGATAAGGATTGTGGCTGTTGCCTGAGTGGGGCTTCCATCCCCTCAACCAGTAACCCAATTTCTTACAGATGATCTCTGAGATTTCCCCCATCACAGAACCTGACTGATAGGCGCAGTGTGGTAGATTAATAATGTGGGTAGACCATTCAAGGGCAGTGATAAGCGGGGCCCCTGCAGACTCACAGTAAGTGGACTTAGGAATGGGGCACTGATAACTTTACCAGTGAGTAGGAGGGGTGGGTAGTTGGGGACATATATTTGTCGATCGTTTCCAAATCCCTACTAGCATTCCCTTCTGACTGTGACACATGGAAAATGGAGCTAACCTTCAGTTATGTATAAAATTTATTGGATGGAAGGTTGTTTCCAATCCACCATAGAGAACAGGAGTTGATGAAAGATGCACAGCAGTGACCCAGCTTTATTTTATACAATGCAAACAAATGAGAGGTAAACCAAGAGTTACAGGTCCCATAGGGGGCTCAACCAAATCCTTCATTTGGTGGAACACCCTTGAGGGAAAGGAACTTGCTACCACACCCCTCCCCGTGATGTAATCTAGAGCCAGGAAGGATCACCTGGAATGTGGGAGGTATGGGGTCCGATAAATAAAACATTGAAAAATCTGGCATAACTTAATGCGTTTAGGGGTACACTTTGCCTTTTTACAGGAGACATACCTCACAAGTCAGGAGGGGTAAAACTGCAGACACAGGAGGGGGCTGATACAGGACACAGGCTTTACATACTACATTGGCAGTTCCTTAACATGGATCAGACCCAGTGTAGACTATTGATGTTCAGATAGTTAGAACAGGTAGATATGTGGTGCTACAGAGAAAGTTGAATGAAGTTGAACTGACCTTTGGCAGTATCGACACAACCAGCATCGAGCAGGCCTTATTCCTGGCCACAATGGCTCGACCCTGGTTTGGGGAATACAGGGTTTATTGATACTGGTGCTGACCTCAGCTGTGTGGCAGATGTTCACCTGAATCGCTCTATCTCTTCATTGACCTCTACCCATGTTGTCATAACAATTCGAGAATTTGTCAAGTAAGAGGGGGATTAGGGCCTGATTGCTGCATGGTGACAGAGGAATGGGCTACTTAAGAGCAGTACTTTTACTCCCCTGGATTAGATAAAGTGATGTGCTCCATTCAGGAGGGGCCACTGAATGATTCAGACAATAGTGGTTAACCCTGGAATGTGAGCTTTCACCACGGATATTACTATCTTTGAAGTGAAAGGGGAGGTACTAAGAAGGTACAAAATGCTTTAAAAAGAACTAGGCCCAGATTTAAGAGGGCCTAGCGCCATTCCAATGCCACATTAGCATCATTTTTATGATGCCAATATGGTATTCGAAGGCCAAAAAATGCTGCACCACATTTACAAAGTGGCGCAATGCTTGCATTGCCCCACTTCGTAACCCCTTGTGCCACATTATGCCTGTCTCAGGCATAATGTATGCAAGGGGGGGTTCCGGCGCTATGGGGGCTAAAAAAATTGCGAGAGCAGGTGTTAAAATTTAGCAGGCGTTAATGGGGGCTCCCATTGTTTGCAATGGGCCTCTGGGTGCTTTGCAGAATTAGTGTCACAATTTGTAATGCTAATCCTGCAAAGTTCCGGACTAGCATAAAAAATTATGATGTTAGTACCCCTGACTACCACCATGGCACACACATGGTGGCATTAGGGGGGTGCTAAGGGGTGGAAGAAAAGTGGCTCTGCACTAGGTGCAACGCCACTTTTCATAAATCTGTCCCTTAGTCTATTAGAACTGAAAGAAAAGTATGTCTTGACCCAAGAATACAAGCTCCTAGCTGCAATACAGAGGCTTAGCATGATAGGGCTGATCTACAGCGGGTGTTAGACAAAGTGAAAGAAAAACTAGGAGAGTCTTTAAGAGAAGAGGGGCTAATATCTACTCTGAAAGACCTAGCTGTCATAAACCATGGAATGTTGGCCTAGTCGACTGATGTACTTGTATAACACCGGAAGGGGTCCACTACATCCTCTGGCCAAGCATGAACAGAGGTTATATAATAAATGGGAGCAGACCGCTCAGGGTCCTACATCCCAACTACGCTTGTCAGCTTATGCCTAGGTCCTTTACAGTGCCGTCTCAGCGATCCAGCCCAGTCCTCACCTAGGCCTCTACATGCAATAAGGATCCCTGACCCACGCGCCTCACCGTGACAGCACAAGCTTGGTAGGCAGTCACACGGACCCAATTGCATGCCTGCCCAAACAGAGTGCTGCCTGCCAGCCGCGATAGAGCGCGCACCCCTTACCAGCCTGCCTGGCTCTCCTGCTGCTCCCGCCTGCACCCACTAGCACCTCAAATGTTTGCTCCCTGTGGTGAGTGAGGAGCTCCCAGGGTTGCCGCCAGCCCCGATCAGCCTCCCTGTCAACAGCACGGCCTGAGGCCAGACCCCAAGCACAGGCCTGGCCCTAAGGCAGATCGCTTCTGCCGTGCCCTGTCTTTAAGTCACCAGCCGTTGGTGCCTCTGTGCTTACAGTGACAAGCCCTAGAAGGGGCAAACAAGTAAAAAGAAGGACTTTGATGCTATCACCCATTTACCAGCTGTACATCAGAACATGAACAGCAGCCACTGGAAAAAAAAGACAGGAGAGACGTAAAAGAGAAAAGTAAAAGGAATCATCACAACAAGTAAGTGCACAGTATGCACCAAGCACCACCCTCTACCCATTGCAGCATCCTGAATACAGAAGAACAGACAACCGTAAAGAAAATAAAGCTGCTGCACTCTCCAGTGCAACAGAACCCAAGTGCTAGTCATCCACGTGTGCATCCCATGTCCCATCCAACATGGTAGGTGACCACCCAGCACCGCCAGCCCCTGCGCAGTTCCCACAACAGCATGCCATGGTAGGGGCGTGAACACCATTCAGCTGACCCTGCAACAGCCTCCCCACAATGGAAGATATAACTTGGGAGCTTAGGAAATTACTTTGTCACCCCCCCCCCGGATCGTGATGGGGCCATCAAGAGGTTGTTGTTGCCACAAGTCGGTGGCAATTAAATATACAAATTATTTAGACACCTCCCCAACACCATCACAGTGGATGACTACGATGCAGCCGTAAGAGCATGCTTACTTCGACCCCCAACTTTGAAAGGTGCAAACTCCACCGGTATGCCAGAGGGAAGGAGAGTACATGGACCAGTTATACATGTGGTTGAGAGTGTTAGCCAGCACATGCATGACCGACAAGCATCCCAAAGACATAAGCACACAGATCAACAAAGGCTGTCACAAAAAGACACTTAGGGCCAGATTTAAAAGGCCCTAGCACTACATGAACATCTTTTTTACACCAATGGGCTCAATGAGGCAAAAATCGCCGTGCCCTATTTACAAAATGGTGCAATGCATGCATTGCACCACTTTGCAACCCCGTGTACCACATTATGCCTGCACGAGGCATAATGTATGCAAGGGTGCTGTTCTGGCATTAGGAGGACCACAAAAATGGTGCAATGATATCTACAAGATCTCATTGCAGCATTTTTGGCGTTATTTTTAACGCCTGCTCAAAGCAGGTGTTAAAAGGACGCACCCATTGAAGCCAATGGGCCTCCTTGCACTTTGCTGCACTTGCGTCAACATTTTTGATGCTAGCGCAACAAAGCTCCACAATAGAGTCAAAAATTTTGACACTATTGGCCTACCGTGGGCCATGGTGCACCTACTTTAAATATGGCGCACCTATGGTGTTTTAGATGGCTGTGGCGCAAGAAATCTAGGGCATCAGTACTAAGGCACCAGATTCTTGTAAATCTGGGCCTTAGGGTGCTCATCCTGAAGCAACCCAACATCAGCCTATATGATACCCTCATAATGGCCAGGTCACACGACCTTGTAGCAGCCAGAGTGTAGGAAATTACCCTCTTTCTTGGCATGGTTATCCCCATTTTCTGCCAGTTGTCAGTATGTGTGACTGTGTCTACTGGGTTCCTGCTAACCAGGACCCCAGTAGTTTTTCTCTCTCCTCCAAATTGTACCTTTTCTTCCCACAATTGGCATACTGGTCCCCTTATGTAAGTCCCTAGTCTATGGTACCTAGGTACCCAGGGCATTGGGATTACAGGGGATCCCTATGGGCTGCAGCAGTTATTCTGCCACCCATATGGAGCCCAGGCAAAGGGTTCTGCAGGCCTACCATTGCAGTCTGCGTGAAATGGGTGCATGCACCCGTTTTCACTACAGGTCACTACACCAGGTCACTATAAGTCAACCCTATGTTAGGTCCTCTCATCCCAGAGGGCAAGGTGCAAGTACCTGTGTGTGAGGGCACCCCTGCACTAGCTCCACAAACTCCAGATCCATTTTCCTGTACTTTGTGAGTGTGGGGATGCCATTTTATGCCTGTACTAGACATAAGTCACTACCCATGTCCAACTACATAATGGTAACTCCGAACCTGGCATGTTTGGTATCAAACATATTGGAATTATACCCCAATACTGTTGCAAGTATTGGAAGTATGATTCCATGCACTCTGGGGACCCCTTAGGGGACCCCCAGCATTGCTACCACCAGTCTTACAGGGTTTGTGGGCAGCCCAACTGCTGCCACCCCTCAGACAGGTTTCTGCCCTCCTGCTGCTTGATCTGATCAAGCCCAGGAAGGCAGAACAAAGGATTTCCTTTGGGAGAGGGAGGTAACACCCTCTCCCGTTGGAAATAGGTGTGACTGGCTTGGGAGGGGTAGCCTCCCCAAGCCACTGGTTTGCTTTGAAGGGCAAATCTGGTGCTCTCTGTGCATGAACCAGCCCACTCTAGTTCAGGGACCCCCAGTCCCTGCTCTGGCACATAACTGGACAACTGAAAGGGGAGTGACCACTCCCCTGTTCATCACCACCCCAGTGGTGGTGCCAAGAGCTCCTCCAGAGGGTCTCTGGGTTCTGCCATCTTGTTTCCAGGGTTGGCTGGGAACTCTGGGAGCATGACTGACTGTGTGGATCTCCCCTAATCTTGAGCTGCGTGGATCCTGCATCACGGGTGGTGGTCCGGAGTAGTCCTCTTGGTCCTCTCTGCCAGCTGTCCAACTTTGATGAAGGTAAGCCCTTACCTTCTCATGCAGGACAGTACCCCCGTGCACTGCATCTCTTGCAGCTGCCAAGGCTGGTTTGCATCTCCTCCAAGGGATCTTCAGGCGATGTGTAGCTCCATTCCCCAGCACTCCATCCTGCAAAGCACAGCTTCCTGAGTGGTTCTCCTGCAGCGCAGGATCCTCTTTTGTAGTGCTGTGTGGGCTTCTTCTGTGACTCCTGCATCCCCATCCTGTGGGTCTCCTGTGGGTGCTGCCTCTGCTCCTGTGGATTCTCTGCGACGCTGAGGGTCCCCTGTGACTCTCCCTCCTGGTTGAGTCCTCATGGGCCTTGCTGGTCCCTGGCAGCACATCTTTTCCAATAACCGTGAGTTTGCCTTTGCCAAGGCTTGTTGGTGGAATTCCTGCACCGACACCCATCTGCAATCTTCCTTCCAACATGGGACTTCATCTGCATACATCAGAAACTCTTCTCCGGCTCCAGGGCTGCAGTGCTGACCTGTTCTTCATCACCATCGACCAACTCCTGCTCCACAGCTGGGTGGGTAGTAGCTCCTACTCCTCCTGGACTCCACGGTGACTCATGGGCTTGGTCCACTCTCTCCACAGGTCTTCTTTCTTCAGGAATCCACCACTGGTTTTCATTCAGGCTTGTCTGGGTGTCCTCTTTTTCTTCTTTTCCTCCTTTTGAGTGGTTTAGGGAAAATCCAGTGTTTTACTTCTGCATTCCTGGTCGCTGGGGGGGGGATGGACTGTGTTACTTACCTCTGCGGTTTTCAAGTACTTTCATCTCCCCTCTCAACATTTTACTTACCTAGGTGGGGGTGCCTTGTTCGCTTTTCATTTTTTTAGTATATGGTTTGTGCTCCCCTTAGGGTCACTATTGGTTATTGCTATTTGCACTGTTTTCAAACCTTTTCTATGACTGTTTCTGATTACTAGTGTATATATTAAGTGTATTACTTACCTCCTAAGGGTGGGTTACCTTTCTAATATTTTGTGGTGATTTGTTTAAAAAATACAGTACCTTTATTTTTGTACAACTGAGTGTTTTCTTTCATGTGTGAAGTACTGTGTGACTATAGTGGTATTGCATGAGCTTTGCATGTCTCCTAGATAAGCCTTGGCTGCTCATCTACAGCTACCTCTAGAGAACCTGGCTTCTATGCCTACACTTCTGTAAGAGGGGATAAGGGTACCTTAGGTACCCACCACACACCAGGCCAGCTTCCTTCACAGAGCAACTGAAATGGATGCCACCATAACCCAAAAGGTCCCACCATCAAGACAGAATGCATTGATGCCAAACAGATGCAGTACTCCAAGAGCAGACCTAAAGCACCAACACTAACGAGGACCACGCTGCTCATACTGTGGACAAGAAAAGCATGCCCCCAAAGACTGCCCTGCGCAGGGACGATAATGCTCAAACTGTGGAAAGATTAATTATTTTGTGACAGTCTGCTGCTGAGGTGCCAGGGGAAGAGGAGAGAGAGGGAAGTGCACAATAACCAGGACAGTGAAACATGTATCACTGGAAGACCCAGAACAACCAGAACGAGGCCACCAAGTGGCATGGTGGAAGCAAACGCCCGAAGACTCATCGCCCGATGAGTAAGAGATATTTCTTATCTCCTTCACAAATTACCTGAAAAGGCACAGAAGGCCGCAACCGACCTGCGTCATCTAAATATCTGGGTCCCAGGTGAAGGCGCTAATTGACACAGGCACCTCAGTAAATGTAAAGAGTATCCAGCAATATCAACAACTCTGACCTCGCCATCCAACACAAAGATCTTCATGTACGGGAGTCACACATCGCTACCACTGAAAGGCAGAATTACAGTACATATAAAATCTGATGACAAGGAAATACATGCCATTTTCCATATTATAGACAAAGAAGCGGACATGTGACTTGGTAGCCATCAGGCCGATGATCCGGGGCTGGTGTCATTCACGAAATGTGTGGGAGCCTCTCAGATTGGCAAATTACTACGACAATTCCCGAAATTGGTTACCAGCCTAGGGTGCATGAAAGCCCATCTAACAATCTACACATCAACAAGTCTGTAAAACTCAACGCTCTGCGGCACCGTCATGTCCCTTTTCACCTCTGTCCACTGGTGGAACAAGAACTAAACAAGTTAGGAGAACAAGGTGTCATAAAGAAGGTAACTGTCCCCACACCGTGGGTGTCTCCCATGGTGATTGTGGAAAAGTTGAAACAGCCAGGAAAGATACGCCTGTGCATCGATGTGCACCTCTCCAACCAAGGAATTAAACAGGGAAGGCACATAATACTAACCATTGATGATATAATTTCTGACTTGAACGATTTTGGTGGTTTTCAAAACTGAATCTCAGCACTGGATGCCACCAATTATGCCTGGCTGAGGAGAGTAGGTACATTACCACCTTCTCCATGCACCTGGGCCTCCAAAGGTACAAACGGCTACATTTCAGCATCCCCTCCACAGTCAAAGTATTCCAGGACGCCATTAGAGAAACCCTCTCTGAACTACCAGGAGTCATGAATGTGAGTGATGATGTCCTCATTCATTCTGCTACTGCCAAGGAACACCATCAACCCCTACAAGCCATGTTATGACACCTCGCAGAATATGGCATAACCCTTCACAAGAAGAAGTGCCTCTTTTTCCAAACATCCATCAAGTTCTTCTGCTACATCTTCAATCAGGACGGGGTGCAAGTTGACTCCAGAAAATCCCAAGCAATCTAACTAGCCCCCCACCAAAGACTGTGAGCAAAGTGTGCAGCTTTTTGGAGTTGGGCAGTTCTGCGGCCAGTTTATACTGAGCCTAGCCACCATTGCGGAATCCCTCCGGTCCCTCACCAAGACAGAGACTCCATGGTCATAGGACTGCAGAGAAGAGGATGCATTCCAAGCTCAAGGAAGCACTCCTCACTAAAACCACCATGGTCTACTTGACCCTAAACAAAGGACAGAATTGATAGTGGACACTAACCCAGTCAGCCTCAGAACTGTCATGACTCAAGAGATTGAGCCCAGCAGGTGTGCTCCACTGGCATTCACGAGCAAAGCACTAAGAAAGACCGAAAAGTGCTATGCACAGATTGAGCGAGAAGCCATTGCAATCAAATAGGCCTGTGGGCAATTTCACCTCTACTTCTATGGGAGACCATTCAAAGTAGTCACAACCACCAGCCCCTGGTCCCTCTATTCAAGGGCACGGCACCACACACCCTCAACACGCATAGAACGCTGGGCTATCCAACTACAACACTCTCACATGAGGTTGTGTACCACCCTGATGCCAAAAATCCTGTGGACTTCCTGTCACGCCACCCGCTGTATCAGAGAGACGATGACACACCCACTGATGAGGCAGCAGACTAATATGTTCGAACATTAGCACAAGGTGCTTGCCCAAAGGTGCTCAATCTGAAAGAAATCGCTGATGCGACAGCTGATGATACAGTGCTGACAAGAGCGAAGGTGGCCCTGTCAAGTGACTCCTGGGAAGGATTCAGAAAGGATGCCAATAGCTGGGCCAGCCTGGAGAAAAAGCGGCTGATGAAGATATGGAAAGTCTGCAATGAACTAAGCCCAACACCAGATGGTCTTGTGTCTGAGGGGCCTCCAAATGGTGATCCTGGCCAGCCTCCAACAACAGGTGATCACGCTGGCCCATGGGGGACACCAAGGCACGGCCAAGATGAAGTTGCTCATGCCCACAAAATATGGTTCCCTCACCTGGAGGAGATGGTGGACGATTACGTGAAGCAATGCCCAACATGCCAACTGACGAGCACTATTGAGGCCCTGGCTCCCATCATAACCGAAGGACCGTGTGACACACCCTGGTCCAAAGAGAGCCTCGACTTTGGAAGTTTCCTGATTGAAGGGCTACTCAGAGTACCCAATTGTAGAAATCATAGAGTCTACTGCATTTGCGAACGTTGCATCAACATGGGAAAAGATCTTTGCAATGTTTGGTTTCCCTGAAGAAATAAAGACTGAAAACTGCCTGCTGTTTCAAGTGGCAGAGTTCAGGATGCTACTAGAACATCTATGTAAAGGCATCTGTGCATCACCCCGCAGTAGCCACAAGCTAACAGGGAGGTTGAGTGGTGCATGTACACCCTGAACAAGGCTCTCCAGATTTCCACACTGCGCTACACTGAGGTGAGCTTGCAACGATTTCTAAGAGAATACACAGGAACACCGCACTGCACCATGCAACAACCCCCATGGTCGCTCATGCTGAATGGGGTAAGGTGAGATACCATACCAATGTGCCCCAGGTGGGTGCCACAACTCCACAACCCTAAGATGGCTCAAACAAGGAGGCAAGAAAACAATGTGCTGCTGCACGATGATTAAGCTCTGGTGATCATGTGGTTATCAGGGACAGAAGGCCAGGGTGGAAGTTCAGGACACTCCGAAGAGCCCAGAAATTGGAAAGTTCTCTCAGTGGTCGGCACAATGATCACTACCAAGAAAGGAGTAGAGCAAGTGACTCAGAACCTATTGTGGTTCTGAAAGGTTCCTACTCTGGACAATCCAGAGGATGATGACGGGGTTGAAGACAACATCTGGGACACACATCCTGAAAAGCAAAGACCAAGTGCCCATGACTCGAGAAGCCCAACACCTAAATCAGGCAGCTGATTCCAGATGATCGATAAGGCCCTAGAGACCCAGGAGGGTGTCTGCCACCCTCGACCCCGGTGACAGGGACTTTGACCTAATCCGCAGCCATGCCAGAGGCTCAGAGACTTTGTATGTTTTTCTCACTAAATGAACAATTCGGAACCAAGTTGGGGAGGGATGTAATAAGATGTGGGATGTTGGTCTAGTTAATCAGTGTAGTTATATGACACCAGAAGGGGTCCACCACATAATAAATGGGAGCAGACTGCTTGGGGTCTTATGTCCCAGCTACTACTGTGTGTGTATGCCTATGTCCTTTACTGAGCATGCTCAGTGGTCCAGCCCAGGCCTCACCTAGGCCTCTACACTGGCGAGAGGCAAAATGCCAGGAACTGATGGTTTACCTGGTGATTTGTGTCAAACATATGCCAGCTTTCTGGCCCCACTCCTTTGAAGATGCATTACTAAACACTAGAGAGAGGCGGCCTACTTGCATTCATCTGAGAGACCCTGATGGTGTCTATGCTAAAATCACACAGACAAGATCTGAAGGTGGTCCCTAAGGAAGAATTAGTCCCCAGATACCAAAATATTACCGAATTGCAATACATCCTTTAATACCAGGAAGCTTTTCGGGATTCTTGATTGAACTTCAGAGACAAATCGCCAGGAAGCCATAGTATTTTTGAACAACCTAAAAAAGTATTTGTCTCTTTACATTGGGGCAATCTGAGGGCATTGCTTCACCAATTGAATATCAGTGAGCAAGGGGGTAGGTGGACAGCTCTCCTATATGCAGACTCTAAGGTGGGAGTGCAGATAGGCCAATATATCTCTAGTGTGGGCACAATACACAGGCATGCAGGGGTGCCTGCTCTCGCCCCTGATATTTGCACTATCTGTGTGGCCCTTTGCTAGCGCTACACAGAAGGATGAGCACACAAGTGGTATTCTCCTGAAAGAAGAAGTGCATGTTATCTCACTATGTGCTAGTGATGTGCTACTATACCTTGAGATGCCAACTCTGGAGTACATCCGAGAATACAATGACTGGAGGAGCTAGGATTTATATCAGGACAGAAAACTAACTGGACTAAAATGTGTGTATTTTCAGTGACCATGACTATAATACAGGCACTTAAAATTATGTCTGACTTGGGGATTAAGCAGGAGACTCATGTTATGCGATACAAAAGAGTTGAGATTTATCACAGTGAGAAAGCTTGCTTTGCACCATTACTTAACGCCTGGGTCAGGGCAGGCATTAGGGGACCTGTGGGCCTATTTCCATGGTGGAACACTATGGAATAAGCCCATAGGTGCCCTCCCCAAACCCCAGGGACACCCCCACCCACACCAGAGGGACAGTGGAGAATAGGGGACCCCATCCCAGGTAAGTAAAGGTAAGTACATGTAAGTATTTTTATTTTTTTTAAAGTGCCAATGGGGGCCATGAAGTGGGCCCCCCTACATGGCACTGGGTGCAATGGCCATGCCCAGGGGACTCTGGTCCCCTGTGCTGGCCATTGGAGGGGATGGGCATGACTCCTGTCTTTTCTAAGACAGGATTCATGTGGTATGGATGGTTTTACGTCAGAAAAAGATGCTATGCTGGTTAGAGTATTTCTTTTTACTCTAACCTGCCTAACACAATTTTTTAGGTGCAAAACCCCCTTCTTCCATACCTCCAGCCCCACCCGGCTAACGTAATTTTTTTTTTTTTTATGCTAGCCTACCCTTTGCACCGGTTTGTACCATTACATGAGTATGGTGCCCGGCTGGTGCTCAGAAATGGTGCAATTCGATGCTAAACATTTTGGTGCAAACCTGCGTTGGTGCAGTTTTGCACCAAAAAGTATAAATCAGGGCCTAAAGAGCATATTTACAAGTCTCTAGCGCCACTGAAGTGTCACTTTTTTGTGATGCTCTGGTGGCTCGGTGCACTGCACAATATTTACAAGGTGGCTTTAAGCCACTTTTTGTGTTTTAGTGCTGCCTTATAAATATGGCCCCACGAAGCAGTTTTCTGCCGCAGAGTGGTGTGCAATGGGTGTTGCTGTGGGCATTCCACTGCAACACCCATTGCTTTTGACGCTGCGCCAGATTTACAAAGAATAATAAATTTGAGGCAGTGCCAAAAACTAACTCCACCCCAGGGGTGGCGTTACCATGGTGCAACAAGGAGAAATATTGTTATTTCTCCTTGTTTTTGCTTTTTCCATGTGTGCTCAAAACGCCATTAAAGATTGTTTATGTACAGGAAGGTGTCCCTTGCTGCACATTAACAATCATTAAATAATGACGATTTGCTAGTTCTATGTGTCCTGCATTCTCCAGCACACATAGAATTTCCAAATCACCATTGTAGATTGTTTATGTGCAGGAAGGGACACCTTACTGCACATAAACAATCATTCCCTTCAATGCAGACACCCTTGCACTTTGGTCCAAGGATGCCTGCATTGGTGCTGACAGCTAAATTTAGTGCCAGCGCAAGGAGAAACACAGGGCTGCACTGTATTTTTGTAAAAGTTTCAGAACTGACGCAGCGTGACGGTGCCAATTTTGGCACAGCGCTGCACCAGTTGCTTGCAAATCTGTCCCTAAGCTTCTCCTAGGAGAGCTGTTAGGGAAGCCCCACTAAGTCCGACATACACCCCATCGTACCATTTATTGGTCCGCCAACTGTTAGGGAAGAGCTCCTCCCAGCTCACAGAGTATCGGAATGCACAGAGGCAGGGATGCCAGCTTCAGGGTTCTGCTATGAGGATGGGGTACTTAAAAGTTTGGATAGTTTGACCACAGAGCAGTGGCTGCCAAAGGCACATTTTTCAATACATAGAGCAGAAGCAGAGTTACTGTGGAACTTATGGAGGACGGGCTCCTTGGAACCTCAATTTCATGAGGTGTTGCAGGTTCATCTAACGTTTGGGAGAGGAGGCAGATTGATTCTGATATCCTGGCTTTATAAAAACCTTGGCCCATATTTATGCCTTTTTAGCGCTGCATTTGCAACGCTTTTTCATGCAAAAGCAGAGCAAACTTGCAAAATACAATTGTATTTTGCACGTTTGAGCCACTTTTGCATCAAAGAATGACGCAAATGCAGCGCTAAAAAAGTATAAATATGGACCCTTATGTCAATAACTAAATGTAGTCTGATGAGACTGAAGTCGGATTGGGAAATAAAGATAGGCGGAGCCATGAACGACAAGGAACGGAAAGAATCTTGGAAAACCACCAAGTTCTCAGTAAGTCACTGCCGATTTCACCACCCCCTGCCCCTGCCTGCGCTGCCCAATGCCAGTCCCAGTGCTATCCAATAACTATCCCACTACTACAAGTGTGACAGCTTGGACTATTTCAGGTCATCCAATGTTGTTGCAATGGCCTAGATGCGCTGTTCTTATTTTGTTTTAATGTATTTAATTGTTGAGTACTTTGTTGATGTGTTCATTTAAAAAAATAATCGGACAGCGCCACCTCGTGGTATTTATTAAACAATGGTGCAAATTAAGCATTCTATAACAAATCTCTCAGATGGCATTGCTAGATGCGGACTTTCTCTGCCTGGGTTGGAGTTGGTCTGTTATAGCTCCGTTCTGGCTGGGATCAGAACTATAAGAAAATTGCATGAAATAAATCCAGCATTTGCAAGTTAGAAGAAGGCTTGTTGGGTCTATATCCCAGACCAAAAGCTAAGAAAGTCAGTATCAAATGTTTGCAACTAGCATTGGTAATGCCCAGGAAAGCCATTGGAAAGCATTGGTGTTGTCCTGATGGCCCCTACACAACAGATGGAAAGGTAAGGTAGCGCCAAGGGCAGAAAGTGGTGCGTCGTCTGAGGAGCAGAGATGAGGAGTGCGCAGATGTCCAATTGTTAACTTATGAGAAGAAACACTAATAACATTTGAAGAATTAACTGAGTAGAGTCCCTGAGTCTAGTCTAGAGGGCAAAGGAACACAGAAAGAGGGCCTCAGCACACCAAGGGAAGCACAATACAGTGACAAGACCCAAAGGGAGCATTTGAGAGAAAGATAGCTCGCTGCTTGTGGGAATAGAGCCACCTGGGGGCATATTCAAGAGCCTCTAGAGCCACTTTAATGCCACCATGGCATAATTTGTTTTACGTGAATAAACTAAAGTGGCTTATTCCACGCGCCATATTTACAAAATGGTGCAGTGCATGCATTGTGCCACTTTGTAAACCCTTGTGCCACATTATGGCAGCGCCAGGCATAATGTATGCAAGGGGGCTTTCCGGCATTAGGAGGCCCACAAAAATGGTGCAGTCAAATTTAACAGATTTTACTGCGCCATTTTTGCTGTCATTTATAACGCCTTTAAAATGACGCTCCCACAGAAACCTATGGGCCTCCTTGCACTTGGCTACACTAGAGTCAACATTTTTGACACATGTTAGACCTGACAGCCCTAGGGTGGTCATCCCCCAACTTTTTTTGCCTGCCTCCCTTCACTTCTCTGACACTGCTTTTACTGGTTTTAGGACTCTGTGCACTTTACCACTGCTAACCAGTGCTAACGTGCAAATGCTCTCTCCCTTAAACATAATAACATAGGTTAATTCCCAATTGGCATATTTGGTTTAATTGTAAGTCCCTAGTAAATTGCACTACTTGTGTCCAGGGCCTGTAAATTGAACGCTACTAGTGGGCCTGAAGCACTGGTTGTGGCAACCACATAAGAAGCCCCTTAACCGTGTCTGAGGCCTGCCATTACAAGACCTGTGTGCGTAGTTTCACTGCCACTTCGATGTGGCATTTAAAAGTACTTGCCAAGCCTTAAACTCCCATTTTTCTACATGTAAGTCACCCGTAAGGTAGGCCCTCGGAGCAGGGTGCTACATAGGTAAAAGGTAGGACATGTACATGTGTGTTTATATGTCCTGGTAGTGGAAAACTCCTAGTGTGAGGCCTGCTCCTTTCATAGGATAGCATTAGGGCTACCCTTATATACTGTTTGAGTGGTAGATTCTGATCAGAAAGGGGTAACCAGGTCATATATAGTATGACCAGAATAGTAATAGAAAATTCTGTATATTGATGAGGTTGGATTTTATATTGCTATTTTTAGATATGCCACTTTTAGAAAGTGAGCATTTCTCTACACTTTAAATCCCTCTGTGCCTGACAGCCTGTTTCCAATCAATGTGTGGGCTCGGCTGGTTGACAGCTTCCTCGTGCATTTCACCCAGACAACCACAAACACAGGATACTCAGTCACACCTGCACTGATCTGCATACTGAAGGGGTCTTCCTGGATTGGAAGGGTGAAGGGCCTGACATTTACATTTCAAAGGCTAGTGGCCTGCCCTCAAACAATGGACTGCTAAACCCTCTACTGGGACACTGGCAGACAGACCTGTACTGAAAGGGGAACTTGTGCCCTTCAAAATCACTCTTTGAAGTCTCCCCCACTTCAAAGGCATTTTTGGGTATATCAGCTGGGTCGCTGACCCCACCAAATCTGACACTTCTGGACCTGAACCTACAGCCGTCAAGAAGAACTGCCTGGCTGCCCAAAGGGCTCATCTGGACTGCTTTGCTGAGAAGGACTGCTTTCCTGTTGTTGCTCTGCTGCCTTGCTGCCCTCTAACTTTGCTCCAAGGGCTTAGAATTAGCTTGCCTCCTGTTTTATGAAGTTTCAGGGCCAAAAAGACTTCATCTGTTCTGGAAACTCCTTGTGCTCTGAAAATCAATGCACAGCCTGCTGGAAATGACGCACAGCCGTTTTGCACCCGAGAAATCGCTGCACAGCCGAACAGGAACGATGCAGCCCGACTTCCTGAGTGAAGAATCGACACAGCACCTGCAGTGCAACAGAAAATTCAATGCATCGCCTACCAGATCAGCGTCTTTGACTTCTTGCCGCACTACCAGGATTTTCCCTGCATCGTCCCTGGGTGTCAAAAAGATACACCCATTGCAGTAAGGAACCAAGACTGAACACCAGAAATCGACACAAAGCACCTTGCAGGGTGGAAAGAAATGATGCATCGTCTCTGACACATTGTCTGTGCCGCACACCCATTTTTCCACATATCTCCTCCTCTGTGGTCTCCGTGCGTGTTATTTTGGATGCAAACCAGGTACTTTGTGTAAACAAGAGACCCCTGTTGATTTCTAAGATTTAAGACTCTTTTTAATCTCGCAAAAGTGATATCTTAACTTGTGCTTATTGAATCTTTATCATTTTGACCTTAATTTAACCGGATAAATATCTTATACTTTTCTAAACCTGTGTGGTGTATTCTTCTGGTGCTTTCACTGTGTTATTGTGTGATTTATTGCACAAATGCTTTACTCATTGCCTTCTAAGTTAAGCCTGACTGTTTAGTGCCAAGCTACCAGAGGGTGGGCACAGGATAATTTGGATTGTGTGTGACTTACCCTGACTGTGATTGTGGTCCCTACTTGGACAAGGGTGTATACCACTGCCAACTAGAGACCCCATTTCTAACATTGGTGATCAGCGGTGAGGACAGAACTTGTATTTCTGCAGTGACATACAATAGCTACGTGAACACTACCTACCCACAATTAAAAGGTACATTTGATTGGTTCTCTTTTTTGTTGTAATTTTTTCTGCTTTACATTTAAATCTAACCCTAAACAACATGTCTCTGGCTGGGTCTCAGGGAGGAGCTGGAGAGTTTGACCTAGCTAAGCTGGAGACATACACTGTCAGCCAGCTGAAAGGGTTCTGCAAGGGGATGCAAGTACCTACCCGGGGTGCCTCCAGGAAGGTGAAGTACCCAAAGGCGCTGAGGGCCTGGGCAGAAGCCCATTCACAAGGGGATGTTGCAGTGGGGGAGTCAGAGGATGGCTCTCCAGAGGATTTGCCAAAAGCAGTGGGGGGTGACACCCCTGGATTTGTGTCCCTGCTAAACCAGGGAGCAGTGTCTCAAGTCATGGCCTGACCGCAGAGGAAAGGAGGGAGGAGAGAGAGAGAGTTTCAACTGCAATTGGCAAGGTTAAAGATGGAGGCAGAGGAGAGGAAGGCTGAGAGGGCCTTGGCCGAAACAAAACTACTTCTGGCTCATCAACTGAGTCTAAAAAAGCTGGACTTCAAGTCTAAGCAGTCTAAGTGCAGCAGTGATGGTGGCAGCATACATACAGGACCTGCAGGAGACAAAAAGATTCATATACCCAGAGATGTGATGCCAAATTATGTGGTGGGAGATGATATTGGCAAATGGTTTGATGCCTATGAAGTTGCACCAAGGGCTTATAGGGTTTCTGAAGAGCAAAGGAGACCTGGCTTGTGGAAACATGTACCAGCAATTGGAACACACATTACATCAGAACCAGAGGTTCCTCACATTAGAATCACAGTACCAGAGGACCGTAACACATACCCACCCATGAAAGCCATTTTAATTGCCAAGTTTGGACTGACCCATGAAAAGTATCACCAGAAATTCAGGGACAGTACCAAACTCTCCACATAAACTTGGGTAGACTATTATGATTTCTCTAGCAAGGCACTGAATGAATGGGTGCGGGCAGTAAAGTAAATGATTATGTGGGGTTATATAATTTGATCCTGAGAGAGCAGATGCTCAGTATTTGCTTTACAGAGTTGCGCCACCACCTGATTGACAGTAAGCTGACTGATCCCAGGAAACTTGCTGAGTAGGAGGACATCTGGGCTAGCACAGGAGTGTCCAAAAAGGTATATGGGGTGGACACCCAAAAAGGTGGTCAGGGTCCCCACCAGAAGAAAGAGGGGGGAGAAAATATTAAGTAAGGAGTTCTCAAAAGGTCCACAAAATAATTCCCAAGGAAATAGTGATAACCAGTCCCAGGCTGATTCTAGGAAGAAAAGGTTTCTTGACCATAAGACAGGGAGGTTTGTACTCCTTTGTGCAGAGTACTCCAAGTATGTCACTCTAATGGCGACTCCAAGTGTCCCAAGTGGGCACAGCCCCCCACTGGAGGGCAGACACCTGGTTTGGCTAGTGTAGCGCTCGGGGGGAGGTCGACACAGTTAGCTTTGGGTGAACAGCAGAGGTAGCCCTAGTGTCTCCAGATGATGCAGAGACGGTGCCAAAAGCCCACATGCCTGCAAATACTTCTAAGTATGGGCAGTGGGTCACCATCAATGGGAAACGGACGGAGGCTCTGTGTGACACAGGAGCCAGCATGACCCCTGTCAGGGGTCAGCTGGTGTCAGCAGAGCAGGTCCTCCTGACCACATTCCACCAAGTCATAGTCACTGACAATCGTGAGACCCACCTACAGGTAGCTCTGTTTCCCTTTGAGTGGGGAAGGTGGTCCCTGATACTCTAAAAGTAGCTGTGAGTCCTGTCATGCCTGTAAATTTTCTGTTAGGCAACGACCATGAGCACACTCCCTGGAAGGAGGTAAAGCTAAGGTCTCACTTAGAAATGTTGGGATTGCCTCAGTAGGTCTGCATGACCACGAGGTCCATGGCTGCCCAGGAAGGGAATCAAGGGCATCTGGAGCCTGGAAGAATGGCCCAGACAGCTGCCAAGGAGAGGGGCAAGGGGAACAGGAAACCGGTCTCAGAAGTTACCTCAGTGGTTGACGGGGTCCCTGAGGAGGAGGCCCCTGAGCCAACTGGGGAGTACATTGCTGCCTTAGGTGACCTGTCTGAGCTTGCTGGCTGACAAGTTGAGGGTGGGCCCACCAGGAAAGAATTCTGCAAGGTGCAGAAAGAGTGACCCACTCTTGAAGGTTTTAGGCAACAGGACTCAGCTCAAGCAGCAGATGAAGCCTCTGGTGATCACCTTATATCTATTGGGAGAATGATCTCCTTTAAAGTGGGCCTAAGTACCGGAGACTGGGGCAGCACGTGTGCTGGTGGTCCTCTAGTGTTACAGAGGCTTCCTACTGGGCCTGGCTCACGACATTCCCCTGGCAGGACATTTAGGCCAAGACAAGACCTTTGCTAGGCTTGTCACCCACTTTTGTTGGCTCTGAATGCGGACGGCCTCAGATGCATTCTGTAGGTCCTGTCCCAACTGCTAGGCCAGTGGGAAGACAGGGAAAAGGCTCAAGACCCCTTTGGTCCCACTCCCCTTTGTTGGCACCCCCTTTGAAAGGGTGGGTATCAATGTCATTGGTCCCTTGGACCCCAAAACTTCCCTAGGCAACAGGTTAATCTTGGATTTGGTGGACAATGCCACCCACTACCCAGAGGCAATCCCTCTGGGGACGGTGACTGCACAGGTGGTGAGCAGAACTCTGATTGGGATATTTACCCATGTGGGATTCCCTAAGGAGATTGTGTCTGACAGGGGCACAAACTTCATGTCTGCAACATGAAGTCCATGTGGGATGCATATGGGGTGACCTATAAGTTCACCACACCCTATCATCCTCAAACCAATGGTCTTGTGGAGAGATTCAACAAGACCTTGATAGGCATGATAACGGGCCTCCCTGAGGTCTTGAGGCGTAAGTGGGATGTCCTCTTGTCATGCATTCTATTTGTTTACAGTGAAGTACCCCAGAAGAGGGTGGGGTTCAGCCCCTTTGAACTTCTCTAGGGGTACCTGTCAGGGGACCCTTAAGCATTGTGAAAGAGGGGTGGAAGAAAGCTCCCAAGGCATTCCCTCAGGATTTGGTCAGCTACATGCTAGCCCTCTGCAACCAGATGCAACGCTTCTAGAAGAAGGCCAAATGCAACCCAGAGGCCAGTCAAGAGGACATGAAATGCTGGTATGATCAGAAAGCCACCCTGGTGGAGTTTCCATCTGGCGACAAAGTTTGGGTAATGGAGCCAGTAGAGCCTAGGGCTCTCCAGGACCGCTGCACTGGCCCATTTGAGATCAAGGAGCATGAAGGGGAGGCCACTTACTTAGTAGACCTCCAGTTCCCTAGGAGCTCCCTAAGGGTGCTCCGTGTAAACAGAAAGAAGTCCCATTTTGAGAGGACTGAGGTCAACATGCTTCTGGTGACAGATGACGGTGTGGAGGAGGAGGGTGAACCTCTCCCCAACCTCCTCTCTGCCAATGAAGGTGATGGGTCAGTGCAATCATTCTCCACTCACTAACGTTAGGTACAATACTGCTCCTTCACTCCAAGAAGCATATTTACTAGCCCTGTGGTGCAGGGCACCTTAGCAAGTGAACTTGTTGAGCTGGCCTGCTCCATCGGGAAAGGACAGAAATGCACGGTATCAACAGATACCGTGCATTTCTGTCCTCTACACCAAGCCGTGGTGCACAATGGGCTGCCTAGCGCCGATGCAGGCACCCTTGCACCATGATTCAAGGATGCCTTTGTGGCAGGCAGGATTGTTTCTGTGCAGGAAGGGACACCTTCCTGCCCAAAAACGATCCATGGAGGCCTTTTCCTCTTTCTATGTGTGCTGCAGGTCCTTGCTCATTTGGTGGTTTTGGTTGGGGTGGGCTTCTTTATGTGGGGTAAGGGAAGAATCATCCAGAGTGGAAAGGGTAGATGATGGTGGAATAAGTAGGGAGGTGTCTGTTGTGTGAATATGTGATTGTGTTTATAAGTGTTGTCTGTGTTTCTGTTTGCATTTGCTTCTGTGGGTGGGTATTTCTATTGTGTTTCTTTGGTTCTGTGTGCAGGTTGTGTGTGTCTGTGTGTGAGTAGATGTGTGGTTGTTTTTCTGATTGTGTGTCTGTTGGTATGTGTTTGCATTGTGTTCTTGTTTGTGTTTTAAAGATTTTTGGGATGTTTGTATGTATATTGTGTTTATTTGGTTTATGTGTGGATGTCTGTTTCATAGAGTGTGTTGGGGTTTGTGATATGATTATGGCAGGGGTAGGTTTAGGAGCAGGGGAAGGTTTAGCGGTACACATTGAAGCTGAAAGGATAGTGGGTTTTGGAGTAAGGGTGATTTTGATGATTTGGTTGGGTTTAACAGTTTTTGAAGAAGCTGGATGGGTGGTGGATTTAGGGATAAGGGGAGTTTTATGAACAGGATGGTTTAGGAGTATTGGAGGAATAAGGATTGGCAGTGGGTTTAGGGGCTACGGGAAAATGCCTCTCTTTTGCATGATCACCCCCATTTTAACTTAACTGACCCTCTTAACTGATCCTGTTAGTTTTTGAACTATGTACACCGGGACCCTGTTGACCAGGCCCCTTTGCATATGCTCTGCCCCTAAACAATTGTCTGAATTGTAAATACCCCTTACTGGTACATTTAAGTGGCATATAAGTCCCTAGTGTATGTTACCCCGAGTGCTCAGGATCTCTAGAAAATCTTCTAAGTCAGAAAGAAAACTTTACACTGAGACAATCCTGGTCCCAGTACCCAGCCAGCAGTAGCTCTCTGTTGGCCTCAACTTTTGACTTGAACCTGGTCTATTGCAACCATATAACCGTAAGTGGTACTATGGGCTTCTAGGCGCTATTTTACTTAAAACCTCTAAAAATCATACCTTTGGGTTGCTACTTTCTATTGTGTTGTATTGGCATCTATATGTTCATTAAATTTACTTTATTTTCATACATAGGCGTAGGGTTTGTATTGTGTTGTGTTTCTAATATTTAACTGTTGGTACTGATAATTAGTTTACACATTTATGCTGAGGTAAACCTGTCTTATCTGTGCAACAGTGGAGCTCGAGTTTAAACATTTGAGTCCTATCTGGACTTGATACAGAATTGTAACATTATTACTTGGTTAGGACTTACATCGCCTCCAACTAATAATCCACTTTCCCCCAGGGTAGTTTTAGGAATAGAGGAGGTTTAGGGGTATGGGAGGATACAGGATGGGTGGTACATTTGTGGGTAAGGATAGTTTCAGGTACAGGGGTGGGTTAAGGGAAATAGGAGTAAGAAGGATAGGTGGTGGGTTTAGTGGTAAGGGCAGGTTTACAATCGGAGAGGGGTTCTGGAGTTCAGGAAGATGTTGCACCATGTGTGCTTGTTTGTTCTGATGTTGTACTTTGGCTGGATGTGTGTGAAAATTGAGTCTTGTGAAAATTGAGCCTTGTGTGTATTTGTGTGCATGTAGTTTGGGTTTTCATTTGAGTGTTGAATGTGTGTGTTGTACTTGATGTAATACCTGTTGTTTTTTGTGTGTCTGTAAGCGTGAAGGAGTGTGGATTCAGGGACGGGTGTTGAATAGCTGTAGGAATGGGTGCAGGAGAAGTGTTAAGGTTGGGATCAGGAAAGCTATGAGGTGTGGCAGTTGGAGTGATGTCAGAGAGGTACTTGCTTGACAGATCCTCTTTGCAGGGGAACATGGCAGAGTGAATGGTATCCAGTAGGGTGATTACTTAAGTAAGTTGCTCGCCAAAACCCAGGATGCCATTCAATACTGCAACTTACTGAACAGAAAGACTTCCAAAAATTGCAAGTGCCTCTTTTGACACAAGTGCTGCTAACATGGGTGTGGGGAGAGAAGGACCTGGGGCAAATAAGAACCCAGCTGTTTATATCATGGGTGTGGCATAGGTAGGTCGCTCCCCCTGCCGCTGCAGCTCCTCCAGCTCCTCCAGGTTCCTGAGTTCCTGAGACCCACCTCACAGTAAGTACCCCCCACCTCCCAGCCCCTCGCCCTGCCCCGCGCTACTCACCCTCTCTCCTGCTCCTGCTTCTTTTCCTCCTCTCTGTCTCTTCCTCCTCGCTCCTCCTCTGCAATCTTCTTCTGTACTCTTCTTCTCCCCGTCTTCCCTCTTCTTCTGTGCGCTCCTCAGCCTCTCCTCTCGCCTCTCTTCTTCCTCATCTTGCTCTGTGGTCTCCTGCCTTCTACTCTTCGTCTTCTGTATCTTCTTTGTTGATCTGCTGTTCGTCTGCTCTTCTGCTTCTTCGTCCCCCGCATCTTCCTCTGTGTTCTTCTGTTCTTCTGTGTTCTCCTCTTCTGTTCTTCCGTGTTCTTCTGCTCCTCTGTGTTCATCTCTTCGGTTCTTCTGTGTTCTTCTGTTCTTCTGTGTTCTTCTCTTCTGTTCTTCCGGTCTTCTTCTGTTCTTCTGTGTTCTTCTGTTCTGTTCTTCTGTATTCTTCTCTTCTGTTCTTCCGGTCTTCTTCTGTTCTTCGGTCCTCTCCGACTCCTGTCTCTTCCCGCCCCTGTCTCTGCCCTCCTGCCTCACCCCCCTCTATCTCTCCACCTATCTCTCACTATCACCCACATCTACCCTTTCGCTACCTGCCTCCCTCACTCCTCTACCTATCTCTCCACCTAACTCCCTCACTCACCCCCTCCCCCTATCCACCTATTTTTCTATCTCTCCACCTATCTCTCCATCTATCTATTTCCCTATCTCTCCCCGTCCCGACACCCCCTCCGTTACCTATCTCCCTATCCTCTCACTCTACCTCTCACCCACCTCTACCACCCCCCTCCCCTATCTTTTCAACCCTACTCCTATCTATCTCCCTATTCTCCTAAAACTCTAACACTCACCCCCCTCCACCCTTAAACCCCCCTCCTCCAGCTCTTCACACTCTACCTGTCCCCCCCCCCCCTCGTGCTTTCCCACCGCGACCTCCTGCACGCCCTGCCCCCCAGCTCCCATTCGCCACCAGCTGACCCCTCCCCCCCCTCCCTCTTATGGCGGCCGCTGCGCGACAGTGGTAGCGACCCTTGACCCAAGGGTAGGTCGCTCCCCCTGCCGCTGCAGCTCCTCCAGCTCCTCCAGGTTCCTGAGTTCCTGAGACCCACCTCACAGTAAGTACCCCCCACCTCCCAGCCCCTCGCCCTGCCCTGCGCTACTCACCCTCTCTCCTGCTCCTGCTTCTTTTCCTCCTCTCTGTCTCTTCCTCCTCGCTCCTCCTCTGCAATCTTCTTCTGTACTCTTCTTCTCCCCGTCTTCTCTCTTCTTCTGTGCGCTCCTCAGCCTCTCCTCTCGCCTCTCTTCTTCCTCATCTTGCTCTGTGGTCTCCTGCCTTCTACTCTTCGTCTTCTGTATCTTCTTTGTTGATCTGCTGTTCGTCTGCTCTTCTGCTTCTTCGTCCCCCGCATCTTCCTCTGTGTTCTTCTGTTCTTCTGTGTTCTCCTCTTCTGTTCTTCCGTGTTCTTCTGCTCCTCTGTGTTCTTCTCTTCGGTTCTTCTGTGTTCTTCTGTTCTTCTTTGTTCTTCTCATCTGTTCTTCCGGTCTTCTTCTGTTCTTCTGTGTTCTTCTGTTCTGTTCTTCTGTGTTCCTCTGTTCTTTTGTGTTCTTCTCTTCTGTTCTTCCAGTCTTCTTCTGTTCTTCGGTCCTCTCCGACTCCTGTCTCTTCTCGCCCCTGTCTCTGCCCTCCTGCTCCTGCCTCACCCCCCTCTATCTCTCCACCTATCTCTCACTATCACCCACATCTACCCTTTCGCTACCTGCCTCCCTCACTCCTCTACCTATCTCTCCACCTAACTCCCTCACTCACCCCCTCCCCCTATCCACCTATTTTTCTATCTCTCCACCTATCTCTCCATCTATCTATTTCCCTATCTCTCCCCCCGGTCCCGACACCCCCTCTGTTACCTATCTCCCTATCCTCTCACTCTACCTCTCACCCTCACCCACCTCTACCCCCCTCCCCTATCTTTTCAACCCTACTCCTATCTATCTCCCTATTCTCCTAAAACTCTAACACTCACCCCCTATACCCTTAAACCCCCCTCCCCCAGCTCTTCTCACTCTACCTGTCCCCCCCTCCCTCGCGCTTTCCCGCCGCGACCTCCTGCACGCCCCGCCCCCCAGCTCCCATTCGCCCCCAGCTGACCCCTCCCCCCCTCCTCCCTCTTATGGCGGCTGCTGCGCGACCGCACTGCTGGCGCGCCGGAGGTGCGCCAGAGGCAAGCCCGTCTGCGCCCGTCCGCGCCTGGCCCGCGCCCAGTGCCACGACCCCTGGTCCCCAGCCCTCCCCTACCCTGCTGACCCGTTACGACCCCACCACCCTCCACGCCCTCAACCCCGGGCGCTCCAACACCTGCTTCCAAGCCCACCCCAAGCGCACCCATGGACCCTTCGCCTGTAACTCCTGCAAACGCATCTTCCACCACGCAACTACCACGACCACCAGCCCACGCGCCATCAACCACCTCAAGTGCATCCTGGTCAACGCTCGCTCTGTCCACAAGCACGCCGTTGAACTCTGGGACCTCCTGGACTCCACAGCTCCGGACGTCGCCTTCATCACGGAAACCTGGATGAACGCCTCATCAGCTCCAGACATCGCCACTGCCATCCCCGAAGGCTACAAGATCTCCAGAAAAGACCGCACCAACCAAGTAGGAGGAGGTATCGCCATCATCTTCAAAGACTCCATCAGCGTCACCACCTTCACCGAAGACACCCCTCTCGCCGCTGAACATCTGCATTTTCAAATTCGCACCGACCCCAGGACCACCCTCAGAGGATCCCTCGTCTACCGTCCCCCCGGACTGCGCGCCCCTTTCAGCGACGCCATCGCCGACTTCATCTCCCCGCACGCCCTCACCTCGCCGCACTACATCCTCCTAGGCGACCTCAACTTCCATCTGGAACAGAACAACGACCCCAACACCACCGCCCTGCTCGACAACCTCGCCAACCTCGGCCTCAAGCAACTGGTGAACACCGCCACCCACATCGCCGGACACACGCTCGACCCTATCTTCTCCGCCAGCAAACACGTCTTCTTCAGCCACACCTCCGCTCTACACTGGACCGACCACAGCTGTGTCCACTTCACATTCCGACGCGAGACCCGCCATCTCCGCACTCAACCCATCCCTCGTCGACAGTGGAACAAGATCCCCGAAGAACAACTCTTCTCCGCACTCGCCGCCAACCAACCCACCCTCACCACCGACCCCACCGACGCAGCCCTCAGCCTCACAAACTGGATCTCCAACTGCGCAGACAACCTTGCTCCCTCAAACGCACGCATCGACAGACCAACGCCAAGAAACCTCTCTGGTTCTCTGACACCCTCAAAGAATCAAAGAAAACTTGTCGCACCCTCGAGAAGGCCTGGCGCAAGGACCACACCGCTGACAACATGACCGCCCTCAAGAACGCTACCCGCGAGCACCACCACCTGATCCGCGCTGCCAAAAGGAACTTTTTCACCGACAGACTGGACAAAAACAGCCACAACAGCAGAGAACTTTTCAGCATTGTCAAGGAGTTCTCCAACCCCAACGCCAACGCCGTCACGCCCTCACAGGATTTGTGCGATTCCCTCGCCACCTTCTTCCATCGCAAGATCAGCGACCTCCACGACAGCTTCGGACACCAAACCAAACATCACCGAACCCGCACCCCCGGCCTTCACCCTCAACAACTGGACCCACATCAACACTGAAGAAACCAAATCCATCATGAACTCTATCCACTCCGGTGCCCCTTCGGACCCCTGCCCTCACTTCATCTTTAATAAAGCCGACGATATCATCGCCCGCACCTCCAGGCCGTCATCAACTCGTCTTTTTCTTCTGCTATCTTCCCCGACTGCTGGAAACACGCCGAAGTCAACGCCCTCCTAAAGAAACCTACGGCTGACCCGAGCGACCTGAAAAACTTCCGCCCCATCTCTCTCCTGTCTTTCCCAGCCAAGGTAATAGAGAAGACCGTCAACAAACAGCTGACCACCTTCCTTGAAAACAACAACCTGCTCGACCCTTCACAAACCGGATTCCGAACCAACCACAGCACGGAAACCGCCCTCATCTCAGTCACGGACGACATCAGAACCATGATGGACAACGGTGAAACAGTCGCCCTCATCCTCCTCGACCTCTCGGCTGCCTTCGACACCGTCTGTCACCGCACCCTAATCACCCGCCTCCGCTCCACCGGGATCCAAGGCCAGGCCCTGGACTGGATCGCCTCCTTCCTCTCAAACCATTCCCAAAGAGTTTACATCCCACCGTTCCGCTCAGACCCCACCGAGATCATCTGCGGTGTACCTCAAGGCTCATCGCTCAGCCCGACACTCTTCAATGTCTACATGAGCCCCCTCGCCGACATCGTACGCAACCACGACATCATCACAACCTCCTACGCCGACGACACCCAACTTATACTCTCCCTCACCAAGGACCCCGCCAGCGCCAAGACCAACCTACAAGAAGGTATGAAGGACGTCGCAGATTGGATGAGGCTCAGCCGCCTAAAGCTGAACTCTGACAAAACGGAAGTCCTCATCCTCGGCAACACCCCGTCCGCCTGGGACGACTCCTGGTGGCCCTCGGCACCGCACCGACCCCCACAGACCACGCCCGCAACCTCAGCTTCATCTTGGACCCCCTTCTCACCATGACCAAGCAAGTCAACGCCGTGTCCTCCGCCTGCTTCCTCACCCTCCACATGCTCCGCAAGATCTTCTGCTGGATCCCCGCCGACACTAGAAAAACCGTGACCCACGCCCTCGTCACGAGCCGCCTGGACTACGGCAACACCCTCTACGCTGGGACCACCGCTAAACTCCAAAATCGCCTGCAACGCATTCAAAACGCCTCGGCCCGCCTCATCCTCGACGTACCCCGCAACAGCCACATCTCCGCACACCTGAGACACCTGCATTGGCTCCCAGTCAGCAAAAGGATCACCTTTCGACTTCTCACCCACGCACACAAAGCCCTCCACAACAAGGGACCGGAATACCTCAACCGAAGCCTCAGCTTCTACGTCCCCACCCGCCTCCTCCGTTCCTCTGGCCTCGCGCTCGCTGCCGTCCCTCGCATCCGCCGCTCCACGGCGGGTGGGAGGTCTTTCTCCTTCCTGGCAGCCAAGACCTCAAGAACTCCCTCCCCACCAGCCTCAGGACCACCCAGGACCACTCCGCATTCCGGAGACTCCTAAAAACCTGGCTTTTCGAGCAGCAGTAACCCCCCCCCCTTTCCCCTAGCGCCTTGAGACCCGCACGGGTGAGTAGCGCGCTTTATAAATGTTAATGATTTGATTTGATTTGATTTGATTAGGTACAGGGAATACAGGATCGAGACTGGAAATAGTACTGGTGGTTTTGGCAGAGAGTGGAATACATGTTGTCCATTAGTGTAGTGCTCTGTCTCTATGAGGGACTGGTCGATGATGGAGGCCTCAGAGTCTGTTGTAGTGCTTGCCTCCTTGCTAGTCTTTTCACCTTCTGTGTTAATTCTGAATCTATGAAGTTGTATTTGAATTCCTAGAGTGTCCTGATTCTCCCCAGATGATTGGCCACTGTCTCCTTTGTATGCTCCTGAAGTTGCTGAGAAACAACTTATATTGATCTGTATCAAAAATAACGTTTACATTTAAAATAAAATGAAAGCATTGTGAGCAAACTATCCAAAACACATTACTAAGGCGAGATATTTGTGTTACTTCAGAACTTGGTGATAAAATCATGCTTGTTAATGCATGAGTAACAATATATATACGCTTTTTGTCTTTTGGGTACTCCTTCATAATAGAATCAATTCTGTTTGTAAATCCGAACTCCATAAATCTGTAAGCAAGGCTAAGGAGTTCATGGAATTCATATGACTGGTACGCGCATGCTCGAATGACCTTCAGTTCAGGTGTGAGATACCCCTAGTAGCAACTTTCACTGCCTTTTGGGGGAACACAAATCAGGTATCTGAGTGTAGTTTTCATTCTAAAAATACAAAGGAAATTTGTTGTTCTTCTGCCCCGTTTATGTAAAACCTTGAGGCAGGTGGCTAGTCCTCCGTGTAGAACCCTCACCTTGCTAGAACAAGGAGAAGCCTATAGAATATGCACTTCATTGATTGTGGTGGTTTCAAAGTTCTGGTATATAGCATCAACATTGAGGCATAAATTATTAGCTACTGTGCAAGCGGGAGAATTAAAGTTTATTGGCCTTGATGACCATTTGATGAATTTTGCACACATATATTTTTATTATTATTAATTCCTGTTTCTATGTTTGTCTTAACTTTGTATATTTTTGTGTTTTTAATTTTTTTCAATTTTTGACTATAATATAATTTTGATGACGAAATTACTGTTTAGAACTGTCATTGCAAGATACAATACGAAATTCATTTCAAAACAATCATATTACTAGACAGATTCTTAGATACTGGCTTGACATCTGATTGAACGCTATATGAATTTGTTTAACCACAGCATGCTAGATTCTTCTAAGTTAGGTACATTATCAATCATTTTGCAAGTCTTTATTGTCAGCTTCCACTTCAAAAGAAATAATTTTTTGTAGTCAGTCTGTAGTTTGCCAGAAATTAATACTATAAAATACACCAAACTTGCTGCTAGTCATTATTTTTCTTCACAAAGCTTCATAATTATCAATAATTCTCTCTTAATTTAATCTCTGTACATCAAGCTGCATGCTAAGGAAGAACACAATTTTAATTTTGTAGAATTGGATGCTCCATCAAAAAATGTACGGAAATTATGGTGCCTGAAACCATTCTCAATAATAAAGGTAGCCTATGTAATGAATGTATTAATTTTAAAATCCTTTCCGTGTATGAAAGGCCTGTTGATATTACACCTCCCTTTGCTCGGAAACAGTTTCTACAATTTCGGTACCAGTCTCTCCAGACCAGAGTTTTTTGCGCTAAGTGGGTTAATAGTCATCATGTGGGTGATGTGTTTTTAAGCACGCAGAGGGCCCCCGGAGACTATACAACGTATTCTATTATTTTTCCCTGCCTATGGGCTCTCGAGGTCTAAATGGTTATTGCCTGTGTCGAGTAATTTGGGCACCAGAAGTCATCTGGAGGCGTTTAGGATTTTAAGGACAGACCAGGTCGGGATAGCGAGATACCTAATTGCTGCCTGCACCTGGCATTCAAAGTGCATCCGATTATGTGAAGAGGAATTGTCAGGACAGCTTGATGAGAGGACATAGATGAGCCTCAGTAGCTAGCCCATCATGAATCTTAACCTTTTCATTACCGTATGTTTACGACTGGCATTTAAAACTGGTTTATACATTAGGTGAACATTTTAGTACTGCTTTTATATTATCCGGTATTTAAGTATATGTGTGTCCAAGAGCCCATTGACTATTTTGATCTTAATCTAATTTTTGCACAGCCTTCGGGCCTAAAAGATGTATTGCCTACGGCCAATAAGTGGGCACTATAAAAGATCTTGCACTTTAGTATAATATGTGTACCGGTTAAATAAATATTTGTATTTTAAGTTGTTATAGTTTCTTGTCATTCTGTACCATGACACTTAACACTTGCGCTAAGCGAACAGAAAATCACACTCTAAGGCTCATATTTATACTTTTTTAGCACAGCATTTGTGTCATTTTTTGATGCAAAAGAGGCGCAAACTTACAAAATACAATTGTATTTTGTACGTTTGCGCCAATTTTGCGTCAAAAACCTGCGCAAATGCGGCGCTAAAAAAGTATAAATATAGGCCACAATTGTATTTGGTAAGTTTGCGCCGATTTTGCGTCAAAAAACGACGCAAATGCGGCGCTAAAAAAGTATAAATATGGTCCCAAATCCGAATGGCTCATTCCTGCTGGAAATAATGGTGACTGTATAAGTCCCATAAATGAGAATCGCATTACATTATGAATGTTGGCATATCCCTCATGTTAGAGATGGAGAATCCTGTTCTGAAAGTGTAAATATTGCCGAGTGTGGGAAGATTCTCTTAGTACACACGTTGAGTCAGGTGTTTTAAAACCAGAGCTAATAATTGTCTGCCACTGATCCAAGTTACCTAAGAAAATCATATTTAAATGTCACACATGTCAGGCTGCTATATGTCCGAAAATACTTGTAATAGCAACCTAAATCATGCACACAGCATTACAAGTAAAACCCTTATAATCTGTAAATACAAAATAGAGACATGATAAATTCAAAAACAATATGTAAATGTAGCATTTTCACATGACAAACCAAACATTAATCATAATTCAGAGTCCCCTTGTTCACATGCTAGCTGTTTTAGTTATTTTGCTAAGGTCATTGCGTACATCCCCAAGATAGTATATGGCCTCTTGTGTTTTTAATTCTCTGTACTACTGTCACAAATGGGCCATTGTACTGAATCCTGAAAATAATTATTTTAACAATGTGGATACACCTTTCAGAAAAAAATAAAAAGAAAAACACTGTGCCGTGCCATGTAGGCATACTTGCCTTAAACTGTGAAAGTTTAATAATTACACTGGGATATAATTCCCAAAATTCTGTACAATATGTGGAAGAGCCATCTTTGATAAGATCATTTTCTAAGGCACACACGTCTATGTTATTCCTCATAATGCTAAAGAATTAAAAAATAATCTGAGCTTTAGTTTAAAAAGTTTGTAGAGAATACTACATCACACAATTTACAAAGTTCAGGTCCTCATTAAGAGTTCAACAGTCTTATCAGAAGACCGCCGTGGTGGCGGCTGACAGAAGACCACCAGTGTTGGCAGAATCCTGACTGCTGTATTACGAGTCACATACTGAAGACCGCCTAAAAACAGTAAAAAATCCGAGACCGCCAGGCCTATAGAGGGTGGGAGATAGCCAGTCCCACCACCAGCTCCGCCACGCCAACAACATCCCCCCTCCATATTGCCACCCACAAATCAGCGTACATTGCACAGGGGAAAACCATTGGGGCTGCAAACCACATTGGTCAAAATATCACCTCCACCAGAACCCAACACCACATTGGACAGTATGAATACCCCACACCTGAGACACATACACACACCACACACACCACTATGAAACACCCCCACACAACCCACAATCCTTTGCATTTACAACCAGAGACATACACAGCGAAGACCCACAAACTGATTACTTAGCACTGATACACAATAGGCACATATACACTTCACACTCAGCACACACCACACAACTCCATCATCAACACTACACACACATCACAACTGCACACAAACACCACAACACACCAACAGACAAAATGCAGCACTCCACACCCTCCATCAAGCACCAAACCCTCCAACATTGCACACAGCACCTCCCCAAACACATACACTACCACCATGTCCCCTCAAAAGCACCTACAGTTCACAGAGGAAGAGTGAACTCTTCCTCTGGTCATGGTCGATGAAATCTTCAGGGTAGAGCCACACGTGTTAGGAGCACAGGTCCAGAAAACATCCATAGCCAGGAAAATTGAGTTATGGCGGAGAATCGTCGACTGGGTAAACTCAGTGGGCAACCATCCATGCACAAGGAAGGATATCCGGAAGAGGTGGAACAATCTGCGGGGGAAGGTCCGTTCCATGGCATCCAGACACCAGATTGCCATCAACAAGATTGGGTGTGAGCCCCCACCTCCTCCCCCAGAGTTCACATGGTGGGAGGAGAAGGTCTTGGACATCCTGCATCCTGAGGGCCTGACGAGAATAACCGGAGGACTGGTCCCTGGTAAGTCAATAACACTTCCCTGGCACCAATGACTTCTGTACAGCATGAATCCTCCCCCCTATCACTCCTTAATTCACCCATCTCACACTTCTTCCCCATCACCTAATGTCCCTCCCCTGCATGCCACCCCACCCCACTGCCACTATCCCCACACAGTCCCTCCGTAGTGCACGGATAGCACGGATAGCACTCACAATGGGCAAGCACTACAACTCCTACAATGCATTACTCCCTACACATAAAAAGCTGCTATTCCCACTTGACAGTGGAACACCTACATGTAAAACCATAGCACCTGCAACACCAACTGGATGCTACGACCGCGCACTGCTACACGGCAATGACAACAATGCTATCCAACCACAATCCTCAATGGAACATGTAACCAATGTCACAGTCCATCACCCACAATGTCTGCAGTGCTGCATTTGTCATTCCCATCAATGGGAAGCAAGTCAAGCCACTGTATGCATCAGACTACGATACAAACAAGTACACCTCCTCAATGTAACTCTCTCCCTCTCCATCCACAGGTACCCCTTCCACTGCCACCTTGCAGAGGATGCCACAGACAGCCACCCCTTCGCAGGACGAAGGCTCAAGTGTGGACTACAACTCTGGATGTCTGGACATTGACGACTTACCTGGCCCATCTGGGAAAACTGGTCAATCCACTACTATCAGCCTCACCCTGCCCACATCTGAGCCCCCCACCCCTGTTGCAACAACAGCACAGCTAACCCCTTGTCCCCAAATCTATGTCCTAAGAACTGGTCAATCAGCAGTCCTGGTGTAACTGAGAGTGGACACACCATGCCAGGGGCAGAGGGAGGGCACATGTGAGCCAAGGGTTGCGGCCCTTAAGGGAAATGACTGGCGAGGAGGCCATCTCCCAAGTCCTGGGAGCATACCAGCAATCCTAGGACAGTGTGGGCAAGATATTCCACCGTGCATGAGAACCAGAGGCTGCAGAGTGAATACCACCAGGAGGCCATGCAGCAGTGGCAGGCTCACAATGTCACAAGGGCCTCCATTGCAGGGCTGCTCAAGGAACTAACAACCATCCTGTGTGCATTCTGCACCCACCAGCAGGCCCCTTCCACTAGCCACATACCAACTGAGACATCCACTTCTGCCTCAGCTAGTGGAATGGAGGCTCTGCTAGAGGACCCACAGGCCGCTAGCACCCCTCCCCCTGCTGAGGAACCCCCACGCAAACAAGGTCATCCATAGAGACATCCTGCAAGACCTGATTCCAAGACCAATACCACTTCCAGGAAGTGACTCTCTTTTGAACATTCTCCCTTATGTGCCACTGAGACACCATGTTGACTGTCCACTATCATGTCTCCATTTTCCCATGGCCCTTGGATACTGGACTTGTACTATCTACAGCTGGGCCAACTACTCTGATGATTTTATCCACCATGACCCCACTCATCACCCATTGCACTTGAGAATCACATTAAACACCATTGAGCACAGCTACTGCTTACGTGTCTTTATTGTAACAAGTATGATTGTCTGTAGTACAATATGTAATTTCAGTTGATCCATTGACCAGCGGAAGTCTGTAAGATGGACAGAAGGGGGAGCAATGTGCAGCAACAGTGATAGTAGAACAGACATATTCTGAAATCATGTGTCAAGGGAGCCACCAGTCAAGCCAGGAATGAGAGTAGCACCACCTAAATGACCTGCAAATAGACCAAGACAGGGACATCCATCATGGTAGCAGCCAATGTTGGCCACTCAACACACATGCAGTACATTGTCGTCCTCCCTAGTGCAAATTGGCAAGTGATATGTTAACACATATCACCATGGCAGATCCACATTTTCAAGACATGCATTTCCAATGGTCAATCCCTCACATCTGACATTACCCAACTAAAGGCAAGTTCCACTGTCAATATAAGGTAGGTACCATATTTGTCCATTGTGTATAGTGAGAATAAGTAGCAATACTTGTAACACTACTTTGGTTGGCAGTCCTTTTGCAGTTGACATAGCAGCACTGGGAACATACAACCTGCCCCAGGCGCCTCATCCCTGGTGGTCTAGTGGCCATCACAAGTAAGTAATTCCTTTTCTTTTCTTTCTCTCTTTGTTGCTTTTTCACTCTTGACCGCACCCAGTGCCAGAAACCCTGGATCTCTGTTAAACCACCCCCTGGATTGCCTCCAATACGACTCTGAGACCTTCCTCCACCTCAACACCGGACATCTCAACAACTGCTGCACCATTTCCCCCAAGGACACCCAATTACCTTTCACCTGCAGGAACTGCAACTTCAGCACCAGCCTGAACAAACTGAAAGTACTTTCTGCACACAAAGATAACAACAACCTCCACAACCCCATCAACTGCCTGCTCATGAACATCCGCTCCCTCCACAAACACGCCACCCGACTCTGGGACCTAATCGACACCACCCGACCAGACATTGCTTTCCTTAACGAGACCTGGACCAACCGCACCTCGGGTCCAGACATCGCCATTGTCATTCCCGATGGGTACAGCATCCTAAGGAGGGACTGGACCTCCCACCTGGGCGGAGGTCTTGCCATCATACACAAGTCCTCACTACTTGTCAAGGCCACCCAAAAAGAACACTGCACCACCATGAAACAGCTTCACTTCCGCACTTCTGGGTTCACTCCAACCACAACTCCTTCATCCATGGCACCCTGGTGTAGAGGCCACCGGCCCCCGCCCAGCTTGCATAGATGGCGTTGTAGAAATCGCTACCCCCCCAGGCTTTGGAGTCAGTCGATTACCTCTTCCTTTGGGACCTGAATTTCCACCTCAAGGACCGCACCGACCCAAACACCCCCACTCCACTCTACAACCTCGCCAGCCTCGGCCTCAGACAGCTGGACTCCACAGCCACACACATCGCAGGACACATACTGGACGACATCTTCACCTCAAGCAATCGGATCACCATCAAGACCCTCTCCACCCCAGACTGGACTGACCACCGCTGCACACACTTCACAATCACCACACCCAGCAGCCGCACCCACACCTTCAGGACCCCCCACAGGAAATGGAATGAGCTCACCAATGAGCAACTCATCTAATTGCTTACCAAATCCCTACCTCCTCCCTCTGACAACGCCAATACAGCAGCACGCAATCTCAACGAATGCACTGACAGTCTAGCCCCTCTCTGGCTGACATCGGCCAAACGCACACCTAAGAAAGCCAGCTGGTTCACAACCGAACTCCAAGAATTACAGTGTACCCGCAGACATTTAAAGAAAAAATGTAGGAACAGCCAATCCAATGAAGACCTTGCCTCATTCAGAGCCGCAACCGCCTCCCACAGATGAAAAATCAAGAATGCAAGGAAGGACGCACTCTGGAAACACACCAACTCCTCCGCACATAACTTAAAGGAACTCTCTTCAGTCATAAATGAGTTCACAGATTCCCCCTCGGAAGCCACCATCATCCCCCCGTCACAGGACCTCTGCAACAAACTCACCTTCTTTTTCCACCACAAGATCCAGGACATATATGACACCCCCAGAACCTCCCCCAGACCATCCACGGCTGGCCCACGCTCACCACAGAGGAAACAGTCAACATCATGAACAGCACCCACTCTGGAGCCCCCTCGGTCCCCTGCTCGCACCACATATACTTCAAATAAGCTCTGTAACACAATCAACTTCTCCATCAGCACAGGCGCCTTTCCCGAGAACTAGAAACATGCCAAAATACACCCTCTCCTGAAGAAACCTTAGGCCGACCCATCAGAACGAAATAATTTCTGGCCCATCCTGCTGCTACCCTACCCTGCCAAAGTTCTGGAGAAAGCAGTCATCGCTTAACTATTTCATCGAGGCCAACAACTCTCTGGAGAGCACCCAGTCTGACTTTCGCAGCAGTCACAGCAGAGAGGTAGCACTCCTGGCAGCCACTGATGACATCTGATTACTTCTAGATTACTTCTAGACCTCAGCCACACAGCAGCACTCATACTCCTGGATGTCTCAGCAGCATTCAACACGGTCTCCCACAGCACTCTGCGCACCAGACTCCAAGATATAGGAATCTGCGGAAAAGCCCTGGAATGGATCCACTCCTTCCTCTCCAGGAGGATGCAGAGGGTCAGACTCCTGCCCTACACTTCCAGACCCACAGGAGTCAACTGCAGAGTCCACCAAGGATCCTCACTGATTTCCACACTGTTCAACGTATACATGGACCCTCTTGCTGCCATCGTCAGAAGCCACGGAATGAACATCGTGTCATATGCCGATGACACACAACTCATCATTTCCCTCACCAAAGACCCGGACATGGCCAAAAGGAACTTTCACTCAGGAATGGGAGCCGTTGCCACCTGGATGAGAGAAAGCTACCTCAAGCTCCGACAAGACGGAGCTCATCATCTTCAGAAACACCACCTCAGCTTGGGACAACTCCTGGTGGCCCACATCCCTCAGTGCTCCCCTTACACTGACTGAACATGCCCGCAACTTAGGAATCATTCTCGACCCCTCCCTATCCATGACTCGCCAGGTAAACTCTGTTGCCTCCTTCTGCTGGCACACACTCCGGAAAATTCGGAAGATCTTCAGATGGATCCCAGCAGACTGTCGCAGGACAGTCACCCACTCCTTAGTCACTACCAAGCTTGACTACGGCACTGCCCTCTACGCCGGACCCTTATGTAGGAACATAAGAAAAATCCAACTCATATAGAACGCTATCGCCAGACTCATTCCGGACCTCCTTCGCCGAGAACACATCTTCCAAATCCTGAGGATGCTCCACTGGCTACCGGTTGAGAAGCGAATCACCTTCAAGCTTCCCACCCACACGTACAAGGCCATGCACAATGCAGGGCCAGCCTAACTGAACCACCGCGTCTCCTTCCACACTCCCGCCATATCCCTCTGCTCCCCCCAGATGGCCCTGGCCACCATCCCTTGCATCCGCAAAGCCACCGCCAGAGGACGATCTTTCACATCCACTGCAGTAAAGAGCCGGAACGACCTACCCCTGCACCTCAGACAAAGCCCGTCGCTCACCATCTTCAAGAAGTGGCTCTTCAGAAGAGGCCCCTCTCCCCCCAGCGTCTTGAGACCCTCACGGGTGAGTAGTCGCGCTTTACAAATGCTGATTGATTGATTTATTGCCCAATCCTTTGCAGATGTGATGCTAGCCAACAGCATAGTAAACATAGCTCTGACATTTGAACAGTGACACCTCCCCTGATGGGCAATATGTTTTCCCTCCAAACCCACCCAGAGAGATACCTGCATATAACACCTTCACTGATGGCACACACCAGGAGAAGTAATGTCACAAGGCAGACAGGAGTACACTTCACATACATTACAGTTAACAAATACCTAAATTTAATGGGCGATATTGGTGGATCAACGCTGTTCTTGAGTCTGCTGCATCCTGATCATCTGCCTCCTCATCACTTTCTATGTCACCATCGTCAGCCACTGGTCCATCTCCCTCCTCCTCAACATCCATAAATGTTATGTGACATCTCAGGGACAGATTATATAGCATGCAGCAGGCCACAATGATCTGGCAGACCTTTAGTGGTCTGTAGAGCAGGGCACCTCCTCAGACAAATTGACACTTGAATCTGGCCTTCAGCAGCCCAAAAGTCCTCTCAATGACACGCCTTGTCCTGCCGTGGGCCTCATTGAAACGGCTTTCCCCATCTGTTGTCCGGTATCTCACTGGTGTGAGCAGCCACGGAAGGTTAGGATAGCCAGAGTCACCTATGTGCACAAAGGTTGGACCTATCACAATACCGACACAGTGCAGAAGGTGAATAGAGGTGACATTACAGTTGCACACATACTATTGGATACATACCAATGAGCAAGGCCCTCTCGCTCTGTAGTTAGCCATCCTGTGTGGGACATTGCTGTTCCTCAGAAAGTAGGAGTCATGCACAGATCCAGGAAGTTTGGCCGTCACTTGGGAGATATAGTGGTCAGCGAAACACACGACCTGGACATTTATGGAGTAAAAGTTTTTCCTGTTCCTATAAACTTGTTCATTGGCCCTGGGAGCAACCAAAGCAATGTGGGTGCCATCTATGGCCCTTATCTCATGAGGTGCATGTCCAAAATCATAGAAGTCAGCTTTAACAGTGTGCAAATCTGCACATTGGGGGAACCTGATGTAGCTGTCCAGGTGTTTGAGTAAAGCACACAGAACATTTTTCAACACAAGACTGAATACCGGCTGTGACATCCCTGATGCCAAGCCCACTGTAATGCGGAACAAGCCTGAGGCAAGGAAGTGTAGCACTGATAAGACCTGTACTGTGGGAGGGATTGCATAGGGATTACATACGGTAGGCAAGAGATCCGGCTCCAGCTGGGTACACAGTTCCATGATAGTCTAACGGTTCAGGCGATAGGTCTGGATGATGTGTCTCTCTTCCAGGGTAGCAAGGTTGACTAGGGGCCGGTACACCGGTGCATGTCTCATTCTCACCATTGCACGGTATCTAGGAATAGGAGAGGAGAAAAGTCACAAGTTGATGTCAAAAGTTCTCATGCCACCTAACACTATACTTGTAGCACACAATAGTACTGTGGACATAACGCTGAAGTATACACAATCCATTTGAGCATGTAGACTGAGCCTGTGTGCCATCCTAGATTACTGTTGCAGCCCCAGACACACAGCTTGCCACACATGAAACATGTGACACTTCCCTGTAACAACACCCTATTCCAACAGGTATTAAGTTGGATATAACTTTTTTACATACAGATATGGTTTGCCCAACTATGAGGCAGCAAGTGACTGCACATGTCCTGCCATTGTCATCAGTACATCTAGCTACACTGTCCATGAATATCAGATGTGTGAATCCAGCTTTGATGTATGAACATAGTGAATCTATGCACATCACTACAATTCATCCATGACGCACTTATTATTCACCTTCAATACACCAACCACATGGCAGCCGCCTGTCCTGCATGCACAGGACATATGGAAGTGACCTCATTCCACCGGTGTTAGTCGTCATGGTGGTAGGCGGTCGCAATCGCTGTGCCACTCCTCATCGGATAACATTGTTGCCTGTGGGAGACTGGGGCCAATGATGATCACCACTGGCGATGATGGTCATGTACGCGGCGGCTGTGACTGCCATTTTCTGTTGCATAGCTGACTTGACTCATGACACTCGTCAAGCAAGCCCTCCACAGTGTGATCTGCTGTGTTCGGTCTCTGGGAGCCATAATGCCAAGTCCTTTTGGAGATAGGGCCCCTTCCTTCACCCAGAAGAAGATGGAGAAGTTAGTGGACCGGTCCTACCCCTGTATGGACAGTTGTATGGGGCACTAGAGCAGCAGGTGAGTCCAATGTTACTGTCCTGTCTGATAGTGGTGTGTGTTAGGATGAAAGGCGTTGTGATGATGCACACAGAATGGATGCATGCAGGTGGCAAAGGAGTTGGTGCGTTTGTGCCGTTAGGACACGTTAGTGTGGGCATGAGATGTGTCTGATGTGTGAAGTTCACTGCTGTTGCTGTGATGCCAATCTACATGACTTTCTCCTTCTGTCTGTGTCACCCATGCAGGTCAGCGCCCATCAGAAGAAGGGGCTTTGGTGTCCCATTGCCAAACAAGAGGGGACCCTGGGGATTCATAGACGGTGGAGCACCCACTGCAGAAAGTGATGGAAGGACCTAAGACGCTGGGCCCGTAAGACTGCTGATGCCTAGCTGGGGACATCCTCCCAATGAGGGAGAGGTGCCCATCGGACCCTGACCCTCTTAACAGCCGGCATTATGGCAGTAACATACCCTAAGGTGGATGGGCTCTTGAGGGCAGCACAGAAGCCACAAGGGGTAAGTACACACTCACACCTTGCTAATGTTAGGCTTGTATGGGTTTGGGTAGCCTACTAGTGGGAAGTTGTAGTGTAGATCAATGGTGGATGCACATCGACTATGGGTATCAGCCACCCTGGCAGGATTTGTATTGATTGTGTGTGCCAATACCATGCATACAGTGACTTATGAGGGGACTAATTCCATGTTTGGGTTTGTTTGGACCCCCTTCACATCTTTTGAGAGACCAGCTCCTTCCATCAGCATCAGTATACCTGAGGTATTAGGGGATTGCCATCAGTATTACTCTGCCACTATGACAGAGGTAATTTGTGGGTTCTCAATCATCTGCCTTTCACTGAATGTGGTGATGGCTGCAGGGGGGCAGGAAATTACTGACCAAATTGCTAATGGATTTATGACCATGCTACCTTACCATGCAGGATTCGTTGAGTAAAGAGTACAAGACATGTCTATGTAAACTACCATGTGTCAAGTAATATGCAACTGTGCATTGTTAGACCCCTCATCAAGTCAATGAGTGGCAATGTTCCCACATTAGTAGGTTTGTTCAGCATAGCTTTTGTTTCTCCTATTATTTCCCACAGTTATGCATGTCAATGTAAAGCCATGCACTAGCATGGCATACCAGCAGAAAAATAAGTTGTTACTCTGTGTGAATGATGGGTATGTATTGACCCATTCCATCCTTTCTTTCTCATCCACCCTCCTTCCCTCTCCTTCTCTGTCTTTGTGTGCATCAGCATCATCAGTCGAAGGAGAAGGGGCACTGGCTAGTGGAGAAGCTGCAGTCCACGGGACCCATGAGGCTGACACCAGTGCAGCCGAGGGGACTAGTGGGATGGAGGGCAAGGGGAGTGCCATAGGGGAGACTGGATCTTCAACATCCTCTTTGGATTCTTCCTCCTATGGATGCTCCCTGGCAGTGTCGGACCCATCTGGGACAAGCCCAGCACCATCCTTGTACATCACCCCCCTTACTGGCACCGCTCTCCCTGTAGTTCCCCACCAAGTTGCCTGTGCCGACTCACCCAGGTGGGTGGGCGTCTCTTTCACCACAGGCACCTCTGCCCTTGCTCCAGTCAGCCCTGTTGCCCTCAATTTGGAGGCTATTAACCTCCTGAGGTCCATCTCTGTGGGACAGTCAACCATAGTAAATGCCGTCCAGGGACTGGCATCACAGATGCAGCAGACGAATGCCTACCTGGAAGGCAATCATGGTGCCCTGACTGCCCTGCAGAGATCCTTTCAGACTCTGGCCTCCTTGTTGACAACAGCCAGTTTCCCTTTGTCTTCCACCCCCCCTCCAGCTACCTGTGCCCATTACCACACCTCTCTCCCAACACCCATCCAGAGGACACAGTCAGACCACCATTCATCCACCTCAAAAGACAAGATTCGCAAAGACAAACACAGGCACCACAAAACCCACCACCACCATGCACACAGACAACACACACATGCGGACACAACAACATCCACTCCCTACACAGACTCCCCCACCACCTCCTCCTCCCTCACAGACACTAAACCACTCAAACCTGTTATCACCACATCAACACTCCCTGATCCAGCCACAAGTCCCCTCATACCCACCGTCACCCCAATAACAGACTCGCATACATCTACCCCATACCCCACATTCTCACTCACCACGACTACAACACCCCCACATGCAGCACATCCATCTTACATGCAGGCACCACCCCAACAGACACACACATATCCACCCTGGCATCTCCTTGCATCTCTTCCCCCCTCCTCCCAAAACTCCTAATCACCCACACTCACCCACCCTACAGACACCCAGCACACACATGGCTTCCACCCACCCACCAGTACCCAAGGCACCTACCAAGACACACCTCTCAACCACTCCCTCTCCCTCCACTCCCAAATGTTTTTGCCATGACCACCCTTGTTTCCCTAAAAAAGATTCCTTTTTGAGTTTTCCCTGTTCCCTCTCACTGTTCCAGCCCATGGGTCCCCCAAGCACACAGTTACCCTCTCCAAACCCAGTCCTTCTACCTCCCAGTCCTCCCATGTCCCCACTGGTACTGCCCATGCCCTTCCCTCTGCAAAAGATACAACCCACTCCAAACCCAAGGTCATCCCTCAAAAGCTCAAGGCCACGGGCCCTCCCCGAAGCCTAAAACTAAACCCAAAGCCCTCAAACCAAAACCCAAGCCAAAGGACCCCCTCCCAAACCCAAGCCCACACCTCCACCCTCCACCTCATCCCTGAGGTGCCTGATTTCTCCATTGATGCCCCTGCCATGTGGAGGCCACTTTGCACTCAGGAGTCAAGTTGGGGCCAGAGACTTTGTCCAGTGTGCCTGGGCACTACAAATATTTGAACTGGCCAGTAGGCCTGGTTTGTACATAGTTTATTTTTCTAATTACATATTTATTTTAATATATCTGCACCATAGAACCATTGGCATTGAGAGTAACAAACTTGTCCTGCCTTTCTTTCCACTTGTATGTGTTGTATTTGTGTGATTTGGTGTGTGTCTTGTAGTAGCACGAGTTGTGTGGATGACTTGTGCTATAAACTTGCTGTGATGTATTATGGTGTTGTGTGGCATTGTGTGATAGTGGTGTGTGTGTTCAGGTGTGTAGTGATGAATCTGTGATGTGCTTTGTGTGTTGGGTGGACGTGGAGTGTGATCTGACACATTGTTTGGCAGTGTTTTGGTTTGGATTGGTTGTGTGCTGTTGTTACGTGTTACTGCCAGTATGTGTTGTCCTGTGGAAGTGTGTGGTGTGCCTCTCTGCCTATGCATTTGTGTGGTTGCAATGGTGTTGTTGCTGTGTGACTCGGTGGTGTTGGGTATGAATGTGTTTGACAGTGGCTGTAGGTGTGTATGCACGGTGTGGTGTGTGTGGCACGTGATTGCTGGCACATAGTTTGTGGGTGAGTGTGTCTATGTAGGTGTGTGTGTTGGTACAGGTGGTTTGTTTGTGTGTGTGTGGCTGTTGCTCACCATGCAGGTTGTGTGTGGGTGTGTACTAATAGCCTTCCCTCCAGTGGTTGCTGGACGGGTGTACTTACGGTTGTTGTCTTTGTTGCTGGTTCTGGAGTTGTATGGCCATCAGGAGCAATGGGAAGACTTCAAGTTTGGGTTCCATGGTGGCTGCGAACGTGTCTGTGTCCCTGAAGGTGAGTGCCTCCTTTTATATTGTTTCTTTCCACCAGGCTTTTCGTGGTGGTGTGACCGCACAGAAATCCTGGCGGTGTGCAACCTCGTAAAATATGCTCCGCAGAAACATGGTCTCTGCCTGCCTGAAGATGCTTACCGCCGGCCGCGGTGATCCGTCTGCACTGGGGGTACTGGCGGTGTATTGGCTGTGTTCCATTCGCATCACCGCCATGGTCATGATATGGCGGTCTACTCCCCTGGCCTGGGGGCCGTGTGACCACCACAGTCGGCTTGGCAGTCTGGGGACTACTAAACTCGTAATGACAACCTCAGTGTCTGAAAACGTTTTGTTTTAATGTGGGATATAGAACACCTGTCAAGTATACTTCTGACTATACCAAGAACATAATTATAATAGTGATCATAAATATTTCTCTGAGAATTTGAACTTTCTTAGTAAGTACTTACCTAATTTTGTATAGATATATTGAAAGGACATCAATGTAGGATTTTGTAAAAGTAGTATACAAAAACTTTTTTCTCATGAAGTTCAATGGAAAAGGAATTATTAAAATCTTCTTGGAATGAAAATTTATTATTAGCATTTAGAACTATTGTCAGACATACGTACTGTACGTTACCAAGTTATTATATATAATCTTGTTGCTGTCCATTGCCCTGAGCACCCTTGTCACACCAGGGTAGGACACTGCCAGAACATACACCACCAATAAGGGGTCAAGGTGCACAACATGCACCTTGATTTTTGAGAGAGCCTCTGTTACCTGGTGGCACTCGATGAAGGTCAGTTTACTTTGCAGAATGAAGTAAGAATGGACTACAATGGAGAGGACTTTAGGGTGTTTTACTTGTCTTTTAACTAGACAGGTAATCTCTATTACTTAAGTGGGCTGTCAGGCTTTTTTCCTTGTTTCTTTTGTTATAATAATTCTCTTTTTTTGTTTTCTTTCTCCTCAGGGCATCTTCAATGGTCTCCTCGGGCCTTCTGGGCATCACAGGGAATCATCCCTCAGAATAATCAGGTAAGGGTCTCTTTCTCATAGGGATATTGAAATAGAAGGGTTGTGAAGGGTAGTGAGGGCCCGTGCAGGAGGGACAGAGGGAAGTGCTCACCAGGATGAACGCAAGTTAAATGTGCAGAGATGGGAAAAACCCTCCTTAGTAGTTGTAGTAAAGCTATGTGAGAGAGTTTTGGCATGCACTTCCTTTTTCTTCTCTGTTACCATCCCCACAACACCCCCACCTGCACATTATGTGCTCCTCCCCCTTTCCAACCAATGCCCCTGAACACCGACCACGCCTTGGTCAGCCACATCTCTCCAGATGGTTGGTCCTTCTGTGGCTCCTGAGGGGTCTCTGCATAGGCAGGCTTCTTCCTTTCGATTTTTCCAGTGACCTCGGCTCATGCAGGTGGTGCTGCATGTCGTCATCTGTCTTTAGTGGGGTCCACTTTACCCCTCTGGTCCACGGTCTCCTCATCGCGTAGTAATTTTGACATGTACAGTTTTCTTCCTAGTCTCTCTCTCTGGGATTCCTCATTTTTCCCCTTCATCGGCTCTCCCTTGCTCCTTCTGGGTCACTCCCCCTCTGCGCGCTCTCCTCTTATGAACCTCATGTTAATAGGCACATCAGGGAACAGGTTTTCCGCTGTTCCCCCCGGGCACCTTCAGGTGTCTGCTGGGTGCTCCATTCCGTGTGCAAGGATCGCGCCGGAGGCCCTGTCACAGCCTCCCTAGCATTTGAAGAGCTGTTTGCCTAGTGAAGCACAGAAGGTCCTCCCACATCGTCCTGCAGTGCAAGCTGACCCAGAGAGAATTAATATTAATGGATGTTGTTCACAAACTGTAAAATAAATGCCACAATAGGTGAATGTAATTTTCTGTTATGACTAGATTCAAGAAACATGTTTAATCAAAGCTTGTTTAAATGTTATACATTCGTACAATATTTAATTCAATTAAATATCATGTAGTAAGTGTGTTTTTATTTTTTATTTCCTTGATTTCAAATTTGGGGCTGACATTTATTTTTGTTTTTTTGATTTGACATTAAAATGTATGTGTCAATCTCAAAATATAATTGGTATTCATTTTAAAGTTACAAATCAATTTGGTTGTTACCGTTTTTGTATAATCTTAAAATGTAAATGTCATTCTGAATTATATTACAGTAATGATCTGTAGTTTAAATTAAAAACACAATTATGTATAACATGCTATTTGTTATTAATTTAGCTAGCTGATGACAATCAGAAAATTCAAAATGTGCAATAAACACATACAAAAATGTATTAAACACAGACAAACATGTAATAAGCACCCACAATGTAAAGTTACTTTAGCCAAGAAAAATAATTACATTTATAAAAATTGCATTAATCGTTTTGTTTACATATTTAATTAGTAATAAAAAATGATCCAAATGGTACAGTCATCAGTATACTTCTAAATTAGCCTCTATTTTAATTTATTAAAATATGTTTTCAATAATATTCACAACAATAGATAATTGACCTACTGCATTTATATGATGTGACACATGTGAAATGTAATGATAGTGAGAAATACATTTAAAAGGCCTTTGTAATATTTGTACAACACAATCAAACTGTGAACAATGTTTACACAATTTTAGGTGATGGCGTATAATATGGAATACAGAGTACTATGTTGATTAGTATGAATTGCTTTGAATTAGATTTGTAAATATTATACCAAATGTACATATTTTGATTGTTCAATTACCTGACCTTTAGCTGGACCATATACCTGACTGTAGATTTTTCAATCTGGAATTCTTCCTTAGTGAAGTTAAGGCCCTGTCACCAGTTAGTCTGCCGTTTTAGGATCCAACTGAATGCCAAAAGCACCTCCAATGCAGAAGGTGTGGTTTATTGAAGTGAGGGAAGCAAATGATAAAATCGTTTCAATATGTATGTACGCCTACGTGATAGATAGTTATGTCAACCTACATGTAAAAAGGCACAGTGTAAAACCTCCGTCACAGAAGTTGTTCTTCAACTATCAAGACACAATTAATGATGGGTTACCTATTGAAGCTAAAGTGATTGTAACAGTCTGTCTTCAATGATGGACACTTCAGGTATCCTCTAGGTAAGTGAAAGTATTGAACTTTCTTCAGTTCTCTCACTGACAATAAGACACACACAACTGATGAGATAGACGCAAGTGTATGTCATCAATTTTTGCAGCTCTTTAATACAAGCATACAGCTATACAGCTACACTTGCACAAAGTGCTGAATAAGTGTACTACATTTCAAACATTCAGGACTAATGTATAACAATATAATACATGATTTTCCTAAAAACTTACAAACATGTTGATTTATAATTATATTTCCTCTAATATTTTAAAGAAAGTGTTTTAAATAATTAACAATGTATTAACAATAGGTAGTTCTTGTTATACTACTGCAGCAACGCAGAGGCATACTTTGATATATTTTTCAATGAATGTAATCATATACCTGAAAATGTTTACACATACATTAAAAAAGTTATGGGCCTTATTACAACTTTGGCGGAAGGGGTTAATCCGTCCCAAATGTGACGGATATCCCGCCCACAGTATTACGAGTCCATTATATCCTATGGAACTCATAATACGATGGGCGGGATATCCGTCACATTTGGGACAGATTAACCCCCTCCGCCAAAGTTGTTATCAGGCCCTACGTGTATTAATTTGGAAAATCTATTTATATGTTTTTTTCACTATATCATTTACTGATTCTAATAAAGATATTGTCTAATTTTAATTTCGAATATGTGTCTAGCTCACTGCAAGGGAGACCTAGGGAAAGGAGAAAAAGAGTGTACAAACATATTATTAAGAAGTTTCATTTAAATAGAGCAACTATTACAGCATTAAGCCAACAATTAGAATCTAATTTAATTTGCTCGATAAACTTAGGAATCCGACATCGATCCCTCCTGTTGTCAAGATAAGGTCTGTCGCACATTTTTGTGCAACTCGCTCATTTCTGTATACTGTTAGTGACTGGAATGGGATATCCCAACCAAGTTTTTCTCTGCTGTTATCAGGCATGTTTTGAACTTCATGCTTGAAAGTATGAATGACTCCATCCAATTTCCAACATTCAATGTCACATTAAACAATAACAAGGCAGACATGTATGCTTTGAGAGGCATTCCATGTGTAGCTGGTGCAATTGATGAAACATTGGTTTCACCTCATGAGCAGGGTTATAGGAAAAGAAAATATTTTCACTCCATCAGTATTTAAGTTGTTTCCCTATCCAATCTCTACATTTTAAGAATGTGTGCCAGATTTCAGGATTTACCCATGATTCACTGGTGCTATGTAGCAACACCATACCACAGCAGAAGGCAGACCTATTAACTCTGAGGACCAGGCTTGTTGATGAATTTACCTCAATCTACTAGTTAAAATATAATACATTTTAATTGATGACTTTTATTACTTTCCAAAACAAAGCTAATTTGAGGGGGTTAACATTCTTGGTTTAATCTTTGGCAGGTGAATTTGCATATCCAAATCATACAAGGCTTCTAACGCCTGTTAGGAACACAACAATGCCACAGGAATTCAGCTTCATTGAGGGACACATCATAACTAAGGATTTGGTGGATTGGACTTTTGGGCTTCTGAAGGCACAATTCCATTTTCTTTATAAGTCTGGCACAGCCCCTCTCTACTCTCCGGAGAAGGTCTGCAAAATTGTGGTTTTGTGCAGTATGTTGCACAACACTGTCATGCCATTTAAACCTGATGATCACTATCACAGAGTACAGGGTTGCGGACGTCCATCTGCAGAATGACCGTGATGATAATGGCAGCGCACTACGAGGCAAACTAATTGATGATATCTTTCAATGATGGTAAGTATGCAAGAGACAACTGTTGATTTTTGCAAACACATATTTTACTCTTCTTTGGAATATGTCAGAAAGTCTGTACATAAACTACTGAAAAATCGGAAATTAATTTCCTTACAAAAAAAATTGTGTTATTGGTTGACAATTAGACATACAATGTATTATACATACAAAACATTGGACTCCTCAATATGTCTCTATGTATCAAATTATGCTGTTTTTATAATGCAACAACAGAAATTGCAGTATTCCTTGAGTGAGTTAAGTTACCCACATTAAGTATTATTCACAATTCTTGTCAAGCTGATTCACTTAAATGACGTAATGAACCTGAACTCAACACCCTACTATACATGCTTATCTTAGATTGAATGTATAAACAATAGCTGTGCCACTGGAGGAAAGGCATCTTGTAGCTCGTACTATTCCTGTGGCTTGGAACATAAGGTCAACAAGCTGACCCTGCGATCACTTCTTAGTCGGGTTACAAAGAGAGCAGGTCTAGTACTTTGTGGCTCTTCACAGGTCACATACAGCACGTTCAGTCCTCTTCAGAGGTCCAGGATTATTCTAAATTATGTACCCGCAGATGACATCTTCATGGCTGGCACAAGCAAGTGTTTGGAAATGACCCCCTGGGCATGCTGAACCAATGGGGGATATGTTTTCAGCACTAACCCTACATACTTTAGACATTTTCTAAGCATGGGATGTTTTCTTCAACACTAAACTTAGTTTCTGAGGACTATCGGTGTGTGTGGGATAGTGCACTTTGTAAAGCCTAGTGCCCTTAAAAAATATAAATGTAAAATGCAGCTTGAGAAAGGTAATTTTTCCACAGCAAACTCAGATACAAAGGTGTGGCAGAACTAAAGCAGAGGTTTGAAGCCATCAGTCAGTTGAGCACCAAGACTTGTTGTGACATACTGCTCTCACCCTTTGAAATGAGCACCACACCAAGTATAATACATAAAACAGTAGCAGATCTATTAAGCAGGTTTAGAGACTCCAACAGAATTTGACACTATGATGCCAACAACCAGTCCACTATTATTGGTGCCAGTTGGGTTGGGGGGGAAAGGGGTCAACCTGGGTTTTAGCTATATGTGCTGTAACATTAGGCCCCTTAGAGGTATTCAAGTGCCTGGGCCCAGCCCAAAGGCCATCTCGTCAAGGGCACCACAACACCTCCACACACAAGAAATTTTGTCCCTGGCCTGGAAGCAAGTTCAGCACTCATTCACACATAATGAAACAGTAATTGCTGCATGGCAGAAGTGGTAGGTCAAAATACAGTTTAGCATTTTCCAAAAGCACCTTGACCATATTACTTATTAAACAACAGATTATACCTTTGACTTTTTCTTTTTAAATTAAGTACTTAATTTTTTTTTCCAGCTGCTCCAAAATGTGCAATGATAGATGTAACTATAATAATATATTGAAGCTTTTTCAAATGTATTGCTCAGACTTGATAACGTGTAAACATCGTGTGGCCTTTTTAGGGCGTGATTACGAGTTTGGCCGTCCAGGGATTGCCATGGTTGTGGGGCGGTTTCACCGCTGCTGTGTTGGTGGTCCGGCCGCGGTATTACGATGTTGGCAGTATGATTAACTAGAGACCTCCGGAGTCCTGCCGACACTGCCAGCCATCCTCTGACCGCCATGAGAGCATCTGGGGAAAAGCAGCTGTCACAGGGTAGTATAGACAAGGATCCCCACGTCCACATTACGATGTGCTGTTCTGGCGAGCTGACTGTGGTGGGAGAGAGCGCCTGCTTTGAGATGGTGGAATCAAAGGAAATGGGGTGCTAGTTCCCCCCCATTCCTTCTTTTCCCTTCAGTCTCCAATCTGGGCCCCTTTGTCAAGGCTCCCCCTTCATGGCTGCACTTCACCCCTGAAAAACAAAATACACATAGGTACAATTTACATTTTTCTGCCATTGACGTGCCTGGGCATATATGGCCCAGTTTCCGGCAATGGAACCGTACATGCACAAAGTATTTTTACACGTGTTATGCATATGTGTACCTTTTGGTCAAAATGTACACACATGCATTAACACAAATGTAAAAAATATGCCATGGATTGCTGACCACGTCCCCTCATGGTCTACTGCCGTCAAGTATACTGTCACTGGGCCAGTGGTAACATTGTAATAAGGCTGGTGGGAGACCATCGACTTTAAGGACTTTTTGGGACCGCCGCCTTGGCGGTCTGGCTATCCAACCGCCAAACTTGTAATCAGGCCCTTAGGCTGTCAGGAAATGTGGAACATTTAATTTTAACATGCCTTAATTTTAAATAACATGCACCCTGCCTTGTGGATAAGGCCTACTTAATGATGACTAATTAATAAATAAAATGTAAATCCCTCCTGTCAAGAAGAGATTATGTTCACATGTTGAACTGCTGATACAAAATGCAAAGCCATGCTACAATGTTAAGGATGGAGACAGGTTTGGTAGGTCACAGCAGTGGATGGCTCTATGGCCCTCATTACAACCCTGGCGGTCGGTGTTAAAGCAGCAGTAATACCGCCAATAGGCCGGCGGAAAAAAATGGAATCACAACCATGGCGGAAACCACCAACATAGATAGCCACTTTAACACTCCGACCGCCACGGCCGTAGAAAGAAACACTGCGGCGGTCACTGCCAACAGACAGGCGGAAGACAAAGTACCGCCCACTGTATTTCAAGATGCCTATCCGCCACCTTTTCCGGGCCGGAACCAACGCGATCAAAAGCACGGCAGAAACAGTACACAGAAGGGAAACCACTCACCTCTCGAAACCCAACGAGGAACCAGGACGCCATGGAGCCCGAACTACACGTCCTGCCCAAGCTGGTGTATCTTCTCATCTACCAGGAGTACGAACGGCGGTGGTGCCGACCACGGTGGGTACTGCACCTACAATACGGGGGGAAAAGAGTGACACACACACGCAACACCCCCACCACCACCCTCACCCACAGCAACATACACATAAATACATGCAGCAACATTACCTATACACCCCCTGGATACGCAAGGACAAAAGGAAATGATTGTAACCAGTGTAATCATGAAAAAGCTGATACTCAAAAATCAAAATTCAGTATATACAGATATGTACACCAACTACACAAGTCCAGATAGTGTACCAATCATTGTCCGTGGACCACTGGGCCCAAAATGCATGGGCGAAGCCCACACATGATACCTGACTCGAAACGGAGAGAACACTACTGGGGCATCAGATCGAAAATATACAGGCACCTCAGGGGGAGGGGAAGGGGGGGCACCTCAGCCAGATGAACGCACGACACCACTGCTGCACGAGGGGGCTCCATGCCCATTTCTGTATCCTGGGGAGGGCAAAGCCACAGTCTCTCAAGTGGGTGGTTTGTCCATTGCTGTATCCTGGGGAATGCAAAGCCACAGTCTCTCAAGTCTCTCAAGTGGGTGGTTTGCCCACTGCTTTATCCTGGGGTGTGCAAAGCCATAGTCTCTCAAGTCTTTACAGTGGGTGGTTTGCCCACTGCTCTATCCTAGGGAGTGCAAAGCCACAGTCTCGTAAGTTTTTACAGGGGGTGGTTTGCCCACTGCTCTATCCTGGGGAGTGCAAAGCCAAAGTCTTTCAAGTCTTTACAGTGAGTGGTTTGCCCACTGCTCTATCCTGGGGAGTGCAAAGCCAAAGTCTTTCAAGTCTTTACAGCGGGTGGTTTGCCCACTGCTCCATCCTGGGGAGTCCAAAGCCACAGTCTCTCAAGTGGATGTATCTCTCCACTGGTTCTGGAGGGGGCTTGGTGCCCAGAGTGCTTCACCCTGCCAAGGACTGAGGTAGTGGATGTCAATCTCCATTGGTTCTGGAGGGGGCTTGGTGCACACAGTGCTTCATCCGGCCAAGGACTGATGTAGTGGATGTACATCTCCACTGGTTCTGGAGGGGGCTTTGTGCCCAGAGTGCTTCATCCTGCCAAGGACTGAGGTAGTGGATGTCAATCTCTACTGGTTCTGGAGGGGACTTGGTGCCCAGAGTGCTTCATCCTGCCAAGGACTGAGGTAGTGGATGTCAATCTCCACTGGTTCTGGAGGGGGCTTGGTGCCCAGAGTGCTTCATCCTGCCAAGGACTGAGGTAGTGGATGTCAATCTCCACTGGTTCTGGAGTGGGCTTTGTGCCCAGAGTGCTTCATCCTGCCAAGGACTGAGGTAGTGGATGTACCTCTCCACTGGTTCTGGAGGGGGCTTTGTGCCCAGAGTGCTCCACGTGCAGTATGGCGGTACAATTCCCTCACCTGGGTGTGTGTGCCACGAGATTGGCGAGGTACAGATAGCATGATACGCCATGGAGGCAGAGACATACCCCACACTGCTGCAGCTTCACCTTCCACCTGCAGGTGCAAACAGTGATGGAAGTCATGGAAGCTGCCCAGGGTCCAGGAACTCTCCTCCGGCCTCGGACGACTGACCACTGGGGATGGTAGACATGTCATCAGTGATGCCACTGTCTGAGTACGTCGCGGGGCCGGTGGCGGTGCTTGAGGCAGTGTCTGTGGCGGCGGTGCTCGCGGCGGTGTCTGTGGCGGCGGTGCTGGCGGCGGTGCATGGGTCAGCACCTGCTGAGGGACACAGCAGGACGTCTCCTGCAGCCTCGGATGGCTGCCCACTTGGGAAGAGGCTGGGGACTGTCGCTAGGGCTGTAGACGTGCCAGTGATGGTGCAGGTGGTGGTGCAGGTGCAGGTGCAGGTGGCGGTTGTGGTGGTGCGGCAGCTGGCGGTGTTCGCCGCCGCACAGGCTGGTGTGGTCGTGGACAGAAGTTGTGACACTGGTCCCTCCGTTGGTGCCACCATGCCCTCTCCTAACCTGCTCTTCTGCTTTTGTCCCTTCCCCTCCTTTGATGGTGCCGCAGTTGTCTTGCCACTATTCCCTTTTATTTTTGCTGAGCCCTTGGTGGCTGGTAGTTTCGGCTTCTCCCTCTGGGATGTGGGCACCTTTTTCACCTTGGCAGGTGGCAGAATGTCCTTGCCCTCACTACGGGGCACACTGGCAGCCCTGATGGGTGGCGCACTCGATGACCCTGCAGTTGCTGGCACCACTGTGCTTGGGGATTTGGTGGCTGAGATGCTGGGCTGGGACCTGGAAAGCCTGGCCCTAGGGAAAGGATGGGGGGGAGGTGAAGGGAAGAGGCCAAAGTTTGCCAGGAAAAGTTTTTTAAACACACTGGGATGGGAAGATGGAGGGGGTTTGGGAGTGGAGGAAGAGGTAGTGGTTGTAGGAGGTGTACGTCTGCTGAATTTGGGTGAAGGTGCATGGGCCGGAGGCTGTTGTGAGGTGGATGGCTGTTGGATGGGTGGGTGCCAGCGTTTGTGAACTTTGGGAGGAGGGCTCACAGACACACTGGGAGAGGACACTGGGGATGTGTGAATGGTAGTAGGGGTGGTGATTGCACGTGAGCGGTGTGTGGTGATGGGCGTGCTGGTGATGGAGGTAGTGGCTGAGAATGTAGTGCATGTAGGTGTGAGTGGAGACGAGACAGGGAGGGAGGAGGAGGATGTGGAGGAGGGGGACACAGTGGAGGCAGTGGATGTTGCTGTGTCTGCATGGGGATGGTGCTTGTGTGAGTGCCTGTGGGATGTGTGGTGCTTGTGTTTGCCGGAGCCACTCTTGTGTGTTGATGTGTGTGCTTGCTGGTCTGATGATGTGCTTGGGATAGGCTGAGGTACAGGGGAATGGATGTGGGTGGAGGAAGTTGGAGGGGGTAGGCTGGACACAGGGACAATGGCTGCCATCGGTGCTAAGGCCAGAGCCTGAAATGCTCTCTGTTAGGCCGCCTGACCAGAATGAATGTCCTTCAGGTATGCATTTGTTTGTTGCAAATGCCTCTCAACACCCTGAATGGCATTCACAATGGTAGATTGCCCAACAGTGAGGGATCTCAGGAGGTCAAGAGCCTCCTCACTGAGGGCAGCAGTACTGACTGGGGCAGGGCCTGAGGTGCCTGGGGTGAAGGATATGCCCACCCTCCTGGGTGAGTGGGCACAGGACACATGCTGAGGGGCTGCTGGGAGGGCGGTGCTGGTAGGGGGGGTGGTGGCTGTACCTGCTGATGTGGTGGGCACAGAGGTGCCTGCCACCGCAAGGGAGCTCCCATCAGAGGAGGAGTCTCTGTCACTGATGTATGCTCCTGTCCCCGTCGTGGAGCTCCCCTCGCCCTCCATCCCACTGGTGGCTTCAGATTCCGTTGCTTCACCCTCCAGGGCCAAGTGGGTTGCAGCTCCCTCCTGCTCCGGTGCCAATGCTCCTCCGCCTGATGATGCTATTGCACTCAAGAACAGGGAGACCACAAAAAGGGGGGGGGAGACAGAAAAAAAACGTGTTCAGTGTATGCAACACCACTACCGTTGGCGGACACAACACACATGGAGCAGCCCTCTGCACTACACCATGCACTAACTGTTCCTAGAAATTTCACCTGACCATGGGGTACGAGGCCTAAGCCCAATTGCTGCACACCTGGAAGTCACAGGAGCCTGACTAGTTGTAGATGGCTATTACCACTAGTGGGATTGGGGTGCAACATAGCCTGCCTCACAAAGGACCTTGCCTACCAACTTCGCCCTGGCCTAGGCAAACCCACTGCCCACCTCCCCCACCCAGACTCCTCGTTATGCGCGCAGAGTCACCTGAATGAGAGTGTACACACCCCCTTGTGGCTGCTGTGAGGCCCTCAAGCGCCCATCCAACTTTCGGATACGCCACTGCCAGGATCCGGGACATCAGGGGGGGTCATGGTGCGACAGGCACCCCTTCTACGTCGGGAGGCCATACCCAGCTGGGCCTCTGCCGTCTTCTTGCTCCAGTGTCGCAGGTCCTACCATCTTTTACGGCAGTGGGTGCTCTGTCTGTGGTAGACCCCTTCTTCTGGTGGGCGCTGACCTAGAGGAATTGGTACAGGGGGAAAGGGAATTACACACCCATCCAGACCGTCATAGTCATTGCCCACCAGTTCCCACCCATGCCCTGACGCACATACACTCACCATGCGCACATGCAGGCCTCAGCCCCCCCCATGTATCTTCCATCCACACCACTCAAAGCAGGCATTGCCCATGCAGAATGCTCACAGTGTACTCACCTGTTTGTCTGGAGGACCGTACAGTTGCGTGTACTGGGGGAGGACCCCATCCACTAGTTTCTCCAACTCCTCCAAAGTGAAGGCAGAGGCCCTTTTCCCAGACACTGTAGCCATCGTCGCTTCCAGACACAGGTCACAGCAGCACTTGCAGTGTAGGTCCTCTCCTGTTGAAGGTCAGGTATCAAGTGAGTGAACAGACAGAAAATGGCGGTCACGTCCGCGGCTGTGCGTACCGTCACCGCCGGCGTACATCGTCATTGGCTCCTGGGAGCCATATGGCCCAATGTTAACCAAATGCTGAATTGTGCTGCGGTCTTTGACCGCCCACCGCAACGGTGTACAACACCAGCGCTGTTACCTTATATCCCCTTGTCCCACCCTTACAGGTCAGGCAGCCCCATTTCAGAGGGTCACATAGGATGGATAAAAACTGCCTCACAACTATCTAGGCTGGGAATACAGACAGATATTGCCACATTGCAGATTAATAACGTTTCTGCAAATAACATTGTGATACCTCATTGTTGGATGACTCTCTGCTCGCTGTTCTACTCCATAGGGCACTTCCGCTGGGGCAGGTGATGAGATGGCGGCATCCTCCGGTGTACAGGCCCCTGGTGGACCTGTCGACAATGGAAGAGAGACACATCATAATCACATACAGACTTGATCGTGCAACAATCCTGGAACTGTGTACCTAGTTGGAGCCAGACCTGATGTCAGCTATCCGCCATCCCACAGGGATACCCTCTCTAGTGCAGGTCCTGTCTGTACTCCATTTCCTGGCCAGTGGGTCCTTTCAAACAAAAGTGGCCATGGCATCAGGGATGTCCCAGCCAATGTGCTCTACTGTGTTGTCCAGAGTGTTGTCTGCCCTGCTGAAACACAAGCGCAGCTACATCGTTTTCCCTCAGGTGGAGGATTTTCCCACAGTGAAAGGTGACTTCTATGCCCTGGGACATATCCCCAACATCATTGGTGCCATTGATGGTACACATGTGGCATTTGTACCCCCCCACAGGAATGAACAGGTGTACAGAAACCGGAAGATCTACTATTCAATGAATGTGCAGCTGGTGTGTTTGGCAGACCAGTACATCTCCCTTGTCAATGCCAAGTATCCTGGCTCTGTGCATGACGCTTACATTTTGAGAAATAGCAGCACCCCTTATGTGATGGGGCAACTCCTGAGGCACCGTGTGTGGCTAATAGGTGAGGCCAAGGTCCCAATACAGTTGACATAGGTGTCAGGGTATGGGGTTGTCCCTAAGGGTTAGTGTGTGTCTAACAGTTGTCCCTCGACATTTGCAGGTGACTCTGGTTACCCCAACCTGTCATGGCTACTGACCCCAGTGAGGAATCCCAGGACAAGGGCAGAGGAACACTACAATGAAGCACATGGGCGAACTAGGAGGATAATGGAACGCACCTTCGGCCTCCTGAAGGCCAGATTCCGGTGCCTCCATATGACAGGTGGTTCCCTATACTACTCACCCAAGAAGGTGTGCCAGATCATCATGGCCTGGCTTTGCGACGCCAGGTGCCTTTTCTGCAGGAGGATGGGCCAGATGGTGGTCTTGTGGCAGCTGTGGAGCCTGTGGACAGTGAAGAAGAGGAGGCAGAAGAAGAGAATATCGACAACCGAAACAACATCATCATGCAATATTTCCAGTGAGACACAGGTAAGAAGATGTAACTGCTTCCCACATCTCATACTATTGTTGGAGCTAGCATAAGTCTGTATTTTTCACTCAGTGTATGGCCACTGACTTGACACTTTGGCTTTCCATTTCACAGATCTGGGTCCCACTTTGTGCCCCCTGCTATGTTTACTCCTGGCCTACAGCTGTGTTACACTGGTATGTGGACAAGTACATTGACATTGCTATATTCCATAGATATTGCAATTACACATTTGTGAAAGCACAGACTGACTCCAGATTGTTTTGTGATTGAAGTGTGTTTATTCCTGTGCAAATAAGTGGAGGGGGTTGTAAAATGGGCTGGGGTGATGGTGGAGGTATGTCCATAGCAGTGTCCAGTCTATTTGTTTCACAGGTGCATTGTCCAAAGGGGCATAGGAAGTGGAGCAATGGCAGTTTAAGGATGGACAGGGTGACATAGTGGGACAGAAGGGTGACATTCAGGGGGTTCTTATTTCCCGGAGGGCATCTTGGCAATGTTCTCTGTCTTGTTCCTGGATCTCAGGGACCTTTTGCTGGGTGGTCCTCCATCTGCAGGAGATGGGGTGCTTGTGTCTTTTTGTTCCTGTGGTGGTGCCTCCTGTCCACTAGCACCGGCGGAGGTGGAGGGCTGGTCATCGTCCAGGCTAGTGTCATGCGCCCGTTGGTGTGCCACTGTGTCCCTCCTGGTGTTACGAAGGTCTGCCAGCACCCCTGCAATGGTGACCAGGGTGGTGTTGATGGACTTCAAGTCCTCCCTGATCCCCAGGTAGTGATCCTTCTGCAGCCGCTGGGTCTCCTGAAACTTGGCCAGTACCGTGCCCATGGTCTCCTGGGAATGGTGGTAAGCTCCCATGATGTTTGAGAGTGCCTCGTGGAGAGTGGGTTCCCTGGGCCTGTCCTCCCCCTGTCGCACAGCAGCCCTCCCAGCTTCCCTGTTATCCTGTGCCTCTGTCCCCTGAACCGTGTGCCCACTGCCACTGCCCCCAGGTCCCTGATCGTCCTGTGTTAGTGGGGTTGCCTGGGTTCCCTGTAGTGGTGGATACACTGCTGATTGACGTGTCCTGGGGACAGAGGGATGGGCCCGCTCGGTGGGTGCTGTGGTGGTGTTTCCTGAGGGGGGAGGTTCAGTGGTGGTTTGTGACTGTGTGAAGGGAACCGACTGTCCCGAGGTCCCTGATGGGCCGGGCTAGTCATCTTGATCCAGGCGTGCAGAGCTGCTGTCATCACTGTGGGCCTCTTCTGTGGGGGGACTGGATATGTCTGGCACCTCCTGTCCGGTGACGTTGGGTATGGGTCCTGTTGGGGAGTGAATGCATAACGTTAGTATCTGTGTGTGCCGTCTTGTTCAATGGGTGAGTTACCCTCTACTCCTGTGCTTGCATTATTGCCATCGCCCTTGTGTGATTGGTGATTTTGGGGCATGAGTGAGTCTCTCTACTGCACATGCTTTAATGATGGGTGTCCATGCATTGTTGTTACATGCAGGGCTTGATCTTGGGATGTGTGGGTTGTGTTAGTGGTTTATCTGTGGGTTGTTGGAGTGTTGGGTGTGAGGGTGGGAGTATGTGATGGCATGTAGGTGGGGTGGGGGGATATAGTAGTAAACGTTTGCCTTACCAGAGTCCAGTCCTCCTGCTACTCCTGTGAGGCCCTCAGGATGCATAATTGCCAAGACTTGCTCCTCCCATGTTGTTAGTTGAGGAGGAGGAGGTGGGGGTCCACCGCCAGTCCTCTGTACAGCAATCTGGTGCCTGGATACCACGGAACACACCTTCCCCCGTAGGTCGTTCCACCTCTTCCTGATGTCTTCCCGTGTTCTTGGATGCTTTCCCACTGCGTTAACCCTGTTGACAATTCTGCGCCATAGCTCCATCTTCCTTGCAATGGATGTCTGCTGCACCTGAGATCCGAATAGCTGTGGCTCTACCCGGACGATATGTTCTACCATGATCCTGAGCTCCTCCTCAGAGAACCTGGGGTGTGTTTGAGGTGCCATGATGTGATGTGGGTGATGTGTGAGGTGCTGTCTGTTGTGTGAGGGGATGTGTTGGTGTGTGATGTTTGAGGTGTGTGGATGTTGTATAAGTGATGGTGTTGTGTGTCTGTGGATGCTGGTGTTGTTTTAGGTAGCCTCTCTCTCTGGCCTTCTTTCAGAATTTTGGTAGTAAGGGTTTGTGGGTGATGTGGGTGTGTGCTTTATATTGGATTGGGTGTGTGGGAGTGGTGTGTGTATGTGTATCAGGTGTGTGTATTTCGAATTGTCCAATGTGGTTGTGTTTTTTAAGTGTGTGTGTATTTTGAGCATGGCGGTGTGTACTGCTAATGGAATACCGCAGTTGAAAGACCGCCGAGTTGATTCGTGGGTCGTGATAGTGTGGCCGTATTCCTGTTGGCGTGACGGTGTCGGTTTTGGTATCGCCAGTTTATCACTGACCTTTGGTGTGGGGGACTTGTGTGGGTGTCTGTATTGTGGCGGATTCCAAGCTATGGGTCGTAATACCTGTAGCGGAATTCCGCTGCCGCAGCGGTATGTTGGCGGTCTTCTGCACGGCGGAAAGCGGGATTTACCGCCAGGGTTGTAATGAGGGCCTATGTGTGGTGCAGACTACTAGTGACATTTGACTCACAGGCCCACTTTTCACTTAGTTGCTTATAACATGGACCTAGAGGTCGGTAATATGGGGTGTATAAGTGTTTCTACATGTTTAAATGGTGAGCACAAGCACTTTAATTCCAGTTAAAAGGAGTAAAGTGTGCAGAGTTTTATGATCTTCTAAAATAGAATTTATCTAAAAAAGGCACGGTGACACTGCAAGAAATGCAACTTGGAAACAGAATTAGAAGTTACTGAGAGAATATCTTTTTAGTTCATGGAATTCTGTTATTTACTCATGCCCTAGCAAGGGATCGTTGGGTACATGAAACACTGTAACAACTTGATCAGGTAGACCTTTGGTAGGTAAACACCTATAACATTGATGTATTTTGAAAATGCATGCCATGTATGAAACTGCTTGACCTCTGGATTGTTGGTAGTTCTATGAAAATACAGATAGAACTCCTAGCACGTGTTTGGTATCCCAAGATAAAGATTTCTGCTTAGTATTTGTTCTTTGTTTATATTATTCGTTTGTAGATGCTCATAATGTTTGCTCATAATGTTTGGCATGCACCTCTTAACCAAATCTGGCCACAGTGTGAAAATATACGCGAAGGCTCACAAGGAGGCCACTGTGGTGTTTGGGTTAAGCAGTTGCCATAACTATCACAAAATCTATATTTTGTGGGATAGGAAAATGCTTTGGAAATGTAGTTCTTTGTTGACTAATGCTTTAATATTGTCTGTTTTTGTGTTTGTTTTATGCATGGTAGACAGATTGGTGAGTGTATGTACATTTCTTCACTCGTCTTGCTTGCATTATTATATTTTCCTATAATGATTGATATGCTATGATCTCTTTACAAAGGCATACAGTAATTTAAAAACATTATAAGTTATGGGACCAAACATACTTGTTAATTTCTGCCCTTCTTAGGTTTTGTTAATTTTGTACTTGCTGATTGAATTTAAACCATCCTTTCAAATAATCTAGATGAGTTTTTTTAAAAAAAATTACTACAATATAGTAGGGGTGGGTGAAATATTCTGTTCCATAAGCTGAACTAGTGAAATGTTTCTGACTGTTGTGTAATGGGGAGTTCCAGCCACAGTCTACTGATCGCTGGGTGGCAGAATTTTTTCTCACACGCACCTACAAAGCAGTAAGTTGGTGAGTATGAGCAAGTTTTGGCAACCCCAATGGTGATTTTCATTCACTAAGAAGACATTCAGAGAGATTTTTCCAATGTGGGTGGTTGTGGGCACTTGCGACCTTTCACAGTGAAACGGCTGATGCTAAAGCAGAAAATCTACTTGAGGGCAGCAAAATCAACTTGAGTAGTTGCTTGGTGCCGCTCACAGTCATTTGTAAGTGCACATCGCACTCCTGCTTCTAAATCACAGCGCTAGCAGTGCGACGTGACTATTACCACCCATTGGCGGAACTCTGCAGAATCTCACAGAGTTTTTATGTAATTCCGCAGAATTCTGCTGAGTAAAAGTCTGCAAGCTCTGCCAACCCTACATTATAGTAGGGTGTTACAAATGACTTTACATTCATAGTCACATAGATATTTTCAGTTGGCTTTTTTTAATTAAGGTAGTAATAACATCAACAAAATAAAGAAGGTTTTCTGACAGTGAAATGACCAAATAACCATGAATCCATAAGCAAATGTGGGATACATTATTATGGATAAAGGTAAACTATTCCCACTCACAGGAAGCACTTACTTTTTTAAATCTTTTTTGGTGGTGGATGGTTAACTACTGTTCTCAACTGAGCATGACAAGTGACCCCATCCTAAGGGCCATTACAGCAGCCTGAGTTGCTGCAGGGAAAGTATGGCAGGTGGTTCCATTGCCAAAAGTGTCATCCTTTCAGTGGAGGAGGTCACTGGAAAAGTAGGTGTAAATGAAATGGCAATTCTTTCTCCCCAAAGAAGGAGTCAGCTAAAGTAGACACTGCTGCTACTAGAATCTTAAAACCATCCTGCACTGTTCCTGATTGTAATGTATGTATACTCATGTACCTCTCCCGCAAGTCATTTTGAGTCCAATTAATTTCATTTTGGTCTTGCAACTGTTCATTCTGGCCCCTTAGTAGGTCTACTATCTTGCCTAATTGTTCCTCATACTACCTAGCCACAGCCCTCAGATTTTGCCCCATAATATGGCACAAGGTTGGAACTCCCTCAGTCTCCTCTGCAGCAGAACCAGCCCCAATAGTCTCTCCTGTGCCCTTCTGTGTGTGGTTACAAATGCCATCTGTCCTAGCTGAACAGCAGGGGATGATCATGTAGTACAAACTAGTGACAGGACAGGGGTAGCCCCAGTTGGTCTTTTGGAGAACACAGGGTGGGATGGTTGTCACAGAGGTATTTCTTAGGGGCTGGACTTGGGGTGCTGGTTGTCTAGTTGCTCCAGTGTTGTGGTGGGTTGTGAAAGTTTGATGGCTTAATGACACCAACATGCCTGCCTGATCTTCAATATTTTCGGCATGGAGAGGAGATGCACTCCCACTGAAGGCTTCTTGAGTTCGTTGTTGCAGCAGAGTGGAGACCTGAGGAATTGATGTTCCATTTCTTGATTGTACACCTCATAAAGAAAGATAAATTAGGATTTAAAAAGCACAATTCTTGTTCTTTTCTTTATTTTTAAAAATAAAGTACACCATATACAATCAAAAGTAAAAAAATCAAAACATCAGCAGGTGAGTTACATCCTAAGTAGATGTTCATCCAAAACAGATCAGACACACAGTGCCAGAATTATCATTGTTGCGCATGGTGTCACAGGGGTAATGCAAAACCTAAGTCAGATTTACCAAGCAACTCAAGGCACCCTGCTGGGCCCTGCTTTGCTTGATAAATCTGGAGTAATGCAAGGCAGCGCAAGTCACTGCCTTGGGTTACTCTGCCATTGGAAGGCATTCCACAGGTGGAGCATGGGTGTTTCCATGCATCCACCCATGGATTAAGGAATGAATCAAAATGCTATGTCCTCCCAGGTGAGGGGCAACAACGAGAAATATATTTTTTCACCAGTTTGTTTCCTCTTACTAAGTGTGTTGGTTTCTGCCGCACATTTAGAAAAAGGAAAAAGCCTCTAGGGATTGTGTTTGTGCAGGAAGGTGTCCTTTCCTGCACAGCAATAATCCTGGCTGCAAAGCAGTCACCGTTTCACCATGGTGCAAGTGTTTCTGTGTTGGCACTAGGAAGCAGATTGTGCACCGGCACAGGCATATTGGTAAATATGGCACATTTCTGACCTCTCCATTCCATGCAGCCTAATTGTGTAAAATATCAATAAATCTGGCCCTATATTCCTAAGCAACACACTGAAAGTCAAATCTGTTTACCATACCTCAAAATGTTTTTTACTATACCTTTTATCAAATTAGTTCACCCGGAGTGAAATATTTTACTTACATGGAAACCCATGGTATCAGTACAACATTCTACACATGGGTGGTGTGGTATTTGAAATTAGTGGGGTCCAGCACCCATTGTGTCACACAATGTGGTTGCAGTGGAAAATACATTTTTGACCCTCAAAGATAGGCTACCTGTTGCAGCTAAACAGTAGACAATATTTTATTAAAAATGTACATTTTAAAGTGTTTTTAAGGTATCTTCAAAAAATAACATTTATTAACATAAGGACCACTTTTTCAAACATAAGGCAGGGTGGATAGGCAAATACTATTAAACATGAACCTTTTTCCTGATCCACGTGTCCTTACAGTCAGTAAGTCCTGAATGCTATTGATCAAGTACCAAGGCTAGTTGGTAAATAGGTAAATATGTGTAACATAATTTCATTTCATAATGCTACGTTGAGTGTGAAAGCAGCTACAAATACACTGCAATAATTCTTTCAAGGATTATTTCAAAACAAAATTATTAGGTACAAAGATAATTTACATAACACGTAAGACAAAACAGTATTTATTATTTTTACATCGGTGCAGCCTCCTAAGTCCCATTTCCTGCAATTAAAAATAAGAAACGGACACTGGACGTCCCCCTGTGTACAAGTGCGATTTGGTCTGTCCTTCCCTTGACAAAATGGCCTGTGGACCGCACTGACATAGATAAGGTAGAGGAAGGTGTACACTGCGACAGACACATGCACCGAACACATGGGCCTATCAATTTCTCTTCACTCCCTCGTCAGGCTTTAACCGGACCCAGTTGGAGAGGAGCAGCACTCAGAACTGGTTTTCATATATCTCTGGGTTGTACCTCTGGGTTAGCATAAGAACCCTACATAGGGAAATATGATTTGGGAACGTTATGTTTAGATTGAGAAAGGCACAGCTGAATAATTTACAGTACTGCACACATACAATGATTCAACTTTCTTTTAGATTATGTGCAGATAATTGAACACAGATGTACCTAAATTATGGCTGAGTGGTAGGTGTCACACATTACAAGCCATTTATATAAACTTAAGTGAATGTTTCCATAACAGAAATATAGAGAAATGATGTGCTGAATAAAGAGCTAAAGCACTAAGCTAAGACATTGGATATGTTAAAGGGAAATAACGAATAAATAAATTACCAGAAACATCATCATACAGGGTTTATACCTACACATATGACAAGCATGATACCAATACTCCAAATAATTGAGATGTCTTAATGTTGCATTTTTAGCATAATAGCTAATATTTTAGAATACCTTTTAAATTGGTAAGTTAAAGATTGCACTTGAATAAACACTCCACACACTTAAGATATCTCCACCAATTTTACAGATGTGTCAATTTTTAATGCAAATCAGCGGTCTCCACTCCACCAGAAATTCGTTTGATGAGTTCAGTGTGGAGTATAGACAGTACCCTTTCGTCTCAGGGTATGAGATTGAGCGATCTGAGTAAATCACTACCAGTGGCCAGGGCTTCCCTTATGAGCTTTGGAAGAAAGGGAAGGTACACTCCCTACCAGATCATTCCAGTACTTATGAATGTCTTTCTGTAAGTGCTTGTTAGAACTTACTGCATTTAACTTATCGACTATTTTGTCCCACATTTGCGTTCTCTGACTCGTGGTGTTGTTTGTATTTTTCTAGTGTAATAATAAGGAGGGCTAACAAACTAAACATTCCCATTCAGAACACTATTGTAGCGTACAGGGTCTTGCGGCATGTGACACATGTGCAGTGGCTTTACCAGAAGGAGGCCGAAAGCCCAGGTAATCAATCAATCAACCAATCAGGAATTTGCAAAGCGCTCTACTCACCTGTGAGGGTCTCCTGCCACTGAAGAGAGAAGGGGAGAAGGGGAGGGGAGGTGCTGTTACTGCTCGAACAGCCAGGTCTTGAGAAGTTTCCTGAAGGTAAGGAGGTCTTTGGTCTGACACAGGTGAGTGAGAAGAGTGTTCCAAGTTTTGGCGGCGAGGTGTGAGAATGATCTACCGCCAGTTGTAGTTCTGAGGATGCGTGGGACGGTTGTGAGGGCGAGGTCAGTGGAGCGGAGATGCTAGGTCAGGGTGTAGAAGGAGAGTCGTCTGTTGAGGTATCCTGGTCCGGTGTTGTGCAGTGCTTTGTGAGCGTGGGTGAGGAGTTTGAAGGTGATTCTCTTGTTGACTGGGAGCCAGTGCAGGTTTTTCAGGTGGTCTGTGATGTGGCAGTGGCGGGGGATGTCCAGGATGAGACATGCAGAGGCGTTCTGGATGCGTTGCAGCCTCTTCTGGAGTTTGGCCGTGGGTGCTGGGTAGAGGGCATTGCCGTAGTCCAGCTTGCTGCTTACGAGGGCTTAGGTGACTGTGGGTATCCATTTGTAGATCTTTCGGTGCATGCAGAGGGTGTTGAAGCAGGAGGAGGAGATGGCGTTGACTTGCTGGGTCACAGATAGTGAGGGGTCCAAGATGAATCCTGGGTTGCATGTGTGGTCGGGGGTGAAGCCGAAGATGAGGACTTCCGTCTTGTCCGAATTGAGTTTGAGGCAGCTGCTCTTCATCCATTTGGCAATGGCATTCACTCCTTCATGGAGGTAGGTCTTGGTGGAGTCCTTGGTGAGAGAGAGGATCAGCTGGGTGTCATCGGCATATGAGATGATGTTGAGGTTGTGGGATCAGGCGATGTTAGCGAGCGGGGCCATGTAGATGTTGAAGAGGGTCAGGCTGAGGGACGAGCCCTGGGGCAGATGATTTCAGTGGCCTCCGAGAAGAATGGGGGGAGGCAGACTCTCTGGGTTCTGCTGGTGAGAAAGGAGGTGACCCAGTCCAGTGCTCCGCGTGGATTCCAGCATTGCTGAGGCGTGAGCATAGGGTGTGGTGGTAGACGGTGTCGAACGCGGCCGAGAGGTCCAGGAGGATGAGGGCAGCGGTTTTGCCGATGTCCAGTATGGTTCTGATGTCATCACTGGTGGCGATGAGGGCGGTTTCGGTGCTGTGGTTGCTGCGGAATCCGGATTGTGTAGTGTCCTGGGTGCAGTTCTCCTTGAGGAAGCGGGTTAGTTGTCTGTTGACAGCCTTCTCGATTACTTTTGCCGGGAAGGGGAGCAGGGAGATGGCCCAGAAGTTCTTGAGGTCCTTTGGCTCCTCCTTGGGTTTTTTGAGGAGGGCGTTGATCTCGGCGTGTTTCCAGCTCTCTGGGAAGGTGGCAGACTCGAAGGAGCTGTTGATATTCTTCCGTAGTTGGGGTGTGATGACGGAGTTTGCTTTGTTGAGGATGTGAGGAGGGCAGGGGTCAGGTGAAGAGCTGGAGTGGATGGTGTTCATGATTTCGGTGGTGTCGTTGTGATTTATGGGGGTCGAGGCGAGCAGGAGGTTGGTCGGAGGTGAATCTATGGTGTTGGTGGTTGCCAGGGGGGTCTGGGTGCTGAAGCTGTTTCGTGGATGTCTGCAATCTTGCGGTGGACAATTTCTTCTGGTAATAGCCAGATCTTAGAGACACTGATTAAGTGAATTGCAGGCGGCATTCCTTGATGAAGCCAGTGGGACAATGGGTCTTTACCTTTGTAGTCTGTAACTTGACAAAGCCTGTTTTAATCTCCTCCAAGTGACTTGCATTGACATTGTGTGAATAGTGGGTCTGCCCATCTCTAAGACTCTATAGCCCAAATTTAAGGATGGCCTTGCGCCATCTAATGCTACATTAGTGTCATTTTTCAGATGTTAATATGGCGCTAGATTGCCAAAATCGCCACTCCATATCTACATCTGTATTGCGCCACTTAGTGACCGTTTGCACCACTTTATGCAAGCACCATGCATAATGTATGCAAAGGGGGTGTTCTGGCGCAAGGAGGCCCGCAAAAATGGCGCAATGAAATCTACAAGATTTAATTGCACCATTTTTGGCGACATTTTTAACGCCTGCTGAATCAATAGGCCTCCTTGCACTTTTCTCAACTAGCATCAGAATATTTTATGCTAGAGGACCAAAGCCCCACAATAGGGTCAATACTTTTGACACTCTTGTTCCTAATACTGCCATGGTGCGCTGTATCTTAAAAATCTTAAATACAGCACACACATGGTGGCGTTAGGGCGGTGCAGGGGGTGCAAGAAAAGTGGTGCTTTTAAATGTGAAGCGCCACTTTTCTTAAATATGGACCAATGTGTCTTGATTAAGAAAACACACAAGTGTGTTGGAAACCATGAATATTCAACTTGCATGTATGAGCATGCATACTACGGATTACTCACCCACCAGGGCAGTTTCACCACCTAGACTCAATGCTAGACAAACATAGGGGAATATTTACAAGAAAGTAGAGTATCAGCTCTGGTGCACCACTTTTCTTAAGTCGCCCCCGCTGCCTGACGTCACCATGGTAGCACTGTATTTACTATACAGTGCACCATGGCGCACTTTAGCACAATAGCGTCATCATTTATGATGCTACTGTGGCGCTTTCCTGGATTAGCACCATAAATTATGGCACTAGTCAGTAAAGTCCAGCAAAGCACAGGAAGGTGCAAAGGTTATTATGGGAGCATCACTTTCATGCCTGCCCTGAGCAGGCCTTAAGAATGATGGAAAAAATGGCGCAGTGAAATCTCCCTGCGTGGCTGCTCCCCATTGCATACATTATACCTGGTGCAGGTATAGTGTGGCGCAAGGGGTTACAAAGTAGCGCAATGCATGCATTGCACCATTTTGTAAATGTTGCGCACTGTGGGGGCCTCCTTAACACCTCCTTAACATAAAAAATTATGCAAATGTAGTGCAAGGAGGTGAAAGTATCTTGTAAATATGCCCATAGTTTTTACACAGTGCATGTGCGTGTGTGCTATTTATAACCTCTTTTGTGTGCAGTGTTCACAAGTCAACACAGTATGAGACTTCAGCTGTAATTTTCCATTGAAAGTGACATACAAATTAATGTTCATAACTTTGTCTTTCCTTCAACTCACAGATACCTGTGCCTCACTTGGGTTTGTTTGGCATTCATGTCTAATAGTAGACTAGTTCATGGAGTATGTTTATCTAGCACACAGAGCGCAGCAATACCAATAGGTACACAATTATAAGGGGGTTAGAGTCACGGTTATGACGAAATCCAATTCACCATTTTTGGCACTAAACTTGGATAAAACATGTAGACCTATGCGATGTTGGAGTCCCAACAATTACTCCTAATGCCCCACCTTTTTGTTTTCAACTTTGCCACAGGATATCATGATAATTTAGTTTTTGGGTGCATTTTTGGAGGCCATTTATTGAAAAATCTTCCTCTTCCAAACAAGCTTTCTTGTGGTTCAAGGTTCAGCCCACCCAGACACAACCAGTAACTGCGTGAGGGCTTGATGATGAAGGATGCCACTAGAAATCCTAGTAGGTGACATTCCTTTTAAACAAAAAGGAAACCCGTGCAGTGGAATGTGATTACTCTGTGAGGTTTTTCTTTTGTAGTTAGAAGTTGAGAGAACCCATTCGGAATACTTCTAGCTTCCTCTGACTTTAATTCTGTGTATTAGGGCTTCAAATAATCCTTGCTCAACTCTCATTATTTCATTGACGATAACCAATGTGCTCTGCTACCTTCCATTTCTAATTATTAAAATAAAAAAAAGATAATAACCACCAGAAGGATGAAAACAGGCAAATTAATTCACCGAAAAACAAAGAGAACTCTGGATAGAAGCGTACATTGCTAAAAATTCAGGTGTGTATGTTAAAGGACGTGGACATACATCATATTGATGTCTGCTTACGGAAGTGTGGCGGACGTATCCTTCATATTGACGGAAGCATGTACTGTCCTCTGACCTTAAGGTACTTCTTACGTGCTGGTCTGTCCGTCACCCCTACTCTGCCAACATAGAAGTCTGACTAGGTAAGAACCAACAATAGAGATACTATATTCATCTGATGGAAACAACTCAGTCATAATGGTCCATGGACATTCAGATCATACTTTAAATACGGTGGCCAATATACTGTCAACCTGGCGGAGGGATGAAGTATTCCATGACCGAGGAGTGGCGGCCCATACTGCAAACGCTAAATCAGACCCCCTGATTTCGATTAAAGCGGAGGGGTTACAAAATATAAATCCCATAGGAAATAATTGGATTTATATTCGGAGGGGTTGCGACGGAGTAACTCGTCCACCGAAATCTAAATGAGGCCCCCCCTTTGCACAAAAGAAGTGACTGTACCAATATCCCATTCAGCAGTATACTGTTCTTCTTATCTATGAAGACCTGAGACTATATGATGTATACTCCATCACAAGCAAATTGTGCAGATGTAAAACAAAGTATATATTTTACACGTGACAGCAATCAATCACAAATCTGTGACATTCTTGTCCCATTGGGACAACCTTTAAGCTCCTGAGAACAACTAGGATTTCTTTTTGTGGCTGAGTTCGAAAATGGCTCCAAATTTCCTAACCACAGTAAGACAACTTGATGTGATAACAAGCTAACATGATCAAAATTAATGGTATTTTCGGAATGGTAATTACAAAAATAACGTTCGAGAAAAACAGATGATTATTTGCATTTGTCATTTTCGGGCTGGGAATGAAGTCAAGACGACAGATTGTTTTTGCTGGCAAACGTACAGCAGCTTGATGCATGCCTCTAAAATCAGAGCGCTCTAATTAATGAGTTGAATAAACACACAGAGCTGGAACTTACTGTTCAGCTTGCAGCAGAAGTTATGAGGGAGCAGCAGAACGTTCAAAGTGACACTGTCAACATGACACATTCATTTTCAACTGCATTAAGTCTCCTGAGCTACAATAAACACTAACATGTCTTTTAGCAAATTCGTTTTCTCTTCTTGGCAAAATGCTCTGTGTGGGATTGAAAATTCCCAGGGGAGCCTCTTGATTGGCCACAATATAAACTTACATTCAAAGACAAAAATGGCGCACTGATAAATTGTATGCATCATGCACATACTTTTGCTTTGACGCTAGGTCAAGACAGTTTTTTGGAGAATACAATGAACTTAAAACTTAAGGCCAGAGTTCTAAGAAGGCGTCTAGAAATAAACAATACACGTCTTTTTACTGGAATCTATTTAGGTTTCAGAGATCTTATTTCCACTACCTGATCAAGTTTCCAACAATATGCAACAACCTGACCTCCAGCATCTTTTTCTTGATACTTCTGTTTGTGCGCATCAGAGGCTTGTCAAATAACAGGTGGTACACGTCGTTGGTCGACATTTCTCAGGCAGCAGATGATAGGTGGTTATGACTGGCACTTCCAGAACAGCCACTGGTGGTTCCTCATAGTTGACACTGCTCTTGGACAGAGGGTGATGCACTGTGAGGGAAATACCTCTCAGACACATGGTGCAAGGCTGCCTGCATTGGTGCTTGGCAGCGAATTGTGCGCCAGCGCTGAGGAACTTACAAGGATGCGTCGTGTTGCTGCAAACACAATGCATCTCTGCACTTTCCTAATGGCACAGCTTGGTGTTGCAATATGTCTTATGGTGTTGAACTGCGTCATTATTTTGTAAATATGCCCCTTGATCTCTAGTTGGCAGAGGTATGCACACAGTCCAGGTAGGACCACAAACCTAGCCAGGGTAAGTCAGTTACTCACCATAAATTAACCTGTGCTTACCCTGTGGTAGCTTAGCACATAGCAGGCAAGCTTAACTTAAGAAGCAATGTGTAAAGTATTTGTGCAACACTTAAAAAAGTAAAACAGTGAAAATATCACACAAAAATAATCCATATCACGTTAAAAAATAGATTTTAATTTAATGAACAAAACAAGACCTAAAAAACAAAAGTCAATCAGTCGAAGTTGAGACATGAATTTTTAAAGAATAGCTACAAATATAGTGCTTAGAAACTTAAAGCTCCAACTGTGGCTATCTGGTAATTCTAGACTGGGGTAAATCCAAAAGTTCAGGCTGACGGAGATGGAGCACAGGCCAGCTACAGGGACCAACCTTGTCCTGCTGAAACACACCCTTTGGTGGAAGATTCCTTTGAATATCTGATGTGAGGAGCAGGGAAGATGATGCAAAGATGATGTGTTGGTTCTGATCTGCATGGTCTATGATACGCTGTCATTGAGCAGTGCAGTAGTTGGTGTGATTGTCATCAAGGTGCAGTGTCAAACCTTTTACCTTGAAGGTGATGCGTTGTCATTGAGCCGTGCAGCCAGCAATGCAAAGGGAATGTGTCAGGCCCAGGGGTGATGTGTCAATTCTGAGCTGCGCAGTGTGTGCTGTGTTGTTCTCGTCCTCAGTGGAGATGTGTCAGCATCAAGGAGAGATGCAGCGGTTCTGATGTGCGCAGTGACGACAATGCAGTAATTTCTGTAGAAGACAGTTGTAGAACCCACATCCAAGATCCCAGGGCAGGATTGACACCACTTTGCAGAGTAGTGCTCACAATTGGTAGAGTCCCCAGCAGTGTTGAATAAAGTCATGATGTCCCTGGGACCTCATAAAAGAAGGCAAGCCGGCAAGCCCTTGCAGTCACTTTGGTTCGGGGGATTATGTGGGTCCGGTATTTCTCACCCAGACAAGAAGGGCAGCATGTCAGCACAGACAAGAAAGCAGTCCTTCCAGATCAGCAGTCTAGCAGAGTAGCAGACCTTGTAGCAGCACAGCAGTCCTTCTTCCTGGCACAGTATCCACAGGTCCAGAAGTGTACTGATTTGGTAGGGCCAGTTGTTATACCCACGGTGCCTTTAATGTGGGGTTGACTTCAAAGAGGGGCGTTGAAGTGCACATTGGTCTTCCCTTTCTTGCTCGGGCTCCAGACACACTAAAGGGGGTATGCAGCTCTTTGTGTGGGGACAGGCACAGCCCTATTCAGGTGCAAGTGTCAGCTCCTCCCTCCCATCCTGTCCAAGATTGCCCATCAGCCTGGCGAATGCCCATCAGAATGTGAATGTAAATCAGGCACATCTCAGCTCCCTTTTTCTGTGAGTGTCTAAAGGAAATACACAAAGCCCAACTGTCACCCAACTGAGACATGTATTGAAGGTAGTCAGCAGGCACAAGGGCTTAAGAGCGGAGAAATGCCAGCTTTCTAGAAGTAGCATATTTAAAGTTGTAATAATAAATCCAACTTGACCATTAATCGGGGTTTATTATTACAAGTTCAAGGGTACCAAACATCACAGTCCCACTCCTTCTCAATCGCTAATTACACAAATGTTTTAGGGAATCCCCAGAGTTATCCTGTGAGAGGGGTAGGTCTCACAGTAGCAAAAAACAAATGTGTGAGTTTTTCAATACCAGGACTTTCAAAACTGAAAAAGTATATGTCCTGCCTTTTACTTACACTACATCCTTCTCTATGGGCTACCCAGGGCCTAACATAGGGGTGTCTTATATATAATAAATGGGGAATTTAAAGCTTGGCAGGGGTTTTAAAATGCCAAGTCGATATGGCAGTGAAACTGCACATACAGGCTTTGCAGTGAGCCTGAAGTAGGTGGCACAATCAGTGCTGCAGATCCACTAGTAGCATTTAATTTACAGGTCCTGAGCACAGATAGTGCATTTTACTAGGCACTTATAAGTAAATTTAATATGCCTATTTTGTATACACCAATATTACCATGTTTTAGGAGAGTGAGCACATGCACTTTAGCACTGGTTAGCAGTTGTAACGTGCCCAGAGTCCTAAGGCCAACTAAAAGAGATCAGCAAAAGGTAGGTAAGACAGGCAAAATGTTTGGGGGATGACCACCTGAAGGCTGTCAGGAATAAAACAGACCTATTGGTTCAGAAAATTATTTTTGTCCCAGATTGCCACCTTGTGAACTTATGTGCAAGCAGCTATACTGCTGTAGTTGTTTGTGAAAGCTAAATAAAAAACATTCCAAAATGTTAGAAGTGCATGTACACACATGCATAAGCAGGCCTGCCAGACATCTTGACGTGTATATATGGCCTGCCATTTTGGAATTGTGTGATAACTATTCAAATATGGATGCCTGACAGCGAAGCAACAGGGGTTGGATGGAGGAAGAAGACTAGAGAGTGGGCAAGAGAACTCTGGTGGAGGGATAATTTTTAAATAAAGACAGCCGGGGTGGGAAAGGAAGGGGGCAAGAAGAACAATGAGAGACAGCGAGAGACAAGTGTCCCTCATGTATCACAAATAATCATAAACACAAAATACCGGCAGGTAGGGACAAATAAACTTATTACTTTAAGAGAACAGTACTCAATTCTGGTCTCTTGAGTCAATTTCTTTCCCTTGTTTATTTCAATTATTCTACAAAAAGGTCAGCAGTGGTTATTAGGTAAACCTTCTATCACAAAAACTATATATACATAACATAACTCTAAACATGACATCACAACAATTATGACAAAAAATCATGACAAAAAATCAAAAAATCAAATCCCTGAGTATTGATGGTAAAAACAAAGGAGGGTTATGCCCCACATATTTTCCTTACATTGTGGTCACTAACGTGAAATTAAAGTTGTAATCCACTGTGAACGCAATGGTTGTGGGCCTTTGTTGCACCCAACTATCTAATACCTCTATATTTGTTTCCAAAGGTATTGTGTAGTGCATATCAAGTTTCTTAGTTATAGTCCATTAATTTACAAGCCCACAATCTTGCAGAAAATGTGTTGTGTCAACGCGTTTCGGCCTCCACAGTCTGGGCCTCATCAGGACTGGAGAGGGGCAATACCGCCTCTTTATTCTGTTGAACGGAACCTACTTGAAACTGGCCGTATCTGCTTATACAAGAAAACTTTAAGCCCATAGTTTAAGAATCGAGTAAAATTATATGGATTCGACTGGCATGGAGAAGTAACTCTTAGTAGGGCCAACACCGGCACCGGGAAACAAATACTCAGTCGTGCCCTAGGCACACACAAGGGATTAGTAACCCCCCGCAGACGAGACCTGCAGATGCACATAGACGGCATTCTATTCCCGACTGAGGATTTGTTTCCCGGTGCCGGTGTTGGCCCTACTAAGAGTTACTTCTCCATGCCAGTCGAATCCATATAAATTAGGTATTATATAGGTATAGGTATTAAAGGTATTAGACAGCTGGGTGCAACAAAGGCCCACAACCATTGCGTTCACAGTGGATTACAACTGAAATTTCATGTTAGTGACCACAAAGTAAGGAAAATATGTGGGGCATAACCCTCCTTTGTTTTTACCGTCAATACTCAGGGACTTGATTTTTTGATTTTTTGTCATGATTTTTTGTCATAATTGTTGTGATGTCATGTTTAGAGTTATGTTATGTATATATAGTTTTTGTGATAGAATGTTTACCTAATAACCACTGCTGACCCTTTTGTAGAATAATTTAAATAAACAAGGGAAAGAAATTGACTCAAGAGACCAGAATTGAGTACTGTTCTCTTAAAGCAATAGGTTTATTTGTCCCTACCTGCCGGTATTTTGAGTTTATGATTATTGGTTGACCCAGGGCAGGATAGGGCTACAGGGTTCCCTCTTTTCAAGTATACCTCATGTATCACAAGGCATGACTTCTGTAGTGGAAGGATATGCTTATCCAGTCAAAACACTGTGAGGCCAAAATTGCTGTTTGGGCAGCACAAACACAAAACAATGGAGAAAAGCCATTGAATCAGGAGCAATCATGCTCTCATTGCCTGATTTAGAGTCTGGTTACTCTGTCAGGGCGATGGACTATTTTACTCTGTCGCCCTACAAGAGTAATCACCCTTAGAGATATCTGCTGCCCAGTGAGAGAATGGGCTTTGGCAGGAACTGTCATCATGGCAGTTTCTGTCAATGCACTGAAAGTGTGGCATCCAGCTATGTCAACATGAAAGAGCTGTACAACATTCTTTCAATTTCTTTTTTATTTTCATAAAGAAAATCCCAAAGTGATATTTTCTTTTTAAAAATAAAAAAATGCTGTGATCACTCACCATGGGACTGTTCTCCTGTGGCGTGGGGTAATAAAAACTGTTTTGCTTTCACTTACATCACATTTTTGATGGCAAAACCTCCAACAGCCCTTATGCCTTTGGGTCATCTGAGGTGTATGTCAGCATCGGAGACAGAGTATTCACCACCACTGACATACTGAATACCTTCTTGGCTGTAAGGGAGGTAGGCAAACCTTCAGTACGGTAGAAAGTGTACTCGGTCACCAGAGTACCCTTTCTGCTGAGCTCTAAATCAGGCCCTAGGACTGTATTGGGTACAATAGGCCTTTTCCAGCAGACATCCCTAAGGCAGGGTGCACTATACCACAGGTGAGGGCATATGTGCATGAGCACTATGCCCCTACAGTGTCTAAGCAAAACTTTAGACATTGTAACTGCAGGGTAGCCATAAAGAGTATATGGTCTGGAAGTTTGTCAAACACAAACTCCACAGTTCCATAATGGCTACACTAAAATCTGGGAAGTTTGGTATCAAACTTTTCAGCACAATAAATACACACTGATGCCAGTGTGGAATTTATTGTACAATGCACCCAGAGGCCATCTTAGAGATGCCCCCTGAATACCAGTCCGACTCCTGGTGCTAGGCTGATCAGTTTCTGCCAGCCTGCCACAACCAGACGAGTTGCTGGCCACATGGGGAGAGTGCCTTTGACACTCTGTGGCCAGGAACAAAGCCTGTACTGGGTGGAGGTGCTTCTCACCTCCCCCTGCAGGAACTGTAACACCTGGCGGTGAGCCTCAAAGGCTCATGCCTTTTGTTACTGCACCCCAGGGCATCCCAACTAGTGGAGGTGCTTGCCCCTCTGGCCACTGCGCCCACTTTTGGTGGCAAGGCTGGAGGAGATAATGAGAAAAAACAAGGAGGAGTCACCCACCAGTACACCTTAGGGGCTGTTCTGAGCTGAGATGACTCCTGCCTTTAGAAATCCTCCATCTTAAGTTTGGACGATTCCCCCAATAGGATTAGGGATGTGCCCACCTTCCCTCAGGGAGGAGGCAGAAAGAGGGTGTAGCCATCCTCCAGGACAGTCATTGGCTACTGCCCTCCTGACCTAAACACACCCCTAAATTCAGTATGTGGGGCACCCCAGAACCCAGGAAATCAGATTCCTGCAACCTGCACAAAGAAGAAGGACTGCTGACCTGAAAGCCCTGCAGAGACGACAGAGACGACAACAACTTTGGTCCCAGCCCTACCGGCCTGTCTCCATAATCAAAGAAAACTGCACACCGATGCATCCAATAGGGATCAGTGACCTCTGAAGCCTAAGAGGACTGCCCTGGAACCAAAGGACCAAGAAACTCCCAAGAACAGCATTACTGTTCACCCACAGCAAAATTTTTGCAACAAAGAAGCAACTCTTAAAGAACTCACTCTTCCCGCCGGAAGCGTGAGACATCACCCTCTGCACCCTCTGCACCTGGCTCGAGCTCCAGAGAACCAACACTACAGGGAGGACTCCCAGGCGACTGCAACCTTGTGAGTAACCTGAGACGACCCCCCTGAACCCCCACAGTGACGCATGCAGAGAAAATTCAGAGACTCCCCCTGACTGCGACTGTCTGTAACAAGGAACCCGACTCTTGGATCAAGCACAGTACCCGAAGCCCCCCTGGACCAAAAGGAACCGAACTTCAGTGCAGGAGTGACCATCAGGCAACCCTCTGCCTAGCCCAGTTGGTGGCTGCCCGAGAAGCCCCCCTGTGCCCTACCTGCACCGCTAGAGTGACCCCAGGGTCCCTCCATTGATTTCTATTACAAACCTGACGCCTGCTTTTCACACTGCACCCGGCCGCCCTTGTGCCGCTGAGGTTGTGTTTTGTGTGCCTGCTTGTGTCCCCCCCAGTGCTCTACAAACCCGCCCTGGCCTGCCCTCCGAAGACGCAGATACTTACCTGTTGGCAGACTGGAACCGGAGCACCCCTGTTCTTCATAGGCGCCTATGTGCTTTGGGCCCTCCTTTGACCTCTGCACCTGACCGGCCCTGTGTTGCTGGTGCTGTAACTTTGGGGTTGCCTTGAACCCCCAACGGTGGGCTGCCCATGCCCAGGAACTTGAACTTGTAATTGCCTTACTTACCGGACAAACTAACCATTACTTACCTCCCCCAGGAACTGTTGATTTTTGCACTGTGTCACTTTTAAAATAGCTTATTGCAATTTTAACTAAAACTGTGTATGTTACTGCTCTAATTCAAAGTTCCTAACTTACCTATGTACGTGGAGTATCTTGCATTTTATGTATTTATTTCAAATCTTGAACTTGTGGTTCTAAAATACATTAAGAAAATATATTTTTCTACATAAAAACTATTGGCCTGGAGTGTGTTCCTCATTTATTGTCTGTGTGTGTACAACAAATGCTTAACACTACCCTGTGATAAGCCTACTGCTCGACCACACTACCACAAAATAGAGCATTAGAATTATCTAATTTTGTCACTATCTTACCTCTAAGGGGAACCCTTGGGCTCTGTGCACACTATCTCTTACTTTGAGATAGTATATACAGAGCCACCTTCCTACACAAAGTCAGTGTTAGTCTAAGGTGCTTTGGTGACCAAGTTCTAGGCACACTTTCAGGCTGATGGAGGTGGACAAGGGCTTGTCCAAAGCTTAGCAGTATGCTCCAGACAACAGTTTAACCTTCTCACTTAGGGCCACATCATAAGTGGCCCTAATTCTAGGTGGAGCTAGTTACAAGATTTACTTTCCACATTGTACTGTATTGAATTGTATTATAGATTTACATAACACTTAATATCCCTGATGAGATGTTAAAGCACTTTGTAGATGGGTAGCATGCTGTTTCATTGAGCCCAGAGTTAGTTAGCATTGTACTGTAATTGCATCTATATGGTGGTTGCTAACTGTGACAAGGCAGTGAAGTGGTTTACAGCAAGTAGTACACTACTACTGAACTAAGGTTGCTGGTTAATTAAGTGGAGCGAGTTGTTTATGTTAAAGTTATAGATATATTATAGAACATTATTAGAGGTGGTACTGATTAGTTGAATGCAGTTTGATGTCTAGAAAAAGGTGATTGTTAATTGTTGTTATTGGTGTAAATACTTCAGTTATTTTATTTCTTCTCAAAATCTTGCACAAAAAGTTCCATTTGCAGTGGAGGAGGCCACAAGTTGCAGGGAAAGGATTGCGGATGGTCATTGTTGAAAAGCGTAGAGCAGGGCTGGCCTCAAGGATGGTTGTTGCTGAAGCTTTGCATTGATGCTCACTGAGGGCTATTCTTGCAGTAGCATGACATGCAGTTCTCACGTTGCTGGTCATTACTGGCGGTCACTGTTGCATGAAGAATCCAGTTCAGTGGAGCTTCACGTTTGCGGTCATCCTTAGCAGCAAAGGCTTGGCACAAACTGGCATTGTCATAGTTGGACTCTCGCTCCTAGGCGAGACTGTTGGTTTCGGGATGACAGCACTTTTGTTAGTGGGTTAGGTCACTCTTACAAAAGTCACAACTGTTGGCCCAACCCACCCAGCTCACAAGCAGTACCGCACCAAAAACCCAAACAGTAAAAGGTGATTTCGGGCAGCCTTAGGCATGGAGTTTAGATTGTGACATCTCAGGGGAGTTGTGGTGAAACGGAAGTTCCCCTTTTCTCTCATTAGCAACAAGTCTCAGTCACACACAGGCAATGAAAGAGATGCAGGAAAGTTTCCAATAGTTTTTTTTAAAAGACTGCAATCTACGGTAAAATGCCTGAGCTGCAATGATTAGGATAATGAACAATAAAAGAAGCATATTTGTGGAGATGAGAGTCGTGAATACAAAGAACCACAACATCTTGCAATAAGCATGAAATGTAAAATTTCTAGCATGGAGAACCTAATCTCTAACCTAATTAGAGCTAGGTGTGATAAACCTAATCTGCCAGTACCATGTCCATGAGAGGCGCCGCAGACCCTTGTTACCTTGGAATGAAGTCTCTAGGTCAGACTCTGTGGTGACATGGAAGCTGAGTTCTGCAGCGAGGTGATGTGCAGCATAGGTGGCGTAAATGGCATATGTTGGGAATCCCTCTGGTAGTCTTGTCTTTGTGAGATATATTCATATGACTCATGTATGACCCCTGACGCAGTTATGTTCCCAAACAATTGATAAAGAGGCAGACTTGTGTTGACAATTATATAAACAATCCCAAACAAGTGTTCATTATGTTCCTGTCACACGTAAGTGAGAAAGGGACATGATGTGAATACCTGTGTACATCATTTTATTATGATGCTGATAGTGAGGCCTTCACAGAGTGTCACTTATAACGCAAATCAAATCATAACTCTAACTATAAACAATAGCAGCCATCTTAAAAAAATAATAAAATAAATGGACTAAGACAGAGCAAGCTAAGTAGGATAAGTCACAAGGTGACGGGGGCATAGGTCTGCAAGCCAAACGCTAAGCTAATCTCCTGAGTCCCAATAAAAGCGAAATAGGATTTACTACAGTCTGCTTGCTGTTGCGAACAGCCCAGAACTTCAGGATTTCTCCTTTCTTCACATAAGAGGAGTGCATGCTGATGTCAGTCAAGGGTCAAGCCACGGGAAAGTACCTCTTGGTGATCAGGGACTCACTCTAGCTGAGGCAAACAGGATTCAGGCAGGTCCAGTTGCAGGGCTAGGCAGGTCCTTCTGCAGCAGTCAGCTGTGCTGTTGCAGGGAGGTCTATGGAGCTTGTTATGTCCTGTAGCTCAGAACAAAGAGTCAACCAACTTACCCTTGAAGTCACTCAGATTAGTCTAGGATAAAGGGAGCAGTCTTGCCTCTAAGAGAGCTAAGCAGGCCTCAAGCAGCAAGGCAGCCCTCTATTAGCAGCAAGGTAGTCCTCTGGGGAAAAAGGCATTCCTTCTGTATTATCCAAGGTTGCAAGAGTGCACTGAAGAGGTGCTCTGAGGTTCCAATACTTATACCTGGTGCTAGTGTTTGACATGGAGGAATCTTCTAGGCTAACCTCCACATCTGGATCTGTAAGGGTCTTCTCTTCCTCTGTCAAGGCTCCAAGAAGTCTGAGGTGACAAAAGACTAGTGTCAGGTTTGTCTAGGTGAGTGCTGGAGGTAGCCCTTTGAAATGCAAACGGGGCAGGGAACAGCTCCACCCTTAGCAATCCAGGCAGGATGCCTATCCTGCCAACATTATTTCCCTTTTTGACTCACTGTCTGGGAGGAAAACACAAACAGTGGCTGACAAGGCAAGAAAAGGCCAACTTTCTAAAATTGGCATTTTCAGAACTGTGATTTAAAATCCAACTTTACCATTAAAGGGGATTTAGAATTAAAATTCATTTGAATATAAACAGTGTATTTCTATCTGCCATCAATCAATCAATCAATCAATCAAGGCATTTATATAGCGCGCTACTCACCCGGAGGGTCTCAAGGCGCTAGGGGGGGGGGGTCTGCTACTGCTCGAACAGCCAGGTCTTGAGTTGCTTCCTGAAGGAGAGGTGATCTTGGGTCCGGCGGAGGTGGATGGGGAGGGTGTTCCACGTCTTGGCTGCCAGGTAGGAGAAGGATCTTCCTCCCATGGTGGTTCTTCTGATGCGTGGGACGACGGCGAGGGCAAGGCTGGCAGATCGAAGCTGGCGGGTGGGGGTGTAGAAGGTCAGGCGGTTGTTGAGATACTTGGGGCCCTGGTCGTGGAGGGCCTTGTGTGCATGGGTGAGGAGTCGAAACGTGATTCTCTTGTTGACGGGGAGCCAATGTAGGCCTCTCAGATGTCCGGAGATGTGGCTGTGACGGGGGATGTCCAAGATGATTCGTGCGGAGGCATTTTGGATGCGTTGGAGTCTTTTCTGTAGTTTGGCTGTGGTTCCGGTGTAGAGGGTGTTTCCGTAGTCCAGACGGCTGGTGACGAGTGCCTGGGTCACCGTCTTTCTGGTGTCGGTGGGGATCCATCGGAAGATCTTACGGAGCATGCGTAGGATGTTGAAACATGAGGATGAGACGGCGTTGACTTGTTTGGTCATCGAGAGGGAGGAGTCCAGGATGAAGCCCAAGTTTCGTGCGTGGTCCGTTGGTTTGGGTGCGCTGCCCAGGGCCGGGGGCCACCAGGAGTCGTCCCAGGCATAGGGTGATGATCCGAGGATGAGGACTTCCGTCTTGTCTGAGTTCAGTTTCAGGCGGCTGTTCATCATCCATTCGGCTACGTCTTTCATCCCTTCATGTAGGTTGGTTCTGGCGGTGGCTGGGTCATTGGTGAGGGAGAGGATCAGCTGGGTGTCGTCAGCGTAGGAGATGATGTTGAGGTTGTGTTGGTGTGCGATGGCTGCAAGGGGGCTCATGTAGACGTTGAAGAGGGTGGGGCTGAGTGATGATCCTTGTGGTACGCCGCAGGTGACTTTGGTGGCCTCGGATCTGAACGGGGGGAGGCGGACTCTCTGGGTTCTACCGGCGAGGAACGAGATGATCCACTTCAGTGCCTTCTCTTGGACTCCGGTGTTGCTGAGGCGTTGCACTAGGGTGCGGTGGCAGACAGTGTCGAACGCTGCGGAGAGGTCCAGGAGGATGAGGGCAGCTGTTTCCCCGTTGTCGAGCAGGGCTCGGATGTCGTCAGTGGCTGCGATGAGGGCGGTCTCAGTGCTGTGGTTGGCTCGGAAGCCGGACTGCGAGTGGTCGAGGGATCTGTTCGTCTCGAGGAAGGCGGCCAGCTGTCTGTTGACGGTCTTCTCGATGACTTTGGCAAGAAACAGGAGGAGCGAGATGGGGGGGTAGTTCTTGAGGTCGGTGGGGTCTGCTGATGGTTTCTTCAGGAGGGCACTGAGTTCGGCATGCTTCCAGCTCTCCGGGAAGGTGGCGGTGTTGAAGGAGCAGTTGATGATGTCCCGGAGTTGGGGTGCGATGACGGAGTCAGCCTTGTTGAAGACGTGGTGAGGGCATGGGTCGGTTGGCGATCCGGAGTGGATGGTGTTCATCGTGTGGATGGTGTCTTCGGTGCTGACCGGGGTCCAGGCGCGGAGGGTGGTGGTGGGGGGCGTTGGTTCTGTGGTTGGGTGCGTGGTCTGTGCGCCGAAGCTGTTGTGTATGTCTGCGATCTTGCTGTGGAAGAACGAGGCGAGGGAGTCGCAGAGGTCTTGTGAGGGAGTGATGTCGTTGATTCCGGCGCTGGGGTTGGAGAGCTCTTTGACGATGCTGAAGAGTTCCTTGCTGTTGTGTGCGTTGTTGTCAAGTCGATCCTTGAATGCTGTCTTCTTGGAGGTGTGGATCAGCTGGTGGTGTTTGCGGGTGGCATGCTTGAGGGCGGTCATGTCTGTATTAGGGTTTTTTCGCCAGGCTTTCTCGAGGGTACGGTAGTTCTTCTTGGAGTTCTTGAGGTTGTCGTCGAACCAGGGGGCTCTCTTGCTGTTTTGCCTGCTGAGATGGTTTTTCAGGGGTGCGAGGTCGTCGGCGCAGTTGGTGATCCATTGTGTGAGGTTGTTGGCTGCTTTGTTGGGGTCCGTTGATCTGGCGGGAGGGTTCTGGTTCAGTGATGTGGTGAGCTTGTCGGTGGTGATCTTGCTCCAGCTTCTGCGGGGGACCTGTTGCGAGTGGTGGTGAGATGTGGTCCTTCTGAAGCTGAAGTGGACGCAGCTGTGGTCTGTCCAGTGAAGACCGGTGGAGTGGCTGAAGGAGATGTACTTGCTGGAGGAGAAGACTGGGTCAAGCGTGTGGCCGGCGTAGTGGGTGGGGGTGTTCACCAGTTGCTTGAGTCCGAAGTTGGCGAGGTTGTCCAGCAGGGTGGTGGTGTTGTTGTCGTTGTTGTTCTCCAGGTGGAAGTTGAAGTCCCCTAGGAGGATGTAGTCAGCGGAGGGGAGGGCATGTGGGCTGATGAAGTCTGCGATGTCTTCGCTGAATTGTGTGCGGGGTCCTGGGGGTCTGTAGATGAGGGTGCCTCTGAGTGTTGTCCTGGGGTCGGTGTGTATCTGGAAGTGAAGATGTTCGGCAGCTGGGAGGGTGTCGTCGGAGTTGGTCGTGACGCGGATGGTGTTCTTGTGGACGATGGCGATGCCTCCTCCTGTCTGGTTGATGCGGTCCCTCCGGGTGATCTTGTATCCGTCCGGTATGGCGATGGCGACGTCGGGCGCTGAGGAGGCGTTCATCCAGGTTTCCGTGAGGAAGGCTACGTCTGGGGATGTGGTGTCGAGCAGGTCCCATAGTTCCACGGCGTGTCTGTGGACGGAGCGGGTGTTGAGCAGGATGCACTTCAGGTGGTTGTTGCTGGTGCTCGGCTTGGCGGGTGCGGTGCAGGTCCGGATGCAGGAGAACTTGCAGGGTCGGCAGGAGAAGGGTCCGTGGGTGCGTCCTGGGGTGGCTCGGTGGCAGCCGGGGATCCGGCTGGTGTTGAGTGCGTGGAGGGTGGCGGCGTCGTATGGTCGGCGGGGGCCAGGGGGTCTGGCGCTGGGCGCGGTGCAGGCGCAGACGGGCGCAGACGGGCTTGCCTTTGGCGCGCCTTCGGCGCGCATAGGGCGCGCCCGCTGCGCGTGAACAATGCGAGTACGCGCGGACTCCGCCATAAATGGCGTAGTGGGAGGGGCGTAGTGGGAGGGAGGAGCAGCTGGGAGGCGGGAGCGGGGTGGCGCGGGGAGGGGAACAGGTAGAGAGGCAAGAGGGGGGGCAGGGCCGCAGGGGAGCAGCGGCAGGGAGCGGGGGAGGGCGAGAATACGGAGAAAGGTGAACCGGAGCAGGAACCAGAGAAGCGGGCAGAAACGGCAGGCAGGGACACCGGGCACACTCAAGGAGAGCTGCGCGGCGGGTGGAGCGACCGTCACCGACCAGAGTCCAATATTATCATTTGTTAGATGAGTTGATTTATGGAAGTAATGGGCCTTACAGTAGTTAAAAACGAATGTAGGAGTTATTCACTACTATGGTATATTAGATTAAAACACATGGGCTACTTTTTTAAACACACTGCACCCTGTCCTATGAGCCTTTACAGCCTACTTTAGGGATGATTTATATGTCTTAAAAAGGAATATTTAAGTCTGGCAAAAAGTTTGTTTTGCCAGGTCGAAAGGGCAGTTTAAAAGTGCAATGCAAGCTGCAGTGGCAGGCCTGAGACAGGTTTTAGAAAGCTACTAAAGATGGTGGCATAATGAGTCCTCCAGGTCTACCAGTAGTGTTTAATGTACAGGTCCTGGTTAAGGGTAATACCACTTTACTAGGCACTTAAAGATCAATTAAATGTGCTAATCAGGAGTAAGCCAAGTTTGCCATGTTTAAAGTAGAGAGCAAAATTACTTTAGCACTGATTAGCGGTAATAAAGTGCTCAAAGTCCTAAACCCAACAAAAACAAATTCAGCAATCAGGAATGGTGAAGGCAAAAAGTTGGGGTGACACTAAGGGTAGGGCCAGTTTCAAAAGAGACCATAATTTGTAGGTCATAGTCAGGCGTATGTGATCCATCTAATTTTTAAAGTTACAGTAAGTCCTCATGTCCTGTGGATAGTGAGTTTCTTACTCTATTTTATACTTCAAGGTTAAAGTGGGGAGAAGCCACATTTTCAGATTGCTACTTAGCTGCCAATGTTTTACTACTGCCTGTATCTTTCCTGGGAATACATTCCACAGTCTTCCAAATTGATGGAGGAGGATTACCAACAACAATTTCCCTTTTATATGGTATAACAGAATAGCAGGACCTGGGGAAATGAAGAAGCTCTTCCACTGTGAGGCGGGCACTAAGAATTTCCCCTTCCTCTGAGGAGGAGGAGGAGGAAGCTACCACCAGCTCGAATAGTGTGTCAGTCCAGAGAAATTCATGGTCTGTAAACAAATGACTCTGACCAAGGCTAAAGAGTTTACTAGGTTGGGGGATGTAGATACCACCAGCCAGGAAAGGTAAATTTTGGAAGTCCTCCTGGTCTCAAATCACAAGAACCTGGGGTGTCAAAAGAACATGGTCACCTTCCATGTTCTCCTGCTTCAAGCCCCTCAATAACTCCAGAGGCTCCCATTCCATCGGGACCAACAGCTGCTGCCATTCACAGACATCATCCCCTCCTCCCAGTGTCTGTTAGAAGAACACCAACATCTCAAGACACTCCACAGCCCGCTTGTGCAGTCCACCTCCTTCCCACAGAATAGGTTTCCTTTTCTGTTTTTAAGGTTCTGAGGTCAATTGGACAAGTTACTGGTATGTCTGGATGTTAGTTTGAGAGGTCTGGTTATTTTGAGAGATGGTCACTGAACAGCCCTAAACTTTATGGGGCCTCATGTCCTCCTTGTTAGCAGATCTTATGGTGTGCCTGCCTTACAAACCAGCCCAACCTCCTGTTTTGTTATCTCTCAGCTAAACTGTGTTTTCTTCTTCCAATCTGGTATCTGTTTCTGCCATTTGATGTGTCACTCAGATCAGGACTTGACCATCATAGTGGGGAAGACAGAGAAGATGGCCAGAGACTTTTGCACCGAAGTAAGGAGCTTTGTTCTGAGATCCACTCTGCCTTGGGGAAATCACTTTACTATAGGATTGGCCTATGGACTCATTTTTGGGCAATTTATGGACTAAGGGGAGTTTCAGTTTCCTGTAAATGCAATATCGTTTTTAAAAACTTAAAAACCTTATACTCAAACATTATAGTCTTGTTTGCTGTTTACAAATATTGCAGATACACTGTATGTTTACCAGATGCTTCATATAACATAATGAATTTTTTAGATGTAGCACACTTTGTAGGCAAACATAACAGAGAAGCAACTTGTTAGCATTAAAGTATACAGTCTTGTATTACTTTAAAATGGCTACAATGACTGTGTTAGGGATAGAATTGCTATTTTTCACACAACAAACATTTGCTGGGTTTCTCCTAGTACTCCATCTATGAAGTATTGGTGGTGAGATTGATTAAGGCTATGCGTGTGTTGGTAGTAGTTCAGTTGGTGGCAGTTGAGTTAGTGGTACTGAAAGTTGAGGTGGTGGAGGGGGTGCGGGTGGAGGTGGTGCAGATAACTCTAGTATAGTTGCGAGATTAACAGGGTGGTGTGTCCTTCCTATGAGGAAGTGCATCTGTAGAATCTTGTGCATGTGCTGCCCTTGAAGAGCGGCCAGGGCAAAACCAGTTGGAACTGGTCAGCGGGGCCCCTGGAAAAAATGGGTTTTCTTGCAGCTTTTGTGGACCTGTTACTTAACAGGAGGCCAGCCATGTAACATTTGGAGTCCACTTCTCTGTCCTGGGTACAGGTCGGATCAGGTTCAGTCCATGGGGTCTCTTTTCCACCAATTCAAAGGCAGATGCAGTCCTTCACATGTGTTCCTCAGGTCCAGATGTGTTTTAAAGATGGTATACCGAGGTACCACATTTATGGCTTGTACTAGCTTGTAGATGGGAGAACCTCCATGAACAATAGGGACAAATGCCCAGGGGCAGCCTTACTCACTTGGACATAATTTCCTGGGCCGAGGCCCTAAGCAATCCCACAGTACACTTTTCGACCAAAATCCTAAAAAGGCTGAACATTTCACGCCATGAACAGAGCTCTGGGCACACCCCTGAGGTGTGTCAAATGAAATGAGAACCACTCCTTGCAAACCAATTCTGAAGCAGATTTTCCCCTAACTGGAAGTGGTGCCATCCTGACTATCTGGACAATGAAATGGGCAGGCATAGGTGTGGGTTATATCGGCCTGTCATATGCAAAGTCCCTTTGAAGTTTGGCAGCTGGTGGTCACATCCTTCAGCCCATCCTGTGAGGGGGAGGAGGTCACACCTTCTTGTTGTGGGTACACTACCACATCCAAGAGCTTGATTACAGTTAGGTGCTGTTGCTTGCCACATTCAGACTTATTTGGGTATAACCATTACATCCTTGAATATCAAGTTTGCAATTATCAATGCTTGTTAAATTTCTCCTTTATTATAACCAATGCTTGTTGATTATGCACTATTCCACCTGCTAAACTCGTGCCAAAACATGTGCTCTTCACAATGTGATCTGCAGTGAACATGTGCCACAATCAGGAGGATCATTGCTCATTTCCTTAACAGGCAACCAACTGCCTTTCTACCTGCTACAAATGTAACTGCCAAAATATGTCCTCTAAACATTGTGATCTGTATTGAACATGTGCCATGATCAGGAGGATAATTGTTCATTTCCTTAACAATCAATCAACTGCCAAAAGGCACATGTGCACATTTAATTATTTAAGGATGCTTGTGAGTCTAAGGAACTGCTTGGGTTCGTACCTATTGCTCCAGTCACCTGTCTCCAGTCAATTCAAGTTTCTTGTTCTCCAGCCTGCCTCCATTCGAGTTCCAGTGTTCCTCATTCTCTGACCAGCTTCCAGTCAAGTTCCAGCATTTCACGTCCCCCGGACAGCCTCCAGTTGAATTCTGGGGATCCTCACCCTCCAGTTGGCTTTCTGTGGAGTCCCAGCTCTCCTCTTCCATCTTCTGCTGACAAGCCCATATTTCCTGTAAAAGAGAGAAAAAAAGAAAGGTGAAAAAACCCAGTTTGGGTTCTTCCGCACTTTTCAAGCAAGTAACTTTACTTGAAGGTAAAGACAGATTAATCGCTTAATGCGCGCTGCACTAAAATCAGTGAAACAAAACAGAGCTCTGTCTTTTAAATAATTTATGACAACAAGAACTAGAATGATTTATCGTTTGGGTGGGAATCCAAGATACAGCTACACAGACATTAAGGAAAGACGTAGTTCCTGTAACAAGTGCTCACATGAGAATTAGGAGATTGGAAATGGAGTAAGTTTATCAAAACTATTATGGGCAAGAGATTACCCTAGAACACCAAGAAGCCCTTTAGTTGAATTGATTGTTTTTGAGTTTGGACATTGCTTCAGAGACTGTGAAAGCATTGTAAAAAGAGGAAGAGACTTTTTCAGCCTTATAGAAATGTATGTAAATAATGCAGTATGTGTTAACAATAACTCAGATTAAGCAATGTATAATTCCGCAATAGTTTATACGAGTTCAATATATTAATGAAGCAATTCTTTTGCAGCCCAAAATCCTAAAAACCAAGAACCCAGTATTTTCAGAAATCAGAAGCCTGATGCCCAACAAGACATGAAGTCCAGAGTCCAGCAGTCTGATTCTGCAGTCCACAAAGCAGATGCTTTGATATTCTGATATTTTCTCTTTTTCTCTTCTCAAAACACCTAACCCTTGAGGACTGGTGAGAGGGCAATGCACTCTTCATCGAGGTCACGTTAGTCTTCACCAAGATTGGGTAATTGTCATCACCCAATCTAAACACCTGGAATTCAGGTGAGTGGCACGCACAGAACAGAAAGCCAAGACACAACATTGAAATTCCTTTGGGGCGAAGTCACCAAGGATCATGAGTGTGTAACTGATTCAGATCATTTGCCCCCTACTGTGCAGTTGGCAGTTCTAGCAAAAAATTATGAGCAGCAAATCAAGAGCTCAGAGAGTCTCTAACACTTTCTACATCCTTCAAGCAATGGAGGGATCCCTCAGGTCCATGGGCCATTATTAACCCCCCCAAAATTTGGTACCCAACCCTCAACTTCCACTCCTGCTAATCCCTCTGACCAGAATCTACATGTAACAGTGACCACTCTGACATGTGTGCTGTATCCAACTCAGAAAAATGTACTGGGGATAGTTCTTGCTTTGCTGCTTTCCTGAGCCAAAGCCAATTGCATTTTTTGTGTAAACCTCAAATATTTATATCTGATTTTGCTAAGGCAGCTTTTGTAGTTTCCTATCTTGGTGGTGCTGCTGCCAATTGGTTCATTCCACTTATTGAAAACAATTATCCCATCCTATATAATTTTGCTGCATTTAAAGCAGCCTTAACGCAATTGTTTGTGAAACATGTTTGTATACAGTCTTGTGATAACTAATTATTAAATTCATGACAATGAATCAAGGGCCTCCACACTAACATTACTACTTTCAACAGGTTAATTACTGAGAATGGATGTCCTGAAGAAAAACGTACCTCACTTTTTTACAGAGGCCTGAGGGATGATTTAAAAGATAGTTTACTAGAAGATTGCTCTGAATTTATTGAGTTTGTAGTAAAATGAGATCATTGGTTAGGAAAAATGAAATCTGAATGTTCTCAGAATGAACCCAGGGTAGTTGTTTTAAAAACAGATAAAAAAGAGATTGAAGAAAAAGTACAGGAACCAGAACCCATGCAAATTTGGGGAGTTAGAGCTCCTTCATTGCTTAATGCACACTGCACTAAAGTCAATGAAGCAAAACAGAGCTCTGTCTTTTAATTTATTTATGACAACAAGAACTGGCATGAATTATCGTTTGGGTTGGAATCCAATATACTGCTACACAGACATTAAAGAAAGATTTATCTCTTGTAACAAGTGCTCCCTGAGAATTGGGAGATCGGAAATAGAGCAAGTTTATCAAAACTATTATTGTCAAGAGATTTACCCTGGAACACCATGAAGCCCTTTAGTTGAGTTGATTGTTTTTGACTTTTGACACTGCTACAGAGGCTCTGTGAAAGTATTTGTAAAAAGAGGAAGCGACTTGTTCAGACTTATGGAAACTTATGTGAAAAATGCACTACGTGTTAACAATAACTGGCATTATGCAATGTATAATTCTGCAATAGTTTATGCAAGTTCGATGTATTAATGATGTAATTCATTTGCAGCCCAGAATTCTAATACGAAGAACCGAGTATTTTCAGAAATCAGAAATCCTGATGCACAACAAGACACGCATTCAAGGATCCAGCAGTCCGATTCCACAGTCGTCAAAGCAGAAGCTGGTATTTTCTCAGTTTCTCTTCCCAAACCCCCTTCCCCTTGAGGAATAGCAAGAGGGCAATGTACTCTTCAATGCTGTCACGTTAGTCCTTACTGGGGTTGGTGAATTGTCATCGCCCCATTGGAACGCCTGGAATTCAGGTGAGTGGCTCGAAGACAGAACACTTCTCCCACCCAAGCCCCTTTTTGTAACTTTTCCTGGGAGCTAGTCACACTTCCTTGCAGGAGGGCAGCAGACTGCCAGGTGACAGTTGGAAATTAGCTCTCAAAGGGCTATTGCAGGCATTAGGCTTACAAATAGTAACTTTCTAAGGTCTCTATTTCTAAATAGACACATTTTGACTTTAGTATTATTTTGATTTCACTTTGAAAATGGTGGTTTGAAGTATTTGTCTAGCTAATGGCACTCTGAAGTTAGCCTTATTAAGTGTAATCAAGTAACCCAGTGTTTGCGATGGTAGAGCCAGGTTTGAAAAACTGGATTGGGGCATTTTTCACTGTAAAAACATGTACAGATATTAAACACATATGTCAGACTTTTGAACACTATGCACTGTGCCTTAGGCCTGGAAAGGCCTACGCTAGGGGTGGCTTACTATTATTTAAAAGGAATGTTTAGATCTGTCAAAAGGGTGATTTTGACAGGACAAATTGTCAGTTCTAAAACTGCTTAGCTATGTTGCTGTGGAAGGCTTAGCATCATCTTTCACATGGTCAATTTAGTGGTTGCACAAAAGGTGGTGCAGTCCACTAGTGCCATTCAACTTACACACCCTGAATACACAGGGTACCATCTACAAGGGACTTACAAGTAAGTTAAATGTGCCAATCATGGAGTATCTAATTGTACACGATTTTGGGGTCAGAACGCTGACTGTGGGACCTTCTTAGCAGGACCCCAGTACAATACAGTTGAAAAATTAGCCATATCAGTCCAGAAAAAGGGGTGTGACCATGCAGAACAAGGGACTTTCTTACAGTTTCCATAATAATTTTAAGACCGACAAGAATTGCTCTCCTGCAAGTTGATGAAAGTCCTAACAGATATTGTATAGTGCTCTCCTTATGTAGACAAGCTTCAGGGCTAATTTATCACACAATATATAGAGGGTCATTCTGACCCACCGACCACGGGAGCACCGCCAACAGGCTGGCGGTGCTCCAACGAGCATTCTGACCGCGGCGGTTCAGCCGCGGTCAGAAGCGGAAAGTCAGCGGTCTCCCGCTGACTTTCCGCTGCTCGTTTGAATCCTCCATGGCTGCGGAGCGCGCTCCGCAGCCATGAGGATTCTGACCCCCCCTACCGCCATCCTGTTCATGGCGGGAAAGCCGCCATGAACAGGATGGCGGTAGGGGGGGTCGCGGGGCCCCTGGGGGCCCCTGCCGTGCCCATGCCAATGGCATGGGCACGGCAGGGGCCACCGTAAGAGGGCCCCGCAAAGTATTTCAGTGTCTGCCTTGCAGACACTGAAATACGCGACGGGTGCCACTGCACCCGTCGCACCTTCCCACTCCGCCGGCTCGATTACGAGCCGGCATCCTCGTGGGAAGGTCGTTTTCCCCTGGGCTGGCGGGCGTTTTTTCAGCAACCGCCCGCCAGCCCAGGGGAAAACTTGTAATACCCGCCGCGGTCTTTTGACCGCGGCGCGGTATTTTGGACGGCGGCATCCTGGCGGGCGGCCTCCGCCGCCCGCCAGGATCATAATGAGGCCCATAATGTCTGAACATATTGATTTAAATATTGAGTGTGGTGCCAATTGGGATGCGTGGCTAATGGCATGCCATTATATTATCAGAAATGAAAAAAGAGGATAGATCCAAAGGCAAATGAACAGACATTTAACATACTGTTATGTACCCTATGTCTGTCTGCTGTGTGGTATCAGCGATGCAGGACATAGGTTGCTGGTGTAGCAGGTGGTGGGAGGGACAACAATAAAGATCAACAGTATAAATGCTAAGGCTACGTTTGACTACAATTGAAAGCCATTCCAAAACTCATTGAAAAAGCCCTGCTGTACTTCCCTGCCCCATCTGAAGCAACCAATCAGTTATAAAGAGTACTTGTTTAAAAAGAGGATTAAAATATTAATGATGGTACAACTTGTAGGACTTTATATGGCTTGTGCTAAAGGTTATTGTTTGTGGGTATAAATATGAAGCATGCCCAACCATGCTCATATAAATGAAGGAAAGATATGGGTGGGTAATTGTGTGTTTACTTTTAGTGTTAGAGAAACGAGGAGGGGTGATTAGAATCTTACCTTAATATTGTTATAAATGGCAGTCCATATAGAAGGCGGGATGCACTGTAGGGAGGACAGCCTCCTCAAAAGGGGTGGGTGAAAAAGATATTGATTCCAGTTTGCCATCCTGGAAGACTTCTGACTGCTGAATCATGGAAAATGTCTCATTCACTAGCCTCCTTTCATCTTGCCACTTCTTTTAATTACCCCCCTCCCAATGGTATGGATCTCTGCCCCCAATGCATTGACAGAGTCTGTCACCTTGTGCTGTAAGGCTGTCTTCTAAGTTCCACTGAGTCTGAATTAAGGCAGCCCATTTAATTGTAGTATTTTACCACAAATGTACAAGGAATGCCTTTTCCTTAGTGAAATGTATTCGCTCTTTAGGTGGGTGGTCTGCATGCTTCTAGCTGAATATATTGGTTGCAGGATCAGCACGAAGAAGTGGAAACAAACATATCTTATAGTGTGGGCAGTATTTTTGTGGTTGGAAGGGAATGAGTGTCAGTTGTGTGTGATTTGGTTCAAGTGTATGTAATTCTCCTTTTCCTTCAAAGCTGAGGACTCCACTCTAATTGCTGAGGTCTCTGAAAGTGTGTGAAATATAAAATGTGTTTCTAAGGTTACTTGTAGTAACTTTAATTTTTGAAATTACATGTATTTATACTCTAGCCACTAAACTGAAAGAGGCAGAGACTTGAAAGTCTACATTTTGCAGTAATTTTACACTTAACAATGGTGAATAGGCAAAATTAGTAAAGTTACTACAAAGTGTAAGAATGAAGTTACTGTAAGAACGTTCCGGAGGCGAGTTGGTTTTAAGTATTTAATTCCTTTATGAAGTATTGTTTCAAGCCCCTCACACCAAGAAACGTCTCGTCCCAGCCTCAGCTCCAACTGTCTCTCGAGCCGAAGTTCCCATTTAGAACTCTACACATAACATTCTATTAACACGCAAAGCAATCTATTAACATTCTAATACCCATTACTACACATCTCCCCCCAAAACACATATATATATATATATATATATATATATATATATATATATATATATATATATATATTAACTAGCGATAAAACATTTTGCTATACAACTCACAATGGAAATTGCAAATTCCCTCTAAAAAAAACCTTAACCTTATTAATGTACAAAATCTCTCAATTTCAATGGTGTTCTGATATTCCTTCCAAACCTTCCCATCCTTCCTCCAGAAATAGTATCTTTATGTTCATTTCCAGTACTTGTTTCCAGACTTTCCACTTCTCTTCCGATGATATTTTCCTCATGTTCATTCTCAGTTCTTGCTTCCTGACTTTCCACTTCTCCTCCGATGACATTTTCCTCACATAGATCGTCCATCCAGTTGTAATTCATCAATCTGCCACCCTCAGACTTTTCCTTACATTTAGCCAAGTGACTTAGATCAGACTCATTCTTGCATTTAGCCAAGCGGCTTAGATGCCACACCTTCCCATCACTCAACCGTGCTGAATTACAAAATAACTCGCTAACTACTAAAGGTTCGCTAAATCTACTTTCTCCCTTTAGTATCATACCATTTTTTTTAACTCTTACCCAGTCTCCCACCTTCACAGGCACCAATTTCACATTTTGTTTCCGATCGTAATTCAACGTATACATTTTTTTTGCTTCTAATTATTATTTTTTTACATTTTCTAAGGACCATTCAGAAACTTTTCCTTCCCGGAACCATGCACATTCCTTACTCACGGGTTCCCTACCTCTCATGATGACAAATGGACTTTTACCCGTACTACTACTAGGTGTTATCCTATATGCCCAAATCATTTTGAATATTTCAGTTTCCCAATTCAATCCACTACTTGTTGCTAATTGCATCGTACTCTTGATTACACGGTTAAACCGCTCAACTAAACCATTCCCTTCTGGATGGTATACAGAAGTCAATTTGTGTATAATTCCATTCCTTTGCAGAATTTTTTTGAAAGTATCAGCCATAAATTGAGGTCCGTTATCAGAAATTACACATCTTGGTAGACCTTCCTTAACAAATAACTTATCCAGAAACTTCACGACATCCTTACTCTGCACATTACCCGTGATTTTCACTTCCGGCCATTTAGAGAAATGATCCATTGCTACTATAATGAATTTCTTTTTACCCAGATCACTTTCAACCGGTCCCATGATATCGATACCAATTTTTTCCCATGGCAAATTTGGGCAAGGTACAGGAATTAATGGAGGTGTGAAAGTTTTCTGTGTTTTATCTGCATTGTCACACATGAGGCACTCTCTAACTAGTCTCTCCACCTGAACATCCAAGCCAGGCCACCAGTACATGTTCTTCACTCTCGCCTTGGTCTTAGAAATACCTAAATGCCCTTCATGGCACACACCCACAATTTTCGTGCGTAACAATTTTGGTGGTACAAACCTGCCACACCTCAAGAGAACATTTTGCTCTTCACTTACCTCATTACGAACTTCCCAAAAACTCTGTTCTGTTTCACTGAGAATTCTTTTATTCGGCCAACCAGAACGTACATCAGTCAATATCTTCTGCAATTCTTTGTCAGTCGCCATGGTTTTTTTCCATTCATCTATGTTGATACCATCCTGTCCTTCATCAAATAGTAATGCGACTTGCTCATCCTCCACAAACTTCTCATCCCCTTCATCCCTAGAAGCCAAAGGTAATGGTAACCGACTTAAAAAATCTGCCACCCTATTCTTGGTGCCAGGTATGTATTGTACTTCGTAGTTGAAATCTAAAAGTTTTACAGACATTCTGGCCAGTCTCGGGGAAGCATTTTGTAACCCCTTGCTAGTAAGAACTTTTGTCAAGGGCTTGTGGTCGCTTCTAACTATCACTCTAAGTCCCCATATGTATTGTCTGAAATGCACCAAAGCCCAAGAACACGCCAACATCTCTTTTTCTATTACTGAATATTTACTCTCTGCATCAGATAACGATCTTGAAGCAAAACCAACAATCCATTCTTCATTCACATCATTTATTTGTGATAAAACGGCTCCTAACCCTTTTGCACTGGCGTCCGTGGTGATAATAATTTTACTTAAAGGATCAAAACCTTTCAAGAAAGGAGCCTTACTAATCTCTAACTTCAGCTTATCAAATTCCTCCTGACAATTCCTGGACCAGACAAACTTAACTCTGGTCTTAAATAGTTGTGTAATGGCAAACGTTTTTTCAGAAAAATCCTTTATGAATTTTGAAACAAACTCAACCAGACCCAAAAAAGCACGTACTTCGTCCTTATTATGTGGCACGGGTGCCAACCTGACAGCTTCCACTAACTCTTCCTTTGGTTTTATACCATTCACACTAATTTCATGACCAAGGTATTTAACGCCTCTACAAGCAATCTTGCATTTGCCAAACTCTACAGTCAAACCTTTCATTTGAAACACGTCCAATACCAGATGTAATCATTCATCATGTTCTTCCTTTGTCTTCCCCATTATAAGTACATCATCTTGAAAGAACATGACACCATTTATACCCAATAATACGTCACTCATAATTCTCTGAAACATCGCAGCAGCAGAAGCTAGCCCAAAAGGTACCCTTGTGAATTGATAACAACTAAATGGTGTAATGAACGTTGTTAATTTTTTGCTATCAGAATCTAACTTAATTTGGTGATAAACTGATTTTAAATCAAGTGTAGAGAACCACCTCATACCCTTCGTGTAAGCAAACATTTCATTAATCTTCGGTAATGGATACTGATCAACTATTATACTATCATTCAAGCTTCGCAAGTCGACACACAATCTAATCTTACCATTCGCACGTTTCACAACAGCCAGTGGAGAAATCCATTCTGCTGATTCTACACGCTCTAGTATACCCTCATTTGTAAGTCTTTTAAGTTCACATAAAACTTCTTCTCTGATCGAGAAGGGTACGTATCGAACCTTATGAACTACTGGTTTGACACCACTTCTCAATACAATCTTATGAGTAAAGTTGTTCAAACAAACCACATTCCCTGAAAACACATTGGAATATTTGTGAACAATGTCATCACTATTAAGCACACTTTCCGTTGATAGTACAGGTTCGAAACTATTTGGGTTCAGGATTATATCTAATTTTCCTTGATCTTCCCACCCCAAGACCGAAGGACCTTTTTCTGAAATATACAATTTGCACATTGCCCTTTTACCTTTAAATTCGAATTCCATGTTTTTGTAACCAATAAAATGAATTCTCTCCCCAGTATAACTCTTCGCTTTCACATCCTGTAGGAAGTTGGCTCTGTATGTGCTATTTCAAAGTAAGGAATAGCATGCACAGAGTCCAAGGGTTCCCCTTAGAGGTAAGATAGTGGCAAAAAGAGATAGTACTAATGCTCTATTTTGTGGTAGTGTGGTCGAACAGTAGGCTTATCCAAGGAGTAGTGTTAAGCATTTGTTGTACATACACATAGACAATAAATGAGGTACACACACTCAGAGACAAATCCAGCCAATAGGTTTTTGTATAGAAAAATATCTTTTCTTAGTTTATTTTAAGAACCACAGGTTCAAATTCTACATGTAATATCTCATTCGAAAGGTATTGCAGGTAAGTACTTTAGGAACTTCAAATCATCAAAATTGCATGTATACTTTTCAAGTTATTCACAAATAGCTGTTTTAAAAGTGGACACAGTGCAATTTTCACAGTTCCTAGGGGAGGTAAGTATTTGTTAGGTTAACCAGGTAAGTAAGACACTTACAGGGCTTAGTTCTTGGTCCAAGGTAGCCCACCGTTGGGGGTTCAGAGCAACCCCAAAGTCACCACACCAGCAGCTCAGGGCCGGTCAGGTGCAGAGTTCAAAGTGGTGCCCAAAACACATAGGCTAGAATGGAGAGAAGGGGGTGCCCCGGTTCCGGTCTGCTTGCAGGTAAGTACCCGCGTCTTCGGAGGGCAGACCAGGGGGGTTTTGTAGGGCACCGGGGGGGACACAAGTCCACACAGAAATTTCACCCTCAGCGGCGCGGGGGCGGCCGGGTGCAGTGTAGAAACAAGCGTCGGGTTCGCAATGTTAGTCTATGAGAGATCTCGGGATCTCTTCAGCGCTGCAGGCAGGTAAGGGGGGGGTTCCTCGGGGAAACCTCCACTTGATCAAGGGAGAGGGACTCCTGGGGGTCACTCCTCCAGTGAAAGTCCGGTCCTTCAGGTCCTGGGGGCTGCGGGTGCAGGGTCTCTCCCAGGAGTCGGGACTTAGGATTCAAAGAGTCGCGGTCAGGGGAAGCCTCGGGATTCCCTCTGCAGGCGGCGCTGTGGGGGCTCAGGGGGGACAGGTTTTTGTACTCACAGTCTTAGAGTAGTCCTGGGGTCCCTCCTGAGGTGTTGGATCGCCACCAGCCGAGTCGGGGTCGCCGGGTGCAGTGTTGCAAGTCTCACGCTTCTTGCGGGGAGCTTGCAGGGTTCTTTAAAGCTGCTGGAAACAAAGTTGCAGCTTTTCTTGGAGCAGGTCCGCTGTCCTCGGGAGTTTCTTGTCTTTTCGAAGCAGGGGCAGTCCTCAGAGGATGTCGAGGTCGCTGGTCCCTTTGGAAGGCGTCGCTGGAGCAGGATCTTTGGAAGGCAGGAGACAGGCCGGTGAGTTTCTGGAGCCAAGGCAGTTGTCGTCTTCTGGTCTTCCTCTGCAGGGGTTTTCAGCTAGGCAGTCCTTCTTCTTGTAGTTGCAGGAATCTAATTTTCTAGGGTTCAGGGTAGCCCTTAAATACTAAATTTAAGGGCGTGTTTAGGTCTGGGGGGTTAGTAGCCAATGGCTACTAGCCCTGAGGGTGGGTACACCCTCTTTGTGCCTCCTCCCAAGGGGAGGGGGTCACAATCCTAACCCTATTGGGGGAATCCTCCATCTGCAAGATGGAGGATTTCTAAAAGTTAGAGTCACTTCAGCTCAGGACACCTTAGGGGCTGTCCTGACTGGCCAGTGACTCCTCCTTGTTTTTCTCATTATTTTCTCCGGCCTTGCCGCCAAAAGTGGGGCCTGGCCAGAGGGGGCGGGCAACTCCACTAGCTGGAGTGTCCTGCTGGGTTGGCACAAAGGAGGTGAGCCTTTGAGGCTCACCGCCAGGTGTGACAATTCCTGCCTGGGGGAGGTGTTAGCATCTCCACCCAGTGCAGGCTTTGTTACTGGCCTCAGAGTGACAAAGGCACTCTCCCCATGGGGCCAGCAACATGTCTCGGTTTGTGGCAGGCTGCTAAAACTAGTCAGCCTACACAGATAGTCGGTTAAGTTTCAGGGGGCACCTCTAAGGTGCCCTCTGGGGTGTATTTTACAATAAAATGTACACTGGCATCAGTGTGCATTTATTGTGCTGAGAAGTTTGATACCAAACTTCCCAGTTTTCAGTGTAGCCATTATGGTGCTGTGGAGTTCGTGTTTGACAAACTCCCAGACCATATACTCTTATGGCTACCCTGCACTTACAATGTCTAAGGTTTTGTTTAGACACTGTAGGGGTACCATGCTCATGCACTGGTACCCTCACCTATGGTATAGTGCACCCTGCCTTAGGGCTGTAAGGCCTGCTAGAGGGGTGTCTTACCTATACTGCATAGGCAGTGAGAGGCTGGCATGGCACCCTGAGGGGAGTGCCATGTCGACTTACTCGTTTTGTCCTCACTAGCACACACAAGCTGGCAAGCAGGGTGTCTGTGCTGAGTGAGGGGTCTCCAGGGTGGCATAAGACATGCTGCAGCCCTTAGAGACCTTCCTTGGCATCAGGGCCCTTGGTACTAGAAGTACCAGTTACAAGGGACTTATCTGGATGCCAGGGTCTGCCAATTGTGGATACAAAAGTACAGGTTAGGGAAAGAACACTGGTGCTGGGGCCTGGTTAGCAGGCCTCAGCACACTTTCAATTGTAAACATAGCATCAGCAAAGGCAAAAAGTCAGGGGGCAACCATGCCAAGGAGGCATTTCCTTACACAACCCCCCCCCAAACGAAAGAGGATGAGACTAACCTTTCCCAAGAGAGTCTTCATTTTCTAAGTGGAAGAACCTGGAAAGGCCATCTGCATTGGCATGGGCAGTCCCAGGTCTGTGTTCCACTATAAAGTCCATTCCCTGTAGGGAGATGGACCACCTCAACAGTTTAGGATTTTCACCTTTCATTTGCATCAGCCATTTGAGAGGTCTGTGGTCAGTTTGAACTAGGAAGTGAGTCCCAAAGAGGTATGATCTCAGCTTCTTCAGGGACCAAACCACAGCAAAGGCCTCCCTCTCAATGGCACTCCAACGCTGCTCCCTGGGGAGTAACCTCCTGCTAATGAAAGCAACAGGCTGGTCAAGGCCATCATCATTTGTTTGGGACAAAACTGCCCCTATCCCATGTTCAGAGGCATCAGTCTGCACAATGAACTGCTTAGAATAATCTGGAGCTTTTAGAACTGGTGCTGAGCTCATTGCCTGTTTCAGGGTGTCAAAGGCCTGTTGGCATTCCACAGTCCAGTTTACTTTCTTGGGCATTTTCTTGGAGGTGAGTTCAGTGAGGGCTGTCACAATGGATCCATATCCCTTCACAAACCTCCTGTAATACCCAGTCAAGCCAAGGAATGCCCTGACTTGAGTCTGGGTTTTTGGAGCTACCCAGTCCAGAATAGTCTGGATCTTGGGTTGGAGTGGCTGAACTTGGCCTCCACCTACAAGGTGGCCCAAGTAAACCACAGTTCCCTGCCCTATCTGGCATTTGGATGCCTTGATAGCGAGGCCTGCAGTTTGCAGAGCCTTCAAAACCTTCTTCAGGTGGACCAGGTGATCCTGCCAGGTGGAGCTAAAGACAGCAATATCATCAAGATAAGCTGTGCTAAAGGACTCCAAGCCAGCAAGGACTTGATTCACCAACCTTTGGAAGGTGGCAGGGGCATTCTTTAAACCAAAGGGCATAACAGTAAACTGATAATGCCCATCAGGTGTGGAGAATGCTGTCTTTTCTTTTGCTCCAGGTGCCATTTTTATTTGCCAGTACCCTGCTGTCAAGTCAAAGGTACTTAGAAATTTGGCAGCACCTAATTTATCAATGAGCTCATCAGCTCTTGGAATTGGATGGGCATCTGTCTTGGTGACAGAATTGAGCCCTCTGTAGTCCACACAAAACCTCATCTCTTTCTTTCCATCTTTGGTGTGAGGTTTGGGGACTAAGACCACTGGGCTAGCCCAGGGGCTGTCAGAGCGCTCAATTACTCCCAATTCCAGCATCTTGTGGACTTCCACCTTGATGCTTTCCTTAACATGGTCAGATTGTCTAAAGATTTTGTTCTTGACAGGCATGCTGTCTCCTGTGTCCACATCATGGGTACACAGGTGTGTCTGACCAGGGGTTAAGGAGAAGAGTTCAGGAAACTGTTGTAGGACTCTCCTACAATCAGCTTGCTGTTGGCCAGAGAGGGTGTCTGAGTAGATCACTCCATCTACTGTGCCATCTTTTGGGTCTGATGACAGAAGATCAGGGAGAGGTTCACTCTCTGCCTCCTGATCCTCATCTGTTACCATCAACAGATTCACATCAGCCCTGTCATGGAAGAGCTTAAGGCGGTTCACATGGATCACCCTCTTGGGGCTCCTGCTTGTGCCCAGGTCCACCAGGTAGGTGACCTGACTCTTCCTTTCTAGTACTGGGTAAGGGCCACTCCACTTGTCCTGGAGTGCCCTGGGAGCCACAGGCTCCAGAACCCAGACTTTCTGCCCTGGTTGGAACTCAACCAGTGCAGCCTTTTGGTCATACCAAAACTTCTGGAGCTGTTGGCTGGCCTCAAGGTTTTTGGTTGCCTTTTCCATGTACTCTGCCATTCTAGAGCGAAGGCCAAGTACATAGTCCACTATGTCCTGTTTAGGCTCATGGAGAGGTCTCTCCCAGCCTTCTTTAACAAGGGCAAGTGGTCCCCTTACAGGATGACCAAACAGAAGTTCAAAGGGTGAGAATCCTACTCCCTTCTGTGGCACCTCTCTGTAAGCGAAAAGCAGACATGGCAAGAGGACATCCCATCTCCTTTTGAGTTTTTCTGGGAGCCCCATGATCATGCCTTTTAATGTCTTGTTGAAACTCTCAACCAAGCCATTAGTTTGGGGATGGTATGGTGTAGTGAATTTATAAGTCACTCCACACTCATTCCACATGTGCTTTAGGTATGCTGACATGAAGTTGGTACCTCTGTCAGACACCACCTCCTTAGGGAAACCCACTCTGGTAAAGATACCAATGAGGGCCTTGGCTACTGCAGGGGCAGTAGTCGACCTAAGGGGAATAGCTTCAGGATACCTGGTAGCATGATCCACTACTACCAGGATATACATATTTCCTGAGGCTGTGGGAGGTTCTAGTGGACCAACTATGTCCACACCCACTCTTTCAAAGGGAACCCCCACCACTGGAAGTGGAATGAGGGGGGCCTTTGGATGCCCACCTGTCTTACCACTGGCTTGACAGGTGGGGCAGGAGAGGCAAAACTCCTTAACCATGTTGGACATATTGGGCCAGTAGAAGTGGTTGACTAACCTCTCCCACGTCTTGGTTTGTCCCAAATGTCCAGCAAGGGGAATGTCATGGGCCAATGTTAGGATGAACTTCCTGAACAGCTGAGGCACTACCACTCTCCTAGTGGCACCAGGTTTGGGGTCTCTGGCCTCAGTGTACAGGAGTCCATCTTCCCAATAGACCCTATGCGTTCCATTTTTCTTGCCTTTGGACTCTTCAGCAGCTTGCTGCCTAAGGCCTTCAAGAGAGGGACAGGTTTCTTGTCCCTTACACAGCTCCTCCCTTGAGGGTCCCCCTGGGCCTAAGAGCTCAACCTGATAAGGTTCAAGCTCCAAAGGCTCAGTTCCCTCAGAGGGCAGAACTTCTTCCTGAGAAGAGAGGTTCCCTTTCTTTTGCTGTGTTGTAGTTGGTTTCCCAACTGACTTTCCTGTTCTTTTGGTAGGCTGGGCCATTCTTCCAGACTCCAGCTCTACTTGTTCACCCTGTGCCTTGCATTGTGCTCTTGTTTTCACACACACCAGTTCAGGGATACCCAGCATTGCTGCATGGGTTTTTAGCTCTACCTCAGCCCATGCTGAGGACTCCAGGTCATTTCCAAGCAGACAGTCCACTGGGATATTTGAGGAGACCACCACCTGTTTCAGGCCATTGACCCCTCCCCATTCTAAAGTAACCATTGCCATGGGATGTACTTTTCTCTGATTGTCAGCGTTGGTGACTGTGTAAGTTTTTCCAGTCAGGTATTGGCCAGGGGAAACCAGTTTCTCTGTCACCATGGTGACACTGGCACCTGTATCCCTCAGGCCCTCTATTCTAGTCCCATTAATTAAGAGTTGCTGTCTGTATTTTTGCATGTTAGGCGGCCAGAGAGCTAGTGTGGCTAAATCCACCCCACCCTCAGAAACTAGAGTAGCTTCAGTGTGGACCCTGATTTGCTCTGGGCACACTGTTGATCCCACTTGGAGACTAGCCATACCAGTGTTACCTGGATGGGAGTTTGGAGTGGAACCTTTCTTGGGACAGGCCTTGTCTCCAGTTTGGTGTCCATGCTGTTTACAGCTATGACACCAGGCCTTTTTGGGATCAAAGTTTTTACCCTTGTACCCATTGTTTTGTGAAGAGGCTCTGGGCCCACCCTCCTGTGCAGGTTTTTGGGGGCCTGTAGAAGACTCTTTACTATTTTTAGTTTTGGTTGTCTCATCACTCTTCCCCTGGGGAGTCTTTGTGACCCCTTTCTTTTGGTCACCCCCTGTTGAAGTCTTGGACACCCTTGTCTTGACCCAATGGTCCGCCTTCTTTCCCAATTCTTGGGGAGAAATTGGTCCTAGGTCTACCAGATGCTGATGCAGTTTATCATTGAAACAATTACTTAACAGGTGTTCTTTCACAAATAAATTGTACAGCCCATCATAATTACTTACACCACTGCCTTGAATCCAACCATCTAGTGTTTTCACTGAGTAGTCAACAAAGTCAACCCAGGTCTGGCTCGAGGATTTTTGAGCCCCCCTGAACCTAATCCTGTACTCCTCAGTGGAGAATCCAAAGCCCTCAATCAGGGTACCCTTCATGAGGTCATAAGATTCTGCATCTTTTCCAGAGAGTGTGAGGAGTCTATCCCTACACTTTCCAGTGAACATTTCCCAAAGGAGAGCACCCCAGTGAGATCTGTTCACTTTTCTGGTTACACAAGCCCTCTCAAAAGCTGTGAACCACTTGGTGATGTCATCACCATCTTCAAATTTTGTCACAATCCCTTTGGGGATTTTTAACATGTCAGGAGAATCTCTGACCCTATTTATATTGCTGCCACCATTGATGGGTCCTAGGCCCATCTCTTGTCTTTCCCTTTCTATGGCTAGGAGCTGTCTCTCTAAAGCCAATCTTTTGGCCATCCTGGCTGACAGGAGGTCATCTTCACTGAGAGCATCCTCAGTGATTTCAGAAATGTGGGACCCTCCTGTGAGGGACTCACTATTTCTGACTAACACAGTTGGAGACAGGACTTGAGGGGTCCTGTTCTCCCTATTTAGGACTGGAGGAGGGACATTGGCCTCCAAGTCACTAATTTCTTCCTCTGTGATGTCATCATCAGAGGGGTTGGCTTTTTCAAACTCTGCCAACAGCTCCTGGAGCTGAATTTTGGTAGGTCTGGAGCCAATGGTTATTTTTTTGATATTACAGAGAGACCTTAGCTCCCTCATCTTAAGATGGAGGTAAGGTGTGGTGTCGAGTTCCACCACCTGCATCTCTGTATCAGACATTATTCTGCTAAGAGTTGGAATACTTTTTTAAGAATCTAAAACTGTTTCTAGATTCTAATTCAAACTTTTAACAAACTTTTAAACTCTAAAAAGACAATGCTAAACAGGGACTTAACACACAAGGCCCTAGCAGGACTTTTAAGAATTTAGAAAACTTTCAAATTGCAAAAATGAATTTCTAATGACAATTTTGGAATTTGTCGTGTGATCAGGTATTGGCCGAGTAGTCCAGCAAATGCAAAGTCTTGTACCCCACCGCTGATCCACCAATGTAGGAAGTTGGCTCTGTATGTGCTATTTCAAAGTAAGGAATAGCATGCACAGAGTCCAAGGGTTCCCCTTAGAGGTAAGATAGTGGCAAAAAGAGATAGTACTAATGCTCTATTTTGTGGTAGTGTGGTCGAGCAGTAGGCTTATCCAAGGAGTAGTGTTAAGCATTTGTTGTACATACACATAGACAATAAATGAGGTACACACACTCAGAGACAAATCCAGCCAATAGGTTTTTGTATAGAAAAATATCTTTTCTTAGTTTATTTTAAGAACCACAGGTTCAAATTCTACATGTAATATCTCATTCGAAAGGTATTGCAGGTAAGTACTTTAGGAACTTCAAATCATCAAAATTGCATGTATACTTTTCAAGTTATTCACAAATAGCTGTTTTAAAAGTGGACACAGTGCAATTTTCACAGTTCCTAGGGGAGGTAAGTATTTGTTAGGTTAACCAGGTAAGTAAGACACTTACAGGGCTTAGTTCTTGGTCCAAGGTAGCCCACCGTTGGGGGTTCAGAGCAACCCCAAAGTCACCACACCAGCAGCTCAGGGCCGGTCAGGTGCAGAGTTCAAAGTGGTGCCCAAAACACATAGGCTAGAATGGAGAGAAGGGGGTGCCCCGGTTCCGGTCTGCTTGCAGGTAAGTACCCGCGTCTTCGGAGGGCAGACCAGGGGGGTTTTGTAGGGCACCGGGGGGGACACAAGTCCACACAGAAATTTCACCCTCAGCGGCGCGGGGGCGGCCGGGTGCAGTGTAGAAACAAGCGTCGGGTTCGCAATGTTAGTCTATGAGAGATCTCGGGATCTCTTCAGCGCTGCAGGCAGGTAAGGGGGGGGTTCCTCGGGGAAACCTCCACTTGATCAAGGGAGAGGGACTCCTGGGGGTCACTCCTCCAGTGAAAGTCCGGTCCTTCAGGTCCTGGGGGGTGCGGGTGCAGGGTCTCTCCCAGGTGTCGGGACTTAGGATTTAAAGAGTCGCGGTCAGGGGAAGCCTCGGGATTCCCTCTGCAGGCGGCGCTGTGGGGGCTCAGGGGGGACAGGTTTTTGTACTCACAGTCTTAGAGTAGTCCTGGGGTCCCTCCTGAGGTGTTGGATCGCCACCAGCCGAGTCGGGGTCGCCGGGTGCAGTGTTGCAAGTCTCACGCTTCTTGCGGGGAGCTTGCAGGGTTCTTTAAAGCTGCTGGAAACAAAGTTGCAGCTTTTCTTGGAGCAGGTCCGCTGTCCTCGGGAGTTTCTTGTCTTTTCGAAGCAGGGGCAGTCCTCAGAGGATGTCGAGGTCGCTGGTCCCTTTGGAAGGCGTCGCTGGAGCAGGATCTTTGGAAGGCAGGAGACAGGCCGGTGAGTTTCTGGAGCCAAGGCAGTTGTCGTCTTCTGGTCTTCCTCTGCAGGGGTTTTCAGCTAGGCAGTCCTTCTTCTTGTAGTTGCAGGAATCTAATTTTCTAGGGTTCAGGGTAGCCCTTAAATACTAAATTTAAGGGCGTGTTTAGGTCTGGGGGGTTAGTAGCCAATGGCTACTAGCCCTGAGGGTGGGTACACCCTCTTTGTGCCTCCTCCCAAGGGGAGGGGGTCACAATCCTAACCCTATTGGGGGAATCCTCCATCTGCAAGATGGAGGATTTCTAAAAGTTAGAGTCACTTCAGCTCAGGACACCTTAGGGGCTGTCCTGACTGGCCAGTGACTCCTCCTTGTTTTTCTCATTATTTTCTCCGGCCTTGCCGCCAAAAGTGGGGCCTGGCCGGAGGGGGCGGGCAACTCCACTAGCTGGAGTGTCCTGCTGGGTTGGCACAAAGGAGGTGAGCCTTTGAGGCTCACCGCCAGGTGTGACAATTCCTGCCTGGGGGAGGTGTTAGCATCTCCACCCAGTGCAGGCTTTGTTACTGGCCTCAGAGTGACAAAGGCACTCTCCCCATGGGGCCAGCAACATGTCTCGGTTTGTGGCAGGCTGCTAAAACTAGTCAGCCTACACAGATAGTCGGTTAAGTTTCAGGGGGCACCTCTAAGGTGCCCTCTGGGGTGTATTTTACAATAAAATGTACACTGGCATCAGTGTGCATTTATTGTGCTGAGAAGTTTGATACCAAACTTCCCAGTTTTCAGTGTAGCCATTATGGTGCTGTGGAGTTCGTGTTTGACAAACTCCCAGACCATATACTCTTATGGCTACCCTGCACTTACAATGTCTAAGGTTATGTTTAGACACTGTAGGGGTACCATGCTCATGCACTGGTACCCTCACCTATGGTATAGTGCACCCTGCCTTAGGGCTGTAAGGCCTGCTAGAGGGGTGTCTTACCTATACTGCATAGGCAGTGAGAGGCTGGCATGGCACCCTGAGGGGAGTGCCATGTCGACTTACTCGTTTTGTCCTCACTAGCACACACAAGCTGGCAAGCAGGGTGTCTGTGCTGAGTGAGGGGTCTCCAGGGTGGCATAAGACATGCTGCAGCCCTTAGAGACCTTCCTTGGCATCAGGGCCCTTGGTACTAGAAGTACCAGTTACAAGGGACTTATCTGGATGCCAGGGTCTGCCAATTGTGGATACAAAAGTACAGGTTAGGGAAAGAACACTGGTGCTGGGGCCTGGTTAGCAGGCCTCAGCACACTTTCAATTGTAAACATAGCATCAGCAAAGGCAAAAAGTCAGGGGGCAACCATGCCAAGGAGGCATTTCCTTACACATCCGTACTATCTAGCTTGTCACCATAGGTTTCTTTGAATTTTTCTAACCATAATTTATTTTCTATTATAGAGAAAGGCGAACCAGAATCAACTGTTACTTTGACAGTAATACCACCCATGCACAACTTGCATACAGGTTTTTTTTTCAATGTTTGCTCTATATTCAGTAAATCATATTCTATGCAAAAGACTCCACTTTCATCGTCCCTCTCCTCTTGACAATCCGAATCATTCTCTTCTTCGATAAACTTAATATTTCCTTTTTCAGAACTTTTGCACACTCTTGCAAAATGCCCAATGCGACCACATATTGAACATTTCGGATTTTTTGCTGGACATTTCTTATTATCAGCAAAATGTTCAGCACTACCACACCTATAAAAATTTTTTTGATTATGTTGATCACGTTGTTCCTTCTGTTTAAAGCGTACTCCCTTCAAGTCATTTTTGCAGCTAGACTTTTCTTTAGTGATCAAAACTTGTTTAGTATCTCTCATATCCTCTTCAATGGCTTTGACGCATCTACCAGTAAGTTCCGCTTTTTTAACTAGCGCAATAACTTCTTTTAATGGCACCTCACCATTTACCCACAATTTGTCTTGAATGTTAGAATTACTGGTGTGCATAACTATTTGATCACGTATGAATTCTTCTTGTAATCCTCCAAATCTACACGTTTTAGCCAAGTTTCTAAGAGCGGATACATACTCTTCAACAGATTCAGACTTAAACTGTTTCCTTTGAAAAAATTTGAATCGGTCCACTGCTACACAAACTGTCGGAGAGAAATGAGCGTCCAAATCCTCTAACGCTTGGGTAAATACATCTCCATTATCAGCATCGCTCCTAGTTTTTTTTTCTATCTCATTGTACAACTTCAAACCTCCAGGTCCAATGCAATGCAATAAAATTTTCTTTTTTTTCTCAGCAGAAAATTTCTCTTCCTCGAAAGTATCAATGTAATTACAAAAATATTTTCTCCATTCTTGCCATCTCATGACAGGCTCTCCTTTCGCTAAAAGAAATGGTTGGGGTGCGTGTAAATTCAGACTAGACATTTTTTTTTTTTCATTTATATGCTCCTCTAATAAACCTTCAATGAGCCAGGAAATAACTGTGAAACGTATGGTTTATAAAAACTCTACTCAAGCTTGAAAGCGTGTTGTTAACATGAGTCTTGGTTCAATTGTTTAGTATCTCAAAAGTTTATTTTAATTCCAAGCGCATCGTCACACGTAGGCTCAAAAGTTTATTTTAATTCCAAGCGCGTGGTAACAACCACTGTGCGCGCTCCAGATTTTTCAAAAGACGCACAAACAGCTGACACAGCGCGCCCAGGATGATATTGCAGGAGCGTGCCCGTGCTATGATGCTGCTCGAGCTGTGCCGAAACAGCGCAGGCTGAGCAGAAAAGCGGAGTGAGGAGGGGTGTGCCACTCACCAGGATCCGGAAACAAGAAACAAGAATTAATAGAAGACACCTCCCAGAGTGTCCTACGGTATGAAAGACACGAAGAAGCAGCAGGTATCCATCCGGATGGACCTGAAGGAAGGTGGTGGTGTGGGGGGCTGACCTTTTACCTCGTCGCCAATTTCTGTAAGAACGGTCCAGAGGCGTGTTGGTTTTAAGTATTTAATTCCTTTATGAAGTATCGTTTCAAGCCCCTCACACCAAGAAACGTCTCGTCTCAGCCTCCGCTCCAACTGTCTCCCGAGCCGAAGTTCCCATTTAGAACTCTACACATAACATTCTATTAACACGCAAAGCAATCTATTAACATTCTAAAACCCATTACTACAGTTACACATGGAAATATTGTGTACAGTTACCTTTTTGAATGGCCCCATAGTGTAGGAATAGCAAAGGGTTTACACCTTTGTGGGGGAGTATTGGTAATAGCTGATCCCTTCTAAACCCCTCCTTACTTTTCCAAACCCCTCACATTTAGTAATAGACGTTCCTCATTTTTTCACCCCATCCCTCTCACATTTACTACTAAGTGCGAAACTTACATGTGTATAAATCGCCCCAATTAAATCACTGGAGTGTTGAAGGTAGAGATTTTAACACTTAGGTTAGTGAATTGCATTTTGTAATGAGTAAGTAGTATTACTAAAGTGCTACTTTATGTGCTACTAAATGCAGTTTGGGAATTTGTGTCTAGGAATTCCTCTATCTAAAACTAGAACATGTGAAAGAGACATGTCTATGAGATTTGGTACCCCTGAGCCCAGTGCTTAATTTGTGCTTGTTGTTTCCAGTGCGGTGTACCAGCACTATTTTAGAGGACCGATGCTTATTTCTCTACCTTGAACATTTACTGCGAGCAAAAGACACATATGGGAAAGACAGAGGAAGAATAAAACGAAATGCATCACATTGGGAGAGACCAGAAAGCTGCAAGAGTGAGCTGAAGGGGCAGGGAGTGGCTTTAAATGGATTGAAGAGGCCCTAAATGGCTTCAGGATCACGCTGCCTCAATATTCCTTGTCCGCACATTTAATTGCAACAGCTGCGTGTTTAAGAGGAGGGCTTTGGGCACCAGCACAATTTTGTTTACAGATTAAGCACTGCCTAGGCCCTTAAACTCCTCAACCCTTTCATGATCCCATTAAGATCGTACAGTGTGCAGTACTCCCTTGCAGTGGCCACTAACTGGTCAGTAGCTTTTACTTAACCCTCCTGCTTTAGAAACAGTGGTTGGCTGATACAAGTATTGTTCTATACTGCTCCTGCATTCCATCATCTTCATTCAATCACTGAAAGTAGTGAAATGTACCTAGGTGGGCAATATTTGGCTTCATAAATCAGTTGTCTGACATAGTGGCAACTATAACAGTAGTTGTAAAACTAGATGAGCCATTTAATACCAAGATATACTAAATATTAAAACCTAAGCTGCCATGCTAGTTCTTTTAAACGTCACTAGTTGTAATGGGTATATCTCGAGGTCCTCGTGGCACTCGAGCTAGGCAAACACAAATGACAGTACCAGCAGTTCTGAAAGGGAAAGTAGTGACAATTAGGCAAGAGTAGTACTGGTAACAGCCTTGTACCCCTCCAAAAAGATGTGTGATCTGATGTACTCCCTCCAGAGTTCACGTCAGGTTCAGACACCATTATTTCCCCTCCATCTTGCTTTATGCACCTAGGTACAGTTTCAGACCGTGACCCAGTGCTTAATTTGTGCTTGTTGTAACAGGTGCTGAGTACCGGCGCTTATTTTTGCGGGGCGCGGCTTATTCTTCTGCTTCAAGCATTTGCTGCGAGCAAAAGACACATATGGGAAAGACAGAGGAAGGGGAAAAAAGATGAAGCGTCACAAAGAGAGAAAACAGAAAGCTGCTAGAGTGAGCTGAAGGGGCAGGGAGTGGCTTTATATAGATTGAAGAGGCCCGGGTGGCTTCAGGATTACGCTGCCTCATTATTCCCTGTTCCCACATTTAATTACAGAAGCCGCATGTTTAAAAGGAGGGCTTTGAGCACGGGCACGTTTTTGTTTACAAATTAAGCACTGCCATGACCTAATCGGGCATGCACTGTTTGAGGACCAAGGGCTGTCCCTCTTGGCCATCTAGTATACCAATTGAACATGCTATTATATGTCTCCATGCCTTCAGGATGATCACTTCCAACCTTGGCCTTTCATTTAAGAACCAGTGTTTTCTAGGAGTTGTTGTCCCGGCTCCATTAATTAAACCAGTTAGACTGAAATTTTAGATTACAATGGTTTATAGACTTAACAATTGTGTTCTGATTTAGTGTCCCTCATGGGACAGTGAGATCTTCTAATCTTAAAATGGAGGGAAACAGTACTTTGTAGGTCAGCGCTTCATAACCTTTTGACATCTGTGAACACCCACTGAATCACCACGGGAACCCAGTGGCTCAGCACAAGAAATTCCATGATTTGAACCTCAAAACAGCGCACATCAATAAAAAAAAAAAACAAGAGAACATTAAACACATCTACAAATGATGAAATATTTGTAATTAACTCAAAAGCAAAAAGTACACCAAAATGTCAAATATTTATTGTAATGGGAAGGGGAAGCCTTTCACAATTTGGTATAATTTCGAACATTTGAAGCCACATGCTAGACTCTAACACATCACTTTTACTTTTTATACTCCTAATGAATATTCTCTTTTTATTCGCACATATCAGTATTCCTATTGTGGTTACCTATTATCCTTACGAGTTAATATTTGCTGTAATTGTGCTGTTCCCACGAATCAATCTGTGGATACCAAAAATATTTTTTGCCTTCAATTTTAAATTCTGACACATTTACAGAGATGTACAGATTTTCAAATTTATATTTTCTTTTTTCGGATATTTGATCTTTATTACTTTGCTAATAGTTTTTTAATTTTGTAAACAGTAACAGACCCCCTGAGTAGTTGTTGCAGACCCCGTGTTAAAACCGGTGTAGGCTACAGTGGTCACCTTTAAATTGACTTACAAAATGAAGGGTAACCACTATGTACTAAAGATGAGAACACATCTATACCTTCAAGCAGCATTCTGTAAAAAACCGAACTTGGCATGGGCAGATATAGTTTAAAATGGTTTAATTTCATGGTTTTATTAAAATCTACAAGTCTAAAACATTCAACACTGACTGTCACTATTTTAGGACATACATTCTGCACACACATTCTAGCAACCTGATTGGCTCTTTGCTGATATCCGTGGTTTCGAAGGAAACTTTTTATAAAATTGTATACTCAACTGAAATTCACTCTAAGCAAAGGGAGCTGTGACCAATTGCCTTGCAACTGCTTTCCGCATGGTTTTACCTTTTATATTTGGTGTTTTTGAAATTCATTGTAGAATGAAATATTAGACTGATCAGCTGAAAGCTCAGCACTGATTGCACGACTGCGCTTCATAGAAAGTATTTTATTCTACAAATCATCATGGAAAGCGGTAAGATAGCAATGGTGAGAAGAGCTGTGGTGCAAGCAAGCAAAATGATCCCCCGTCCAATGGATCGGTAGCAAAGTGCATCCATAATTGGGTTTGAGTGGGCCCAGATCTGACTGCAACTACTGCACCATTGATAGTAACGATTCTAAACCAAACTTAGAATGCAATATTAGCATCTTTGGGCATTTTTTGGGGTTTGGTAGACGGGATACTCCGTCAACACATGTATTTCTCCCACCTGCGGTATTACAAGTGTCATTGGCTATAATGCACAAACACCCACCATGCTTGTGATGGTGGGCGTCTGCGCAACTCTAAATAAGGCTGTTATTACCTGGCCTCCAAGTTCCTTGTCCGTGCTTGCAAGTGCTTAGCCTTTTCAGTTGGCTGCACACGACACATCTGTGCCTGTAGATTCGCCTCACTGCAAGCTTATTGCCGAACATCCACCTGAGCCAGAGTAGCCTGAGACTAGGACTGTGGAGAGAGGCCTTCAATGTGAGACAAGGACCGAGATGCAGTGGAGCACTCCAGTATATCTGCTGAAATGCTCTTTTCTTTCTCTTCCGATGGGCTGATTCACAAATTGTTTTTTCATATGGGGAGGTTCCTACTAAGTGGTGACAGCACTATAGGCATGGCTACTGAAATTATGCAATTGAGCGTCACCAGCCTTTTTTCACTTAATCATAGATTTTCCACATTTGCTACACAATCCATCATTTGTTGCATAATCTGCAGATTTTAACAAAAAAAAATGTTTCTAGCTCAAACGATTCAAAAGTTACTAAAAAGGCAACTGCATGAGTTGCCATGCAATGGCATGCCCTTTGCAAAAGTTGACTGGTCACACTTCTGTTGTGTATTGCTATATTTGAGTTCAGAGTTGAGAATGAGGTGCAACCAATGCCCAGACTGTTAACAAGTGTTAAATTGTTAAAAATGATTAATCAATACTAACATAAAATGTGCTGCATTACACAGCATGATTCATCTTTTCTAGCCACATAATTAATTTAGCCCATCATGCCACAAACCAAAGATGGGACAAAAAACAGGAAGGGTTATATGGTCCAATGCACCAGTTTCCCTACACAAACTTGTGTCAAACACTGAAATGCACTATTCCAAGAAATAAAGGCTCTGTTCTACCTAATGGGGTAGGGGTGTTTTAGTCCCCACAAGCATTAGCTGTTTGGGAACAATAGCCCTCACTCACCTTTAGGTGAAATGCTTCATCATCCGGCCATGCTCCTCGTCAGGCCGGCACTGCAATGCCTGACGGGCCCATCTAGTATAATGATCTGGTTGGATGGCGGAGTGTGTATCTACTACTCCAACTTTTGGTGTATGTATGAAAAAACTGTGTGTGGGTACTTACTACACTACAGAACAAATGGTCAACATATGTCTCACCTACAAAAAGTCTCAAAGATGTAGTGGCCATTCATCAGGACCTACTCTAACTCCTAAACCTCACTAAGAAAGTAAAAATACTCCTTTCCACCTAGGCTAGTGATAAATCTACACTAGAATTGTGTGCTGCAAAATTAAGGGACCTGATTGGAAAAAAACAAACATGATTACTTAGTAAATAATTTCTCACATATTTGTGAACACCCATTTCACCCTAACAGTAAGTGTCACAGGTATAAGTGGATATTGAAAGCCATACTCATGCATAACGTGGGGTGTATTGTGAAAATGTAAGCATGCATAAAACACCCATTTACAAATAATTTTTGTAATACTTAAAGCGGTACTCCTGTAGTAATATTTTATGTATACTTATGTCCCTTTTTAATTGGCCCCAAAACCTCAAAAATTGAAACAAAATGGGAAATATTCAGGACATTTTCATAGCCAATTAGTGGAGCTAGAAAGGTCTGCCTCTATGCACTTTCACTAATAGTGAGTTGGGCATTTTGGGCCTGCTTCAGAAAAACATATATGAAAGAGTGCTCCTGTAGTACTACTTCTCTGACTCAAAAATGCTTTAGTGAATCAGCCACATGAGTTGCTACTCACACACAGGGCCTCTGCAGCAGGGATTTTCATGACAGCAGCTTTTAGATCTTCTCTAGGCTGTGGTCACAGTACTGCGCATGCACCTACAAGATCCGGAGAATTAATAGGAACAGGCTTTTGTGAATAGCAAGGGCTGTTCTACAGCAGAAGGCAGTCTCCGGCAGTCTTTGGTGATTGTTTTGACCAGGAAGGCTGCTATTGAAATTATGGAAATTTGATGGCTTTAATGCAGAGCTACAAGCAATGAATGCAATCAGGGACTACTTTTTACAACCATCACCCATTAAAAATGTTAGCACTAAAAATGTACTATACTGTGTGCCGGTCCCACAATGTGCAGGACAACCCAGCAGGGCAATGCTCAAAGAGGGTTTTCCTAGACAAGCAAATGGCTGAAGCGAGGTGCCCCAAGTCTCTTTCTGCATGGTATATGTTGTATATTGTTTGTGATGTGCGGTGTGGTGTGAGGTGTGTGTCTGTGTTTGTAAGTGGTGTGTGTAGTTTGGGTCAACATGAGATCTTGTCAGACAGCTAAAGCTGCCTATACCAAGACCTAAAATATATAATGATAAAGCATTCCTTTTTTATCATGTCCACAAGCCAGAGCTCTTTTGCTTTTTTTTTTACTTTTGAGATATAAAGTTGATAGATTCACCTAATGTACTAATGGCACTGCTTCATGGGATTTAGGCCCTCCTTTGAAAGTCAATGAAGGAGAGTGCCAATACTAAGAGCCCCAGTATAAAGCGATTGATTGCACATGTTTTAACCATGGGTGTGGGGTACAGTGGAATATGTAAGTCATACATTTGTTCATCATGACCATATAGGTGTTATTCAAATTAGAATTTACCTTAAAAAGAAAAAGACAAGACTCATCTGGCAAAAGAGGAAACAGTTCATTTAATGAAACATTACGGCAAGAAGGTCATATACAGAACTGGGGTCTAATGACTGTCTCTTGGTGTACATAGGATTGAATAAAGTTTCATATATTTCTCTTAGAGCAATAAACCATGAAATGTGAACAGTTGTCATGGAGTCAAAGTCACAATTCCAGATTGTAAATGCAGGTGGGTGTCGTCCTGGCATGGACACAGAGTGAGCCAGCGAGTACGTGTCCAGATGTCTGGTTTGAGAGGTATTGTTCATGGCGTGTGCTGTGTCCTGGATAGCTAACTGTACCTAACTACATGTGGCATATAACTGTATGGTGTTTTGGCAATGCACGATCCCTCTTACCAAGTCTGCTTTTTTGGATCCAGTCTCCGGGGACTATTTAGTGCCTATCTATGGGATCTGATCTAAGTTTTCATGTTATGCATTTGGCTGCTGGCTGAATGTTACCCCACGTGTGACCTGCCAGTCATTAACCCTCAGGCCTGGGTATCAGAGCCTTCCTGACCATGTACCTATGTGCTGGGGTTGATGGAGAGTTCACAAAGGGGGAATCTAACAGTGGTGATGTGACTATGTTTGTGTTTGAAAATGTGTTGTTTGTGTATTAAAATGTTTTGATGTTGTGTGCATCTTCATTGATCAATCCAATATCGACTTTCCCCCCTCTAGTTGAATCCTAAACTACACCATCAAACCCACAAGTTTTGACAGTCTTATTGTCGGTGCCTTGTTTTCTCACCTTTCCCAAAACGGGCCCAGGGGCCAGAAACTCTGGTCTTTTTTCTAATAGCACTTATTTTGACCCATCTGAGGCTAGGGGGCTGACCAAATTTTGCAAACACAAAGCACCTTTAGATTACAGGTCAGATTGGGAGTGTGAGGTATGCAATTGGAAATTATGCGCTCCCCTGGCCCTGAAGGAAGTCCAAGCGAAACGCAGTAGCATGGTGAAGTTAGGGAACTCAAATAAGCGGTGTAAGATAGCTTATGCTAAGCCATTTTGTCAGGCATTGGTCAATGCTCGGTCACTTCCTAAACCTAAATTAGAAATTAGGGAGATGCTTGAAGCTTGGCAGATTGATTGTCTTTTTCTAACAGAAACATGGGGTAAGTTAGAGTCTGATCCATATTTTATTGAAGCAACTCCCCCGGGGTATATGCATTATAGATTGGATATACCTGTGGGTCGGGGAGGTGGTCTGGCTATTATTTGCCGGACTATGTTCTCCTGTATTTGGATGAATATTCCTTCTGAAACATGTGAAGCAATGGCATTTAAGATTTCACAGAAAGACCAGGCGTTTCTTCAGGGGTTATTGATCTACAGACCACCTGGTTCTTTTGTAAAACTTTTTCAATCCTGGGTGTCTCTCTTGGAACCTATGGTTATGTCTTCCAAGGCAATCATATTAGGAGATTTTAATATTCATTTTGATGAATCCTCAAATCCAATGGTTCAGGAATTCCTTGATCTTATGATAGCTTTGGACTGGATTCTTAAAGTTTCATCTGCCACACACATAATCAGTCATATATTGGATGGGGTTTTTGCGCGTACTGATCTACGGATGGAGTTAACTAATTTTCAGTTAAGCTGGACTGACCATCATCTCCTGCTATTTAAAATTGCGATGAACCACCCTCCCCCTTTTTGTAACAGGGAGAATCAAGTAATTAGACCATGGAAACAGATCAAACAGGAAGAACTGGTACCGGCCCTGGACAAGGGTTGGGTTAGGGACAACAAGCGGTCCATGCCCCTACTAGGAAGTTTCTATCAGGGTCAAGAGACTGTTATGTTTCAATTGGCTCCTCCCAAGACCCTTAGGCCTACTAGTCGGAACAAGTTGAATCAACCATGGTTTACTAGTGAATTGAAATCTCTTCAGAGGAAATGTCGTCAACTTGAGTGACGCTGGAAATTGAATCCTGGCCCAGAGGAAATGGACTTACTTAAGTCTACTTTTAAAATCTATAAAGCGGCGCGTTTCAAGGCCAAATCTACCTTCTATACGGCTAAGGTTCAGGGGGCCTTGAATGCTCAGAGGGAGCTTTTTAAGGTGATCAAGGAATTATCTACTCCCTCCAGGCCACCTGAACTAGTAAATTCACAAGTGTTCTGTGATAAGGTAGCAAAGCATTTTGAGAATAAGATTCTCTGTTCCCATGCTAACTTTGTCTCTCCTGAGGAAGGTAGGGAGCCAATCTCTTCGACCTCCTCTGATCCTATAGCAGGTGGATTATTTCTGTCAGATTTTTAATGTCCGACCCAAGACTGTATTAGCAAACTGATCCTTAATATTAAGTCGGGTTCCCCCTAGATCCCTGTCCTCCCTCTGTGATTCAAATGGCCCCTGACTTTATGGCTCGGACTTTATTTCCTATTTTTCAGGAAATCCTTAGTTCTGGATGCTATCCTGCCAGATGGAAGGAGACTATAGTAGTTCCTGTGAAAAAGAAGCTAGGTGGGGATAGGCAGGACTTAGATAACTTAAGGCCACTTGCGCTCCTTCCTTTCTTTGCCAATATTCTGGAGAAAATAATGAATAGGGAACTAGCAGATTTTCTCGTGGTAGTAGAAGCTTTAGATCCTTCTCAGCATGGCTTTAGGAAAGCGCATAGTATGGAGACTGCTCTTATCTCATCCACCGACTCTATTCGAAGACTCGTGGATGAGGGACAAGGTGCCATTCTAGTCCTATTAGATTTGTCGCCAGCCTTTGATACTATTTCTTCTCAGATTTTGATGACCCGCCTTTATCAAGTAGGCATCAGAGGTAGGGCCTTGAAACTTTTGGAATCCTTTCTAACAAACAGATGGACCACTGTAAGATGTGGTAATTTTGATTCTATACCTTATCTATTACCTTGTGGGACTTCACAGGGTTCCTCATTGAGCCTTACCCTGTTTAATATCTATGTTGCCCCGCTGGATAACTTGGTCCGATCTTTTGGTTTTATCCCCACCTCAAATGCAGATGACACACAGCTTATTATCCCAGTTAATAAAAACTGGGAGGAGGTGGCGGACCGTTTTAACCACTGTATGAAGGAGGTCAGTAACTGGATGGGGACCAACTGGCTTAAATTGAATGCTGCTAAGACTGAAATCCTTTGTTTTGGGTCTGGTATTAAACATTGGAATCCACGTTGGTGGCCAACAGACTGTGGTTCCCTTCCTACCCCTACCAATGTTAGTAAGAACCTGGGTATTATGTTTGATGATCAACTCTCTTTCAAATATCAGGTAAACCACACAGTAAAAACATGTTTGTGGTTGATTAAAATGCTAAGGAAAGTTTTTCCTTTTCTCCAGTATAAATGGAGGATTTCCGCCACTTTAGCTTTGGTAATGTCTAAAGTAGACTATTGCAATGCCTTGTTTCTCAATTTAGATAAAGGCCTGCTCAATAGGCTGCATCTGATTCAGAATTCAGCCGCCAGAGCTGTTCTTAATCTCCCTCGTTGTACCTCAGTGAGAAGTAGTCTCAGACAATTACACTGGCTTCCGGTGACTCAACGGATTATTTTGAAATCTCTTTGCTTGTCTTATAAAGCAGTGCATGGCCAGGGTTCAAAATACTTGACCGCTAAATTATGTTGGTACAAACCAAAGAGATATCTTAGATCATCCCCAGCCTCCAACATTCGGGTACCCCGGACTAATAGAGTGAAGTGGGGTGATAAAGCCTTCTCTGTAGCTGCAGCTAAGTGCTGGAACTCCCTCCTTCTAAACATTAGGGCAGAAACTAGTTAATTACGCTTTAGGAAATTGATTAAAACATGGCTCTTTCCCAGCTAATCTTCGTCTTTTTCTGAGGGTTGGGGGTTTCCTGCCGAGTTCAGTGTCGTCTTTAGCTATGCTAGCGCTTCGATGCTCTTTGTGAGCCGGAATGCGCTTTATAAATACACACATACATACATACTTGTGCTCTACCTAATTTGGGAACTGCTTTTGTACAGAGGAAGCCCCTAATTGTAGGAAACCACACAAAAACAGTAACACAATGAAAATGGTCAACAATGACGTCCACAAACCGGTCAGCCAGCGGGGGAGCCAGGAGGACCAGTTTGTGTACCAATTCTGCTCAGGGACACCTCCCTCTTCACACATGTTCTTCTGTAGTCGGTGAAATGCTTGAGTGGCAAGTGTCACAGTTCTATTGTCCATGTCATTGCCAGGCAGGAAAGTGCAGCAGGATGCACCAATCATGGCGCACACCTCATCCTCCAATGCTGTCTTCAAGTCTAAGACATACTGGTGTTGCATCATCATGAGGCGAGTGGCTCTCAGTTCGTCCTTGATTGCATTAAGGTTGCGTTCAGTACTGTTCATCATTTTGAGCATTTGATTTTGTCTGCAAGGTGAAGAAGGGTATGGGCCATCCCACCAAAACCTGAGCGTCAATAAACAGTCTAAACTCCTTGGGAATGTCCTTGTACTGAGGCCTGCCAAAATGATCACCAGCTCTTCTCCTTTGAGCGTGATGCAACAGGGTTGTTTTCTTCCTCAATGGGTGTTGGTACAGTTCAGACAGATGTTCTCCATGATGACCATGACTGGGGTGTGTATAGCGATGAAGAAGCAGAGGCCACGCCATCCAGGGACGAGCTGGGTGTAAGCGAACTGAAGACCATGCCAGCAGGTGTCTGTTGGACCTGGCCCTTTCTGCAGGGTTATCCCCAAACTTTTTGCCTTCTTCCTCCTATTTTTCGGACCTGTTTTTGTTGGCTTTAGGACTCTGTCCACTTTACCACTGCTAACCAGTGCTAAAGTGCATATGCTCTAAAAAAATATTGATGATCAGTTGGACCATGGTTGACATATTTAATTTATTAGTAAGTCCCTCGTATACTGCACCAGGTGTGCCCAGCTCCTGTAAATCAAATGCCACTAGTGGGCCTACAGCACTGGTTGTGCCACCCACTTGAGCAGCCCTAAAAACAAGGCTCAGACCAGCCACTGCAGTGTCTGTGTATGCAGTTTTAAAACTGCCATTTCGACCTGGAAGTGCATCCAGTTGCCAGGCCCAAACCTTCCTTTTTGCTACATGCAAGTCACCCCTAAAGTAGGCCTAAGGCAACCCCATCAGCATGGTGCAGTGTATTTAAAAGGCAGGTCATGTATTGGTGTGCTTTACATGTCATGATAGTGAAATACTGCTAAATTCGATTTTCACTATTGCAAGGCCTAACTCTCCCATGGGTTACCATGGAGATTGCCTTAAAATATCTTTTAAGTGCAATTTCCTATAGGGAGCAGGTAGAGTTATGGAGTTTGGGGTCTTCGAACTCACAATTTAAAAATACATCTTTTGGTGAAAATGTTTTTTGAACTGTGAGTTTGAAAATGACCCTTTTAGAAAGTAGGCATTTTCTTGCTTAACGGTTCTGTGCCTCTGCCTATCTACTGAATAGACGTTTGGATCAGGATGACAGATATGGGCTGTACCCTCTAGAAAGTCCCACACAGGGAGCTAAGGTGTGTCCTCTATATTGTGATGGGTCTTCCTGAGCTAGAGTGGTGGGAGGAGCTGACACTTGCACCTGAATAAGGCTCTGCCTGTACTCACACAAAGCAGTCTCCAACCCCTCTGGAGTATATCTGGGGTCAGGATAGGGAAAGGGAAGGTCTTGTGCACTACAAACACCTCTCTTTTAAGTTTGCCTACTTCATAGACCGAAATGGATATCAGTACTGGACTTCTGACACCAGGTAGGTAGATCCTTCTGGACTGAGGAAATTCTGCCAGGACGAAGAGCTAGATCCTGTAGGAGGGATTGCCACCTTTGGCTTTGTTGTGCTTTGTTGTGCTGGCCTGCTGCTTCTGTTCTGGTAGTGAAAGGACTGGACTTGGCTTTCTACATTCTACTTACAAAGGTTCTCCAAGGGATTAGACTGAGCGTGCCTCCTGTTAAGAAGTCTCAGGGACATCAAATACTTCATCTGCCAGTGCCTCTGTTCTTCTGTTGAAAGTCTTAACTTGCCAATCTCAAGGCCCTTGGCCCTTGGAAGTGCAAGCTGGTGATCTGAAGGAGAAAAGTCTTGCACCAATGCACCATACTGGAAGAATTAACACAGTGTCTGTCTCACAGCTGAATAATCAATGGAGCACCTGTTTCACAGTGGTCCCATCAACACAGCACATCTAGATTTTCCATGCATTGTCCATGGGCGTAAATTTTTCATCAACCCAGTATCGCAGGAAGGGACTGAAGCTTCATGTCTGGAAATTGACGCATGTCCTTTCCTGCAAGGAAAGTAACAGCACATCACCTCCCCTGAACAGGAAGGAACCAACGTGTCGCTTTGCTTTTCCAGCACCTCACTTCCCCTGTGACACGCATTGTGTTTGTTTCTGAAACATTGCAGGTACTTTGTGCTAAAGAGATACATCCATTGATTTGTATGGATTAAAACTCGCTTAAACTTTTAAAAAGAGATATTTTGACATGTGTATGTTGGATGTTTGTAGTTTTGGTCTTGTTTTACTCAGATAAATATTGGCTATTTTTCTGAACTGGTGTGGAGTCATTTTGCAGTGTTTTCACTGTGTCACTGTGTCTCTGTGTACAAATACTTTACACATTGGCTCTGAGATAAGCCAGACTGCCTGTGCCAAGCTACGAAGTGGATGAGCAGGGGTTATCTTAGCTGTGTGACTCCCTTACCCTTACTAGAGAGAGGGTCCCTACTCAGACAGAGTGCAAACCACTGCCAACTAGAGACCCCATTTCTAACAGTGTCCATCAGCATGGAGGTGCCCCATTGCATGTCCAGAATGTGCAGACTCATGTCACAGTTCTTATACGTGCCCAGCGGAATGGTTCCTTTGCCTCTGAAACATAAGGAAAACAGCATGGGTTTCAGTACAATTAAGGGTTGGCCCTTCCCTCCTATCCACGGGTACCTGTCTAGCTTAGTGTCCCAGATCTCCCGACACAGAGTTCTATGCTGTTGTTTAACACTTCCTTATGAGACCCTTTGCCCGTCTGTCATTGAGGTAGATGGCCCTGAAGTGAAATCTGTGTCTGGGGTCCATTTGTTATTATTGAAGACAGCCCCACACATCTTAAGGGACACCCTAAGACCACAGATGGAAGAAGGAGTGGACTGGTTAGATGGTTTAGCTACCTTCAAGAATCTCTTCTCGTGAAAATTTAAAGGCCAAACAGTGTCCTCCCCTATAGCTCCCATCCTGCTCATCATGTCTAGCTCAGTTTGGATAACTCTAGGAATGGTCTCATAGTGGGTCATATTTACCACCACCCTAGTGGGCTCTATTCTGCGAGGTTGTATTATGACCCTATTCTGCACAGGTTCAGATGGAGAAGGCATTTAGCGTTTCCAGGGGCTACCTCTTAGGAAAAAGTAGATTCTAGCTGTACCTAATGCATGTGGTATCGGCGAACAGACATAAGATAACCCAGCTGATGTCTTGGAGCACTTGCTGTGCTAAATCCAACTCCTTCCAATTTGTGGATGCAAGTTGGGCGTGTCCGAGTATGCCTTGCGAGGCCTATATCTCAAACTGAGCAGGCATATCTACTGTTGAAACGAAGGCAGACATGATGGTGAATACCTCTTAAGGTCTCTAATGTAAAAAGCCAAACAAATATCCTGTGGGACTCATTCGACAAAACTTCTACTTTTGCTTTGAAATTGAATCTACAAATTGAGTTTACACACTTTCAGACAAGTAGAAATGTTGGCTGAATATTTCCTACAGGACATTTGTTTGACTTGTTACACTTACTCTGGTTCTCGTTGGCAATCAGGGTGGTCCTTGAGTAGCATATATATGTTCCCTAACAAGCTCTTCAAAATTCAGTCAGGTCTTTAACATTTTGTCACACATATTACTCCATGACAATGTGGCTATGTTCGGTCCACTAGTATGTGCAGTGTGGGAACTGTACTGCATGTTCATCATCACATAGAACACATACCATGTTCTGACAGAAAATAAAGATTTTGAGCAGGCCAAAAGGAAGTCCATGATTTCCTGAAATAGATGAACTAAAATTCTGTGGCTGCTTGCCTAATGAATTATTGGTCCATGGACGTTAGGCATCCATACACAGCCATTGAAACGTTTACCCAATGGCAGCTCTACCTCACTCAATTTCCTAGAAGGTTGCTTTACTATGACACAACATAAAGCAAGTAGGAAAACACAGGCTGGCTGAGATGGGCACTGAGGACAGAAAACACAACTCCCCTGCCTCTTTCGCTGCTTTGATCATACTTTACATTGACAACGTGGTTGATCCTTTTTGGGTGCTTTAGGAATGCTATCAGCAAAGTGTCGCTCCTGCAGCCTTGTCACATCCTCCAGAAAATATGAAGTGGGGGATGGTGCTTTTGTAGCAGCAGTGAGGCTTTCAATCACAGACAACTGAAAGTCAAGGAAAGACATGAGTCTTCCTGTGGCTTTCTGATGATAACCAACATATGCATTGTCTGCTGCCATCTAGATCAGGTGGGTAAACAGTTTCTTGTACCAAGTGTGAGTTTTACGACTTGCATTGTATGGTTGAAGAACCTGGTCATTCTTGTCCACTCTGCCCATGTACTTATTGTAATCAAGTATACAGATGGGCTTGTGGACTTCAGCCATCTGACCCCAAACCGTGACAGGGGAAGTGCTCTAATCATGAATTGTGGAGAGCACCTACACATCACGCCTTTCTGGGAACTTGACTGCGAGCAGTTCGTTGGAACGCAACATACTGTTCTGGGATTTCTGGAGCTTCTAGCAGACAACCTCTTGCGGGAATCCTTTGTGGTGACATCGAACTGTACCGCAGGCCACAGTGGTAGCTTTGTAGAGCTCACTGAATAGCTCTACTCGTGTATAGAAATTGTCCACATAAAGGTTATAACCTTTGTGAAGGAGTGGCTGGACAAGCTCCCATATAATTTTTCCTGTGACCCCTAGCATGAGAGGGCAACCTACAGAGTTTAGCATGGAGTCCTTCCCTGTATACCCCATTAATCTGTACACATAGTCAGCAGAGCTCTCACACAGCATGTACAGCTTAATGCCATAGCAAGCTCTTTTGCTCGCAATGTTCTGCCTATACAGCAGCTGCCCTTTGTACAGGATCAGGGACTCATCATCTGACATATTCTTTCCAGGAGTATAGATCTCCGGAAACCTGTGAGACAAATGTTTCACGACAGGCCAGATTTTGAACAACCTATCATGGTAATGTAGCAGAATTGTCATTGAAATGCAGCATGCGCCTTAAAAGCTAAAAACTATCTCTATTCACATATGGTACGAAGATGGGGGTTACCCAAACTGTGCAAGTTGTCCAGTAGGACTGCAAGGTGGGTTTCTGCACTAACCCCATTTTGAGTGTAAGGCCCAAAATAATCTTCATCTACAACAGCGAAGTGGGAGTCCACTGATGTACCCTAGAACTGGGCCTTAGAGTGCCTCCATGCGCCCTCAGAAACTGGACTGCCTCCGTACTCCCTCAGAAATTGTTCTGCATGCACATTTGTTTGCTGCACAATTTGCTAAAGGAAGTCAACATCCAAAAAGAGATGGACGCAGTCAATTTGCAAAAAGTTGGCCATACTGACTTTACATCCAGCCTCAAGCAATAAATGGTGGAATTTGGGGTGAACTAAATTGGGGGGCTGCCAAGAGAGCACTCTGTCTGAGCTTGCTGCCACAGGCACCTGCTCTCTAGGTTGGGCTAAACGATTGTTGTCCCACTGCACAGACTGTGCTTGCAAAGGGACAGCATGACTGTCCTTATCATCTCCCTCAGATTCACAGGAAGAGGAGTCATTGGATGGGACTCTGCCGAGAAGTCATTGGATGGGACTCTGCCGACTGAAAAATCTGTCCCAGATTCACCTCCACTGTCCTCTTCCTCAGATGCTGTCTCAGTATCTGCTGTCTCAGTCTCTGATCCTGCCTCAGAGCTGTCCTCCAGAACCTGAGTTAGGGCTTGAGCAGCAGTCATCCAACGAGACACTATCTCTTCTACTGGCTAAACTGTCCCTCTAAAGCACTAAGCTACTTAGAAGGCAGATATGGTCACAAAATTGCAGGTGGGTGTATGTGATGTGTACAACAGTAAATGTAATTCACCTTACCTTCGCTTCTTCCCTCAATCAGCAGTTTCTCAGAAGAAAGACACACTATTACTTCACCTTGCCAAATAGCCATCATCACAGCCCTTAGGGCTGGTGGTGCCCAGTGCAACAAGATTTATTTGGTGCTCCCCCTCCCATGACCTCCTCCTTGGATTCCCTCACTGCCACCCAGCAAAAGTGCACTCCATCTCTCCATAGCCCTCTCACACATACATTTCACTTGTTTAAAAGAACAGGTAATGGCTTTACTAATCCCCTCAGCTATTCACATACAATACAGATCTCTTCTTTGCAGCAGGCATATGAATCTTCTGTGCTACTTTATTATGTCAAAACTGCCACTACACAAAAGTCCAATCTCTTTCTCCAGCCAGAACATAATCACAACAGTTATCTTGATATTTGTATTGCTGCCTGAAAGCTATATATGCCTGAAAAATGTGTAGCTATATAGATATCTCTTATAGAGATATCACTCTCTATATATATACATATATAGAGAGAGTCTCTCTCTCTCTCTATATATATATATGTATATATATATATTTATATTTATATATATACATATATATATATATATATATCTTTCTCTCTCTCTCTCTCTCTCTCTATATATATATATATATATATATATATATATATATAGAGAGAGAGAGCTTAGAGAGAGAGAGAGAGAGTCAGTCTCTCTCTATCTCACTTTTTTTCTATACATGTATGCTTTCCCGGTGGCTGAAATTATGTCCCCATAGGGGTTGGCCCATCGAGGGCCGAACCCGCTATTTTAATTAACTCTTTTTTTACCATCCCCTGGGGGTGAGCGTTCGTCCCGCCAGAGGAAAAACATTTTTAAAAACAAAATTATGCCTCCTTAGGGGGTTGGCGGTGTTATGAGGGCTAACCTGCCATTTTGTTTTCCTTTTTTAAAAAAAAGGTAGCCCCTATGGGTGGCACAATCGCACCCCCAGGGGAAAACCATAGTTTTTTAATAAAAAAAAGTATACCTCCATTGGGGTGGGGGCTGCCCAATTACATGGGGGCTGACTCCCCCCAAAGAAGTTCCCTGGGACCGAGGGCTATTACCTGGCAGTTGTGCTGCCATCCACAGCCAGGAAATGGTGCCAGGAAGGCATCGATGGAAAGGAGAGAATCTCCTCTTTCCATCAATGCCTCCCTGGCATCTGGGGAGGCTGTTTTGACCTGAGGAAGACTCTTACCTGCTCCTTGATCCTCCGGGGTGGGAAATGTGTGATTTCATTGTGCACCCTGATGTCACAGATGGGCAGTAGGTGAGGGGAAACGGGGAAGCTCTTCTGTGTCACCCGAGTGTATTTTTTTATTTTTATTTGTTCTTCAGTGCAAAGCACTGTAGAATTTTTTTAAAGCCTTTCCTGGTGTTGACTGATGGACGTGGCCTGCACCAGGGAGGATATGTGTTTGACGGTCCTTGGCCGACACATGCACCTAAGGGGTTAAATGCGGCCCTCATTGTGCTCCGAGTTGGTCAGCGTGACCATTGGGATGCAAGAGCAGGCCAACACTGGCCAGCTCACCAATAATGGTGCTTAGCAGACTAATGACATCGTCTATCTCTAGGATGATCCCCCAGAATTCTTCTCAAAGCATGAGATCCATTTCTTTGTCCCATCTAACAACGGCAGCAGTTTGGCTCTTAGCCCCTCCTTGTCCATCTGAGCCCATGCAGCATAGTTGGTCCCTGATGCTCCCTCCTCTAGCAGTGGGCATATTCATGTATTGGGCATCTCTTCTGGTTTTTCCTCTACACAGCGTTCCCATCTCCTTAGAAACTCTTGCATTTAAGGGAAGGTCCACTTAGGATAACCCCCTCTGGGCTCAATGCAGTCCGTAAAGCTATGTAATCTGGTTGGAAGGACCCCTCTTCCAGCCAGGGTCTATCATATTGATCACTTTTCCTGGTTAGTAGGTGGCTAAAGTGTCATGCAAGGATTTTGCCTTCCGCCTGAGCTACCACATACCTTGGGGTTGCTTTACCCATCCTGTGGGTCTGGGGGGGGATAGCGGGAATCTTTGTCGCTGCTCTCCTTGTGCACACATAGAATTGCCATCATGATCCTCCTGTGTTTAAGCTGGGTTTGCACCAGGCTGCCTTGGTTCCTAAGTTTCTGGTCAGCCCCTTTCTTTCGCTGGCGCTCAGGCGAAGCGCAGACCCCAGTTAAGCGCTTTCCTTCAGACTCTATCTCAGATTCTTCTATGACTGGGGCTCTGTACCTAAACCCGCTTTCCTCAGGTAGAAGGGGCCATGCTCTACTCTCTCACTGGGCCTCTCTCCCCTTCTTTAGTGCATGCCTTTCTCCTTCTAAGTCAAGACCTGCTCTTGTGCTCGCTCTCCGTGGTTTCTTCAGCTACCTGAGTGTACCTTGCAGCTCCGGGGCCTCTTCCCTCATTTTCACTAGCTGTCTCACTGTCCAAGACTACTTCAAATCTCACTTTCACTCTGGTTTATTTCCCAGAACCAGGGGGTGTAGATCCTCCGTGCCATTGAGGCTGGGTGGCTCTCCACAACAGACAGGGGAGTCGAGTTTTGGGGTGCTCTAGTGATGGACTAGGGTGAAGGGATTATCGGGGCCTGTGGGCCAGTTGGTCAGACAGGCCTAGACATAACAGCCTGCTGTCCGGTAGAGACCCCTCAAGTTCCATTGACTGCCGGGTTAGTGTGTCCTAACGCGGGGGTAAAGGGCATTGGGGATAGCACCTCCATATCTACAAATGGTGGGGGAGGTGCAGGCACCTTGCTTGCTGATGGTGGGTCAATGCTATTAGCCTGTACTTCCTCAAAGATGGCCTAATTCTATCAGTGCTCCCCTTTTGTCCTTCTTTTGCCCTGTATATTTCATTTGTACATGTGTTGTTGTGTGTTCTATGATATTAGTGTCAAAGTTTCCCTCTTTTGGCCAGGGGAACATGTGTGTCTTGGTGTGTTCGTGTAACTCATAGCAGAGCTTGCTAAGCTTTTCAGCTTGAGTGGGAAACTTACTCTATGTGTCCCCCAATGGGGATTCCATGGTGGAATTTGGGTGGTCTTTTAGAGTATAGTTTTAATTTTCTATTTTTGGGGGTATTTTTAGGTTATGGGAGTACTAGCTTTCCTATTTTGATAGGGCTTTCTTTTCTAAGTTGCTAACATTTCTGTTTTTATAGATTTTCTAAATTTTACTCTGGTGATTGGGAAATATGTACAAGGGTATTACTGGATCTACTATGGTAGCAGGAAATATATACAGAAGGGGTTTATCTAATCTATTCTTGTGGGGAGGATATATACATAGGGATTACTAGATCTAATGAACTAAAAGTTATTCACAGATGCATCAAAATGAAAATTTAACAAACATATGCATGAAGAATCACAATCCTAGGAAAAAGTGTAATTGTCGAATCTCAGCAACTTGAAAACTGTTGATAAAGTAGCAAGACTTCCTTTGGCACAATACAACAATTTGTGCAAATCAGCAATATCTTCATTATACGTTGAAACATTGACAAAAACACAACATTCAACATTTATGACAAACACATTGATCTACGAGCATAGTATCAAAATGACACCATTTCAACTGGCATGGAAAATGCTGACTAGGCCCCAAAAAATGAGGGTAATGGCCATCCCGGAATATCTTAGCCCCTCCCACTCCTAGTACACGCTATCCTGTGACAAAGGAAAGCACTGCGCTGGACTAGGGAAGCCTGATAATCTTGTCGATACCAGCTCAGGGGAAAAGATTGTAACAACTTATGTGGAGAAAAAAAGGACTTACATCAGTGAATATAGACCCTTCGTGACAAAAACACAAGCTATGCCTAATCTCCTGGATCCCAATTTTTCTAGTACCCTAATGGCTGAATTCCCCTATGTCACACCCAGGTGTTCTGCGTACCATCTTTGTCACACCCAGTGGTCCAGGCGAAAGCACACCTCTCACTTTTTTCAAATACTACCAGTGTTAAGAAACCAATGGCACTGAGAAAACCAGGATAGCCTAATAAGATTTAGATGTGGGCCCAATACTGCACCCATAGTTTATGCGTACTGTCTTCATCATGACCAGTGGTCCAAGCAAAGGCACCTCTTAAAACAGAGATCTAGCTCTATGTCACACCCAGAGCCTTTTGCATACTATCTGTATAATGCCCAGTAGTCCAGGCAGCCAGCAACCCAAAAAACCCTGTATCATACACAGGGGTCAAGTGCACTGTCTTTGATATGCTCAGCGGTCCAATCGATCACCCTTCCTGACAATCAAGAAAGCAACCTCAATGGATTATGCTTTTTCTGTTTGCCACCTGCCAATGCTAGAACTAAGGCTCTGGTGAAGTCTCTTATCCTTATGACGGCAGCTTCTGGGCGGGCCTCTGTCCCGTAGATTCAGCAGAACTTCCAATAAATTGTGGTGTCTGCTCACCTTTCTTGTTGCACAAGTGTGAATCCATCATGGTAGGGTATCCTTCCTTTGGTCACAGTTGGGTACGAAGAACCAGTCAGCTCCTGTCTGGCTCACCAAAATGTTGCTTGAGTGGGAATTTATCTTAAAAAGCAAAAGACAAGAGGTGTCTGGAAAAACAGACAACTGTTCATTTAATTAAACATTACGGCCACGAGAGCAGTTACAGAACCGTGGTCTGAGGACCATCTTTCAGTGTACATCAGATTAAAGCAAGTTTTGGGGACCACTGTAGTGTTGCTGCCTATCCGTAGTGTCTGATCTAAGTTTTCACGTTTGTGTGTTTGGCTGCGGGCTAAGTGTTACCCCACCTGTGACCTGTCAGTCATTAACCTTCAGGCCTGGGTCTCAGAGCCTGCCTGGGCAGTACCTATCATTCACATTGTCATTCATCAATCCAATATCAGCATTGGAATAATCTAGAGACTTCACACACAAGCATATCCTCGAGAACGGGATGCATGGCTACAACTTGAATAAAGTACCACAGACAGAACTTTAGTTGAAGAGCAGATGGAACTCAAGATAGAAAACATAGTGAGTGGCAAGGAGGAACAGAAACATTTGCACAAAGAAAAATGTCTTCTATGGAAACTTAAAACATGTGTATTTAGAAAGCTCCATAACTTTGTGCCACATGTATTGATGTTTGGAATTGCGATTTCCTAAATCTAAAATACTAGAATGGGCTGAAAACATCACTAAAGGCACTTTTTCAGTTGCAAACTCCAAACCAGAGCATTACTGCAGAAAAATGGTTTTGCACATTTCGTCCTCTATGACTAAATAATCACTGTGAGAAAATGCCCCTTTTGTGGTCATCCTCATTAGTTTCCTGAATTTGTTTGCTGGTTTTTAGACTCTGCATACTTGGGCACTGCTGTTCATTTCCCACTGTATGTACTCTGACCCCCTAAAACATGTAGGAATTGGCTAATTCCTGATGCATTAATTTCTCCTCCAGGGACATAGTATATGGTGTAGCTACTGTACCCAAGGTGTCGTAAGTTGAATGTCACCCATAGTCTTCAGCAATGAAACCATGGGCCAGATGTATCATCATGGCCCTTTGCGATTCGGAAATATCTATTTTTAAGAAATCGCTATTTCCGACTCGCAAAGTGCTATGTATCACATTTGCGATTCGGTAATAGCGATTTCTTAAAAATCGCAAATGCTATTACCGAAACGCAAATTGCGATACCTGCCCGATTCGCAGCTATGGGCCTGCTAATTTTTTGCATTTCCAAAATTGCGATTTCTGAACCAGAAATCACAATTTTGGAAATGCAAAACCCCAGGGTGCTGGGGGGCTAAGGCCTCCTCTGCTGCCCCCCAAAACTTTTTTGGGGGACATGTAAGGTGCACACATGCCAAAAGGGCATGTGTGCTTTACATGTACAATTTAAAAATGCATTTTAAATGCATTTTTCAATTTTGCACATGGTTACCACCAAGTTCAACTTGGTGGTAATTAGTGATTCCTAAATGTCAAAATCGCATTTAGGAATTGCTTCATACATGTGCTAAGAAATGGCAAATAAGGAATCCCTATTTGCGATTTCTGATTTAGAGAGTCGCAATTTGCGACTCTCTAAACAGGGTCGCAATTTTAAGGAATCGCTATTTTAGCGATTCCTTAAAATTGCGTTCAGAATGTATTTAATACATTCTGAACTGTCATTTTGAAATCGCAAACGGGCATTCGCACCGTTTGCGAATGCAAAATGCTTTCATACATCTGGCCCCATGACTCCAGGCCTACCAATGCAGTCTAACTGATGCAATTTCATCTGCAGCCCCCCCTAACATAATTTGGGCAGGTGAAAAGCTCCCATTTAAATATTAGTAGGACACTCCTAAATATGCCATGTAGCCTACAAGGTAGGGTTCATAATATTTAAACTTGGAATATGTAGAAAAGTAATGTTATCATGCCTCTCGGTGACAAGGCCCTAAAATCTATTTTCACTGGGGCAGACCTAACTGTCCTATGTAGAACATAGGAGTACAAATTAAAATACTAAAACTGTATCTCAGGAAGACAAATTCGATGGAGAAGTCAGATATTTATTAAATAATATGGAGAAAGAACTTTAAAAAAAAATTAAAAAAAAACTTTCCATGCCTAAGGTTCCGGGAGGTTAGTGTGCGATAACTCTCCATCAAATCCCAGCCTGTACTTGGTCTGAATGAGGTATGCAGTTCTTCCCAGCAGCTACGCAATGGGTCACTGTGATTGACAGGTCAAGCTGAATGGGGAGTGAGGAATCCTTTGTGCTCAGCAGAAGTTTGGGTGACTGCCATCCTGCTAACTCCACAATGTAAATTTGTGCCTGAAAGGTCTGTGTGAGCCACATGTAGTTCTTTGGTGCACTGGAAAGGGTGCAAAAAGAATTCCAGGACAATTCTTGTGTAACTATGTCAAGTGGTGAGGGACACTGCTTTTTTCCTAACAGACCTCATCCTCCTGGTTTGTTATTGGTAAAGGCCCTGCTTCAAGCTGGATTTTAGTGTTATTTGTGGTTGAACATTGCTGATTTCCTAATCCACTCCCATGCACACCCCAAGCCTTTAGAGCCCATGTTTAGTGTGGCTGAAGACTTCAGGTATCTTACCATTCGTCTGGCCCCAGCAATCTTTTGGTAAGGAACTGCCCAGGAGTCAACCCCATCAGCCAAAAATGTTTCACTACAAGGCACCCATCAGTACATTTTCTGGATGTGCAGGAGAACAGAACATGGTTTGCCCTGCAGTCTGTCATCTGAGTGGAGCCCTGATGGACTGAAGGCACTACCCATTGTACGCAGGGTTGACAAGGACTTGTGGACAAGGGTTCATTGCCTGACCTCCTCAGTGGCTATGGGGATACAACAAGCTTCAAGAGGCCTTTTCCTGGAAATTCCCTGTTCACCAGTGGAAACTAGAACTTGGACCCAACTTTGTTGGTGGCCTCTTGCTGACACCTTGGGAGTCTCCATGGCCACTGAGGTCATGGGATCTTAGATGTCTACCACTGTGGTTGTTTGGACACTAAAAGAAGTTTGGAAACTATTGGGCTTTTCTACTGCTCGCTCTGGCAGATTCATTCAACTTGTTGTATTCAGCCCACCCTCCTTTGCAGATGGACTAAAGTCACACCTAGTCCCAGTCTACAATGACCATTGGCTACCATTGGCTCTTTGTGCTTTTTGGTGTTAGTTCAATTCAATCTTTGAAAATGTATACATTTGTTTCCACTTATTGGGTTTTTGCTGTTTTGGTGTCATTCTGCTTATTACGGTGTTCTTTATTTTTATATCCTGAAGTGAGAATTGTATTGTGTTGTGTCTTTGACCTGTTAACTGTTTTTGTTCTTCTAAGTACTTTACACATTTTCTGTAGGTTAAGCATGTCTGCACTGTGCCACAGCTACCAGGGGTTGAATTTAGGTTTAAATTACTGAAATCTTTGAGTGGACTTAACAAGTTAATTGCTACCATCCATCTCACTTAATAATTCACTTTCTCACAATCTTGATAATCAACTAGTTTTAATTAGTTAATTATTATTCTTAAATATGTTCTCACTAGCAGTGCCATCTTATGGATTTTTTGGGCTCCGGGCTTGCCATATTTTGGGGCCCTTATTTCAGGTAATCTGTGATTTTATTATCTATTTTCAGCTAATGCAATCTCCATAATGTTACACTAAGACCCATGCACATGCTTGAAATTATATCTTTAGTTGCTACATATTGGTAATCAAAAGTAAATCTCTCTTCACAACTGTCAGTCTCAGACCCACAGTAAAAATGAATGCACTGCTCTGAGGGTTTTCCCAGTTTCCTTATGTGAAATGTGATAATTTTCTGCTCAGTTCACTTTTGCTGCATTATCTCTCCTCTCCTCTTGGTGTTTTACTTCCAGTTCTTCTGAGTAAGAGAAATGGGAGGTGTCAGAAGATAATAGGTCAAAGAGGTAAAAAAAAATGGTAGAATGGAAAAAGTGCAGTAGTACACCAAGGGAGGTAGAGATAGAGAGAAGGTATACAGATATGAAATAACAAGAATTGCAAGCTTAAGAGAAGTGTGAGGTAGCAAAACAGAAAGATACATAGAGGAAATATACATAGAAATGAATGTGAAACATGGATAGACAGAAGTAGAAGTATGGGTTATACTCTATAACGAAGTGTGGAGAGACAGATAGGGTGAAACGCATGTAGGGTGAACAGTAGGGTTTGGACAGAGGAGTGAGGAAGAGAGAAGTTGAGGCAAAAAGAGGTAGAGGTAGACAGGTGACATAGGAAGAGAAGTCTAGAGAGATGCAAGGTATAGAAAGAGTGATTAGGTACACAAAAGGGAAACCTGAGAAGTGAGATTTAGGAAGAGAAGTCATGTACAAAAATAGTGAGGCAGAGAAAAAGGAAGAGAGAGGTGTAACTGGAAGAAAGATTAATAAAGGTGGGAAGAGACACAGTTGGGAGAGTAAAGAGAGAGAAGTGATGTTATATGTAGGTAGAGATCTAATGATGAGGTTGAGAGTGAAGGAGAGCTAAAGAGGTATGCTAGAGAGGTGTATAAAGAGAGATGGATAGATAAAGAGACAAGGTAGAAAGGATGAGTTCAAATGGAGAAAGAAGTACAGAGGGAGATAGGCAGAGGTAGCTAGATAGAAAGAATAAAGTTGAGGTAGAGGGACAAGAGAAAGAAAAAGAGAGGGAATGTGGGCAGGTGATGTTACAAATGAATGGTGAGGTAAACGGGAGGTTAGGTCAGTTTCTTAGAGATAAATAGAGGTGGGCTAAAGATGAGGTAGTGAGAGATGTGAGATAGAGAGGGAGATGAGATGAAGAATGATGAACTGGAGAGAGGCGAAAAGAGGATGGAAAAGGTGAGGTATAGAGGGAGATGAGGATTAGAGAGAGAGTCTAGGTTTGTAAAGCACAGAGGTTGGTAGGGACAGATAGGCAAAGAGCGAGATAAGGTAGAAGGGTTAATGTGAAAGAATGACAGTGACATGAGAAAGAAAGACCTCTGGGTAAGAGGAAGAATTAGAAGGTGACAGAGACAGTTGACAAAGAGATGGTAAGAAGGGATGATCCATATAGAAGTGTGATAATGAGAAGAACTGGTATTTATAAATTAATAAGGTAGAGAGGAATGAGATACAACAATCTAGAGCATTTTGTGACAATTAAATAAAAAAACATTTTTGCATATTATTATTATTAAAGCTGGACGTTTGATTGTCCCAATAACTTTACCAAAGGGCTTCTTGGGTGCGGTGGTTCTGGGCAATTGCACACTTTTCTTGTGCTTGGACATAGATCTGGGTAGAGCAGAAACAGAGAGGGTCAACAGTGAACAGTGGGTATTGTCACTTCCTAAACACTTTGGTTATTCAATGCCTGGGTCTTTTTGCATGAGAGACACCGCCTAACCCAGTAGGGAACTTAATTTTTAAAATCACCTTTAAGGGTAAAACAACTTACAACTGCAGTTTAATTGCTAATGTGCTTTTTTAAAACATTCCCATGCAGCAAGAAACGATTCACTTTACTTACATACATTACACAAAATGATCTTCCTACATGTTTTACTGGAACCACACAAGAAAGTTTTGTAGTGTGTTGCATTGCAATGTAGAATTTGTATAGTGCTTTTCTAGCCTCTGATGAGGCCCTAAAAGTGTTTTCTTATTGGTCGACCGAGTGCCTACTCTTTTTTAGCCTGTGGTTAGATTAGGTAATTGGTTGGAGTGTGATCTATAAGTTGGGTATTTTGGTGTCTGAATGTCTGAAGCAGATGCACCACTGAAAATTTACCTCTTACCATTGATTTCGACGGGGTGCAAGTAAAACCCATGGGTTTTTGCCCATTACAGAACCCCCTCCAGAATGCCAAAGGGCACACAGGGGTTACTGGCCCCAACCGTGGGGGGTTGAAGACTTTTACTTCTGATGTCCCAGGGCCAGACCCTTTATGAATTCTGAGCAACTCGGTCAAGTACCCATTGTACACTTGACTCTCAGTGGTAGCTTATGATGAGCAGTCCAAGGTTCCCTCAGGGGGTATAGGGTGTGGGGGAAATATGAATACAGGTCAGTACCAAAGACTCTTAACTCAAAGAGTGCACATCAGTGTCCAGTCAAATACTTATTTTTATAATAAAAAGAAGCATTTTTGTTTCTAACTCTATGCATTCAAAGTAAAGGTGCAACATATATAAACAATAACACATTTACCCTTGTGATCAAGGCTCCAGTGTTTGGCTAGCAAATCCTTCTCGCAAATGCTCTTTGTAATGTGATGGGGATCATCTCTATTCACTGGTGGCTGCATCCAGGGAATGCTGACTAGTAGGCCTTAACTCAGGAATCCACAGTATTCAAAAGTGTCTTGGCACAAGTGTGTCCTTAGCAGCAAGTCCCCAAGATCTGAAAGTGCAGTAACCAGTCTTACCCACTCCACTAACGAGGAAGCTTACAGTGCCCCAGCAAGTGCCCCAACAACAGGCTCTCACAATGCTCTGGTCTTGTTTTAAGAGTTGGCTGTGTGTGAGCTCCCTCCTGAGCAGAAATGGCCAACTCCAGCAGCGATCGGTGGTGCTCTTGTGCTCCTCCTGCAAAGTAAGTTTTGTGCTCGCAAATGGAGGGATGAGAGTAGGGAGACTGGATTCTGAAGCTCCTGGCTGGGCCCCCGGTGATGTGTCAAAGCATCCACAGCGTCTTTAGTGCACTGAGGCAACTCAGGCTCAATCATTGATGCTTCCTGGTGACCTACGGGTCATGGCTGACATTTCTCAGATTACGACTCGATATTCACAACAACTTAGGTATCAGCACACCTTCCTGTCATAAGGGGCTGCTTTAACACTGCCAGCCAAGAAACCAGCCCTCAATACACAGTAGTCCATACCCCTGTGGCCCCTCCCTGCATATTGGGTCACCTCTTGGCTCTTCACAGGGATTGGCCCATCTAATCCAGCACAACTGTGCAACTCCTGGAATATGGTGTCACCACAACTGGTGATGACCAGGCTTCCCTCACCCCACAGAGCACTCTGCTCACCGGTATTTTCATGGCAGGCCTCTCCTGGCATACAGTAGCCACCAACTGCATTCTACAAACATGCAACAACCCGATTGGTGCAGCAGCCATCTTCTCACATCTTCCACCTAGGGTCCACTCTGCTGGACTCCCAACTGGATAGCATTCCCTCCAGCACTCTCCTCTTCCACACAGGGCACACTGGTCTTTGCAAGCAGACAGGCGCTGATTCTCCAAGTTCCAGAGAAGGGGGTCTTGGTTTCCATGCATGATGTCCCTGCACCAAGCGCAGCAACTGGCAAGCACTGGCCCCCAGTCTTTATCAAAGGCAATAGCCTTGCAGAGCTTCTCCTCACACAGCCCGTCTGGATGCTTGGTCGTTGGCGAGTTTTTGGGGTCTCAACCTCCCCTTTTTATGCACCATTTCGAGGCGGCAAATGTGATTTAGGGTCTGGATCTTTTAAGTCTTATGTTGGGGTTCAGCCACTCTTGAAGTTCTCCCTTCTCTCCTCTCTTCTTCCTCTTGAAAGGCTCTCTGTCACTTTAGAAGAGACTCTGAAGCTGATAGTCTCACAACATTGGCCACGGGAGGGACTAGAGTTCATACTTGGATGTCAGTCACAGTGATATGTGCATCCAAAGGTTAATCCCAGGCTCCCAGTTCTACTCCCTATGATTCCTTTATTAGCCTTATCTCTCTCTTTCTGTCCAGGCTCTTTCCTTGTAACCTTTGAATCAAAGAGCATCCTTCTGAGTCTCCCTTTCGCTTTTCCAATGTGTCCCACCCTGCTCTCAAATATGCAGCGATGCGCAAATCTGTCTGGAGGGGCTCCTTTACTCATCATGTCTTCACCAAGCAGGCCTGGGCTTCCCAAATGGAACCCAAGGTCCTCCATATAATGTACCATTGCAGACACACTTGCACTCAGTGAATATACACAGCTCACATACTGTCCAGGAGTGTCACCTTCATGCACTGTGCCACCCCAAGCGCACATACTTTTAGCACCCACAATCCCTTTGTGTGCACTGCTCACTACTGTATGCTTTCTGTATTGTGTCAGAGAGTGCTGCATGCAAATACACCCATTACTAGTACACACATTCCCCATGCGTGCACTGCACAATCCTTTCTGTATTGTTCTTCTCACAAGCACACATACACCCAGTACATGCTTTCACTGCACACACACTGAACAGCACTATAACTCTCATGTAATGTATCTCTCCTGTGTATACATAGACCCAGTACATGTGCACATCATGTATGTACTGCCCAGCACTACTTTATGCTGGTAATGTACCCTTACCACGTACTAATACATCCAGTGCAGAGTCACCACTTATGAGCTGCACAGCACTCTACAACTAACTGATGTAGGCCAACGGTAATGGAAGCACCCAGTAGTGGACCTTTTAAACAGGTGAGTGAGCTGGAAGGCCACTCTGCAGAGACTCAGGTTAAAAAGGACCTGTTCACTCTTATTGATCACTACACAATATGCTGCCCCCTCTGCCCTGTTGCTACTTAACTTTTGGTGAAGGCAGTAGCCTTCAGCCACTATGAGGATAGCGCTTTGGGAGCACCTTATATTCCAACAAGAAACAACGCACTGGCTCACTTGCGATTAAGGAATCGACGCATCGCTGACTTTTCTGACGCATGCTCACCTGTGTGTCTTTATTTTTTACGCAAACCAGGTACTTTGTGTAAAATCATTGTTTCCATTGTTTTCTATGGAGCAAGACTCTTGTTCTTTCGAAAAATCATATTTTAACTTGTGTATATTGGATTTTTGTTGTTTTTGTCTTGTTTGATTTAGATAAAGTTTGCCTATTTTTCTAAACTGTGTGGTGTCCATTTTGTAGTGTTTCACTGTATTACTGTGTATGTTGGTACAAATACTTTACACATTGCTTCTGAGTTAAGCCTTCCTGCTCGTGCCAAGCTACCCAAGAGGTGAGTGGGGGTTAACCAGGTGAGTTTCTCCTTTGCCCTGACTAGAGTGAGCGTCCTTACTTGGACAGGGGGTAACTGGACTGCCAACCATGGACCTAATTTCTAACAGCAAGCAAACAGTAGGTACCTACCTGACACAATATCAAATAGATATGGGGGACACAATACACAGAAAACTGTTCGCATGCAAAGACAGGGACTGCAGGATGAGGCCTGTTACACATACATGCACCATGCTTCAGTACACATGTGTAAAGGAAATCATCCTGACATACAATGAAGACATCTCAAGGCAGGTGTGCACATCTTGCATGATGTAAAGGCACACAGCCATGCATGTCAGCCAGGAATTATGCTCAACATCCGTGTGTGCAAGGGAGGTGTAACATGTACACTAGAGGGTGGTCACGTGTAACACACATAGGCCATCAGCCATGTAATGGCTCACACATGAGGGACTAGGGGCCTCATTTACAAGGCCCTACAGGCACAATGCGCCATGGCGTGACATTTTTCTGACTCTCCGGTGGCACAGTGTGCCAGTCCATATTTACAAGTCCATGCAAAGTCACCTTGCATGGCTTTTCATGCACTTGTAAATATGGACACCTTTCATGCATAACACTGCGTGAAAGGGGCGTTCCATGGATGTTGCTTGAGGGGTACCCATGTAACACCCATGGTAGCTAAAGGTATCTGACGCATTGCCAGATTTACAAGTCTGGGAATGCAGCAGAATCTTACACCACATCGGGGTGGCATAAAAGTGACATTCAGCAGCACACATAGAAAGAGGGAAAGACCTCTTTTGATGGTTTTTATGGAGCAAGGTGGCCCTTCCCGCACAAAAAACAATCATCCACACAATGCAGGCACCCTTACACCATGGCACATGGCTGCCTGCGTTGGGGCTAGGTGCAAATTTGAGCGCCAGTGCAGGGGGAGAAGACATAAAGACTCCATATCTTGTAGATACGGGACATTTTTGCCCTTTCCTTGTGGTGCATGGCAGGACAGCAAGGCACTTGCTGCACCGTCCTGTGCCATCGGCCTTGTAAATGAGACTCTAGCTGCTAGATGACAAGCTATGACCCATGGGCAGTTGACATGTAACTCTGCAAATGTATAACGGTATGTTAAATAACTCCCTTCTCACGTGTGAAGTATAGTCCTACACACAGACATCACTGACTATGCTTCTGAGGCAGGCTGCTGGAAGGTGCTCCCACATACAGAAATTCCATTCTGAAAGCAATGAACACCTAACACCCCTGATACAAGTGTGAATGTGTACTTGCTAGGCAACATGTGTGTAATTCTAGTTGTATGGACTCTGAATCTGTAGGAGGACCCAAGTATTGTGTACCAGTTCCCCTTCTCAGAGATCTAGCACAGTGCAGGAAGTCGTCTAGCTGGATTGCAGATGACCACCAACAATTCAGAAGGATACATGTGTCGTGTGCACAAATTGGGCACAATGCAGTCACACATGTACACAATGTTCCCCCACCGTGACATGCAACCATGGATTGGGAAATAGCAGTCGTCACATCATGTCACTCAGCTGGGATGTGTGAGTGCATACTGTGTGGATAGCATCATGTCAACTGTCATTGACAATGTAGGCCAATGAAAGGCATGGACAACTGTAATGAATGGCAACACCAACATCTGGGGATGAACATGGACCTATACAAGTGTCTCTGTCAGTCAAGTCTGGCATGTCACCAACAACCTAGGCTGGACCTCCAAAAAAAGATTAACATCCACATTCTGTCTCACCACATATGTATTGTGAATACAAAACATTGAGTGGACTTGAGCGATGGGAATCCACCACCATTATAATCTGCTGCAGAAATGTGACAGCCAGGAAGTTGAATTGTATGATGTATCTGCCCGTGCACTGCATTTGACATAACACACAGTGAGTGAACAGGCCCCTGGAAATGGCAGTACACTGGCATGATTGACATATCATGTGGTCATAATTGGGAGAAGTGCATGATAAAAATCAATACACATAACACACATGGGCAGGAGGTATGCAAATACAGTAATCCAAAACAATGATATTGTTTCTTTTCTTTGACATTTCAGCTGACCAAGGATATGGCATTCAACAGTGGGTCATGACACTGTTTGGAAACCCACAAACTGAGGCAGAAAAGGCCTACAACCAGGCACGCAGTTGTACAAGAAACTTCGTCCAGTGGATCTTTAGCCTACTCAAATGCCGGTTTTGCTGCCTAGACATTTTGGGTAGAAGATTCTTGTATCCCCCCAGGCCCTCCACAATCCACCAGTCTGCAAGATAATATTGACATAAGCAATAGTGCACAATACTTGTGTCAGGGCAAACGTCCCCTGGGGCAAAGACATGGAGGCACCAAGGGAAGAGGAGAAGGATGAGCCACCATATCATCCTGACCTTCAGAATACTGCTGCAGGTACACAGAGATATGCTACCATCAAGCAGAACTTCTTTAGTTAAGCACATGTGACTGAAGGCATGACTGCCAAACATGTTAATAAATGAATCAATCTAACATATGTCTTGGAGTGTTTATCACAGTCCCACTTAAAAAAAACACATACCCACATACAGGAAACAAGAAGTAGGCCACAACAGTTGTCAATCAAGTGTGAACACACATGCAGCGGATCTTCAAGGTAGGCCAGATGAACCACCAACTCAAACATCGACGGACAGACATCATCTCCCAGGAATGTGACTCCCTGGACTACCTTGGGATAGAGGTTGGTGAAACTGTTGGTAAGTACACAATGTTTGTGAGTGATTCCTTTCTATAGCATTTGCAAGTAAATGTCTGCAGCCCTTAGGGTGTCCTTTACTAAGTTAGGACAGGACTGCACAGGACTGCGAGTCATGTTGCTGCGCCAACCAGCATTCCTGACAAGTTCAGCAATGTGCGTAAATATGGCATATGGCATATTCCTGTACTTGTCCTCTGCGCTAACCCTCAAATTGCTGATGAGCATCAATGCAGGCACCCTTGTGTCATGTTGAAATGGTACATGGTTGCCAGGGATGAGTGTACATGTGCAGGAAGGGGCACCTTCCCGTCCATACAGAATCATCAAGGGTGTTGTCCTTTGTCTATGCATGCTGTAGAAAGCAGCACACATAGGAAGCCGAAAAACATGAATAAATAAGGTATTTTATCCCCATTGGGACACTATAATGTTCTCCCTGAGGTGACGTTTGACTCTGATGCATTACCATCCTTGTGCCCAAGGCCAAGCACACTGTGCCACATAAACTCACCAGACATGTTGCTCTTGTGATGTGAGGTGACACTTGGGCTGGTAAGTGTAGCCCACTGTGTCAGTGGTTGACATATGTCAGGGCTCAAATGCCAACAGACCCCAAAAAAGTCATTTAAGGGTCAAAGCATGACACAAAGGTTAACAAAAACTGGGCTGTCATACCCCCACACTGAGCAGTGTCGCTAGCATGCCTGTTGGACACTTTTCTCTTAGCACCACAGTGCACGACACCTGATGTGCAGTGGGCAGCCTGAGGAAGTGTGCACATTTCCAATTATTGGCCTGCTGCCAGGGCATATGTCAACATGTGCCGCCCTGAGAGATGTCCCTTAGCATTAGCGATCCAGATTTCAGACACTTCAGTGGATCATGACTCATGCAGATGAGGCATGATGTATGTGACCATGTACATAGTTACAACATCTGTAATGGCATACACCTGTAAATGCCCCACACATGTTTGTGTCTGAAATTAAAATGTAGTGGTTTGTGGATGGAGAAAACATGTATGTTCATTGTCTTTGACCATGTAGCCATGACATCTAAGGATGTCTGTTAAATGAGGGGGCAAGAATGTCTAACTACTGTTGTATGTTGCATAGTTATGTACATGTGATGACAAGAGTGAGGCAGGAGTATTGCTAGTCATGGCTGAGTGTGTTCTGTGAGTCATGTAGGTGCAAAGTGCCATTGCACTCAGCTAGCCTTGAAAAATCTTGGGGTAGTAAGTCATTTGAAAGCCTTAAATATCAGAGACATGTATGTATGTACCATCACATATATGTACATGTCAGCCTGGCTTAGAAATGTATGACATTGAGCTATGCCCAATGGTCTATTTGAGTTGTTACAGTCACAAGGCTTTTATGGTCATTTGCAAGTCATGTATAATGTGCAAAATTCGAAAATAGTGTTTATTCTTCAACATTCATAGTGCTATGTTTCAGGTTATACCTTTCACGTGGATCCGAGCCACACACCACTAGAGAGATGGAAAGCTTCCACGACCCTGAGGCTACCAGTGAGTGTCATCCTGTATGGGTAATGGCTAGTGCAAGGATTGTATGTGTTGTTGTATCCTGTGTGCAATGCCATGTACAAAGTGCATGTATACAAAGCGAAACTCCATAGGCTATACATGTTTATGACCAGTGAGGTAGAGGTTGGGACCAGGATGTGCATTTGCATCTGACTAATGTCAAGAAGGTTCCAATTGCTATCACTGAGGGCCCACACATTTGCTGGTTTGACCAATGAGCAATGACCACAGTGCCAGGATCTATGAACATATGTTGTAGTGGAATCAAAACTAAACATGGCAGGGCACTATATACCTGAGAAAAGCTTTTCATATGCACAGATAGGCTATTGTTACTCATGGTGGGCTGACCCACACATGGTGAATGAGTCAAAACAGAGGGATGACAGTAAGAATATGCTTCAGAAGTACAGAGTCCTACACATCGATACAGGGTGACAATATGTTGTTCACAGAATATTTCCTGCTGTGTGTGCCACAGGAACATCACAGTAAATCATGTATTTCCAGGGCTCAGTACTGTTTGAATAGTTCCCTAAACCTAGCAGGACAGTGGTCAACATAGCACACTTGGTTTTGCAGTTGAATTGCCCACTTATGTAGTGCGATGCCCCATATTCTATGTTGTATGTTTTAACATTGCTCTCCCCTGTCATCTTCAAAGACCTGGAAATGTGTGTTAGACTAGAGGGATGTCCGTACTACAGTGTCAAATGACATGCCAATACCCAAGTCAGCTTCAGATAGTGCTGGCCCTAATAGTCCACAGGATCTAATGCAAACAGGTTCATACAATGCACAGCATTAGCCATTGCTGTTCCAAAATCCCTCTTCAGATGAGATATAGGGCATGCATGTGCTCATCTATTACATGGCTGTGCTGAGTGCCTGTGTGCAACAAGGTGCCATTATTTTGGACCCATATGTACAGGCAATGGGCTGCATAGTGGGACACATCCAGTTACTCTGGGAGTATGCGAACAGTCATGGTACACCCCAACATGTACTGACATGAGTGATATGGGAGTTGTTTCATGCATCTCTGTGCAATGTGAGTGAGCTATCTATCCTTCATTCTCACATATGAAACCTGGAACGTGTATATTCCATGTAGCAATAAGTCCAGATATGTGTCCGTGCCATATCAGGCACATAATGTTGTGAGACATGCAAACTAACCTACATCCCTTGCTCAGATGAATTTGCTAAATGCCAATGGATCCAAGGGCAATGGAGTATGCAGAAGGGACCTTGATGAACAATGCAACATGATGAGTGTGCCATACCATGGTCATGAAAAAGCATTTTTCATAACAATAGTCAGTGATGGCATGGTAATTCAAAGATGTCCCAATAATGGGCAATGCTCTTGTGTAACATTAGTTTAGCCTTGGTACCTTGACCATAATCAATATGGAGATGATGGATATTGGGCAAATGTATGATCACTTTGTCCTTCAAGATGTTATTGTGATTTGTGAAGTGCACCATTTGATATCTGCAGATAGTATTTATATTGCATGCTTTTAAAAAAAAAAATATTTTTATTGATTTTATGTTTCAGATATGCAATACAGACTGTTCAATTTGCATCAACAGGATCACCCAGTGCAATATCTAGTATCAAAACCATTTAACAATCACAAACCCCCCCAATAAACACTGCACGGAACACTTCCAGTTTTCCAGTATCGTTTCTAGCTGCACTTGCCATGAGTTTATCATTTGTTATTTATCTTTTAAAGGTGTTAGCTCGTGACCGGTGTGGATCCTGTTTTGCGTGTGTGAGTTCCCTGGTCGACTAATGGGGGCTCCATTCAGATTGGTGAACGCGGGCGATTACCCGGGTGTTGCTGCGCCCCGTACGTCGTTGGTAGTATTGTGTTGGAGAGCTGGCAGGTTGTTACTACAAGAGGGGGTAGGGGGTGAGGTGCATGTGCTGTGGTGCCTGGGCACGCTGTGAGGTATATCTCTGTGGTGGGGGAAGTAGAGAGAGTTATATCGCAGTTATTGCGGGTATGTGTTCCCCGGTTCATGGGGGCATCTCATCGTTTTTGGCCTCTAATTTGGTTACCAGATTTTTCCAGGTAGTGCACCCTGTATGTTGTCGTCCCTCGCGCACCATTCTTTTTAGTACCTGATATTCAGTGCGAGCCCAACGTAGTATTAGAGAATGCCAAGATTTCCGATCAGGAGCTTTGGGGGCTTTCCAGTGTATCGCTATTAATCTTTTGTACATTAAATAGGCTAGGTCTACAAACTTATGTAGATATCTTTGTTTTTTTGGTCTCTTCCTCAGTCCCAGTAGACAGGACCCGGGGTCTGCTGTCAACGCGAGCCCCGTTAACTCGGATATGTCCCCTACCACCTCCGCCCAGGCAGTTTGTATATTAGGGCAGTCCCATACCATGTGGTAGAAGGGTGCTGACGGCGCTTTGCATCTAGGGCATATTGGTTCAGAATCGGGGAAGATTCGGTTTATGCTGGCTGGGGAGAGATATATTTGATGCGTGAAATTGAATTGGGTGTACCTAAATCTGGGATTCCTTGACACGCCGCAGGTGTGGGACAAGGCTTTTGGCCTGTCCGCTTGTGGGATCGGGGCGGGGAGTACAGCGTTCCATCTCCCCCAGGCTTTCTCCGCCCGTGGCTCGGGAGTCTTATTGAGGGTACTGTATAGGCTGGATATTATTTTTATTTGATCATTATGTTGAAGAAGTTGGTGAACCACGGGGGAGATCGCCGGTTCCGAGATACCTGCTCCCCATATTTTTCTAATTTTGTGGTATAGGGCGGGGTATGTCAGGAACTGGCCGGAGCTTATCTCTGTGAGGGCCTGGAGAGCCTCGAATGTCATTAACTTGCCATCTTCAAAACAATCTCCCACTGTCTGTACTCCTGCTTCGCTCCACGCCCGTGCAGCCTGCATTCCGGTTGCGGTCCCCGCCAATAAATAATTCAGTGGTATGTGTGGGGAGTAAGGAAGCTTATCTGCTCCTTTTTGCACATATTTAGCCCAGCACACGTGCGCAACTGCAAGCAATGGGTTGACCTTTTCCGTCTTGGGGAGCTTAGATGTCAGCCATCTTACGAGGGGGGTCCCATTTTGCCGGGGCTCCAGGCTCGTGAATTCTGCCTGTTCTGGTCTGTGGATCCAATTCTGAACCCACTGAAGTTGTGTGGCTGCATAGTATCGTTCAAAGTTAGGGGCTCCCAGGCTGCCATTGTCCAGCGGGCGTTGCAGCGTGGTTAGAGCCACCTGTGCTCTGCCACCGCCCCAGATGAGCTGCAGCAAAGCTGTGTTTAAATTGCTAAAGAAGCTTTTGGGGTTAGTTATCGGCAAGGCCGCAAAATAATATAGCAGCCTAGGTAGAATCAACATGTTGGCAATCACCACCTTGCCGGGTGGCGAGAGCGGGAGCTTGTTCTAGAATTGCAAGGAGCCTTTTATGGAGGTTAGCGCCCTCCCTAGATTCCCGTCCCTTAGATCTTCTGTGTCATGGTATATGTTTATCCCAAGATATTTAAATGTTGTAGGGCACCACTTTAGGTGCCCTATCTGAGGAGCATCCTGATTATTGGGAGCCCTCTTTGCCAGGGGAAACGCACAAGACTTTTCCCAGTTTACCACAAGGCCTGACAGGTCTCCGAACTTAGCCAATAAGGATATTACAGAGGGAATAACTGCGCGGCCGTTCCTGACATATATTAAGGCATCATCTGCGTATAATGAGACCGTGTGGAATAGCCCGTTCCTAATTATTCCCCATTCATGTTCCATGAGACATATTCTTGCCGCTAACGGTTCCATTGCTATAGCAAACAATAGCGGGGATAGGGGGCAGCCCTGCCATGTGCCCCGGGAGATCGAGAAGCTGTCGGAGATCACCCCGCCCATCTTCACCCTCGCTCTCGGGTTGGAGTACAATGTCCAGACCCATCGAATATAATTGGGGCCTATTCCCATGCGAGCCATCGTGGCCAGTAGGAAATCCCACTCAAGCGTATCGAAGGCCTTTTCTACATCTAATGAGAGCACCATTTCCTCTTGTGCATCACAGGGAGTGTCCCCCATTATGCTCAGTAGTCTGCGAACATTTAGGAAGGTGTTGCGCTATGGGATGAAGCCATTTTGGTCTGCGTGCACCAATAAGTGCATGAGGGGAGCTAATCTGTTAGCTAGTATTTTGCCTAATATTTTGCAGTCTGTGCTTAGAAGCGATAGTGGTCTATAGGATTTGACATCCGTAGGGTCCCGACCTTGGTTGGGGAGTACCACTATCATAGCTTCTCTTTGGGATGTGGGTAAGCTTTCTTTAGTCCACGCTTCTGTGAGCACTCCTAGCAGATGAGGTTTCAGGCTGGGTAGGTAGGCTTTATAATATTCCGAGGGGAGGCCGTCTGCCCCTGGTGCTTTATTCCTGGGTAGCTGTGCAAGGGCTAATTCTATTTCTTCTGTTGTTATGGGGGTTTCGATTATATCTCTATCTGTTTGTGATAGTTGGGGCAGGAGGGAATCGGCAAGAAAAGCCTCGATTTGTGTAGCTGTGCATGAGGTGCGTTTAGTGTATAAGTTTGAGTAATATTTCCTAAACGTCTCATTTATTTCTACTTGTGTGGTAGCCATATCTTGCGCGCCCACTCTGATGGCACCTATCGGGGCTTGCTGTCTATCTTCGCGAAGAAGCCATGCTAGCATTCTGCTTGATCTATCCCCTTCCGTTTGTAACCTAGTTAAGTAATAGTTATAATCGTGGCAGCAGAGTCTGCTATCTGCGTCATTATATTTTGAGCGCTTTTCTTTTAGGACAGTATTGGAGATTTCCCCTAGTGCTACCGCTATTTCCGCTGTCCTGAGCTCCTTCTCTAGTTTGCCAATCTCTGCCTGCAAAGAGCGTCTCACTCCCCATGTGGTGGATATACATACTCCGCGTGCTACTACTTTGTGGGCGTCCCATTCTGTCGCCCGAGTTGTTGCGGACATAGCATTTGTATCCCAATACTGGCTTATAGATTTTCCTAATGATTCGGCGAATGCTTGGTCCTGCAATGCCTCCGCCTGGAACCTCCAAGTGGGGACTGCCTGACGTGTCCTTCCCCAATTCAGTGTTACTCTCTGTGGGGCATGATCCGACAGTGTCTTTGCTAAATATTCCGATTCGGTAACCAATGCCCCTATTTCGCGATTGCCCCATATTATGTCTATTCTAGTGTGGGTGTTGTGTGGTGCTGAGTAAAATGAATATTCTCTTTGTTCCGGGTGGCCTAGTTGCCATATGTCATGGAGTCTCATAACGCTTGCCCATTCTTGCAGGGGACCTATGGGTTTACTATTGGTTAGTGAGCTCGGATAGGCACTAGTTCTATCTAACTCTGCAGATGGGGTGCTATTGAAGTCACCTCCCCAGAGGGCTAGGGCCATGGGGTGGGACAGTAATGTTGTAGTGAAAGTGGTGAGAAAACCAGTGATGCCACTGTTTGGGGCGTATATACCAACCACTGCTATTTGTCTGCCGTCTAGTCTGCCCTCGCACCACTACATATCTCCCTCCGTGATCTATCTTGTGTGTCGTCAAGAGGAATGGGACTCCTGCTGCTATCCAAATCAACACCCCCCTCGCAAAGGCCGAGTATGTTGTGCCTATCAGCTGGCCTCCCCATTTCGTGCACAGGTCGCGTAGGTCCCCCTCTAGCATGTGTGTTTCTTGCAGAATGGCAATATGCACTCCTAATCGTTTGAGTCGAGCGTGCACTCTAGCCCGTTTACTCAGCGCCCCCAGACCCCTGATATTCCATGTTACTATGATATACTGGTTTTTGGTATTGTTGCTGGAAGGCATCATCTGGGGCCTGGGGGGTACATTGCTATATTGAGGGTCTGGGCTCTAGAGCTGGCCCACCTGGTCACTGCCTTTCTGTAGCTGGTATTTAAATATAGCGGGTGCAGCTGTTCATTTTGTGCTTTAAGTGATTCCGGTACTTGCGTTCCTACTAAACTATTAACCCCAACTCCCCTTTTCTAAATCCCCTATACTACTTTCAACTATTGTGAAACTACTAAACTTAAAAATATGTGAAGTAACCCATATCCGGTTGGATTTGCATAGTGGGATTCTCATATCGTACAGATGTGTCTCTTATAAGGGGCTCACATCTTTCCGCAGACTTAGGGGGTCATTCCAACCCTGGCGGTCGCTGTTAAAGCGGCGGCCAACCCGCCAACAGGCAGGCGGTCAAAAAAATGGAATTCTGGCCCTGGCGGGAACCGCCAACAGAGACCGCCACTTTAACACTCCGACCGCCACGGCGGAACAAATAAACAGCGCGGCGGTCACCGCCAACAGACAGGCGGGAGACAATGTACTGCCCACCCTATCACAACTCACCAATCCGCCACCTTTTCCGGGGCGGGAGCCCCGCCGATAAAAACACTGCGGAAACAGACTACGAACGGGAAAACGCTCACCTCTACACACTCCACGAGGAATCTGGACAGCATGGAACCAGAACTACACATCCTACCAGCTATTGGCTACCTGCTCCTCTACCAGGAGCACGAATGCCGGCGCAGAAGACAACGGTGAGTACTGCACCTACGACACAGGGGAGGGGGGAGGGGAAAATATTACTGGCACACACATACGCGACACACCCACCCTCACCCACTACTACCTACACATCAATGCAGAGTAACAACTCAGAGTGACACCCCCCAAACCCCCCGGAAGAATGCAAAGACAAAATAAAATGATCATGAAATTTAAATATATTGTATGGCTAAGTTAAAAATTAATTCGAACATCTATAACTATATACACATATGTAAAATGTCCAGTCCAAATTTGGTTTCAGTCATTGTACGTGGGCCAATGGGCCTCAACACATGGGCAAAGCCCACACAGGAGACCCGATTCCATTGGAGAGAACACTGCAGGGGCATCAGATAGCAAAACTACAGGCACCTCAGGGGGAAGGAAAGGGGGGGCACCTCAGCCACATGAGTCCACGACGCCAGATCCACGAGGGGCCTCCATGGCCACTGTCCCATCCTGGGGAGTGCAAAGCCACAGTCTCTCAAGTCTCTACAGTGGGTGGATTGCCCACTGTACCATCCTGGGGAGTGCAAAGCCACAGTCTCTCAAGTCTCTACAGTGGGTGGATTGCCCACTGTACCATCCTGGGGAGTGCAAAGCCACAGTCTCTCAAGTCTCTACAGTGGGTGGATTGCCCACTGACATATCCTGGGGAGTGCAAAGCCACAGTCTCTCAAGTCTCTACAGTGGGTGGATTGCCCACTGTACCATCCTGGGGAGTGCAAAGCCACAGTCTCTCAAGTCTCTACAGTGGGTGGATTGCCCACTGACATATCCTGGGGGGTGCAAAGCCACAGTCTCTCAAGTGGATTACAGACTCCACTGGTACTGGAGGAGGCATGGTGGCCAGAGTGCATCGTGCAGCCCTGCCCGACACAGATCCGGGCCTGCCCCTTCTGCCAATGGGCCAGCGGTGCTTGAGATGAAGGGCCCAGCGGAGCGGTGCTTGAGATGAAGGGCCCAGCGGAACGGTGCTTGAGATGAAGGGCCCAGCGGAGCGGTGCAGAGACGGCGGTGCCCAGCGGAGCGGTGCTTGAGATGAAGGGCCCAGCGGAGCGGTGCTTGAGATGAAGGGCCCAGCGGAGCGGTGCTTGAGATGAAGGGCCCAGCGGAGCAGTGCAGAGACGGCGGTGCCCAGCGGAGCGGTGCTTGAGATGAAGGGCCCAGCGGAGCGGTGCTTGAGATGAAGAGCCCAGCGGAGCGGTGCTTGAGATGAAGGGCCCAGCGGAGCGGTGCTTGAGATGAAGGGCCCAGCGGAGCGGTGCAGAGACGGCGGTGCCCAGCGGAGCGGTGCTTGAGATGAAGGGCCCAGCGGAGCGGTGCTTGAGATGAAGGGCCCAGCGGAGCGGTGCAGAGACGGCGGTGCCCAGCGGAGCGGTGCTTGAGATCAAGGGCCATGTTCAGCGGTTCTTGTCTTGAAGGGCCCTGTTCAGCGGTGCTTGTCTTGAAGGGCCCTGTTCAGCGGTTCTTGAGACTGCGGTGCCCTGTTCAGCGGTGCTTGTCTTGAAGGGCCCTGTTCAGCGGTGCTTGAGACGGCGGTGCCCTGTTCAGCGGTTCTTGTCTTGAAAGGCCCTGTTCAGCGGTGCTTCTCTTGAAGGGCCCTGTTCAGCGGGTGCTTGTCTTGAAGGGCCTCGTTCAGCGGTGCTTGTCTTGAAGGGCCCTGTTCAGCGGTGCTTGAGACGGCGGTGCCCTGTTCAGCAGTGCTTGTCTTGAAGGGCCCTGTTCAGCAGTGCTTGAGACGGTGGTGCCCTGTTCAGCGGTGCTTGTCTTGAAGGGCCCTGTTCAGCGGTGCTTGTCTTGAAGGGCCCTGTTCAGCGGTTCTTGAGACGGCGGTGCCCTGTTCAGCGGTGCTTGTCTTGAAGGGCCCTGTTCAGCGGTTCTTGAGACGGCGGTGCCCTGTTCAGCGGTGCTTGTCTTGAAGGGCCCTGTTCAGCAGTGCTTGTCTTGAAGGGCCCTGTTCAGCGGTTCTTGAGACGGCGGTGCCCTGTTCAGCAGTGCTTGTCTTGAAGGGCCCTGTTCAGCGGTTCTTGAGACGGCGGTGCCCTGTTCAGCGGTGCTTGTCTTGAAGGGCCCTGTTCAGCGGTGCTTCTCTTGAAGGGCCCTGTTCAGCGGTGCTTGTCTTGAAGGGCCCTGTTCAGCGGTGCTTCTCTTGAAGGGCCCTGTTCAGCGGTGCTTCTCTTGAAGGGCCCTGTTCAGCGGTTCTTGACATGTGTCTCCAAGGCACCAGATCCGGCCAATATTTGGAGTTCACTCGCCATCCGACTTCTCGCTTGCGGGGCCCTCCTGTGCTGGAGTCCCGGGCCCGTGGGTGTCCTCCTTCACACCCGGACTGGGGCTGGTGGGGCCCTCCTGGGCAGCTCGCCTGCTGCCGGACTTGTCTGCCGTGCTGCCCTTGCCATCCTTCCGTGACTCTCTGTGGCCCTTGCCTCCCTTTGGCGATGTGCCAGGTGGCACCCCACTTCCTGACGGTGCCAGGGTAGTGCCTTTGGAGGCTGCCGTCTCTGGCCTCTCACGCCGGCCCTTGACTTTTTTTGTTTTTTTCCCAGGGGGTGGGCTGGCTGTCCCTTTGCTGCTGGCCGATGTAGCTGCCCTTGAAGGTGGTGGACTCCAATATCCTTGGACTATGGTCCTTGTAGGTCCAGGGGTTGTGGTGGCTGAGGTGCTGATTGGACTCTTACGAGATGGAGGGGGTGGGTCAGGTGATGGGAAGAGGTTAATTTTGGACAGGAAAAACTTTTTAGGAGCAGTGGGAAGGGTAGGTGCAGTGGGTATGGGAGTGGAGGAAGAGGATGTGGTTGTAGGAGAGTCAAGTGTGGTGCCTTTGGGTGCAGGTGCTTGTGAAGGAGGCTGTCGTGAGGTGGATGGCTGTTGGGTGGGTGGCTGCCTGCGTTTGTGTGGTTTGGAAGAGGGGGTGACAGACACACTGGGAGAGGACACAGGGGACGTGTAAATGGCAGTTGGGGTGGTGACTGCACGTGTGCAGAGTGTTCTGGTGGGTGTGCTGGTCATGGACGTAGTGGCTGATGATGTTGTGCATGCAAGTGTGAGTGGAGACGTCACAGGGAGGGAGGAGGGAGAAGAGGAGGAGGGGGACACAGAGGAGGCAGTGGCTGTTGGCATGTCTGCATGTGGCTGTTGCTTGTGTGAATGCTTGTGTGATGTGTAGTGCTTATGTCTGGATGAGCTGCCCTTGGGTGTTGAGGTGTGTGTAGGCTGGTCTGTAGGTGTGTCTGGGATAGGCAGAGGAACAGGGGAGTGGGACTGGGTTGAGGAAGTTGGAGGAGGGAGGCAGGAGACATGGACAATGGCTGCCATCAGTGCTGAGGCCAGAGCGTTGAACGATCGCTGATGGGCAGCCTGACCCGAATGAATGCCCTCCAGGTGTGCATTGCTCCGGTGCACCTCCCTTTCTACACCCTGGATGGCATTCAAAAGGGTAGATTGCCCAACAATGAGCGTCCTGAGGAGGTCAATGACCTCCTCACTGAGGGCAGCAGGGGTAACTGGGGCAGGGCCTGAGGTGCCTGGGGCGAAGGAGATGCTCGCCTTCTTGTGCGAGCGGGCACGGGGCGAACGCTGAGGGGCTGCTTGGAGGGCGGAGCTGGTGTGCTGGGTGGCGGCTGTACCTGTTTTTGCGGGGGGCATGGATGTTGCCGCCATCACAAGGGAGCTCCCTTCCGAGGACGTGTCTGTGTCGCTGATGTCTCCACGTGTCCCCGTTGTGGAGCTCCCCTCGCCCTCCATCTCACTGGTGAACTCCGAGTCGGTTGCATGACCCTCCGGGGCCATGTGAGATGCAGCTCCCTCGTGCTCCAATGCCACTTCTCCTCCGCCTGATGATGCTAATGCACACATGAACAGGAAGAGCAGCAAAAAAGGGGGGGGGGAAATAAAGACATGTTGAGTGCCAGACACAGAAGCCCACTGCACTACGCTGCGCACTTGGGGTACACTACTCAATCATTGGGACTTGGCCTACAAGCCTATGGACGACAACTGCACACATAGGTGACACAGGGCCATGGATAGCTGTACTGGGCACCCTGCAGAGGTGGGGGGCGGGTGCACAGGGCCATGCCTTACGGAGGGGCCTAGCCTACAGAAATCACCCTGGCCTAGGGATACCCACAGCCCTCCTCCCCCACCCAGACACCTCCACTGCGCGCTAAGATAGCAGATTGTGCTTGTACTCACCCCCTTGTGTCTGCTGTGATGTCCTCACGCGCCCATCCAAATCGGGGTAGGCCACCGCCAGGATCCGGGACATCAGGGGGGTCAATTGACGACTGGCACCCCTCCTACGTTGGGAGGCCATCCCAAGCAGAGCCGCCGCGGTCTTCCTGCTCCCGCGGCGGATGTCCTCCCACCTCTTGCGGCAGTGGGTGCCCCGTCTGTTGTGGACCCCCAGGGTCCGGACGTCCTTGGCGATGGCACGCCAAATGTCGATTTTCTGATGGGCGCTGACCTATGTGACATGTACAGGGGGAGAAAAGAAAATATCATCATTTTCTGCATGCTCGATGTGAGTGGCCCCCCTCCCCACCATTGCCATATGGCACATGCTCTCATCTGTCGTTTGATGCATGCCTCATTCGCTCCCCTCCCCACCATCGTTCATTCACCCCACTCAACCCAGGCATTGGCCATAAAGCATGGTCCCAGTGTACTTACCTGTTGGTCTGGAGGACCGTAGAGTAGCGCATACTGGGGGAGGACCCCATCCACAAGTTTTTCCAATTCTTCAGAAGTGAAGGCAGGGGCCCTTTCCCCAGTCGCAGCAGCCATTGTCTCTTCCAGACCGAGGTCACAGCAGCACTTGCAGTATAGGTCCTCTCCTGTGGAAGATCAGGTCTCGAGTGATTAATCAGATAGAAAATGGCGGTAACGCCCGCGGCGGTGCGTACCGCGGCGGTGCGTGCCGCGACCGCCGGCGCACATCGTCATTGGCTCCTGAAACCCATAGGGTTCAATGTTAGCCAATGCGGCTTTGCACTGCGGTCTTCGACCGCCTACCGCCACGGTGTGCCACGCCAGCGCATTGACCTCACATCCCATTGTCACACTTCACAGGTCAGGCAGCCGCCATTTCAAGGGCCCACATGGCTAAATTCCTACTGCGTCACACATGCCTAGGCCTTGCAGCGACACTCATACAAGCCATTCACTGCATAGAGAATCGTGTACAGTGCATGCTGTTGGAACGTACCTGTGGGTTGATTGACCCTGTGCTCCATGTTGTCCTTCCTAGGCACCGTCCGCTGGGACTTGCGAGGAGATGGAGGAATCTTCCTGTGTACAGACCGCTGGTGGACCTGTTGACAATGGAAGAAAGACATGTCATACTAACATACAAACTTGACAGAGCCACTATACATGAACTGTGTGCCCAGCTGGAGCTAGACCTGATGTCACCCATCCGCCAACCCACAGGGATCCCCCCTCTAGTGCAGGTTCTGCCAGTACTCCATTTTTTGGCAAGTGGGTCATTTCAATCAACAGTGGCCATTTCATCAGGGATGTCTCAGCCTATGTTTTCAAAGGTGTTGTCCAGAGTGTTGTCTGCCCTGATGAAATACATGCGGAGCTACATTGTTTTCCCTGAGGTGGGCGATTTGGCTACAGTGAAGGGTGATTTCTATGCCCTTGGACATATTCCCAACATCATTGGTGCCATTGATGGCACACATGTGGCTTTGGTCCCCCCCAGCCGGAGTGAACAGGTGTACAGGAACAGAAAAAGTTATCATTCGATGAATGTCCAGGTGGTCTGTTTGGCTGACCAGTCCATCTCCCATGTAAATGCCAAGTTCCCTGGGTCAGTGCATGACGCCTACATCATGCGAAATAGCAGCATCCCTTATGTGATGGAACAACTACAGAGACACCGTGTGTGGCTAATTGGTGACTCTGGTTACCCCAACCTGTCGTGGCTACTGACCCCAGTGAGGAATCCCAGGACAAGGCCAGAGGAACGGTACAATGAGGCCCATGGGCGAACTAGGAGGGTGATCGAGCGAACCTTCGGCCTCCTGAAGGCCAGGTTTAGGTGCCTGCATATGACAGGTGGATCCCTAATGTACTCACCAAAGAAGGTGTGTCATATCATCGTGGCCTGCTGTATGCTTCACAACCTGGCTTTGCGACGCCAGGTGCCTTTTCTGCAGGAGGATGGTCCAGATGGTGGTGTTGTGGCAGCTGTGGAGCCTGTGGAGAGTGAAGAGGAGGAAGACGACGAGGACGACACAGACAACAGGCACACAGTAATAGAGCAGTATTTTCAATAACACACAGGTAAGAATCAACACCGGCATTTTACAATTACTTACAGTCTCCTGCCTCTCTACTGTCTGTCCTTTTCCCCCAGTGTATGGTAACTGAGTTGTGACTTTCCCTTCCAATTTCAGAGATGTGGGCCCCACTGCGTGACCTCTGCTTTGTTTGCCCATGGACTACAGCTGTGTGACAGTGGTATGTTGTCATCAGAATGTAACTTGACATTTTGCAACGGTTAAGTCTAATACATTTGTTCAAAATACAGGCAGACTCCTGATTATTTTTGTGCAATAAGTGTTTTTATTAAAGTGCTCAATTTAGGGACATGGTTGAAAACTCGGTGATGGGTGATGGTGGAGGAATGTCCATGGCAGAGTCCAGGTTTTCAGTCTCACAGGTGCATTGTCCATATGCCTGTGGAAGGTGGAGCAGGGGCAGTTTAAGGTTGGACAGGGTGACAATGTGGGACAGTGGGATGACATCAGGGGGTATCCTCTCCTGGCGGGGGTCTTGGCATCCTAGTCTGTCTTCTTCCTAGATCTCAGGCCCCGCTTGCGGGGTGGTTCTCCTTCTGCAGGGGGTGGGGTTCTGGTGGCCTGTTGTTTTTGTGTGGGGGCCTCCTGTCCACTAGCGCCGGTGGAGGTGGTAGCCTGTTCTTGGTCCATGCTAGTGACAGGGGCCCTTTGTGGTGCCACAGTGTCCCGCAATGTGGTGACAATCTGGTTGAGAGCCACGACGATGGTGCCCATTGCGGAAGTAATGTTTCGCAGTTCTTCCCTGAACCCCATAAACTGTTCCTCCTACAGTACCTGGATCTCCTGGAACCTGTCCAGGACCGTCGCCATCATCTCCTGGGAGTGGTGGTATTCTCCCATGATGGAGGAGAGGGCCTCGTGGAGAGTGGGTTCCCTGGGCCTGTCCCCCCCGTCGCACAGTAGCCCTCCCAGTTCCCCTGTTTCCCTGGGCCTCTGTCCCCTGGACGGTGTGCCCACTACCACTGCCCCCAGGTCCCTGTTGTTGTTGGGGTGATGGGTTAACCTGGGTGCCCTGTAGTGGAGGACACACCACTGATTGACGTGTCCTGGAGACAGAGGCATGGGCCCGCTAGGTGGGAGCTGTGCTGGTGTTCCCAGAGGGGGGTAGGTCTGCTGTGGCTGTGTGAGGGGAACCGACTGTCCCGAGGTCCCTGATGGGCCGGGCTGGTCATCTGGGTCCAAGGAGACAGAGCTGCTGTCATCACTGGGGGCCTCTTCTGGGGGTGGGATGGACATTTCTGGACCCTCCTGGGCGGTGTGGTGGCGTTCGGGTCCTGCAGGGGTATAAGAGTATGGTTATTGCTTCTGTGTGTGCCATATCGTGCATTGGGTGGGTGGCCGTGTACCCCAGTGCTGTCATTTCCTTGTGGGGGCTGTTGTGACAGTGGTTTGTGGGGGAGATGGGTATGTGCAGTGGGCATGCTTAGGTGATGGGTATCCATGGTTTGTGGTGGCATGCAGGGTTTGGTTTTGGGATGGGTGGGTTGTGATGGTGAGACATTAGCAAGGAGGATGTGTGATGGGGTGGGGGTATGAGTTGGTATGCTGGATGGGGTGGGGGGGATGAAGTAGTGAAGATTTGACTTACCAGAGTTCATTCCTCCAGATACTCCTGCGAGGCCCTCAGGATGCAGGATGTTCAAGACTTTCTCCTCCCATGCTGTAAATTCTGGGGGTTGAGGTGGGGGTCACCCACCACACTCTACAACACATACACCACCCCTCACCTCATCCACACCACCCCATGGCACCCCAAAGACACCCCAGGTTCTCTGACGCAGAACTCAGGGTCATGGTGGAGGAAATAGTTTGTGTAGAGCCCCAGCACTTCGGGGCACAGGTGCAGCACACCAGCATTGCCAGGAAGATGGAGCTATGGCAAAGAATAGTGGACAGGGTCAACGCTGTGGGACAGCATCCACGCAATCGGGACGACATCAGGAAGCGGTGGAACGACCTACGGGGGAAGGTGCGTTCCATGGTATCAAGGCACAACATCGCGGTGCAGAAGACTGGCGGCGGACCCCCACCTACTCCCCCAGAATTCACAGCATGGGAGGAGGAAGTCTTGCACATCCTGCATCCTGAGGGCCTCGCAGGAGTAGGCGGAGGAATGGACTCTGGTAAGGCAAATCTCCACTACTTCATTCCCCCCACCACACCTGCATGCCAAATCATACCCCCACCCTCACCCCCACCCCCATCACACATCCTCCTTGCAAATGGCTCACCATCACAACCCACCCATCCCAAAACCTACCCCTGCATGCGTCCCCAAAGCATGGACACCCATCACCAAAGCATGCCCACTGCACATACCCATCTCCCCCACAAGCCACCGTCACAAAAGCCCCCACAAGGGAATGCCAGCACTGGGGTACACGGCCACCAAACCATTACACGAAATGCCACACACAGAAGCAATAACCATACTCTTATACCCCTGCAGGACCCGAACGCCACCACACCGCCCAGGAGGGTCCAGAGATGTCCATCCCACCCCCAGAAGAGGCCCCCAGTGATGACAGCAGCTCTGTCTCCCTGGACCCAGATGACCAGCCCGGCCCATCGAGACCTCGGGACAGTCGGTTCCCCACAGACAGCCACAGGCTACACTAGACCTAACCCCCTCTGGGAACACCAGCACAGCTCCCACCCAGCGGGCCCATGCCTCTGTCTCCAGGACACGTCAATCAGCGGTGTGTCCACCACTACAGGGCACCCAGGTTGACCCACCACCCCAACAACAGCAGGGACCTGGGGGCAGTGGTAGTGGGCACACCGTCCAGGGGACAGAGGCCCAGGGAAACAGGGGAACTGGGAGGGCTGCTGTGCGACAGGGGGGGGACAGGCCCAGGGAACCCACTCTCCAAGAGGCCCTCTCCTCCATCATGGGAGTATACCACCACTCCCAGGAGACGATGGCAACGGTACTGGCCAGGTTCCAGGAGATCCAGGTCATGCAGGAGCAACAGTACATGGGGTTCAGAGAGGAACTGAGGAGCATTAGTTCTGCAATGGGGACCATCGTCGTGGCCCTAAACCAGATAGTCACCACATTGCGGGACCATGTGGCACCACAAAGGGCCCCTGTCACTAGCCTGGACCAGGAACAGCCTACCACCTCCGCCGGCGCTAGTGGACAGGAGGCCCCCACACAACGACAGGCCACCAGAACCCCACCTCCTGCAGAAGAAGAACCACCCCGCAAGCGGAACCTGAGATCTCACAAGAAGACAGAGTAGGATGCCAAGACCCCCACCAGCAAACGATACCCCCTGATGTCATCCCACTGTCCCTCATTGTCACCCTGTCCAACCTTGAACTGCCCCTGCTCCATCCTTCCACAGGCATATGGACAATGCACCTGTGAGACTGAGAACTGGACTCTGCCATGGACATTACTCCACCATCACCCATCACCGTTTTACAATCATGTTCCTCATTTTAGCACTTTAATAAATTCACTTATTGCACTTAAAAAATCTGGAGTCTGCTTGTATTTTGAACAAATGTATTAGACATAACGGTGCAAAAATGTTCAGTTACATTGTGATGACAACATACCACTGTCACACAACTGTAGTCCATGGGCAAACAAAGCAGAGGTCACGCAGTGGGGCCCACATCTCTGAAAACGGAAGGGAAAGTCACAACTCAGTTAACAGGAATTGGGGGGGAACTCAGACAGTAGAGAGGCAGGAGACTTTAAGTAAATGTAAGATGGCGTGGTTGATTCGTACCTGTGTGCTCTGAAAATACTGTTGTATCACTGTGTCCCTGTTGTCTGTGTCGTCCTCTTCGTCTTCCTCCTCTTCACTCTCAGCAGGCTCCACAGCTGCCACAACACCACCATCTGGACCATCCTCCTGCAGGAAAGGCACCTGGCGTCGCAAAGCCAGGTTGTGAAGCATACAGCAGGCCACGATGATCTGGCACACCTTCTTTGGTGAGTACATTAGGGATCCACCTGTCATATGCAGGCACCTAAACCTGGCCTTCAGGAGGCCGAAGGTTCTTTCTATAATCCTCCTAGTTCGCCCATGGGCCTCATTGTAGCGTTCCTCTGCCCTTGTCCTGGGATTCCTCACTGGGGTAAGTAGCCACGACAGGTAGGGGTAACCAGAGTCACCTATTAGCCACACACGGTGTCTCTGTAGCTGTTCCATCACATAAGGGATGCTGCTATTTCGCATGATGTACGCGTCATGCACAGACCCAGCGAACTTGCCATTTACATGGGAGATGTACTGGTCAGCCAAACAGACCACCTGGACATTCATCGAATGATAACTTTTTCTGTTCCTGTACACCTGTTCACTTCCACTGGGGGGAACCAAAGCCACATGGGTCCCATCAATGGCACCAATGATGTTGGGGATATGTCCAAGGGCATAGAAATCACCCTTCACTGTAGCCAAATCGCCCACCTCAGGGAAAACAATGTAGCTCCGCATGTATTTCATCAGGGCAGACAACACTCTGGACAAAACCTTAGAAAACATAGGCTGAGACATCCCTGATGATATGGCCACTGTTGTTTGGAATGATCCACTTGCCAAAAAATGGAGTACTGACAGAACCTGCACCAGAGGGGGAATCCCTGTGGGTTGGCGAATGGGGGACAACAGGTCTGGCTCCAGCTGGGCACACAGTTCATGTATAGTGGCTCGGTCAAGTCTGTATGTCAGTATGACATGTCGTTCTTCCATTGTCGACAGGTCCACCAGCGGTCTGTACACGGGAACATTCCTCCATCTCCTCGCAAGTCCCAGCGGACGGTGCCTAGGAAAGACAACATGGAGCACAGAGTCAAGCAACCCACAGGTACGTAACCACAGCTTGCACAGTACACGATTCGCTATGCATTGAATGGCTTGTATGAGTGGCAATGCAAGGCCTAGGCCTGTGTGACGCAGTAGAAATTAAGCCATGTGGGCCCTTGAAATGGTGGCTGCCTGACCTGTGAAGTGTGACAATGGGATGTGAGGTCAATGCGCTGGCGTGGCACACCGTGGCGGTAGGCGGTCGAAGACCGCGGCGCAAAGCAGCATTGGTTAACATTGAACCCTATGGGTCTCAGGAGCCAATGACGATGTGCGCCCGCCGCGGGCGTGACCGCCATTTTCTAACTGCTTAATCACTCGAGACCTGATCATCCACAGGAGAGGACCTATACTGCAAGTGCTGCTGTGACCTCGGTCTGGGAGATACAATGGCTGCTGCGACTGGGGAAAGGGCCACTGCCTTCACTTCTGAGGAATTGGAGAAACTTGTGGATGGGGTCCTCCCCCAGTATGCGCTACTCTACGGTCCTCCAGACCAACAGGTAAGTACACAGGGAGCACGTAGTATGGGCTATGCCTGTGTTGAGTGGGGTGGATGTAAGATGGTGGGGAGGGGAGCGAATGAGGCATGCATCGCACGACAGATGAGAGCATGTGCCATATGGCAAGGTTGGGGAGGGGGGGCCACTCACATCGACCATGCAGAAAAGTGATGATATTTCTTTTCCCACCCTGTACATGTCACATAGGTCAGCGCCCATCAGAAGATCGAAATTTGGCGTGCCATCGCCAAGGACGTCCGGGCCCTGGGGGTCCTCAACAGACGGGGCACCCACTGCCGCAAGAGGTGGGAGGACATCCGCCGCGGGAGCAGAAAGACCGCCGAGGCTCTGCTGGGGATGGCCTCCCAACCTAGGAGGGGTGCCACATGGCAATTGACCCCCCTGATGTCCCGGATCCTGGCGGTGGCCTACCCCGATTTGGATGGGCGCGTGAGGACATCACAGCAGACACAAGGGGGTGAGTATCAGCACATTCTGCTATGTTAGCGCACAGTGGAGGTGTCTGGGTGGGGGAGGAGGGCTGTGGCTATCTCTAGGCCAGGGCGGTTTCTGTAGGCTAGGCCCCTCCGTTAGGCATGGCCCTGTGCCCCCGCCCCCCACCTCTGTAGGGTGCTAAGTACAGCGATTAATGGTCCGGGCTCACCTATGTGTGCATTTGTCATCCATAGACTTGTAGGCCAAGTCACAATAATTGAGTAGTGTACCCCGAGTGCGCGGCGTAGTGCAGGGGGCTTCTGTGTCTGTCCTCTCCGCCAACGGTGCCGCCAATGCATGCACTCAACATGTCTTTCTTTCTCCCCCCCCCCCTTTTGTTTGGTTTTCCTGTTCGTGTGTGCATTAGCATCATCAGGCAGAGGAGAAGTGGCATCGGCGCACGAGGGAGCTGCATCTCACATGGCCCCGGAGGGCCATGCAACTGACTCCGAGTACACCAGTGAGACGGAGGGCGAGGGGAGCTCCACAACGGGGACCCGTGGAGACGTCAGCGACACCGACACGTCCTCGGAAGGGAGCTCCCTTGTGGTGGCGGCAACATCCATGCCCACCGCAACAACAGGTACAGCTGCCACCCAGCGCACCAGCCCCACCCTCCCAGCAGCCCCTCAGCGTTCGCCCCGTGCCCGCTCGGCCAGGAAGCCGGGCATCTCCTTCGCCCCTGGCACCTCAGGCCCTGCCCCAGTTACCCCTGCTGCCCTCAGTGAGGAGGTCATTGACCTCCTCCGGACGCTCAATGTTGGGCAGTCTACCCTTTTGAATGCCATCCAGGGGGTAGAAAGGGAGGTGCATCGGAGCAATGCATACCTGGAGGGCATTCATTCGGGTCAGGCTACCCATCAGCGATCGTTCAACTCTCTGGCCTCAGCACTGACGGCAGCCATTGTCCCTGTGTCTAGCCTCCCCCCTCCAACTTCCTCAACCCAGTCCCACTCCCCTGTTCCTCCGCCTATCCCAGCCACACCTACAGACCAGCCTGCACACACCTCAACACCCAAGGGCAGCTCATCCAGACATAAGCACCACAGATCACACAAGCATTCACCCAAGCAACATCCACATGCAGACATGCCAACAGCCACTGCCTCCTCTGTGTCCCCCTCCTCCTCGTCTCCCTCCTCCCTCCCTGTGACGTCTCCACTCACACCTGCATGCACACCACCATCAGCCAGTACATCCATCACCACCACACCCACCAGAACAGTCCGCACACGTGCAGTCACCACCCCCACTGCCATTTACACGTCCCCTGTGTCCTCTCCCAGTGTGTCTGTCACCCCCTCTTCCAAACCACACAAACGCAGGCAGTCACCCACCCAACAGCCATCCACCTCACGACAGCCTCCAGCACAAGCACCTGCACCCAAAGACAGCACACTTGACTCTCCTACAACCACATCCTCTTCCTCCACTCCCATTCCCACTACAACTACCCGTCCCTGTCTGTCTAAATTGATTTTCCTTTCCAACCTTGACCTCTTTCCAACAACTGACCCACCCCCTCCATCTAATAAGACTCCAAACAGCACCTCAGCCACCACCAGCCCTGCACCTACTAGGACCATCGTACAGGGCTATTGGGGTCCACCAGCTCCTAGGGCAGGAACATCGGCCAGCAGCAAGGGGACAGCCAGCCCACCCCCTGGGAAAAGAACCAAGAAAGGGAATGGCCGGCGCGACAGGCCTGAGACGGCTGCCCCCAAGGACACCACCCTTGCACCGTCACCTGGCCCATCCAGAAAGGGAGGCAAGGGTCCCAGAGTTTCTGCCAAGGAGGGCAAGGGCAGCAGGGCGGACAAGTCCGGCAGCAGTCGAGCTGCCTAGGAGGGCCCCACCAGCCCCATTTGGGGTGTGACGGAGGACACCCACGGGCCCAGGACTCTAGCACAGGAGGGCCCCGCAAGCGAAAGGTCGGATGGCGACTGAGCGGGAATTATTGGCCAGATCTGGTTCCCTTGGAACACAAGACAAGCACCGCTGAACAGGGCCCTGCCGTGACAAGCACCGCTGAACAGGGCCCCGCCGTGAGAAGCACCGCTGAACAGGGCCCGCCGTGAGAAGCACCGCTAAACAGGGCCCCGCCGTCACAAGCACCGCTGAACAGGGCCCCGCCAAGACAAGCACCGCTGAACAGGGCACCGCCGTCTCAAGCACCGCTCCGCTGGGCCCTTCATCTCAAGCACCGCTCCGCTGGGCACCGCCGTCTCAAGCACCGCTCCGCTGGGCCCTTCCTGTCAAGCACCGCTCCGCTGGGCCCTTCATCTCAAGCACCGCTCCGCTGGGCCCTTCATCTCAAGCACCGCTCCGCTGGGCCCTTCATCTCAAGCACCGCTCCGCTGGGCCCTTTCTGTCAAGCACCGCTCCGCTGGACCCTTCCTGTCAAGCACCGCTCCGCTGGGCACTGCCGTCTCAAGCACCGCTCCGCTGGGCCCTTCCTGTCAAGCACCGCTCCGCTGGGCCCTTCATCTCAAGCACCGCTCCGCTGGGCCCTTCATCTCAAGCACCGCTCCGCTGGGCCCTTCATCTCAAGCACCGCTCCGCTGGGCACCGCCGTCTCAAGCACCGCTCCGCTGGGCCCTTGCTGTCAAGCACCGCTCCGCTGGGCCCTTCATCTCAAGCACCACTCCGCTGGGCCCTTCATCTCAAGCACCGCTCCGCTGGGCCCTTCCTGTCAAGCACCGCTCCGCTGGGCACCGCCGTCTCAAGCACCGATCCGCTGGGCCCTTCATCTCAAGCACCGCTCCGCTGGGCCCTTCATCTCAAGCACCGCTCCGCTGGGCCCTTCATCTCAAGCACCGCTCCGCTGGGCCCTTCCTGTCAAGCACCGCTCCGCTGGGCCCTTCATCTCAAGCACCGCTCCGCTGGGCCCTTCATCTCAAGCTCCGCTCCGCTGGGCCCTTCATCTCAAGCACCGCTCCACTGGCCCCTTCATCTCAAGCACCGCTCCGCTGGGTCCTTCCTGTCAAGCACCGCTCCACTGGGCCCTTCCTGTCAAGCACCGCTCCGCTGGGCACCGCCGTCTCAAGCACCGCTCCGCTGGGCACCGCCGTCTCAAGCACCGCTCCGCTGGGCCCTTCATCTCAAGCACCGCTCCGCTGGGCCCTTCATCTCAAGCACCGCTCCGCTGGGCCCTTCCTGTCAAGCACCGCTCCGCTGGGCACCGCCGTCTCAAGCACCGCTCCGCTGGGCACCGCCGTCTCAAGCACCGCTCCGCTGGGCCCTTCATCTCAAGCACCGCTCCGCTGGGCCCTTCATCTCAAGCACCGCTCCGCTGGGCACCGCCGTCTCAAGCACCGCTCCGCTGGGCCCTTCCTGTCAAGCACTGCTCCGCTGGGCACCGCCGTCTCAAGCACTGCTCCGCTGGGCACCGCCGTCTCAAGCACCGCTCCGCTGGGCCCTTCCTCTCAAGCACCGCTCCGCTGGGCACCGCCGTCTCAAGCACCGCTCCGCTGGGCCCTTCCTGTCAAGCACCGCTCCGCTGGGCCCTTCATCTCAAGCACTGCTCCGCTGAGCACCGCCGTCTCAAGCACCGCTCCGCTGGGCCCTTCATCTCAAGCACCGCTCCGCTGGGCCCTTCATCTCAAGCACCGCTCCGCTGGGCACCGCCGTCTCAAGCACCGCTCCGCTAGGCCCTTCCTGTCAAGCACCGCTCCGCTGGGCCCTTCATCTCAAGCACCGCTCCGCTGGGCCCTTCATCTCAAGCTCCGCTCCGCTGGGCCCTTCATCTCAAGCACCGCTTCACTGGCCCCTTCATCTCAAGCACCGCTCCGCTGGGCCCTTCCTGTCAAGCACCGCTCCGCTGGGCACCGCCGTCTCAAGCACCGCTCCTCTGGGCCCTTCCTGTCAAGCACCGCTCCGCTGGGCCCTTCATCTCAAGCACCGCTCCGCTGGGCCCTTCATCTCAAGCACCGCTCCGCTGGGCCCTTCATCTCAAGCACCACTCCGCTGGGCCCTTCATCTCAAGCACTGCTCCGCTGGGCCCTTCCTGTCAAGCACCGCTCCGCTGGGCAAAATTTCATTTTGGGCCATTGGCAGGGCCGGATCTGTGTCGGGCAGGGCTTCACAAAGCACTCTGGCCAACATGCCTCCTCCATAACCAGTGGAGTCTGTAATCCACCTGATGGACTCTGGCATTGCACTCCCCCGGATGGTACAGTGGGCAAGCCACCCACTGTAGAGACTTGAGAGACTGTGGCTTTGCACTCCCCAGGATGGTACAGTGGGCATGGAGGCCCCTCGTGGATCTGGCGTCGTGGACTCATGTGGCTGAGGTGCCCCCCCTTCCCTTCCCCCTGAGGTGCCTGTGGTTTATCATCTGATGCCCCAGCAGTGTTCTCTCCAATGGAAACGGGTCTCGTGTGTAGGCTTTGCCCATGTGTTTATGCACATTGGCCCACGAACAATGGAATGTAGGCAATATGTGCTGGACTTTTGGACTATGGATATATTGTTGATGTAGTAATATATTTATTTGATAAATTTCATTTTTCACTTCAGTTCAAATATGCTTTAATATACTTCAATTTTAATGAACATTTTATTTTGTGTTTGCATTATTCCGGGGGGTTTGGGGGGTGTCACTCTGACTTTTTACTCTGCATTGGTGTGTAGGGATTGGGGGGGGGGTGTGTGGGGGTGGGTGTGTCGCATATGTGTGTGCCCGTAACCTTTTCTCCTCCCCCTCCCCTGTGTCGTAGGTGCAGTACTCACCGGTGTCTTCTGCGCCGCCGTTCGTGCTCCTGGTAGAGGAGCAGGAAGACAATAGCTGGTAGGATGTTTAATTCGGGTTCCATGCTGTCCAGATTCCTCGTGGTGTGTGTATAGGTGAGCGTTTTCCCGTTCGTAGTCTGTTTCCGCCGTGTTTTTATCGGCGGGGCTCCCGTCCCGGAAAAGGTGGAGGATTGGTGGGTCGTGATAGTGTGGGCGGTACATTGTCTGCCGCCTGTCTGTTGGCGGTGACCGCCGCGCTGTTTGTTTGTCCCGCCGTGGCGGTCGGAGTGTTAAAGTGGCGGGCTGTGTTGGCTGTTCCCGCCAGGGTCAGAATTCCATTTTTTTTCCCGCCTGCCTGTTGGCGGGTTGGCCGCTGCTTTAACACCGACCGCCAGGGTTGGAATGACCCCCTTAGTGTCCAAGATCGCCTGCAATACTTTCTCGAACTGAGCAGAATGCACCGGGAGCGTGTTTTCTAGTGACTGCAGGGATGGGTTAGATTGTTGGTCGGCAGGTGCTGGTCATTGGGTGGTTCGGTCCGAGTTCTTGGCTGATTTGGCTCTGCCGGCCATTTTAGCTGTCTCGAGGACTACTCCTAGTCTGCAGTAATTTTGCACTTTTTGGCTCCTTTAATTCGTTGAGTTAAACTTTTGCTGAGTGTCCTGGATGTGGTGTGCACATACGGCGTTGGGGCCATGGGGTTGGCCAACAATATCAAGGGAGGGCGTAGCCTTATTTATGCGTGCTTATAGCCTGTGGCCATGCGTTCATTGACAAATGCTGCGGCCGCCAGTTTTCACGACGGTCCGACGTTGAGTTCCCGTGGGACTGTCTGCGGGGCCCACCGATGTGCGTGGGGAGCGTAGCCGCTGTAGGAGAGCACTCTCAACCTCATGGATGGCGGCGGGGCCTGGTGCCAGAGGTTACCCCAGATAGACGGGGAGCCTAGTTGAGGGGCGAGGGAGGCGGCGTGGCCCCGGAGAGACCGAGGAGTGGGGCGAGCGTCCGGAACCGCGAGTGGGCTCCGCGCAGTGCAGAGCTTCCAGAACAAGCGCCGGCTGTGGGAGACCGGCGCGGCCCCTGCGCCCGCAGCACGCACCAGCCGTCTATGCTATGCGAGGTAACAGGTCCAAGCCTATGGAGGCACGCAGCGCTTATTAGTCTTACGCCTTTTTCCCCCCCCTTTTAGGGCTCAAGCGCTGCCTGGCCCCATCCTAGAGGGCACAGGTGGGTTGCATCGATGGTGTGGCAGCGAGGGGGGGGGGGTGGCTGGGAGTCCTTAGGTGTCCCCTCTGCATGGGATTTAGTTATTCCACCCTGGTTCCCCCCTCACCGCAATATGCTGGCTCTTATTAATGGTCCTCTGCTCCCTCCTGGGCTTGCAGCGATGTGTTCTTGGTTCTGGGCAGAGGTGCCCTTCCTTTGTTTGCTCTGGAGCCTGTCCGCGCGGCTCCGCTGCCGCGATGCTCAAAATGGCGCCCCGGCCCCCCGGGCCAGCTCCAGCTCCGCGCGCCTCGGGGGAAATTTGCGGAAGTCTATTTTTGGCTCGTTCGGCCGCGGCGCCTCGGCCCCTCCGGTCACGTATGGAGAGGGCGGAGGCCAGCCGCGCGGTGCGAGAGCGCGTCCGGAGCCGCAAAGGCAGCCCCTCCTGACCGCCGCCACGCTCGGCGCGAGCCCTCGGGGCCCAGCCCCGGTCCACCAGCACACCGGGGGGCAAACTCGGTCTGCGGCCGATGTCCTGGTCCCTCCCGGTCGGGCCACCGCCCCGGCTGCTTCACCAGGATTGCGGGGGTCGCCCTTCAGGATGTCTTTGGCCGAGCCGGAGACGGAGCGTTCGTATCAAGCGACCGTCCCGGCCGCCATTTTGGCTCCTCCCTATTTACATCGCATGCTTGATGTTCATTTGCCAAAAGAACCTTTGTATGAGATGTATTCTTTCTGTTTACTCAGAAAAATGACCCCATTCCAGAAGTGTAATTTTGAAAAGAGGTCTGAATGTTATAGCCACATCTGCCAAGTATGAAAGGCCTTCAAGAGTGTGGGAAAAACGCATGACCCGGAGAGAGCATTGGGGCCCTGGAGTGCCTTTGCCCATGGGGCTCCAACTATGAAACCAGCCACTTCCACCCTCCTTGGAAAGTGCAAGGCTCAAGCCACAGACAGGGGTAGGCCTGCAGGGGCAGGTCCATCCACCTCCACTACCACAATGACTGCCCCATCCACAGCACAGGCCCCACCAAATGTACTTTGGGAGGATTTTGAGCGGGCCATTTGGCAGGAAGTGGTGGACGTGAAGTTCCAGTTGTTCAGCTTGGAGCACGAGCATGACCGAGTGCTCATCCTGCACCAGGAGATAAAGGCAGCAGTGACAAGACAATGAGAAGCAGGAGGGCTCAAATGGACCCTCACCTCTCTTCCCCTTGTATATAGTTTTTTATGGTAGGTTAGTGTAGTGTAGGATATTTGCAGTACATAGTAGTTTTTAATAGGGATGAGTTTTGGGGGGGGTTTCTGTATATTGGGTGTTATTTTGAGGAGGTGATGTTTTGGACATTTTAAAAAGATACAAAAAATATATTTTTGTTTAGGCTTAGATGTTCGTTGGTTTATGTATAACTGTAGTTACTGTTGTTCTTGTCTATAGATGTGTTTTTGTTTTAAGGGGTGTGAGGGGTTGATGTTTATCATGCGGTGTTAAATGTATAGGATAAGTTAAGATGTTAGTTGTAGATATAAATTAGTTTAAGGTAGTGTATGTTAGGTTAGGATAGGTTAGGTTGTTTAGGTAGTATTTAGTGAAAGACTCATAGTTTTATTACATTTTGTTGTTTCATACATTATGGTCTCCATCATGATTTACTGTCTAGGATTTAGCATGGCTGCAGAGGTTATGTTAGGTACATGCCTTTGCAAACAGTATTTGGAAACATGTGACAAGGTGTATTTCTTATGGGCAAGTATGTGTCAGGTTGGCAATAGGATCCCATCAGCTACCTACAAACATCATTGAGCTTCAGGCACACATCCAATACCAAGGATGTAGTGAGTGATTTTAGTTACATGGGTTAATGTACGTGCAGTACTGATGTACATTCATGTAAGAACAACCCCAACAGATATATTTAGCCATTGGATGTCAAGAGAGTGTCCATGGGGGTGAACATGTCATGGGATGTGTAGGAGAGGAGTTCTTTAGTGAGGAGGAGGACCACATTGTCACTAGGGAAGATTGGCCACCATGACAGTCCACATATGTGAGAGGTCAGCAGTGGGAAACTCCAAAGGAGGACTGTGCCAGGTGTTTTGAAACTGGCATGATCTTAAGCACAGAGCAAAAGAGAAAGAGGCCATGTGCCACAGGTAACTGCTAGCGGGCAGTTTTCCTGGTGAAAGATGTTCCTTTGTCATCTTCATCCTCTGATGTATGTGGTGCCCCGTCTGACAAGGGTGTTGTAGGTGCTGACATAGAGGGCGGCACATACTCATTGGGGTCTGAAGATGCGCACTGCAGCAACGTCACAGTAAATGGTACCCAAGGGGGCAAAGAGGGAGCTCTGCTTCCGCTCCATGGACTCTAAGACATATTGTATAGCTTCCAGCCTGTTTGGAACCTCGCTGGTGCCACTTCAGATGTGCGTTTGCTTGTGCCTCTGCCTCATGACACCAGTGATGTCAGACAGGGACTGCTGGAGGCCAAGAAGAGGGGACCAGGTGCCTGGTATAGAAGCCGAGTTGTCATTATTCAGACTGAGGCACCTCTGATCTGCCTCTAGGGTACTCGACACAGTCTCCATCCCCACCTACACTGTATTTGCCAGTTCCCGCTGGACTCCTACTGCTGTTTCCTGGGTCCTGGGAGTCTAGGCCTGTGAGTGGGCTGGCAGGTGGTGTTTGTTGTATGTTGGATGGTTCATCTGGAGAACCCGCAATGCTGTCTAGCTCCCCTGCGACCGGAAATGGTGTCAAAGAGGGCACTCAGGATTTCCTGGAGAGTATCAGAATGTAAGGCTTGCAGTTTGTCATTCACCTCATTGGAGAATTCCAGGACTCAGCTGGCCAGGAGGTATGGCTCATTTCAGCAATGAAATGGAGATATGTTAATGTGGATGCCTATTAAATGAGATGCTGACATGCGTAATCAGGTACACAATCAAGTTTTCCAAAAGAGCACTGTCAACTCCTCTTTTCCAAGGCCCTAACAGCACACTGCACACCTGGGATGTCAATGTATTTGATGCTCCAAAAGCACAGTATGCAGGTCCCTTATTTACAAGGCCACACCACGCCAACATTTGTAGCCTGCCATGGCCCTGTAAATGTATACCCTTTTCAACCATTACAATGCATAAAAGGTGAATTCCATGGGTGTTGCTGTGGGTGTTCCCACGCAGCAACCAGGGAATCCAAAAGAATGTGACACCTTTCCAGGTTTAGATGTCTGAAAATGCATCAGATTCATATGACCCTCAGGGGTGCCATTGAAGTGGTGCAAAGGATAGGAATGATCTATATCCCCATATATGTGTTCTCTTTCAATGTGATTTGCATTCTGCAGCACACATAAAAGTGGAAGACTGCATTCATGATTGGTCATGTTCAGGTAAGTGTTTCTTCCAGCACATGGGCAACCATCCCTGCTGCACAGGTACTCTTACACCATGGTGTAAGGGAGCCTGTGGTGGCGCTAGGCAGCAGTCAGTGCGCCAGCGCTGAGGAAAGTACAGGGATCGGTTACATTTTGGTAAATACAACACAACCCTGCACTTTAAAAATTATACAATGCAGAAGAGCAAGCTGACTTGCAGCACCACATTGCATCATTTCCACTTACATGGGGCCCTGAGCTGCATAGTGATGTGTAGTATGCATGGTTATTGACTCACAGTTTTTCAATATTTCCATTACTTAAGGGATGTTGTCACAAGCGCTGTGTTTCTGTTCTGAGGGGAAGGGCCCTGTCCTACTGAGTTCACCTTACTTACATTTCCCCTATTATGTCCTGATTTGAGTTGTTTACCTGCAGCATGTCACACCTCATGTGACTCAGGACCACGCCATGGTATGTGTGAAGACATCCTCAGATTATCCACTTTTAGGTCCTGGTACACTGGTAAGTGGAATACAGTGTCCCTACCCAGATCATACATTAATTCTCACATGCCTACAGCACGCGGATCATACATGACCATGCATTTTGTATTTTCATAGGCAGCAACTGTTAGGGGCATCACCCCACATTGTGGTAGTGGTATGATTAATGTCAGGTACCTACTTCTAGTTCCCACATCAGACGCCAGCCCATTTCAGCCTGGGTTCTTCCATGGGTCTTATAATTTGTGGGGGCTAGGTGTTTTTTTGGTATTGCTTCTTAAGTCCCTATTTGACATCCTCCAAACTGTACATGTGGCACAATGTGATAATTTTGAATCATACTCCATATGGGCATGTCACATAGCCCCCCAGTCCACATGACATGTAGGTTTTAGTTCCCCAATGGGGGTTTTTCTGCGATCCCCTCCCAGGTTTGCCACAGACAATGCAGTCAGACCCAGTGGCCCATGCATATTTGTGTGGGTATCAAGCAGTACACATGTCCATTTCAAACTTCCCAGCATGCAAAGTCTCTAAATTCACACAAAAATTTATTTTGGTATGCACAGTTAGCACCTACCATGCGGAGCAGTAGCAGTGCCCCACCATGCCCACACATCATCATCATGTTGTGCACACATGGTCCGGTGGTGTGCATCTTTTGGATTCCCCACAACTCCAATTGATTATTGGGAATGTGTTCCTGTGGTCCCTTTCATGGCAGCTGACACCAGTGTGCTCTCACCCTGCCCACAATGTTAGCACAGAACAATTTAGGAGCTTCTTTCCAAGCCCCTTGCACAGCCAGTATGTTACTTTTTATAAGTGAAAAAGTGATGTACTGGCAGGGCAAGGGGCTTGTAGATAAGCCCAGCGGCAGCTCCTCCACTATTGCGGAGGAGCACTGCCCCCGTGAGCAGCAGACGCTTCAAACCTTTCACAACAAAAGAATAATAAACTATGTTTATTATCCTTTGTTGTGAAAGGGGCGGGCCATGTGGGATGAGGGGGATGAGGGGAGTGCACTGTGCACTCCCCTCAGTTCGTATGTGTGTTTGGCCCGCCGTCTCACGCCAGCCAAAAACACATGGGCTCTGTGTCTCTCCAGCCTAGCACTGTATTGCCGGGCTGGAGAGAGCAGGCACAGGCTCCCTGTATGCATGGGAGCGCCCTGGTTGGGCGCTCCCAGTCAATTCTAACACTGCTCTGAGCACTGTCAGGTTTGGCCGCAGGGTATGCTGGAAGTTTGTGCCTGCTGAGGAGATGGAGGAGCCGTGGTGCGGTGCGGCGTGGAGGTAAGTTTTATTTTCTCACCCGAATTTAATGCTTTTGCTCCCCCACGCATGCCGCCCCGCCCCTTTAAGGCTTTGCGAGCCACAAATGGATAAGCCCTAAAGTTCATAACATACAACACATCCCTGCACTTTCTATTTGACACAGCATGGCGAAGTAAGCTGACTTTCTGCACTGCAGTGCATCATTTACTCGAACATGAGGCACAATGTGGGTTAAATGTGAGTAGGTGCTGCACTTCAAACAATGAGGTGAGCGAGTTATGGTTCTGGGCTGTGCAAATTGTGGGAGGTTAGTGTGCATTACATGTCTGTGCTGTTTCACCAGCGAAGTGCCAGCATACTAGCCTTTGGGACTCCAGACATAGGCCCTCATTATGACATTGGTGGTAAGTCTCACTTACCGCCATGCCGACCGCCGCCAACATACCGGCGCCGCCGCAGATTACTGCTACCCATATTATGACACACACATACCAATCCGTCACTATACAGACACACACACAAGTCTGCCAGCATAAAGGTCAGTGATAAATTGGCAGTACCAAAACCCACACTGTTAGGCCAACAGATCTACGCCCACAACACTATTAACCACGCTCAAAATACACACAACCTAACAAAACAACACCACTTTGGACAATTCAAGCTACACCACCTGGCGCACATACACACACCACACCCACAACACTATAAAACACACACACAATGCCCACAACCCCTTACGATGAAAAAATATTGGCAACTGAGAGACAGACCAAGAGCACCCAGGAACCAGAGCAACAAACACCATCACCCATACTCCATCCACGCACCTTACAGCACACACCCCAACACATCACCCCACACATCCTTACACACACCACACACACTACATCCATGGCACTACAAAGACACCCCAGGTTCTCAGAGAAGGAGCTAAAGGTTATGGAGGAAATAATCCGGGTAGAGCCGCAGCTATTCGGATTACAGGTGCAGCAGACATCCATTGCAAGGAAGATGGAGCTATGGCAGAGGATCGTGAACAGGGTCAACGCCGTGGGACAGCACCCAAGAACAAGGGATGACATCAGGAAGAGGTGGAACAACTACGGGGGAAGGTGCATTCCGTGGCAGCAAGACACCAGTTAGCAGTACAGAAGACTGGCGGTGGACCCCCACCTCCTCTCCCACAACTAACAACATGGGAGGAGCAAGTCTTGGCACTCATGCATCCTGAGGGCTTGGCAGGAGTAGCAGGAGGATTTGACTCTGGTACGTCAACTCTCTATTACTATCCCCCCCACCTGCATGGCATTACATACCCCCACCCCTGCTCTCATCCCATCACCCTACCACCTCACATACACCCCACCATCACAACCCACTCATCCCAATGCCAAGCCCTGCACGTACCACCAATGCACGGATCCCCATCTAAGACCTGCATGGACACACATCACTAAAGCAGGCACACTAGAGACAATCACCCAGCTCACCAAATCACTACTCACACAAGGCTAAGCTGCCAGGACCATAACAACCATAGAGTGCAACACACCCATGCACAAGATGGCACACACAGAAACAATAACACTGCATTTACATCCCCACAGGTCCCCCACTGGAGAGGAGGTGCCAGCAACACCCACCCCCCCCCCCAACAAGGGGCCCCCAGTGATGACAGCAACTCTGGACACCTGGATCTGGATGATCAACCTGGCCCATCAGGGACCTCCAGACAGTCGGTAACCCAGGCACAGTCCCATACCACCACAGAGCCTCCCCTCTCAGGAAACACCACCACAGCACCCACCCAGCGGGCCCATACCTCTGTCCCCAGGACATGTCAATCAGCAGTGTGTCCACTACTATAGGGACCCCTATTCACCCCACAAAAACAGGACAATCAGGGACCTGGGGTCAGTGGCAGGGGGCCCACGGTTCCACGGACAGAGGCACAGGACAACAGGGAAGCTAGGAGGACTGCTGTGCGACGGGGGAGGACAGGCCCAGGGAACCGACTCTCCAGGAGGCACTCACCAACATCCAGGGAGCATACCACCATTCCCAGGAGACGATGTCTCTAGCCTCCCCCCTCCAACTTCCTCTACCCAGTCCCATTCCCCTCAACCCCAACCTATCCCAAGCACAGATTCAGACCAGCATGCACCCAAGACGACACATAGGAGTGGCTCAGGCAAACACAAGCACCATCCAGATGCAGACACACCATTATCCACTACCTCCACTGTGTCCCCCTCCTCCTCCTCGTCCACCACCATCCCCACAGCGTCTCCACTCACAACTGCATGCACTACATCCTCATCCTCTACCCCCATCACCATCACGCCTATCACTACACACCACTCACTGGCAGTCACCACCCCTACATCCATACACACGTCCCCTGTGTCCTCTCCCACTGTGTCTGTGCCCCCTCCTCCCAAAGTACACAAACGCAAGAACTCTGACACCCAACAGCCATCCACCTCACAACAGCATCCAGCCCATGCACGTGCACCCAAACACAACAGACAGACCACTCCCTCTACCTCCACTCCCAAATCCTCACCCTCTTCCCACCCCAATATCCCTAAGAAGCTTTTCCTCTCTACCGCTGACCTACCCCTCCCCCATCCTTCACGTCGGGCCAGGGTGGTCAGAACCCAGCCCAGCACCCTAGCCACCCAGTCCACAGCCACAGTAGTGTCTGCAGCTACTGCAGGTATGAGAGGACTTAAGGGAGCCAGCCATCAGCACTGGCAGTGTCCCTGCACCAGTTACCAAGGGGAAAGGCAAGGAGGCACAACCAGCTGCCAAGGGGAAAAGCAAGGAGGCACCACCAGCTGCCAAGGGGAAAGGCAAGGAGGCACTACCAGCTGCCAAGGGCAAGTGCAAGGAGGTACCACCAGCTGCCAAAGGCAAGGAGACACCACCAGCTGCCAAGGGCAAGGAGGCACCACCAGCTGTCAAGGGCAAGGGGCCTGCCCCTGCAGGCAGGAAGGACAGGAGGCGTGGTGCTGGGACTGATCCTGAGCCCCCAACACCAACCATGGTAGTTCAACTGTCTGAGGCTGCAAGGGAAGGGCTGGAGCCTCACCCTAACACTGGCATTCTCAACACCAGCACCTCCACCAGCACAGCCACCAGCACGGCCACCAGCACCGCCACCAGCACCACTGCCAGCAGCAGCAACCCCAGTGGGCAGCCATCCGAGGCTGCAGGGGATGGGCTGGAGCCTCCCACCACCACTGCCAGCACCGACACCAGCACCGCCACTGCCACCACTGAGCAGCCGTCACCACTGGCGGGCAGTGTGTAGTCCTGCCTCCATGGACAGTAGTGCGTCCTGGACCCTGCAAATCCTGTGGGTGTGACACCCAGGTGAGGGACTGTGACCTTGCACTCCCCAAGTGCTGCATCACAGGGCACCAGGACCCCTCCAAAACCAGTGGAAGAAGCCATCCACTCACCCCATCTTTGCCAGGATGAAGCACACTGGGCACCAGGCCTACCTCCAGAACCAGTGGAGAAGCCATCCGCTTGAGAGGCTGTGGCCTTGACCTCCCCAGGTCCACGCAGTGGGAAAACCACCCAGTTGAGAGACTGTGACTTTGCACTCCTCCGGACCAAGCAGTGGGCAACCACCCACTTGAGAGACTGTGGCCTTGCATTCCCCAGGGCCAAGCAGTGGGCAAACCACCCACTTGAGAGACTGAGGCTTTGCACTCCCAGGACCAAGCTATGGGCAAACCACCCACTTGAGAGACTGTCGCCTGGCACTTCCAAGGACATCTCACAGGGCATGTAGCCCCCTCCAGGACCAGTGGTGTTGTACCATGTTCCGGCTGAGGTGCCCCCCGTTCCCCGTCCCCCTGAGGTGCCTGTGTATTTTCGACCTGATGCCCTGGCAGGGTTCTCTCCATGTTGTTGCAGGAGTCAAGTGGGGCCTTGGCCTGTGTGATGTGGCCCTGTGTCCCACGGACATTTTGGACTGGGCAGTGTCCTTCCATTTGTATATATGTATATAATGTTTTGATTTTGCACCACGATTTTCTACACTTTTATCTTATTACACTCACTTTAATTAATTATTTTGTCCTTGCATTATTCCTGAAGGTATATAGGGTGAATATGTAATGTTACACATATGGTTCTGTGTATGGTGTTGGGGGTGGGGGTGTTGCGTGTGTGTGCCACTCTCATTTTCCTCCCCCCCACTCCTGTGTACTAGGCGGCAGTACTCAACATGGTCGTCTTGACCAGCGTTGGTGTTCATAGTGAAGGAGGAGATAAATGAGCATGTGGAACACTTGCAACTCAGGCTCTATGGCAGCGTGGTTCTTCCTTGTGTCTCCAGGGGTGAATCCTTTGCCTTCTGTGTACTGTTTCTGCCAGGCTTTTGATGTCGTTGGTACCGCCCCGGAAAAGGTGGCAGATAGGCCTATCGTAATACAGTGGGCGGTACATTGTCTTCCGCCTGGCTGTTGGTGCTTACCGCCGCAGTGCTTGTGCTACCGCCGTGGCGGTCGGTGTGTTAAAGTGGCTGTCTGTCTGAGCGGTTTCGCCTGTGGTCATAATTCCATTTTTGGAACCGCCGGCCTGTTCGCGGTATTACCTCCGCTTTATCACCGACCGCCAGGGTTGTAATGAGTGCAATAGTGTTTTGCCACTGGGACATAGCTACCCTACCATATTATATTGCCTAGTTATCACATTACCCCCCGCAGCAACTTAGCCCATGTTTGTTGTAGTTCATCATATGCCCCACTGTCCTGTGCCTGGCCTCCTGCCACCAACTCCTCAGGGATGACAGCTGCCACCATCTCCTCCAACTCATCCAGATGCCCCTGATGCACTGGACTTCCACCTCTGGTCTGCAATGCTGCCTTGTGGTTGCTGGCCAGTTTCTCCTTTGTTCTGAGCTTGCAATCATACCTCCACTTTTTGCAGTCGGTGACCGTCCTCTTCACCTCTGTCACACTGTCGACTTTGTCCACAATCAACTGCCATATAGCCTTTTTCCTCCCTAATGGCAATTTTGAGGTGACGAATAGCTGGTGTTATTGCTCCGTTACCTCAGTGATCAGAAGGCTGTTCTCCTACTCACTAAACTTGCACTTCCTCTTCCCCTTCTCCTGGGAGTCTGTCAGGACATCCTGGCTAGTACTGGGATTGTGACCTAGGGTTTCCGGTGTCCTGTTTTTCTGCATTGTCTCCTGTTTTTTTTTTTTTAAGTGCCATTTTGCGGCTGTTTTTAAGACGGTTTTAGGTGCAACAGTGACGCTAGGATGGCATGGGTCTGCTTACGTGCTGCTTAGTCATTTCTTTTAGTGCCATTGCGCATAGGCTAAATCATTTGTTGATATGATGCATTGATCCTAACGCCATGATGCGCCGTTTTGTAAATCTGGCGCAAGCCCATCATTAGGATCTGTTGTTACACTGCGTCAAATATTTAGAGGCACCACTGCACTGCAGCAGCAGCAGGTTATTTTTTGTAAATAAGGCTCCAAGATTGACAAAAATCTTGGCCACTGACAAACTGAAAGAAAGCAACCTTTAATTTAACCAAGGCCAACATTGACTGCCTCTAGTCAACGTAACATTTCAAACTAGTACTTACGAAATCACTATTCAATAATTCCCATTTTGCTTTTAAAGCATGGCTTTATCGGCAGCACTGGATCTTATCTAACATTTCTTACAAATATCAACTATGTACCAATGCTCCAAATATTTTACTAGAAGCAGCAAAAAAGGTAGTCGGATAAAGTTTTGCAGGAAGATGTTAGAACTCATTTGAGGGGGTGGAGCATGCCAGACAGGGCTACTGGGCCTCAAACCTATAGGTTAAAGTTGTCTTCCCATGGTGGCATGCAATGGTGCCTCTGTCCTAGTATGGTGTTGCAACCAATGGGTGCAATTTAATAATGTTCATTCCAGTACTTATCTTTAAAAAAAAGAAAGAAAGTTATTTTTAATTTCATAGCAAGCCTGTGCAACTCAAGATGTCCAACAATCAGACTGCAGAATGCTGCATTGCATCAAAGAGGCACATTCAATGTTTCCCGTCCTAGTAATCACTCTCTTAAGGTTATGGTTCCCGCTATTAGCATCCCTACCGATCTAATAAATTTGGCAGGAGTAAGCACAAGTGCAGTTCGCTCAAATGTTCTAAAATTAAGCCCAGTTCAGTGTCCTTCCTAAGTATTAATTCAACAGTCAGTGGACAAGTCTGCGCCTTTGTGTTTCTGGGCCCTCAGAGAAGGCTAAACCTCACAATATACATGCAAGCCACTTTCAGCAGTCCAGGGTCTGCGATTGACATGGTTGCATCGTCCTCGTTCATAACATTAACAGCTTGTTGCATGGCCACAGCAGTAGCTTCTTCAGAAAACAAGGCCAGAAACTTTCAAGGATGCAGGTCTTCATGCCAGTGCTTGGCTCTGGAGCAGCTACCTTCTTGGACCTCTGTGGTCCAACTCTCGTCAAAACTTTGTTTGAGCCTGCTGCTTGAATCTTCTCAAAGAAATGATTTCAGAGCGTGGAAGCTCCACAGCAGACAAGGCTTTCTGATTAGCAATGTTTTAGTCCTTTTGCCCCTTGTCTGAGGTGGCAGCAATCAATGTTCACACCCACGGCGACTGCCACATGAAACGTTTCAAAGGCAAAAAGAACAGATGAAGGACTGAATGCTGAACAATGCAAACATTCACCCTCAATCACAATGATCTGGGTTTAATCCATTATATTTTTGCCCACCATGCCACCCCAGAATGGACCCAGCTATGTGCAAATCAGTCTTGATCCTGCTCCCCATGTGAACAGTCCAGCACAAACTGCCAAGCCCTTCCTGGACCAAAACAGCTATCCTGGGACTGTTTTTTTTGGGTATCACCCATCATCAGCCAGGCTGGCTTGAATTCAGTATCACAGTGAGCACAGGACCCACGTCTGGGCATACACTTCCCACTTGGGGGGACATAGACAAAAAGAACAGATTTTGGACAGAATGCTGAACAATGCAAACATTCACCCCAAGTCACAAAGATCTGGGTTTAATCCATCATTTGTTTGCCCACTACCCCACCCTAGAATGGGCACAGCCATGTGTAAATCAGTCTTGACCCTGCCCCCCATGGGAACAGTCCAGCCCAAACTGCCAGGCAAGAATCTTTATGGACTGGAAATGAGCATCCTGGGATGGGTTTCGGGGTATCACCCATCATCAGCCAGGCTAGCTTGGACCCAGTGGCATAATGAGCACAGGACCCACATCTGGACATACCATTTCCACTTGGGGCAACAAAGGCAAAAAGAACAGATGATGGACAGAATTATGAACAATGCAAACATTCAACCCCAGTCACAAAGACCTGGGTTTAATCCATCATTTTTTTGCCCACCTTGCCACCACAGAATGGACCCAGCCATGTGCAAGTCAGTCTAAATCCTGTTTCCCATGGGCACAGTCCAGCCTGAACTGCCAGGTCAGGTCCTTCCTGGACTGGAAACAGGCATCAGGGGCCCGGTTTTCGGGGTGTAACCCTTCATCAGCCAGACTAGCTTGAATCCAGTGGCACAGTGAGCACTGGACCCATGTCTGGGCATACCCTTCTCAATTTGAGCAACAAAGGCAAAAAGAACAGATGATGAACGGAATGATGAGCAATTCAAACATTCACCCCCAGTCACAAATATCTGGGTTTAATCCATTGCTTTTTGCCCAACATTTGCAAATAAGTTTTGACCCTGCTGGACTGTTCCCATGGGGAGCACGGTCTAGGTGGATTAGAATGTGGCTGGATCCAAACTGGGTTGGTCAGTGCTCAAAAACACAAGAGATTAAATCCAGCTTATTTTACACAGCCTCTATGGCCCAAGTTAAAGTTGGCCAACCCATTTCACCCCCAATAGCAATAAGCTTGGGAACTCACCAGGGATGCCCTCCGTCACAGGTCTTATTTGTGCTAGCAGTAGAACCATTGGCCCAGTGTTTGCAGTACAATGGGGAGAATTGGGGTATTCAGTTGGGGATGAATTCCATGCAGTCTCCCTTTATGTGGACAATGCCCTTATTTACATCCAGGATATCAGACAGGTACTTTGGAGATTCGAGGTAGCCCTGGCTAAGTCTCATAACACTTCAGTTTTGGGAGTGAATTGGGTGAAGATGTGCCTGCTTCCTGTCAGCCCAAACTGTCCATCACACCAACTAATGGTGGGACCTTACATAGTGAAATGGGAGCCTCTCACATTTTGCTAACTTGGGATCTGGATATACCATGCCCCCGGGACTTGATAGGTGGCAATCTCGCCCAGACCATTGCCTCCCTGAGGCCGCAGCTGACATTCTGGAGCACACTCCCACTTACATTGCAGGGCCATATCTTCCTGACTAAAATGGTTATGCTCCCCTGGCTCCTCTGTTATTTCTACAATTTACCTACTGAACTCCACCTTCCTCACACTTCATGGTATGATGGGGCCTTCATCTGGAACAGAGGGCAGTGGTGTGTAGTGCTTTGGAAGCTCCAATTTTCGCTTGACAAGGGGGGTCTGGAGGCTTCTACCTTTGAGAGTTATTATTTGGCAGCACAACGGCAATGGCTGCCTCAGTGGATGACGGGGCAGCACTTGCACGAATTAGGTCTTTCCATCCTGATCGAGCTATCCGCCTAATTTATCAGGTATTACTGCCATCAGGAAAAGTCCCTCCCCATTCTAACAAACTCCTGACCACTGTGTATGCCAGCTATACTAGAACCCTTCAGGTTCCCCCACACCAACATTGTACTGTCCTGCGAAACGCATTCATTCTTTATGTCCCTTCAGGGCAACCCTCGGGAGGGAAGGGATAGAGCTCTGACCAGCTCAGTGTGGACTATAATCTACCCCTTGGCCACTTCTTAGCTTACAGGACTTTGCTGACTGAACTGCAGCTCAGGTGGCAGATTACAAGCACAGAACCTGACACACACTCTTTGGTTCATGCAATATACATAATGGGTATTACAAGTCGCTAAATTACGGGGTTCACACAAGCGATTGCTCAAACACCGCATGACTGGCTACATTCCCTTAGGCAGCACTGAGAACATGACTATGGCTGCAACCTAATGCAGAAGGAATGGGATAGTGTCCTTCTATACCCATGTAGAGTGTCACGCAATGCGAAATCTCAGTTCATCCAACAGAATATATTACATCAATCATACATAACACCTGCATGCTTGCATAGAATATATGTCAGTACCTCAAAATGTCTCAGATGTGGCTCTCAGAATGCTGATATGGCAGACATGTTCTGGACTTGTCCAGAAGCACAATTATTCTGGCAGACGGTCACAGACGCCCTGACAACTGTCACAGGGAGGGAGAATTTATGTAGCATAGAAATTGGCCTGCTGGGGTTATTCAAACAGACGAAGGCGGGAAGTGCCATTAACCGATTTATAGACCTGGCCCTACTTATAACCCGAAGGGCCATTGCCATGGCGTGGAAAGATCAGGCCTTCCTAGCTTATTTCACTGGTTTGCAGCCACCTTGAAGTGAGGCAAACTAGAGGAAGTAGCTCTTCATAGGGAGAAGGTTTGTGGCCTGCATAGGGTTCTCATTGCACTGGAGTGGGATACCCTTCTACATGAGATGAAGGTGCTCTGTGAAGAACACCAGGATGCCACTTTGGACAGGGGATCCATGACAACCTAATACACTGCATGACATGCTGGGAAATTTGATGGATGCCCCCTTCTCGCCCTGCCATGCTCCACCTCAGTTGTACCTTAATTTGGAATCTGTCCTCTGGAGTCTCTACTGAGGCATCGTAGTGGATACTCCCTCCCTTTGAAAGTGAGACTGTGCATACTTACAGTAGAATTCAGACTCACAATTGGTGGTTGTATTGTGGCTTGTTCCATTCACAAAAAACAATAAAATTGGTTAAAAAAAGAGCTGCCAAGCTCCTCCTCCACCCCGGTGAGGAGACATAAGAAACAGACCTGACTGTGGCTGTAATGTTAGAGGCAAGAATTAAACCACATAATTAAACCTATTACAAAAAACAATCAAGGAATTGCCTAGGCTAGACTCTGCACACATGCTAGATTACCATGATTCAATGGTGTAGGCAGAGCAGCCAAGGCTGAACTAGGAGACATGCAAGGCTCTTGCAATACGACTGTAGTCACACAGTACTTACACACATGAAAGACAATACTCAATGTTACCAAAAATAAAGGTACTTTATTTTAGAGACACAATGCCAAATATATCTTAGAGGCTATACTCCCTTAGGAGGTAATTATTATACACAAAATATACACTAGTAGCCAAAATCAGGTAGGTAAACAGTCATAAAATAGTGCAAATAGTGAAAATCACCATAGGTTACAATGGGCCTAGGGGGAACAAAAAACATATATTAAAATAGTAGGATGCTGTAGGAGGCTGGCCTGGCTTATAGTGGGTACCTGATGGTACTGACACCTTGTGCCAGGTCCAGTTATCCCTTATTAGTAGATTAGTGGTGTTCTAGCAGCTTCGGCTGATATAGGTAGCTATAGCAGAGCAGCTTAGGCTGAACTAGGAGACATGCAAAGCTCCTACTATACCACTTATATCATGTAGGAACTATATCCTAAGAAACACAATACTCAGGGTTGCTAAAAATAAAGGTACTTTATTTTAGTGACAATGTGCCAAAAATATCTCAGACGATATACTCCCTTAGGGGGTAAGTAAAATACACAAAATATACACACAAACCAAAATCAGGTAAGTAAACAGTCAGAAAGTAGTGCAAACCTTGTAGAATACAATAGGATGCAATAGGCCTAGGTGCAAAACAAACCACATACTAAGAAAGTGGAATGCGAACCATGAATGGACCCCTAGGCTAGTGTAGCATGTAGAGGGTCGCTGGGAGTGTAAGAAAACACTAAGGGTGTCCAAGATAACCCACCACAAGACCCTGAAAAGTGGGAGTAAAATGCTACTACTTCCCCAGAAACACACTAAACTGGCGATAGAGGATTCTGCAAAGACAACAACAGACTGCAAAGCACTGAAGATGGATTCCTGGACCTGAGGACATGCAAAGGAAGAGGACCAAGTCCAAAAGTGGTGAAAGTGTCCAGGGGGGGCAGGAGCCCACTAAACCCCAGATGAAGGTGCAAAATGGCTGCCTCCGGATGGAAGAAGCTGCAGATTCTGCAACAATGAAAGGTGCTAGGAACTTCTCCTTCATGCAGAGGATGTCCCACTGAGTGCTGTAGGATGCAGAGTTTTTTCTTTGGAGAAAGGCTGCAAACAAGCCTTGCTAGCTGCAAAGGTTGTGTTAAAGAAAAAGGATGCTGCCCGGGCCCATGAAGGACCAGGATGTTGCCACTTGGGAGAGGAGACAGAGGAGGCCCTCAGCAACACAGAGAGCCACCACACAAGAAGGCAGCACCTGCAGACGTCCTTGAACTCGGGTTCAAGAAGACTGAGCATGGCAGTCATCTCAACACTACAAAAAAGGGTCCCATGAAGCCGGAGGTCAACCCAGGGAGTTGAGCAATGCAGGACGGAGTGCTGGGGACCTGGTCTACGCTGTGCACAAAGGATTCCTTGCAAAAGTGCACAGAAGCCCTGGCAACTGCAGTTCACGTGGTGCACAGGATTACTGTCTGGAGAGGGGAGGCAAGGACTTACCTCCTTCAAATTTGGTCAGTTGGACCACTGGACAGTCTGGGTCACTTGGGTCCACCACCTGTGTTCCAGGGGCCATGCTCGTCAGGACGAGAGGGGTCCCAGGGTACTAGTGATGCTGAAGTTTGGTTCCTGCTGGAGCTGGGGGAAGATTCTGTCAACTCACAGGAGATTTCTTCGTTGCTTCCATTGCAGGATGAAGGCAGGCAGCCCCCAAAGCATGCACCACCAGATAACAGTCGAGAAAGCCGGCAGTATTAGGCACTACAATGTCGCTGGGAGTCTTCCTGCTACTTTATTGCAGTTTTGCAGGCATCCTGGAGCAGTCAGCGGTTGATTCTTGGCAGAAGTTGAAGAGAGAGGTGCCGAGGATCTCTGGTGAATTCTTGCAAGTTGTTATCTGAGGAAAAGCCCACTGAAGAGACCCTAAATAGCCCTCGGAGGAGGATTGGCTACCTAGTCAGGTAAGCACCTATCAGGAGGGGTCTCTGATGTCACCTGCTGGCTCTGGCCACTCAGGGGCCTCCAGTGTGATCTCACACCTCTGGATTCAAGATGGCAGAGGTCTGAGACACACTAGAGGATCTCTGGGCACCACCCCTGGGGTGGTGATGGACAGGGGTGTGGCCACTTCCCTTTCCTTTGTCCATTTTCCCACCAGATCAGGGACTGGGGGTTCCCTGAACCGGTGTAGTCTGACTTATGCAAGGGGGGCTCCATCTGTGCCCTTCAAAGTATTTCCAGAGGCCGGGGGAGGCTACTCCTCCCCAGCCCTTAACACCTATTTCCAAAGGAAGAGGGTAACACCCTCTCTCAGAGGAAATTCTTTGTTCTGCCTTCCTGGGACTGGGCTGCCCACACCCTAGGACGGCAGAACCCTGTCTGTGGGGTGGCAGCAGCGGTAGCTGAAGAGAAAACCCCAGAGAGCTGGTTTGGCAGTACCCGGGGTCCATAGTGGATCCCCAGGGATGCATGATATTGGCACCCCAATACCAGATTTGGCATGGGGGGACAATTCCATGATCTTAGACATGTTACATGGCCATATTCGGAGTTACCATTGTGAAGCTACACATAGATATTGACCTATATGTAGTGCATGCGTGTAATGGTGTCCCCGCACTCACAACGTCCGGGGAAATTGCCCTGAACTATGTGGGGGCACCTTTGCTAGTGCAAGGGTGCCCTCACACTTAGTAACTTTGCACCTAACCTTCACTAAGTGAGGGTTAGACATATAGGTGACTTATAAGTTACTTAAGTGCAGTGTAAAATGACTGTGAAATAACGTGTGCATTATTTCACTCAGGCTGCAGTGGCAGTCCTGTGTAAGATTTGCCTGAGCTCCCTATGGGTGGCAAAAGATAGGGATCTCCTGGAACCCCAATAGCCTGGGTACCTAGGTACTATATACTAGGGAATTATAAGGGTGTTCCAGTGTGGCAATTAGAATTGGTAAAAACAGTCACTAGTCTATAGTGACAATTTTAAAGGCAGAGAGAGCATAAGCACTGAGGTTCTGATTACCAGAGCCTCAGTGACACAGTCACTACACAGGTACACACATTCAGTTCACAAACTATGTGCACTGAGGTCCTGGATAGCAGGATCCCAGTGAGACAGGCAAAAACAAACTTACATACATGTAACAATGGGGGTAACATGCTAGGCAAGATGGTACTTTCCTACACAACCCCCCCCCCTCAAACAAGGGACAATAAGGCTAACCTTGCCCAGATGAGTCTTCATTGTCTAAGTGGAAATGTCTGGAGAGTCCATCTGCATTGGAGTGGGTACTCCTAGGTCTATGTTCCACTGTATAGTCCATTCCCTGTAGGGAGATGGACAACCTCAACAATTTAGGGTTTTCACCTTTCATTTGTTTAAGCCATAATAGAGGTTTGTGGTCTGTCTGAACAATAAAGTGTGTACCAAACAGGTATGGTCTCAACTTTTTCAGTGCCCAGACCACAACAAAGGCCTCCCACTCTATGGCAGACCAATGCTTTTCTCTAGGGGTCAACTTCCTGCTGATAAAAGCAACAGGTTGATCCTGGCCCTCAGTGTGCAGAGCACATGGCTTGTTTGAGCTCATCAAAAGCCTTTTGACAGCTAGCTGTCCACAATACCTTTTTAGGCATCGTTTTGCTGGTGAGGTCATTAAGAGGGGCTGCAATGGAGCCATAGTTCTTAATGAACCTCCTATAGTACCCCTTGAGGCCTAGAAAGGCTCCCACCTGGGTTTGAGTTGTAGGGGGAGCCCATTCCATAATGGTCTGGATCTTTCCCTGCAGTGGTGCAATCTGTTCCCCACCTACTAGGCTAGGTGGTCCAGATAAACCACTTTCACCTGCCCTATCTGGCACTTTGAAGCCTTAATAGTGAGGCCTGGCTTTTGCATGGCCTCCAAAACTTTCCATAAGTGACCCGGTGATCATCCCAGGTGGAGCTAAAGACAGCTATATCATCTAGATATGCTGCACTAAAGGCTTCCAATCCTTGTAGGACTGTGTTCACCAACCTCTGAAAAATGGCAGGTGCATTTTTCAATCCAAAGGGCATAACAGTGAACTGATAGTGCCCTCCAATGGTTGAAAATGCTGTTTTAGGTTTAGCATTTTCTGACAACTTAATCTGCCAATACCCTGCAGTTAAGTCAAAGGTGCTTAGATACTTGGCAGAAGCCAGTGTATCTATAAACTCATCTGCCCTGGGTATAGGGTGAGCATCAGTTTTGGTTACTTGACTGAGACCACTATAGTCAGCACAAAACCTAATTTCCTTTTTACCATCTTTACTATGAGGTTTAGGGACAAGCACCACTGGGCTAGCCCATGGGCTTTCAGAAGGCTCAATCACTCCCAGATCTAACATTTTCTGAACCTCTTGTTTTATGCAGTCCCTGACATGGTCAGGCTGCCTATAAATCTTATTTTTGACAGGTAAACTGTCTCCAGTGTCGATTGTGTGCTCACACCAGGTGGTTGTACATGGGATCAGTGACAAAAGTCAGAGAACTGGTCTAGTAGATTTATGCAGTTGTCCTTCTGCTCAGCAGTAATGCAATATGCAAGCACAACTCCCTCCACTAAGCCATCAGCTTCAGTGGTGGAGAAGAGGTCAAGGAGAGGGCCATTCTCTTCTTCGTGCCCCTCATCAGTTGCCATGAGCAGCGTTAAGTCAGCCCTGTAATAATAAAGTTTTAGGCGATTGACATGGAACACCCTAAGAGGACTCCTGGCAGTGATCAGGTCTACCAAATAGGTGACCTCACCTTTCTTTTCTACTATGAGATGGTGTCCACTCCATTTGTCCTGAAGTGCTCTTGGGGCCACAGGCTCCAATGCCCCACACCTTCTGTCCTGGGTGGTACTGGGTCAGGACAGCCTTCTGGTCATGCCATTGCTTTTTGAGCTCTTGGCCGGCCTGAAGGTTTTTACTGGCCTTTTTCATGTACTCAGCCATTCTGGATCTTAGGCCAAGTACATAATCCCCAATGTCTTGCTTGGGAGCTTTTAAAGGTTGTTTCTAACCCTCCTGCACAAGAGAAAGGGGACCTCTTACAGGGTGCCCAAAGAGGAGTTCAAAGGGGCTGAAGCCCACTCCTTTTTGGGGTACCACCCTATAAGCAAAAAGGAGGCATGGCAACAGGACATCCCTTCTCCTTCTGAGTTTTTCAGGGAGTCCCATGATCATTCCTTTGAGAGTTTTATTAAAACTCTCAACCAGGTCATTTGTCTGTGGATGATAACGAGTGGTGAACTTGTAAGTTACACCACACTCCTTCCACATAGCTTTGAGGTATGCAGACATGAAGTTGCTACCTCTGTCTGACACCACTTCCTTAGGGAAACCCACTCTGGGAAATATTCCCAGGAGGGCTTTTGCTACTGGTGGAGCTGTAGTGGTCCTTATGGGTAAATCTTCAGAATACCTAGTGGCATGGTCTACTACCACAAGGATAAACCTAGTGCCTGAAGCTGTTGGAGGGTCAGGGGGGCCAACTATGTCATCTCCTACCCTTTCAAAGGGCACCCCAACCACTGGAAGTGAAATTAAGGGGGCCTTAGGCGTGCCACCAGTCGTGCCACTGGCTTGGCAGGTCACACAAGAGCGACAAAACTCCTTAGTGTCCTCTGACATGTGAGGCCAGTAAAACAATGGAACAAGTCTGTCCCAAGTTTTACTTTGGCCAAAATGCCCAGCCAAAGGAATATCATGAGCCAAAGTCAGAAGAAACTACCTATCCTGCAAAGTGATGACCAATCTCTGGCAGTTCCAGGTTTAGGGTCCCTTGACTCAGTGTAGAGGAGGTTATCTTCCCAATAGACTTATTGATATCAGTGATATCCCCATTCTGCTCTTTGACAGCTTGCTGTCTTAAACCCTCTAGTGTGGGACAGGTCTGCTGTGCCACACTCACCTCTTCCCTAGCAGGCCCCCACACCTAAAAGCTCAGCAGTGTCTGCTGCCAGCTCATCCGGTGTAGGTTCTGCACAGGGAGAGGATTCCTCTTCCTCAAAAGGGGAATCATTCTGGAGAGGGAGGGACAGTGGGTAAGGATTTACCCTTCCTACCCCTAGCTTTTGGGAGCACTTAGTCCATAGTTCCAGAATCCAAGTTTCCCTGTTCTCTTTGCTTCTGGGCCTGAGTCCTTGTGAAAGCAAATATATGCCCTGGAATGCCTAGCATTGCTGCATGAGCCTCCAACTCCACTTCAGCCCAAGCTGTTGTCTTCAAATCATTGCCTAGTAAGCACTCTACAGGTAAATCAGTGGCTACCACAACTTACTTTGGACCAGTAGCCCCCCCAGTTGAGATACACAACAGCCATGGGGTGGCTAAGAGTGTTGTTATGAGCATCAGTCACTTGGTATTGCTGACCAAGTAGGTGTTGATCAGGGTGAACCAGTTTCTCAATCACCATAGTGACACTGGCTCCTGTATTCCTGTAGGCCTCAACCTCAACACCATTTATTTGGGGAAGCTTTGTGCACTTACCCATATTAAGGGGGCAAGCAGCCAAGGTGGCAAAGTCAGTCCCACCATCAGAGACTAAAACAGCCTCTCTGGTCTCCCTAACAATACCAACCCCAACTACATTACCAATGGTGAGCCCAGCTACACCCTTTCAATGGCTATTTGTAGTATTCTTCCCACCACCACTGCTACTGCTAGGGGCACTAGAGGACGCAGCTGGGGCTGTGGTAGTGGGAGCCCTGGTGTTTTTCTTTGGACAAGTGGTATCACTTGCCCAATGGCCTTTACTTTTACATAAATAACACCATGGCTTCTTTTGATTGTTAGAAGAGGATTTGGACCCTCCTCCCCCAGAGGATTTTTGTGGGCCTGATGAAGACTCAGGATGCTTTTTTATCTTTGTCCCCACCCTTGTCAGAAGACTTACCATCCTTCTTCTTGCCATCCTTGTTACCACCTGTATGAGCTTTTCTGCTCACTCTTGTTCTGACCCATTTGTCTGCCTTCTTTCCCAATTCTTGGGAGAGGTCAGATTTGAGTCTACCAAGTAGTGATGTAACAAGTCAGACACACAATTATTCAAAATATGCTCTCTCAAAATAAGATTATACAGGCTTTCATAGCCAGTCACCTTACTGCCATGTAACCATTCCTCCAAGGCCTTCACTGAATAGTCTACAAAGTCTGTCCAGTCTTGAGAGGACTCTTTTCTGGTATCTCTGAACTTTATCCTGTATTGTTCAGTGGTTAAGCCAAATTCATCTAAGAGTGCCTCTTTCAAAACTTTATAGTTGTTGGCATCACTCTCGCTGACAGTAAGGAGCATATCCCTACGCTTGCCAGTGAAAGATAGCCACAATATAGCAGCCCACTGCCTTTGAGGGACCAACTGTACCATACAGGCCCTCTCAAGTGCAGCAAACTATTTGTTTATGTCATCCCCCTTCTTGTAAGGGGGGACAATTTTGTGCAGGTTCCTTGAATCTGTTTCTCTTACAGGAAGACTATCAAGATCACTGCTGCTACCACCATGGGGAACTAACCCCAACTTCTGTCTTTCCCTCACTACATCTAGAGAATCCATGTTTAAGGCCAACTGCTGCTGTCTCAGCTTCAGTCTGGCCTCTTCTAACCTCAGCTTTCTGAGTTCCCTGTCTAGGGTGTTATCCTCAGGGTGGGAGGCTTGGGAATTCTCTGACACAGAGGTGATATGGGAATTCGCAGAAGAGGACCTGCCTCTAACTGCCTGAACTCAAGTTACCTGGCCTTTTGGAATGAAAGGTGCCCTACTTATGTGTGACCCCCTCCCGCTACCAGCTTCACTAGATGGCCTGTTAGCTGACAGGTCTTTCGAGGAACCCTCCCCAGAGTCCTCAGGGCCCTCCCCTGATTCTACCTGGGTAGTACCCTCCTCTAGCCCCTGATCCTTGGATGGGCCAGACTGGTTCTGGTAACTTTCTAGGAGAAGGCTAAGGAGAAGATCTTAGGTAGGGTTCTTACCAATATTTAAACTTCTTTCTATGCTGAGACCCCCTCAAACATTTAAAGTTTAAATTGCCATAAGTTGTCTGGACAACTTTGGGAGTGGTCTCTACTAAAGTCATAGTTGCAAGAAAGAGTTTAGGATAGAGAGAAAAAAGTTTAGAAACTTTTAAAGAAAAGAGAAAAACTTTTTCAAACTTTTCAAAACGTTTTAGAAACTTTGTAGAACATTTTTAGAGAGTTAGACTGTTTAGGTTATCTGTGTATATTTTTAAGTATTTGGAATATGTTTTCCTCATGAAAAGCACCAATGACAAAGTGGTAAAGCAGTTACAAATACTTATCCCACCGCTGCTGGCCTGGCTTATAGTGGGTACCTGATGGTACCTGATGGTACTTACACCTTGTGCGAGGTCCATTTATCCCTTATTAGTAGATTAGTAGTGTTCTAGCAGCATAGGCTGATAGAGGTAGGTATAGCAGAGCAGCTTAGGCTGAACTAGGAGACATGCAAAGCTCCTACTATACCACTTTTATCATGTAGGTACTATATCATAAGAAACACAATACTCAGGGTTACTAAAAATAAAGGTACTTTATTTTAGTGACAATGTGCCAAAAATATCTCAGAGAATATACTCCCTTAGGGGGTAAGTAAAATACACAAATTATACACACAAACCAAAATCAGGTGAGTAAAACAGTCAGAAAGTAGTGCAAACACTGTAGAATGCAATAGGATCCAATAAGCCTAGGGGCAACACAAATCATATACTAAGAAGGTGGAATGCGAACCACAAATGGACCTCTAGGCTAGTGTAGTGAGTAGAGGGTCGCTGGGAGTGTAAGAAGTCACTAAGGGTGTCCAAGATACCCACCTCAAGACCCTGAAAAGTGGGAGTGAAGTACTACTACTTCCCTAGAAACACACTAAACTCATGATAGAGGATTCTGCAAAGACCACAACAGATTGCAAAGCACTGAAGACAGATTCCTGGATCTGAGGACCTACAAAGGAAGGGGACCAAGTCCAAGAGTCGTGAAAGTGTCCAGGGGAGGCAGGAGCCCACTACACCCCGGATGAAGGTGCAAAAGGGCTACCTCCAGATGGAAGAAGCTGATGATTCTGCAACAAAGAAAGATGCCAGGAACTTCTCCTTCGTGCAGATGTCCCACGGAGTGCTGGATGATGCGGAGTTATTTTTCTGGAGAAAGGCCACAAACAAGCCTTGCTAGCTGCAAGAGTTGCATTTAAAGAAAAAGTGTGCTGCCCGGGCCCCGGAAGGACTTGGATGTCACCACTTGGGAGAGAAGACAGAGGGGGCCCTCTGTAAAACAGGGAGCCCACACACAAGAAGGCAACACCCAAAGAAGTCCTTGAACATGGGTTCAAGAAGAGTGAGCATGGCAGTCATCTCAACACTACAAAAGAGGGTCCCACGAAGCCGGAGGTCAACCCAGGGAGTTGAGCAATGCAGGACGGAGTGCTGAGGACCTGGGCTAGGCTGTGTATGAAGGATTCCTTGCAAAAGTGCACAGAAGCCCTAGCAGCTGCAGTTCATGCAGTGCACAGGATTACTGTCTGGAGAGGGGAAGCAAGGACTTACCTCCTTTACATTTCGACAGTTGGACCACTGGACAGTCTGGGTCACTTGGGTCCACCACCAGTGTTTCAGGGGCCACACTCGTCAGGATGAGAAGGGTCCCAGAGTACTGGTGACGCTGAAGTTTGGTGCCCACTGGAGCAGGGATAAGATTCTGTCAACCCACAGGAGATTTCTTTGTGGCTTCCAGTGAAGGATGAAGGCAGGCATCCCCCAAAGCATGCACCACCAGGAAACAGTTGAGAAAGCCGGCAGGATTAGGCGCAACAGTGTCGCTGGTAGTCTTCTTGCTACTTTTTTGCAGTTTTGCAGGTGTCTTGGAGCAGTCAGCAGTCGATCCTTGGCAGAATTCGAAGAGAGAGGTGCGGAGGAACTCTGGTGAATTTTTACAAGTTTTTATCTGAGGAAAAGCCCACTGGAGAGACCCTAAATAGCCCTCAGAGGAGGATTGGCCACCTAGTCAGGTAAGCACCTATCAGGAGGGGTCTCTGACATCACCTGCTGGCACTGGCCACTCAGAGGCCTCCAGTGTGCCCTCACACCTCTGGTTTCAAGATGGCAGAGTCTGAGACACACTGAAGGAGCTCTGGGCACCACCCCTGGGGTGGTGATTGGCAGGGGAGTGGTCACTCCCCTTTCCTTTGTCCAGTTTTGCGCCACAGCAGGAACTGGGGGTTCCCTGAACCGGTGTAGACTGGTACTAGGTACCCAGGGTATTAGGGTTCCAGGAGATCCCTATGGGCTGCAGCATTTATTTTGCCACCCATAGGGAGCTCAGACAAACCTCTACACAGGACTGCCACTGCAGCCTGAGTGAAATAGCACACACGTTATTTCACAGACATTTTCACTGCACTTAAGTAACTTATAAGTCACCTATGTGTCTAACGTTCACTTGCTGAAAGTTAGGTGCAAAGTTGCTAAGTGTGAGGGCACCCTTGCACTAGCAAAGGTGCCCCCACATCGTTCAGGGCTAATTCCCCGGACTTTGTGAGTGCGGAGATACCATTACACTCGTGCACCACATATAGGTCAATACCCATATGTAGCTTCACAATGGTAACTCCGAATATGGCCATGTAACATGTCTAAGATCATGGAATTGTCCCCCCATGCCAAATCTTGTGTTGGGGAGCCAATTACATGCATCCCTGGGGCTCCACTCTGGACCCCGGGTACTGCCAAACCAGCTCTCTGGGGTTTTCTCTGCAGCTACCGCTGCTGCCACCCCACAGACAGGGTTCTGCCCTCTTGGGGTCTCGGCAGCCCAGTCCCAGGAAGGCAGAACAAAGAATTCCCTCTGAGAGAGGGTGTTACACTCTCTCCCTTTGGAAATAGGTGTTAAGGGCTGGGGAGGGGTAGCCTCCCACAGCCTCTGGAAATGCTTTGAAGGGCACAGATGGTGCCATCCTTGCATAAGTCAGTCTACACCAGTTCAGGGACCTCCAGTCCCTGCTCTGGCACGAAACTGGACAAAGGAAAGAGGAGTGACCACTCCCCTGTTCATCACCACCCCAGGGGTGGTGCCCAGAGCTCCTCTGAAGTTTCCCTGGTGTTAACCTTCTTGGATTCCAAGGTGTGGGGATCCTCAGGAGACCTCTGAGTGGCAGTGCCAGCAAGTGACATCAGAGACCCCTTCTGATATGTGTATACCTGGGTAGGGAGGCAATCCCCCTCTCAGGGCTGTTTAGGGTCTCTTCTCTGGGTGTTTCCTCAGATTCAGATTACAAGACTCCTCCAGGAATCCTCTGCATCCCCTGCTTCAGCTTCTGATCAACCGCAGACTGCTCCAGGTACCGCTGTAACTGCAACAAAGTATCCAGGACGACTCCTGTGACCTGCAACTTCAGCTCCAGATAGCTTTTGAAACGGTTTCCAAGGTGTGCATGCTCTGAGGACTGCCTGTCTTCACCCTGCACCAGAAGAACCAAAGGAATCTCTTGTAGAGGAATAGAGTCACTTCCCTGCTTCTGCAGGCACCCTTCTGTGATGATGACCGATACTCTGGGACTCCTCTCCTGATGACGAGGGTGCTCTCTGGAACACAGGTGGTGGACTGAAGTGACCCAGACTGTCCAAAGGTCCAGCTGTCCAAATTTGGTTGAGGTAAGCGCTTGCCTCCCCGTGCTGTGACAGTGCAACACGTCTTCTGCTTATGCTTCTGTGCACTTCTTCTAAGAATCCTTCATGCACAGCATAGCCCAGGTCCCCAGCACTCCATCCTGTGATGTATAGCTCTCTGAGTTGTTCTCCTGTGGCATGGGACCTTCTTGCGTAGTGCTCCAATGACCGCACTTTCCATCTCCTTTGTTCCCGTGTTCAGGGACTCCCATGGGTGCTACCTGATCTTCCGAGGGCTCCCTGAAGTGCTGAGAGTCCCCTGTGTCTCCTCAGTCCAAGTTGAGACCCCCAGGTCCTTCCTAGGTCCAGGCAGCTCCTTTTTGATTCAAACTGCATACTTGCTTGAACCAAGGCTTGTTGGCAGAATCCAGCGACGCAAACAGCCTGTATCCAACAACTCAACGTGGGAGATCACCTGCACCTAGCCGAAACCCACAACCATCTTCTTTGGTGCTCTTCTGTACTTTTCTTCTTACCGGAGAATCCACTTTTGCATCATTTTCTAGGTTCGACTTCTGGACTTGTTCTCCTCTCTCCACAGGTCTTCAGGAACTGTCCTATAAGCTCTGCACTAGGACAGGGCTGCTGTCCTAAGTGTTCAGAGGTAGTGCAGGGCTGCTGCACTGAGGTTTCTCTGAGAGGTCTGGAGGGTTGCTCCAAATTTACTAAAACAGTGCAATTTTTCACATCTGGTTTAGTGGTTCCAAAGATAGGTAATTTGACCTCTGTGAGTCCAGCTGTAGTAGCTGAGGGCTCCCTTGGTACAGGTTCCACCCCAGGAGAAGTTTCTCCCACCACATGAATTGTATCCTTAGTGGTAGGGTGGGGAAGGGATACTTTGATTCCCTTTTTACCTGTTGGTGGAGAGGGATCCTGAGATTTCAGGTCTTTTTCTCTCTTTTGCTTTTTCATTTCACCTGAACTGAGAGGAAGCAATTCCTCAGGGATAACCAGCATGGATGCATGGGTCCTCAACTCTACCTCAGTCCAACCTGAGGCCTCTAGGTCATTACCTAAACGATAGTTTAAAGGTAAGCTAGGTGATACTACCAACTGCTTTGGGCCAGTAACTCCACCACAACTAAGTTGTCCTACAGCTAAGGGGAGAGACTGAGTGGAGTTGTTGACATCAGTAACTTGGTACTCTGTCCAAGGAGGTATTGTGCAGGTGACAGTCACCAAAGTGATACTGGAACCTGTGTCCCTGTAGGCCTGGGCCTCAACACCATTTATTACAATTGATTGCTTGTACTTGTCCATGTTGAGAGGACAAACAGACAAAGTGACAAGGCCAATGTCACCAGGTGTGACAGAAACTGCCTTGGGAGTGTCTACTCCAGTTTCTATGATGGACCCAAAAGTGAACCCAACTACACCCTTTGTTTGACTATTGCCAGTAATCCCACCACTATCACCACTACATCTAGGGGTACTAGAGCTTGATGTATTAGTGGTGGTAGGCTCAGGGGCTTTACCTGGGCAGGACTTATCCCCTGGCCTATGGCCTTTACCTCTGCAAACATAGCACCAGGGCTTTGTATTGTGTGTGGAGTGAAAAGAAGAGGAAGATGATTTATCCCAACCCCCATAGGAGTGTTGTGGACCTGAAGAGGGATTGTTGTGTTTACTTTTATCCCCATGCTTATCCTGAGACTTTTCACCATATTTCTTCTTTTTTTGTCACTCCCTGTATGAGCTTTTCTGCTCTCCCTTGTTCTGACCCATTTGTCTGACTTCTTTCCCAATTCTTGGGGAGAGGTCAGATCTGAGTCCACAATATACTGGTGTAACAAGTCAGACACACAACTATTCAATATATGCTCTCTCAAAATCAGATTATACAGGCCCTGATAATCAGACACTTTACTGCCATTTAACCAACTCTCTAAAGCCTTCACGGAGCAGTCCACAAAGTCAACCCAATCTTGTGAAGATTCTTTGTTGGTTTCCCTAAACTTGATTCTGTATTGCTCCATGGTTAGGCCAAAACAATCAATGAGTGCATTCTTTAAAATGTTGTAGTTGTCTGCATCCTACTCCATAACAGTGATGAGTCTTTCCCTCCCTTTGTCAGAGAAGGACAACCAAAGTATAGCAGCCCACTGCTGTTGAGGGACCCTTTGAACCTTAGAAGCCCTCTCAAGTGCAGCAAACCACTTCTGAATATCATCCCCCACCTTGTATGGGGCAACAATTGTGTGTACATTTCTGGAGCAAATGTTGTCCTCGCTGACCTCATGAGTCCTGAAACTTTCAAGGCTGCTGCCACCATGGGGAACTAACCCCAACCCCTGCCTTTCTCTTTCTACTGCTAAGGCATCCCTATCTAGGACCAGCTGTTGCTGCTTCAGCCTCAATCTATCCTCTTCCAATCTCAGCTTTCTGAGTTCCCTATCTGGGGAGTTATCCTCAGAGTGGGAGATGTGAGACCCTTCAGAGACGGACGTGATGTGAGAATGGGCAGAAGTAGATCTCTCCCTAACTGGAGTAACCCCAGTGACCTGGCCTCTAGGTGTGAAGGGTGACCTACTTGTGTGAGACCCCTTCCCACTACCAGCTACACTATGTGGTTTGTTAAGGGAAAGATATGTGGAAGGACCCTCCCCTGGATCTTCAGGACCCTCTCATGTATCTATCTGGGTGGAATCTCCCTCTCCCTCCCCTTCTGATTGCACCTGACCATCAGGATGCTCCTTGTCATCTTGCAAGAGGAGATTCAAGAGAAATTCTTTGTTAGGGTTCTTCCCAATCCCTAAGCTTCTTTCTAAGCGGAGACCCCTCCGACTTTTGAAATTCAGACTTTCATAAGAGGTCTTAACAACCCTGGGGGTAGCCTCTACGACAGACATAGTGAAAGAAAGGGTTAAGGAGAAGAGTAAAAAGTTGGCAAACTATTTGACCTAACTTTTTAGAGGAAAAGAAAAACATTTCAGAACTTTTGAAAACTTTTAGAAAGTTTGAAAGAACTTTTTGAAAGTGAAAAAATTACTGCTAGGTACAATTGCATATAGCTCTAAGTATTGGAGTACACTTTGTCTTGTGAAAAACACTAGTAACAAAGTGGTAAAGCAATTACAAGTACATATCCCACCCCTGCACCCCAATGTAGGAGGATGGCCTGGTTTGTAGTAGGTACCTAAGGTACTTACACCTTATACCAGTTCCAGTTATCCATTATTAGTAAAATGTAGGCAGTTCTCTAGCAGCTTAGGCTGTCTAGAGGTAGCTGTAGCAGAGCAGCTTAGGCTGAACTAGGAGACATGCAAAGCTCCTGCAATACCACTATAGTTAGACAATACTTACACACAATAAAAGACAATACTCAGTGTTACCAAAAATAAAGGTACTTTATTTTAGTGGCACAAGGCCAAAAGTGTCTTAGAGGCAATATTCCTTCTGGAGGTAAGTATTATGCATAATATATAAACTAGTAACCAAAATCAGGTACGTAAACAGTCATAGAATAGTGCAAACAGTAGAAAATACAGTAGATTGCAATGGACCTAGGGGCAATACAAACCATATACTAAAATAGTGGAATGCTGTAGGAGGCTGGCCTGGCTTGTAGTGGGTACCAGGGATACTTACACCGTGTGCCACGTCCAGTTATCCCTAATTAGTGTAGAAGAGGTGTTTCTAGCAGCTTAGGCTGATAGAAGGTATCTATGGCAAAGAAGCTTAGGCTGAACTAGGAGACATCTAAAGCTCATACTATACCACTGGTGTCATATGCACAATATCATAAGAAAACACAATACACAGAAATATTAAAAATAAAGGTACTTTATTTTTATGACAATATGCCAAAAGTATCTCAGTGAGTACCCTCAGTATGAGGATAAGTTATATACACACGATATATGTACACAAACCAAACTTAGGTAAGTAATAGCAAGAAAAGTAATGCAAACAGTGTAGAATTACAATAGATTGCAATAGGAGCACATAGGTATAGGGGCAACACAAACCATATACTCCAAAAGTGGAATGTGAACCACAAAAGGATCCCAAACCTATGTGAGCTTGTAGAGGGTCGCTGGGATTGTAAGAAAACAGTGAGGGTTAGAAAAATAGCCCACCCCAAGACCCTGAAAGGTAGGTGTAAAGTGCACCTACTACCCCCAGAGAGCACAGAAGTAATGATAGGGGGATTCTGCAGGAAGAGCAAACACCAGCAATGCAACAACAGTGGATTTCCGGACCTGAGTACCTGTAAGACAAGGGGACAAAGTCCAATAGTCGCGACAGTGTTGGGAGTGGGCAGGAGACCAGGAAATGCCAGCTGAGGGTGCAAGGAAGCTGCCACCGGATGGGAGAAGCTTGGAGTTCTGCAAAAAAGAAGGGAGCTAGGGACTTCTCCTTTGGAAAACGAATGTCCCACATCGCGATGAAGCTTGCAGAGGTCTTCCCACGCAGAAAGACCGCAAACAAGCCTTGCTAGCTGCAAGGGTTTTTGGGTGCTGCTGTGGCCCGAGAGGGACCAGGATGTCGCCACTTGGAGGAGGAGACAGAGGGGGGCGCCCAGCAACTCAGGGAGCCCTCTCAGAAGCAGGCAGGACCCGCAGAAGTACCTGAACAGGCACTCGGAAGAAGAGTGAACCGGAGTCCACGCAAAGTCACAAAAGGGAGTCCCACGATGCCAGAGGACAACTCAGAAGGTTGTGCACTGCAGGTTAGAGTGTTGGGGACTCAGGCTTTGCTGTGCACAAATGAAATCCTGGAAGAGTGCACAGGAGTCGGAGCAGCTGCAAATCACGCTGCACCCAGCAATGCAGTCTAGCGTGGGGAGGCAAGAACTTACCTCCACCAAACTTGGACTGAAGAGTCACTGGACTGTGGGAGTCACTTGGACAGAGTTGCTGAGTTCCAGGGACCACGCTCATCGTGCTGAGAGGGGACCCAGAGGACCGGTGATGCAGTCTTTTGGTGCCTGCGGTTGCAGGGGGATGATTCAGTCGACCCACGGGAGATTTCTTCAGAGCCCGTGTGCAGGGAGGAGGCAGGCTAACCCCAGAGCATGCACCACCTGGAAACAGTTGAGAAAGCCGGCAGGATGAAGCGATACAAGGTTGCTAGTAGTTGTCTTGCCACTTTGTTGCGGTTTTGCAGGCGTCCTGAGCAGTCAGAGGTCAATCCTTTGGCAGAAGGTGAAGAGGTAGATGCAGAGGAACTCTGATGAGCTCTTGCATTCGTTATCTGGTGAAATCCCCAAAGCAGAGACCCTAAATAGCCAGAAAAGGAGGTTTGGCTACCTAGGAAGGAGGATTGGCTACCAAGAGAGGTAAGAGCCTATCAGAAGGGGGCTCTGACGTCACCTTCTGGCATTGGCCACTGAGAGCAGTCCAGTGTGCCACAAACACCTCTGTTTCCAAGATGGCAGAGGTCTGGGACACACTGGAGGAGCTCTGGGCACCTCCCCTGGGAGGTGCAGGTCAGGGGAGTGGTCACTCCCCTTTCCTTTGTCCAGTTTCGCGCCAGAGCAGGGCTGGGCGATCCCTGCACCGGTGTAGACTGGCTTATGCAGAGATGGGCACCATCTGTGCCCATCAAAGCATTTCCAGAGGCTGGGGGAGGCTACTCCTCCCCAGCCCTCACACCTATTTCCAAAGGGAAAGGGTGTAATACGCTCTCTCAGAGGAAGTCCTTTGTTCTGCCTTCCTGGACCCCAGGAGGTCAGAAACCTGTCTGAGGGGTTGGCAGCAGCAGCAGCTGCAGTGGAGACCCCGGAAAGGCAGTTTGGCAGTACCCAGGTTCTGTGCTAGAGACCTGGGGGATCATGGAATTGTCCCCCCAATGCCATGATCTTAGACATGTTACATGGCCATGTTCGGAGTTACCATTGTGACGCTGTACACAGGTAGTGACCTATGTACAGAGCAAGCGTGTAATGGTGTTCCCGCACTCACAAAGTCTGGGGAATTTGCCATGAATGATGTGGGGGCACCTTGGCTAGTGCCAGGGTGCCCACCCACTAAGTACCTTTGCACCCAACCTTTACCAGGTGAAGGTTAGACATATATGGTGACTTATAAGTTACTTAAGTGCAGTGGTAAATGGCTGTGAAATAACGTGGACGTTATTTCACGCAGGCTGCAGTGGCAGGCCTGGGTAAGAATTGTCAGAGCTCCCTATGGGTGGCAAAAGAAATGCTGCAGCCCATAGGGATCTCCTGGAACCCCAATACCCTGGGTACCTCAGTACCATATACTAGGGAATTATATGGGTGTACCTGTATGCCAATGTGAATTGGTAAATTTAGTCACTAGCCTGTTAGTGACAAATTTGTAAGGCAGAGAGAGCATAACCACTGGGGTTCTGGTTAGCAGAGCCTCAGTGAGACAGTTAGGCATCACACAGGGAACACACATATAGGCCACAAACTTATGAGCACTGGGGTCCTGGCTAGCAGGATCCCAGTGACACATAACAAACACACTGACAACATAGGGTTTTCACTATGAGCACTGGGCCCTGGCTGGCAGGATCCCAGTGAGACAGTGAAAACACCCTGACATATACTCACAAACAGACCAAAAGTGGGGGTAACAAGGCTAGAAAGAGGCTACGTTCTCACAAATGCAAATAACAAATTCACCCCTAGGCAAGTGTAGTGAGTAGAGGGGCGCTGGGAGTGTAGGAAAACACCAAAGGTAAGTAAAGTACCCCACCCCAGAGCCCAGGAAAGCAGGTGTAAAGTACAGCAAGTTTCGCCAGGACACACTACAAGTCGTGATAAGAGATTTTGCAGGATCCAAGCAAGATTGCAAGCAACAAATAATGGATTCCTGGACCTGAAGACCTGTGGAGAGAGGAGACCAAGTCCAGAAGTCGAAGAAGAGTCCAGGAAGAACAGGTGCCTCTGCCAAACTAGAAGATGGTGCGAAACTGGATTCTCCGGTAAGAAGAAAAGTACAGAAGAGCACAGAAGAGCACCAAAGAAGATGGCTGCGGGTTCCTGCTTGGTGCAGGTGTTGTCCCACGTTGAGTTGTTGAGTGCAGGATGTTTGCGTTGCTGGATTCTGCCAAGCCTTGGTTCAAGCAAGTTTGCAGTTTGCGTAAAAAAGGAGCTGCCTGGACCCAGGAGGGACCTGGGGGTCTCAACCCAGACTGAGGAGACAGAGGGGTATCTCAGCACTTCAGAGAGCCCTCAGAAGACCAGGCAGCACCCACCAGAGTCCCAGAAAAAAAGCAGGCATTGACAAAGCCAAAATGCTGACAGCCAACACCAGATCGACTGGCTTTGCCAATGCTTGTTCTGTTAAGAATAGTAGACAGCCGTGTCATGAAGCCACTGCTCTTGGGCTAGCAAACAAAGGACTATGCCTTTGGTGCCTAACTGGAAGTAAAGTCACTACTGAGCCCCAGACAGAAGAAGTGAACTACAAGAGTCACCTGGCTGACTTCCTGTTACAGCACCAGGGCTCGCATTGCAGCTAATTCTTTAAATATTGCAGTCAATATACCAAACAGCTAAATCCACCGCCACCTAAATAAAACCAAAAAATAAGAACGTGCAACCTCATAGCTGCATTCCTGTGTACCGAACCACAACAAGCAAACCTTTCACAAAAACATTGTGTATTTTCACGTTGTATTCCTCACGTACCCGTCATTAAACCAGCTATTTGTCCTGTGCATCCACCCATTTAGCCATTGATCTGTTTACAAGTGCTTTGCTATTACGTAGATCGCTTTTGTAGAACTGTTCCTTTTGCTTAAATAATTACAAATACGAAATAATTACAAATGAAATACAGAAGCAAAATCCGTATGGGTTGGCTCTCAACTAGCCTAATGGTGTGTATTGAATATCTGTGGTTGTTTACCTTTGTGTCCCAATTTTTAGCTCAACATCGCTGGTAGCAGACAGTAAATGGTTCCTGTGGACATGTGCTTTGCTATTGAGTGGAAGTCAGTTTCGGGATATCAATGTCTGTTGAGATGATGATCCTTTCCTCGTTTTGTTATTTCTCTGATCCAATTCTCTCGGTCTTATTCGATTCCCACCTCACCACCTGCGGCAAACTCTGATTGAAATGAATGATTGCAAGAGCTAGTAATGCCGTGATGCTTTGAAATAGAGGCACCTGTATCTTAGGATCTTGGCTCACGTTACCTTGATTAGATGCTGTCACCATGACAACGGCATGCTTTTCTGATGGGTGATCAGTGACTAGAGTCAGCACAGAATGCCCAGAGTCATTCACTTCATCTTTCTCTCGTCTTCTGTCAGGCTGTTCTCAATTCATTTAAATTATTTCATTATTATAGATGTATATGTCCCTGTGCTTGCTAGTGTGTTTGAGCATAGGTTTTTACTAATGTGTTTTGCAATTAGTTACTTTTCTGTTGCAAACCTTCGATCAATGCGGTGGTTGCATGCTTAGTGACGGCTTCATCTATAGGCGCTTTGGGAATGCGCTTTCTAAATTATTTGAAGAAGAAACCACAGAGAATTTTGGAAGGCCATATTTTATGTGAGGATAATTTCGTCTATATCTAATGCTACGAGCACTATGGGTAGCTTACAGAAGCTTTAATTTGTTGTTTATTGTATGTATATATGAAATGCGTCGATTAGAGCTTAGGTTCTGTCATGTCGCAGGCATTCGATGTTGAATTTAAGGATGGTCAACACTGCCCTCCAAATGATTAACAGTTGGCCCTAAGGGGATTACACCCTTTGCTCTTTCATCATTGTAACTTAGTATAGTATCCATAAATACCTTACATGACAGATGCATTAATTGCAGTTACTGGTGGGCAACCTGTCTGTCACAAACACACGTGTAAAGGATGCAAGCAGACAAACCCTCTGCCTCCAAATAGCTCAATAGTCATGTACAGCAAATAAAAACTGTACCATGAACTTCATAATTAGGGTGCACAAGAAAAGAAAAGTGAGAAACAATGGAGTCTTTTCCGGCAGAGCCGTGAAATACACAGATTAATTATTAGACATTTGCTAGAACAGAGTATCATAACTTAGGTTGGCAGTCTTAAAGAATTAATCATACCATTCAACGTTTTAGAAGCAAGAAAGAGCAGAGCCAAAGTAGGTGCATACCAGAGGATAATCCTGGAAGAGACTAGGCCAGTGTTCCGTAGAAAGAGGGATGCAGTGCGGTGGTTGCTGGTGGGGGACCAACACTTATTTCCTGCTCAGCTATTTACCAAGGGCAAGAGAGGGAAGAACACACTGAATACTGCAAGCGCAGGTATTTTAATCTGAAAATTATTAATGAGTGTTTATGTATTTTGAAAAATGGGTTTATGTAGAAAATGAATAACGTAGAAAAATATTGCACGCATTTGAAAATGTGACCTCGAAGAATGGCCACCAATGTTCACGAAATGTACTAATTAATGATTAATACTTATGAAATATTGAATATGCACTAGACTAATGTAATATGTTATATTAAGGGTTATGAAGTATGCTTTAGCTTTATAAATTGTAGGCCTTAACTTAGTGAGTGTCTTGGCCTATTTTGCCAGGCCTCATGCAGAAGCTGTATTTCTTAGCGGTTAATAAGAATGCTGACAGATTGAATTAAACTGTAAAATGTCCATTGTCTTATTAAAGTGCTTAACAGATGCTTTTCGTGAGAATGGAGTGCAAAGAGATGATGTTCCCGCTAGTGTAACATTTTGTGTGTAATGTGTGTGAGACATACTTTCCCAGGACGAGAACAACGAAGACACTGACTGGAGCTGAAGATGCAAAAATATTGTTACCTGAGGAGCCGGATGATGAGAACATCTTAAAGTAAACCAATCAACTGCATGTGAATAGAGAAATATTAGAATTCATAGATTTGATGTAGAAATATTATTGGGTAAAGTGTGAAGTATGAACATACGATTAACTGACCAATAAGGAGTTAGGGAATAGTTTAGGTGACTTTGATATAACAACGCGACAAAGGAGAATTATTCAGATCTAAAGGGACTTGAGATTAGAGAAGAGACTTGAGATACAGAGACTTTAGGAGAGATTCGATATTCATACCGACATTGGGCACATATTCTCTGACTGAGAGCCTGAAGCATTGCTGATCAACTGATGATCTGAGGACGAAGCCTGATTCTGCTTTGCTGACCCATACCGAAGATAGGTATATATAATGAAATGTGACTGTTGTGCATTTTATGCTTTTTCTTTCTAGGTACCAACTGCGCTGTTTTGACAGATCCATAGTTAGATGTTTTATTAGATTTGTGTCTCAAAATTGTTTTGCATGAAGCCCAACATGCTGATGCTAATCTGACATTAGTTAAGTGCCCTCATAAATGACTGACTGTTACAGGGACTAATGATTGATGAATTAATTTGCTAAATTCCATATATGTTATGTCTTTGTTGCAGCTGACTCTGTTATTGATTTGCACTGTAGCTTTAGAATGTGTTGTGGTTCAAGATTTGATTAGACTGCATTTCTTCTGCTGCTTTGGACAACCAGTATTGTTTTCATATGTGTTTCATGTGATTTTGAGATTAATCTACATGACCTTAGCATTGTTAATATAGGGAAATAAACTTACAAACCTTTTACTAAAGGTGTGGTTATTCATGGCTGAAACGTCATGGTGCGTGACATTGACTGACTCCATTGATTGTTGATTTTATTGATTACTAATGATTACTGATTATTGTGTATTGATTATTGATTATGCACTAGAGCTACGGTAAGAACTTCTTAAATGCAAGTCAAAAGGTTCATCGACCTATCCACGTCCCCTTGTAAGTTTACTGTGACAGGTAAGTAAAATGGATACGGAAGTAAGTAGGCAAAATATTTTTATAGCTTTTATTTTCTTATTTAATGAATGTCTCTCTTAATCCTTCTGTACTTTTGCTGTACGTCTGTAGGATGTTTTCTTCTTTTCCTTCTTCCCAGTTCCTTATATATCTTCTAATTTTGTTTCACATTGAGGTATTCCTGAGCTCCAGAAGATCATCCACACCAAGAGAGGGAGAGAATAATAAGAAGCCCTTGTTTAAAAGGTAAGTATAAGTGAAACCTGGTTTTCTATTTCTTCTCTTTCAGGCTTTTTTTTTTTCTTTTTCTTACTAGTTTCCTTTGACCTTCTCTGTGCCTCTTCTTTATTAGTGATTTAGGGCCATATGTACGAAAGCTTTTTCCCATAGACACAGAATGGGTAAAATCCTTTCGTACATGTGGCTCCTACTGCCTTGGTTAAAACCGAGTTTTCCTTCCTTTTACTTTCTCTTCTGTTAGTCTTGTCACTCTGTTTAATCAGTGCTCTTTTAGATTTTCTCCTTTCTTATATACTGTTTCTCTTTTCTTATTCTTGTCACTCTGTTTAATCTGTGCACCACATATTTTCCCGTCACCCAGTGCCTTTTCCTTTTAGTGGTTTTCAGTGTTCTGTAAGGTGCCAGTCTTTGAAAAACAAACAGTCCTCCCCGCTTACATGGTTCTCATTCCCCTCCCTCTCCCCGGTTCGTTTCACATAACTGGTCGGGCCACGCTCCTCCTGGAATGTGGCCGGCTTCTGCATGTATCGCTCTCCCTCTCGGTTGTCTCGCGGCAATGTCTTTATTGGTGTTCTGTGACATACATTTCCGTTTTTCGTCTCCCTGAGTTCGTCGTCCCGCATCTCTTCCTCCTCTGTACTCCTTTGGGTTCCTCTGTCTTCTTTGTGGTCCTCGCGTATCCTCCTCTGTTTTGTCCTCTGCTCCTCCTTGCATCTTCTGGGTATTTCAGGCCCTTCCTCCTGCGTCGCAGAGCCGTAGTGATGTAGGGGTTGTAATTCCCCTATGGCACCCTGAGTAGTGCCCCCGGGGTATAGAAGGTCCTTGTGCTCTGTCACATTCACTCCCCCATGCGAGTGGCTGTTGGAGCCACGAATTGGGAGGGTAATGAGACAGAGGGTCAGCATTGGAAAGCAAGGATCCCGGGTGAATGTTTCACCTGAATCAGAAAAGGTTGTAACGATAAGGACCACTGGAGCACTCGGGAATTTGTGTCCTTCTGTTTAGATAGCCAGGCCAGTGGGGCGTGTTCCATGAGGAGCGTAAACTACCTCCCTAAGAGAGTACATTGAAGTGATTTGATGGCCCATTTTATAGTAAGACATTCCTTCTCCACCATAGGGTAATGCTTTTCTCTAGGTAGAAGCTTCCTACTGATGTACACAATTGGATGGTACTGGGCATCTTCCCCTTCCTGGGATAACACTGCTCCCAATCCCTGATCTGAAGCATCGGTTTGTAACTGAAAGGGTTTCTGAAAATCAGGACAATGTAAGATTTATTCGGTGGTGTTAGAAATGGGGTCTTTGGTTGACAGTCAGGTTACTCCCTGTTCATGCAAGTACCCTCACTCCTGTCAGGGTAAAAGAGAATCACCCTCAGCTAACCCCTGCTTACCCCCTTGGTAGCTTGGCAGAGCAGTAGGCTTAACTTCAGAGTGCTAGGTGTAAAATATTTGTACCAACACACACAGTAACTTAATTAAAACACTACAAAATGATACAACACCAGTTTAGAAAAATAGGAAATATTTATCTAAACAAAACAAGACCCCCAGGTACGGTACCTTGGTAAAGAAATGAAAATGAGCCAATGCGCGAAGTCAGGGATCGCGGGGTCTGTGCGAAACTTTGAATCAGCGCACTTCGAGCGGCATCGGTCATGACGTGGTGAGGCGAATTCCACTGAGTTGCGGACTTCAGCGGGGCTGCAGCGATGTCGGGCCTGTGAAGGTTGTCGCGTTCCAGCGAAGATCACAGAGTCAGGTGCAGGCGGCGTCACCGGATTCAGCAGCGGCGTCGGTCTGAAGACGTCCGAAGTCGATTTCCTTGACTTTCTACCATCTTTCCTTTCAAAGGCCCAGGGACTGGATAGGACACCACTTGTCACAGCAGGGGTCTCTCCAGAGACTCCAGGTGCTGATAGAGAGAAGTCTTTGCTGTCCCTGAGACTTCAAACAACAGCCCTTGGAGATTTCTTCACAAGATGGAAGGCACACAAAGTCCAGTCTTTGCCCTCTTACTCTGGCAGAAGCAGCAACTGCAGGATAGTTCCACAAAGCACACTCACAGGCAGGGCAGGTCTTCTTCCTCAGCTCTTCAGCTCTCCTCCAGGCAGAGGTTCCTCTTGTTTCCAGAAGTGTTCTAAAGTCTGTGGTTTGGGGTGCCCTTCTTATACCCAATTTCCCCTTTGAAGTAGGCCTACTTCAAAGCAAAGTCTCTTGTGAATGTGAAATCCTGCCTTGCCCAGGCCAGGCTCAAGACACTCACCAGGGGGTTGGAGACTGCATTGTGTGAGGGCAGGCACATCCCTTTCAGGTGTGAGTGACCACTCCTCCTCTCCCTCCTAGCACAGATGGCTTGTCAGGATATACAGGCTACACCCCAGGATCCTTTGTGTCATTGTCTAGTGTGAGGTGCAACTAGCCCAACTGTCAAACTGACCCAGACAGGGAATCCACAGACAGGCAGAGTCACAGAAATAGTATAAGCAAGAAAATGCTCACTTTCTAAAAGTGGCATTTTGAAACACACAATCTTAAAATCAAATTACTAAAAGATGTATTTTTAAATTTTGAGCTCAGAGACCCCAAACTCCACATGTCTATCTGCTCCCAAAGGAAATCTACGCTTTAATCATGTTTAAAGGCAGCCCCCAGGTTAACCTATGAGAGAGATAGGCCCTGCAACAGTGAAAAACAAATTTGGCAGTATTTCACTGTCAGGACATGTAAAACACATTAGTATATGTCCTACCTTAACCATACACCACACCCTGCCCATGGGGCTTCCTAGGGCCTACCTTAGGGGTGTCTTACATGTAGGAAAAGGGAAGGGTTTGGCCTGGCATGTGGGTACACTGGCCAAGTCGAATTTACAGTTAAAACTGCATACACAGACACTGCAGTGGCAGGCCTGAGACATGATTACAGGGCTACTCCTGGGGATGGCACAACCAGTGCTGCAGGCCCATTATTAGCATTTGATTTACAGGCCCTGGACACCTCTAGTGCACTTTGCTAGGGACTTACTAGTAAATCAAATATACCAATCATGGATAAACCAATTAACAGTACAATTTATATAGAGAGCATATGCACTTTAACACTGGTTACCAGTGGTAAAGTGCTCAGAGTTCAAAAGCCGACAAAAACAGGTCAGGAAAAATAGGAGGAAGGAGGCAAAAAGTTTGGGGATGACCCTGTAAAAAGGGCCGGGTCCAACATGACCCCCACCAGCCTAAAGTCAGGGGAGAACAATCACTATCCTGATATACCTCCCTGATTGAGGCAATAGAACAAGGACCCATGCCCACAATAGCAGGGCATGTTCCAGTTCTGTGCCTTCCTGACTCCAGTTGCATCCCTCTGTCAATACTCTCAGGGCACACTAAGCTAACCCATGGGGAACCTTTTTCCTCAACTGCGGATATCATCTGTGCAGCACCTAACCTTACTTTGCTCACAGACGTATCCCAGGGGCTGGATAGTACCACCAGGGCCAACACAGTGGTGCTGCTCACTCCACCCCCAGGGTGTGACTCTTGTCCCCCCGCCAGGGTTAACTCTGTCCACCAGGATAGCAAGCCACAGTGGCCACTGACAGCTGTCACGGATTAGAGCCAGGCCCCAGGCCTCTCAAAGCTCTCTAACCACTGTGACTGTGGAGAGTGTGGGGCGGTAGCCCCAGGTGCCTGGCACCATTTGACCATTCTCCCTTCCAACAGGTCAGGGATTACATCCTGACCCTTGTCCTCCCCTCTGGGGCTCTGTACCCTCCCTCTGGAGCGCCAAACCCCAGAGTCCAAAATTGTCAGTGTGCTTATAGAAGCAGTCCTGCACAATTCTACCACCAGTGCAGGGGTGTTAACCTGCAACTGGTCTTCTAACCTGGGGTCTGTACCTTCAGGTTGGACTAGGGCCAGGGGTGAGGCTTCCATCCCCTTGCCCTCCGTTCTGGGGTCCTGCACCCCCCAACTAGTAGTGCCCCACCCAGAAGATAACATGGGAGGGGCACTGTTAGCAGTAGCCCCTTCCTCCAGGTCAGAGGGGACATCCTGAACCTGGCCTTCTACCCAGGGTTCTCCACCCCTCCTCATGGAGAGTACCCCTAGAAATCACACCGGGGGGTGATTGGGCAAACCACCTCCCCCTTTCAGGTCAGAGTTTACCCCCTGCACCTGATCCTCCAGTCCAGGGTCTGTACCCTCAGACTGGACCACTACCTGGCAAACCAGGACTTTCTGGGGGGCACATCTACCCCCCACCAGGTCAGAGTTTAACCCCTGAACCTGATCATCCAACTCAGAGACACCACCCTGAGGTTGAACTATTGCCTGGCACGCCAGAACTTCCTGGGGGGCACACTTACCCCCCACAAGGGACACACCATCCTCAAGGGCCACCCAAGGGTCTAGCAGGCGCAGGTCTCCTGATCCCTGCCCGTCTGGCAGAGTCTGGATCCCCCCCAAACCAGAAATGGTCTCACGTAGGTCATTCCTGGGGGGCTCTGCTTTCAGAGCTGACACCTGACCCTCCAGGTCCTCCACTGGGGTCCATAGCCCCCTCTCAACCCTCTGACTGGACTGCTGCACCCCTCACTAGGGTTGGTACTGCCAGACACCAGAACTGGTGGGATTCTGGCTACAGCCACCCCCCAATTTCTCCTGACCCTGTGGGTTCTCCATCAACAGATGGCCCTACGATACAGGCGAGGCTCCCTTCCTGGCGTTCCCTCATGGAACCCTCCAGGACCTGGGACTGGATCTCTGGCACCCTGGGCCTTAGCCCATCCCCGTTCCCTCTCCTCTGAGACTGGACATGGGGTCCCTCACCCATCCCACTACACTGGGAACTACCTGGGACACTGCAATCCTTTCCCACCTCACCTGGTTGGGAAACACCTAGCCACTCCCTTCAGGAGCACCGCCAAACGCCTCTTCAGACTCTCTGGTACTCACCCAGAGGTCTGCCTCAATTGTAAGCTCCCTGGGGTCAGAGAACTCACACTCCACTTGGTGTTGGCGTAGCTCTGGAAAATAGGACTAGACGTATGCTCTCCAGCAATTACATCACTCAGCCCCTCACATGTATTAACCAAAGTACCCTTCACCCAACCATCCAGTGACTCAGCCTTGAAAAAGCACCTCACATCACCCGCCTGAGACTGCTGAGGCAGTACCTGACTGTCCCTGACACTCAGCCCACACTCTTCTGGGATGTCTCCACACTCCATAACCAGGACCTCTACCTGGGGGGAACCCTTCTCCCTGTCACTCTCTCCTAGAGCCAGTAAAGTGTCCCTCCCCTCAATTGGAATATGACTCTCTGTGCCAGTTCCCCAATCCTCCTCAGGGGCCCTGTGCATTACGGGAACTACCTCATACTCCTGAACCTTCTGGTGTATGTCAACTCCCTCCTTCAAGTAGGGCACCAGATCTCTGGGCATGTGCACTTCATCAGCAGTACTGGATACAAGATTTTTGCTGCCACTATCTGAACTGGACTCAGCCCTTTTAGATTCCAGTTTCAGCTCTTTACAGCTCAGCTCCTGAGCTGCAATCCTTTCTTTTTCCTGGGCTAAGGGTCTCTCTGCCTCAGCACTCTCAATCTCTTCATCTATCTCTTCCATCCACCGCTTCTGATCTATGAGCCATTCATCTCTCACTGGTTCCCTATCCTCATCCCAGTAGTCCTCCTCAGACTCATCTGTTAGTGTTGCCTGCCAGGGTTTCAACTCATACTGAAACAGGGCTGACTCAATATCCTCCCTTCTGGATTTCCTCTTTACAGCCAGTCCCCTTTCCTTGCAGAATACTCTTAGCTCCTTCTCTTTATCGATGAATAGGTGCCAAAAGTTGACTTCCATTCTGCCAAGGCCTCGCAGGTGCAACCCAAAACCAGAGTCCAAAAATATCAACAATCTATCCAGGGGGACATCAGAGAACCAAAAGCAAAAAGATGAAAAATCAAGTTGACCTTCAACTGTGGGTAGGTACTGAATACTTAGTTACTGTATGTCACTGCACAAATACAAGTCCTATCCTCACCGCTGATCACCAATGTTGGAAACTGGGTCTTTGGTTGGCAGTCAGGTTACCCCCTGCCCAAGCAAGGACCCTCACTCTAGTCAGTGTAAGTCACACACAGTTCAAATGATCCTCTGCCCACCCTCTAGTGGCTTGTCACTGAGCAGTCAGGCTTAACTTAGAAGGCAATGTGTAAAGTATTTGTACAGTAAATCATACAATAACACCATATAGCACCATAAAAATACGCCACAGTATTTAGAAAAATATAAAATATTTATCTAATAAGATGCAGGTCAAAACGATTAAAATGCAATAAGTATATTTTGAGATATTACTGTAAAAGTGATATAAAGTGACTTAAGTCTTTAAAAAAAAAAACATTTCTCTTGCAAGCACAAAGTACCTGGTTCGCGTTCAAATACCCGCAAGGGAGGCAATGAGTGGAAAACGGGGAGGTGTGCGTCGGTTTCCGGCGTGCGGACTTAGTTCCTCTTTGGATTGCGGGGTTTTGTGCCGTGCTGGAGACTGTGGGCCTGATTCTAACTTTGGAGGACGGTGTTAAACCGTCCCAAAAGTGGCGGATATACCACCTACCGTATTACGAGTTCCATAGGATATAATGGACTCGTAATACGGTAGGTGGTATATCCGCCACTTTTGGGACGGTTTAACACCGTCCTCCAAAGTTAGAATCAGGCCCTGTGTGTGGAATCCTGGGCTTGCAGAGTGAAGTCACAAGTGCTGCGTCGATCCAGTGGGCGTTGCGAGGAAATTTCTCCCGCACAGCAGGCACTGCATCTATCCTCTCTGGAAGTCGCATTGCATCGTCCAGGGTCAGCTGTGTGTCGATCCGGTGGGCCGTTCGTTGAAGTTCCGGTCGCAATGCAGGCACTGCATCGATCTTCTCCTTGAGAAGTCAGGCTACGTCATTCTGGTTCGACGTGTGGTGAATTTCTCACTGCGGGGCAGATGTGCGTAGTTTTTAGCAGGCTGTGCATAGAATTTTTGCCGTACAAGGAGTCCAGTTGCAGGAGTGAAGTCTTTTTGGTCCTTAGACTTCAGGGAACAGGAGGCAAGCTCTATCCAAGCCCTTGGAGAGCACTTCTCAGCACAGCCAGGGAGCAGCAAGGCAGCAGGGCAACAGCAAGGCAGCAGTCCTTGTCAGGAAAGCAGTCCCAGTGAGTCCTCTGGGCAGCCAGGCAGTTCCTCTTGACAGGTCTGGTTCAGGGATTCTTTACCAGCAGGTTTCTTGTCCAGAGGTGTCTGTGAGGTAGAGTGTTTACTCCAAGAAGAGTCTGAAGTCTGTGGTTTTGGGTCCTCTTCTTATACCCATTTTGGCCTTTGAAGAAGGCTTACTTCAAAGGAAAGTCTTGCTTGTTTGTGAAATCCTGCCTTGCCCAGGAAAGGCCTCAGGCACACACCAGGGGGTTGGAGACTGCATTGTGTGAGGGCAGGCACAATCCTTTCAGGTGTGAGTGACCACTCCTCCCCTCCCTCCTAGCTCAGATGGCTCATCAGAATATGCAGGTTACAACCCAGCCCCCTTTCTGTCACTGTCTGGAGAGAGGTGCAAACAGCTCAACTATCAAACTAACCCAGACAGGGAATCCACAAACATCCAGAGTCACAAAAATGGTTCATGCAAGAAAATGCCCACTTTCTAAAAGTGGCATTTTCAAACACACAATCTTAAAACCAATTTCACTAAAAGATGTATTTTTAAATTGTGAGTTCAGAGGTCCCAAACTCCACATGTCTATCTGCTCCCAAAGGGAATCTACACTTTAATCATGTTTAAAGGCAGCCCCCAGGTTAACCTTTGAGGGAGCTAGGCCTTGCAACAGTGAAAACCAAATTTGGCAGTATTTCACTGTCAGGACATATAAAACACATTAGTATATGTCCTACCTTAACCATACACTGCACCCTGCCCATGGGGCTACCTAGGGCCTACCCTAGGGGTGTCTTACATGTAGGAAAAGAGAAAGGTTAGGCCTGGCAAGTGGGTACACTTTCCAAGTTGAATTTACAGTTTATTACTGCATACATAGACACTGCAGTGGCAGATCCGAGACATGATTACAGGGCTACTCCTGTGGATGGCACAACCAGTGCTGCAGGCCCACTAGTAGTATTTTATTTCTAGGCCCTGGGCACCTCTAGTGCACTTTACTAGCGACTTACTAGTAAATCAATTATGCCAATCATGGATAAACCAATTAACAGTACAATTTACACACAGAGAGTATCTACTTTAGTACTGGTTAGCAGTGGTAAAGTGCTCAGAGTTCAAAATCCAACAAAAACAGGTCAGGAAGAATAGGAGGAAGAAGGCAAAAAGTTTGGGGATAACTCTGTAAAAAGGGCCAGTTCCAACACTTTCAGTGTTAATGAGTCTTCTGTCTCATCTGGGTCTCTTTTAGTTGGGTGTGTCCATCCTCCCACACTGAACGTATTTTTTTTAACTCCCTAGTGTAGGTGAGAATGTCTTTTATCTCCTCCTCTGTTTCCTCCCACTGTTCAGCCATCATATCTAATATCGTCCTAGGTTGTCTTCCGAAGAGAAGTTCAAAAGGACTATGTACAGTGGAAGATTCTTATTGTGTACTTATAGCATACAACACTAAGGACAATTTTTTATCCCAGTTCCTACCGTATTGTTTATGGTTTTCTGTAAGAGATTCTTGATTGTTTTGTTGTTACGTTCTACAAGGCCATCTGTTTGTGGATGGTAAACCAACGTCCGTATCTGCTGGACGCCCAGATTATGACATATTTGTGACATTAAACGAGACATGAAAGGCGTTCCCTGGTTGGTCAGGAGTTCCTTAGGAAATCCGACACGTCAAAAAATTCTATCATGGCGCGAGCCACACTTTTCGTCGTCATATTCAATAAAGGTATGGCCTTAGGATCTCTGGTTGCATAGTCCACTAGAACTAAGATATATTGGTGTCCTTTAGATGATGGCACCAAAGAGCCCACCAAGTCCATACCTACCTGCATGAACGTGGTTTCTATAATAGGTAAAGGAAGGAGAGGAACCTTAGGTTCCAAGGAGGGATTAATCAATTTACATTTTGGACATTGTTGGCAATGTTTCCGTATGTCCCCATTTATACCCGGCCAATAAAACCACCTTGTTATGTACTCTTAAGTCTTTTCCCTTCCTAGATGTCCTTTCCCTGTCTCCCCTTGTGCCAAGTGTAGAACCTGGGCTCAGTAACCTTTTAGATCTAACAACTGTGTTTTTCAGTTCCCTTGTTGGGTGACCACTCGGTACAGTAAATCATTTCTAAAGTTGAAATAAGGACTTACCGTGGAATTGATATTGGTGAGGGCATTATGCCAGGCCTGCTTTAGAGTAGGGTATTCTAGTTGAGACTGTCGAAAATTTCCTGCGACCGATAATACATGCTTTTTGGGATTAGGGTTCTTTCCATTATTATCATTATTCTCCCTGTGGTATGTTTTCTTCTGGTTTCGCTTCTGCTTCTTAGTCAGTCTTTCCCTAGGTATATTCTTTTCTATTTCTACTTTGGGAAAGGGTGCTTCGGCCCACCAGGCCTCTGTCAGATTAGTATGTGTTAGGCTGTCTAATAGCTCTTGAAATGCCACATAACCAGTTCCTATAATGAGTTCCTCCACAAGGTCTGAGATGGCTCCTACAACAACTTGTTCTTCTTCCCACCACTTCACCTGTTTGACAGCCACTGGGTATGTTTTACTGTCACTGTGTACACATGTGATGAGCACATACTCTCCCTTTACCCATTGTTCTGGACGTATGTATTTGTGGTTTATGACACTTTGACTACAGCCTGAGTCTACGAAGGTCCTTCCTATTTGTTGATTTACTAGTAGATGTGTATATCGAGTGGTGGTATTACCCAACCACAATACTCTTCATTTGGCCTGCCCTATCTTCATTGGTTCTTCCTGCTTCCATTTTTTTGGACAATATCGTGCAACATGGCCCCATTCCGCACAGTGATAACATTGGGGGTTCGACATGGGCTCTTTTAGTGGGGCTCAATAAGGAAGGGTTTTTTCCATATTCAGTCCAGTTAGAGGCTTTATAGGGAAGGACTGAGGAGATGGTTTAGGAAGGGGGGACTTTATTCTGGTAACAGTGTCCCGAAAGCTTAAGCCCTATGATAAGCGCAGGCTAGTTCAACCGCAGAGGAGTTGTCTAAGCCAGGATGTTGTCTGATCCAATTCCGAGTGGATATATGTAGGGCTTCTATGTACTGTTCATGTACTATGGCTTGGAACATCTCTTCTTTGGTAGTGTCTGTAAGGGATAACCATTTACCAGCTTCATGTTGAACCCGATAATAAAGAGTACATAGATTCTCGGGACTCATCCATTTAGTACGTTGAAAGCACAACCTGTAACTTTCTTGGTCTAATCTCTCTTGTTCTAGGATGGCCTTTTTAATGTCTATTTATGGGGTTATTCCACCTGGGTTCACCACTTGATAGGCAGTCTGTAGTGGACCAGTAAGTAAAAGAGCAATATACTGGCCCCAGCGCTCTTGTGGCCAGTTAGCCCAATTTGCTACTCTTTCAAAGTTTGGGAAAAATGCATCTGGGTCATCATTTTCCTGATACTTCTGCAATACAGTGCTAAGGACGGTCGGGTGTAGTCTGGTTGTAGCTATTGTCTCTGTGAGTTTCCCTAATGCGGTTTCGTGTACGAGTTGATTATTGACTTTGATTGTAGCTTGGATTTTCAGGGCAGTCTGTAAAGCATCACAATCTTCCTTAGCTTCTTTTATCTGTTCCTCCCACACTAGTTGTAAGTGTCTGTGGCCTTCCGCCAATTTGGCTATCATGTCCACCAGGCTTGGCTTCCTCTCCATTTCACTTTACCTGTCTGGGAGGATGATTTTTAATTCCACTTCTGACACCACTGTGACAGGTAATTAAAATTGGTACGCAAGTAAGTAGGCAAAATGTGTTTAAGGCTTTTTATTTTCTTATTTAATGAATGTCTTTTTTAATCCTTCTCTACTTTTGCTGTACGTCTGTAGGATGTTTCCTTCCTTTCCTCCTTCCCAGTTCCTCATATATCTTCTCTTTCTGTTTCAGGTTGAGATATTCCAGAGCTCCAGAAGATCATCCACACCAAGAGAGGGAGAGTAAAATAAGAAGCCCTTGTTTAAAAGGTAAGTAGAAGTGAAACCTGGTTTTCTAGTTCTTCTTTTTCAGGCTTTTCTTTTTTTCTTTTTCTTACTAGTTTCCTTTGACCTTCTCTGTGCCTCTTGTTTGTTAGTGATTTAGTGCCTTGGTTAATACCTAGTTTCCCTTCCTTTTACTTTCTCTTCTGTTAGTCTTGTCACTCTGTTTCATCAGTGCTCTTTTAGCTTTTTCTCCTTTCTAATATACGTTTTCTCTTTTCTTATTCTTATCACTCTGTTTAATATGTGCACCACCTGTTTTCCTGTCACCCAGTTCCTTTTCCTTTTAGTGGTTTTCAGTGTTCTGTAAGGTGCCAGTCTTTGAAAAACAGTCTTCCCCGCCTCTGTGATTCTCGTTCCTCTCCCTCTCCCCGGTTCGTTTCACATACCTGGTTCGGCCTCGCTCCTCCTGGGACGTGGCCTGCTTCTGCATGTGTCGCTCTCCCTCTCAGTCGTCTTGAGGCAGTGTCTTTGTTGGTGTTGGTGTTTTCCTGAGTTCATCATCCCGCGCCTCTTCCTCCTCTGTACTCCTTTGGGTTCCTCCGTCTTCTTCCTGGTCCTCGCGCGTCCTCCTCTGTTTCGTCCTCTACTCCTCCCAGCATCTTCTGGGTATCTCAGGCCCCTACTCTTGCATCGTGGAGCTGTCGTGACGTAGGGGTTGTAATTCCCCTGTGGCACCCTGAGCAGTGCCCCCGGGGTCCGGCCCAATCCACGTGCTCTGTCACATTTACTTATCAAGGTCTGACGTGCTAACAATACAAAACACAGAAAAAGAGAAAGACGACAAAAATGCTGCAAAAGGAGAAAGCAGGAAAATTTTGGCAGCAGATTAAAAAGGCAAGAGGTGGATTTAAAGCTACCAGCCTCAGTATTCGGCACAGTGGTGCTTATTTGCACCAACCTCTAGCTTCTGAGCAGAGCTTTGGTCCCCAGTACTCTTTCTTTCACAAATGAATTAATGGGGGGATGACACCTGTTAATGCTGAGTTTTATTAATGAATATTCATGTAATCTGATTGTTGGATTTGCATAGAAAATGTATTAGCTTAGAGAAAAATAAAGCACACATTTGATGTTGCGCCCACGTGAATGGTTGCCAATGTTCATGAAGTCTACTTATTAATGGCTTATTAACATGAAATGTCGAGCTTATGTATTATTAATGTAGTCATATGTCATATTAAGTGTTATGTATTATGTATTACCTTTATTAATCATAGTCCTTAACTTGGCGAGGTCTTGGCCTAGTTGCAAGGCCTCATGTCAAGCTGCCTTTCTTAGGCGACTGATAAAATGGCTGCTTAGAGAATTAAATTGTGATCACTGTATTGACCATGTGCTCGTAGCTGAAGTTCATTCTCATGAGAAACTGCTTGCTAGAAGATGCTGTACTAGCTAGGGAAACATTGTATATCGTAGTATGTGTAAGAGTGACCTTCCCAGGAGAAGACAATAGATGCACTGACTGGAGTATAAGTTGCAACAATATTGATACCTGACAAGCCGAGCGATGGGAATAGGGGAAGAGGAACCAATCATCAACGTGAACCATGTGCTAGGAAATTAGTAGATTTGGGGTTTTAATTTCATTGAACTAAATGTAAACATACAATTCTTTGACCAAAAAGTACGTGGGAAGAAGTTTCAGGAAATCTACCTTAGCCATAATGCACAGAGTACAGACACGCCATTCGCTCTATTATTTCGAACTGTCTAGGAGAGAAACCATTTCGCGCCATTCTCCCATTCCTTTTGGGTGTTAGTTATTCTTTCCGAACTGCATGAAGGGACTTTGCCTTTTCTGAATTTTGATGTTAAATCCTGATGTCTTGCTGACTGAACTGATATCTTATTGACGAAGACTGTCACAGCTTGCTGAACCAAATCGAGGACAGGTATATGACAATATTACCAATTGCTATGTCTATTTGCTTTTGTTTCTAGGTACTAACTGCTATTTTGGCAGAGCCATAGTTAGATGTTTTTCCATATTTGTGTTGAATGAATTGTTTTGCACGAAGCCCAAACATGCCATTCTAATCTGACATTAGTTAGGGTTCTCACTGATGAATTTCACTATTGTATTAACCAATGATGTCTTTTCCTTGCTGAAGCTAAAAGTACATTATTTCGTTTGCTCTGCTATTTGTGTTATTAATTTGTACTATAACCTAAGAATGCTTAGTTGCTCAAGCTTTGATTAGATTGTGATTCTTTTGCCACTTTTGTCAGCCAGTATTGTTTCTGTATGTTTATCATATGATGCTGAGACTAAGTTATGTGACATTAGCATTGTTAAAAAAGGGAAATAAACATCCTAACTTTTACATAAAAGTGTGGTAATTCATGGCCAGGAGGTCATGGTGTGTGCAAATTACTCACTCCTATTGATTATTGATGAGATTGATTGTTAACTGCTATTGATTTGTATTGGTACGGGGTTACATGGTGGGAACAACTCGAAGTGCAGTCAAAAGGTCCATAGGCCTATATGCGTCTCCCTTGTAAGTTTACTTAATAAGGTCTGACGCGCTAACAGAGATGGTAGCAGAGATTGATGGTTTGTCTCCTTAAGAGCCCGTCATGGATGCCCGGTTCATGGTTTGTCTCTTTAAGAGCCCATCATACTCTCTGGAGATAGGTAGAAGAGTATTTGATCCCAGAGCTTTTAAGTGAGAAACAACAGATGTCCCCAGAGAAGGTAGTAGGGTAAGGCCTAATCTCCTAGAAAGAGCAAAATAATTCGCAGATTGGGTGAAATTGGTGAATTGTTTTTTTTTTTTTTTAAGACTTGAGGACACAAAGTGGAAAGAAAATGTGCCCCTATGTTCCTAAGATGACATTCCCAGAATCTTGGAGCTTGCCAATGATTGTTTGAGGATGTTCTCGGCGTTCTAGTGACGGTGTGAATGAAGTAGGTTTTGCGCCTGCACAGCTTATGCAAATCGCAGGTGAATTGTAATGTTTGTGAGGGCTTAACGAGTTTGTGTACTCCAAATGAAGTTGTAAGAAGGAATGTGCAACTCCGAAGTGTGAGAACAGGAAAGTTCTTGAATTTCACATGTGTGTTGAGCTTTGTGCTCAAAAAATTGTCCTCGTGGTTGTTGGTATGTGGACCCTGCGTGGTCTAAGACTCCGGAGTATATGGAAAAGGTATATGAGAAACTTAGGTTTTTGTTGTAATTTTTCTGGTTTAATAGGTCGATCGGGCATGGACAACAAGTCAAGTGTGAGTCCAAGGGAGTGAAATAATTTTTCGACTGAGATCTAGCGAGTCCTATGTGCACCAGCACAGACCCACTGATCAGCTGAAAGGTGAAATTTGTGGGTCGAATTTTGCTTGCGAATCAGGGAAACTGAAAAGGAAGGAGTAGCTGATAGAGCGGAATGCCGTCATTGAAAAATCCTCAAAGTTTCTGAAGCGATTGTGTTACCTTACCTGTAGTAAACTGACAAATTGGGTTTTGATTTTGTTTAGTGCTCGCAATATATTGCATTAGTTTTGTGTGAATCTGAGTTTGGGAGGACAAGCTGCAAGACTTTGTCAGCCGCAGCACGTGTGACTGTGACGTCATTTGAGCTGCGCTGGGATAGGTTGGTTAGTGAGAAGGGTTACGCAGGGGTTGGCAGCCATCCATGAAGTCCAATGGGTTGAGAATGTGGGTAAAGAGAATTCTGGGCTTAAAAGTCACTTCCTGATCTGATTTTGAATAACATAAAGGTTGCAAAAATGAATTTTTTCAAATCTTTAAAGAGTATTTCGAGGGGAGATAGTACATTACAGCAACTATAGGGGATATTGCACCACCAGAAGGTACACAAGCTTCTATTGTAATCGAAGAGCAGGGTGTTGCATCATGTCTTTGGGTGAAGCAGTGGTGCAAAGTGACGGATGGGAGCCTAGCGTTTCCTGCCCACAGAACATTTCATTTGAGGAGCTTAGAGAACCTGAGGAGGGTGCTGTATGATCTTAAACCCCCTCCAAGACCAGCACAGTTTGAGGCATTAGCAATCTGGAAGTTAGTAGCCAGACAGCAACAGCAACAGAAATTTGAGAGGAGAATGAAAAAGGCAGAAAAGACACTAGCGGAGTCTAGATGGGACAGTGATCAGAAATTGTGGAGAGCCAAGACTTTACAGGGGATTAAACTGTCTCCAGTGATTACTCAAGACTGCGAAGTAGAAGAAAGGAAAGCTACCAGAAAAACAAATAGGAGCCCTTCCGAGATTAGGGAGAGGAGATTAAAAGAGTCTAGAAGATCTTTTACTCTTGAGGAAGAGTCAGACGATAATGAGCTTATTTTATAGTTATTGAGAAATCGTTCTCCACCGTATGCAGCACGAGAGAATGGTCCAAGTGCCAGTGTAAATCCTTCAGCACCAATACAGGTTAACGTAACAATGAGTCCAGTGCAGATTAATCCTAGCATGACACAGAGCCCAATGTCAATCAGTCTTAATGCACATAGTACTCTGGTAGCACAAAATCAGGTGCCACAGTCGAATGTCCCGAGGATTTACCCTGATGTACCTGTAGTGGAAGCTGCCACAAACCTAATAATTTCAACAGGACAGGTTTTCCCAAAACCGATGTTGGTTTAGACAGAGCCAACTCCACTCTTACTGCCGCAGGTGCAGTCACAAGCCATTCCAAAGTAGACTCTGATAACAGGGACCCAGACAGAGAAGTATATATTGATGAGTCAGAATATGGGAATTATGCACCCGCAAAATTTGAGCATCAGACCAAACCCAGATACCATTCTGTACCCTTCACCATTGGCCCAGTATACCTTAGTTTGCACAAGAGAATAACAGTGTAAATGGACAGGGAGTCCCAAGTCAGAATTCAATGAGGGTAGGACTTATTGAGAATATCCGAGTAGTCTCTCCTAAGGAACGGACCTTTGACAGATCAAGATCATTGCTAGACCTTAGTCCATTCGGAGTTCCTCTGGATATTGTCAAAGGGTCGAATGTTAGTCAGAGTCTGAAACTACTGAAACCGCAGTCCGCAAATACAGTGGTGCAACAAGTGCCACATGCCCAGGTCAACAATATTTTGCTGCAAGGTTTGACGGCCCAACAATTGACGGAATGGTTAGACAAGCTGAATACCCCGCAGAGTGCTTCTATGGGAGAGGAGTACTTGAACTATATGAGACTAGGAATGGAAGCGGGTGAACTCATTGAAGGGAATATGGGTGTGAACAGATTAGAGTGCTACACAGAAGCAGAGATGAGATATCTGTGCCCGAAAATTACAAGGGAAGTGAGCAACGTGCATCAAAGGTTAGCAGACCTGGCAGAGAAGTAGAGCATAGAAATAGAGAAGACAAAGCATTTGAAAAGGAGTTACAGGTTAGATTTTGACACAAAATACTTCAAACACATGAGATCTGCAGGGATGAAGGCACACCTCCGAGAGTTACTCCAAAGTGTCCAGGCATGGGGAGCCTTAGACAAATGGGAAGGCTGATGGGCAAAGAAAAGAGAGAAAAGAAAAAAGGGATTCTGCAGAGCTGACTGCAAATGTGCAGTAGGGAAAGGGTCCGGTGAAACTTTTACCAATAAGGGAGATTCCTGGAGGGAATTTTGTCTGTATCCCTTGGAGCAGAAGTGACATTCTGTCCTTTACAAATGACTATCCCAGGTTGAAGGAGAAACCAGTAGAATGATACCAGCAGACAGACAGGTTTGTGAAACGTCCCAAATTCCTCAGGGAGGAGAGATAGGAGTTCTAGCTGATTTGTGGATGGAGTGAAAGAGGAGTTTAGATTGACTGACAAAAGAACCAGAGAGAGATCTGAATACGAGTGCACAGTCTCCTGAAGTAGTTAAATATTATTACAAAGTGATTGAATTTTTGAAGATGAGAATTTCACCCAAAAACATTGACTGGCAGAGAATAGACAGGACAGCTCAGGAAGCAAGAGTCGATACATGCAGAGTATGAGAGATTGTTGCAGGTGTTTGTGCATTAGCTGAAAGACATGATCCATTTTGTATTTAGATTTGTGGAAGGGTTGAGACCTGAAATTACCCAGATGATTAAGAGTCATTGTATTTGCTTGCAAGCAAAACCATTTGATGAGGTGTTGCAGTATGCAAAGTACTGTGTGATAAGATTGAATTGAAGCAGAGAAAATTGACACAAAAGGCGGTGGTGATGCAGGTTAAAGTTGCACAAACAGGGATGCAGGGAAATTTTCCGCAGCAATAGCAGCAGGGAAATGCAGTGTTTCAAAATCAGACGAGAGGTAGAGGTCACGGAGAAATTGGTAATGGAAACCGTAGTCCAGATTTGAATACTGTAGTGGTTCAAAATGATGTGCAGGGAATGAATGGAGTGTTGCCTTGTCACGCTTGCAAAGCGGTCAGACATTTGAAGCGGGAGTGTCCGATGAAGGTGCAGGAAGGTGTCGTTCAGCAAACAAGTGACATCAACTCATTCCAAAACATCAGAGGACCAAGAATAAGAGATCATAACCAAATTTTCATATTAATGTGAATCAAAAGCAAAATTTCCAACCCATGCAGCAGGTGCAAATGCCACGTGTACAAATGACACAGTTGTAGCCAATGCAACAGCAGGTTCAGATGGTACATAGACAACAAATTCAAAGACCTCAAACTCCAGTGGAACAGAAGCAGGTGAAGCTTCCTCAACAGGTCACAGGTCAGATGTTTAACTAAAGTAACAACACAGTACACCAATTCCCCTTACACAGTGAGAATCGAATAAATGATTATTGGCTGAGCAAGAGTTCAGACGAGGAGGAATGTGTGCTTGCAGCTTCGTTAGAAGTAGATCAGAAAGGTCCATATGTGAAGAGAAAGGTAATGGGTCACAAAGTTTCATTCTTGGTTGACACAAGAGCTACACGTCCTACAGTGAGAACTGCAGAAGTTCTGAACTTCCCCCTTTCAGGAAAAACAGTCCAGATTGTAGGAGTAGCAAATCAATATTTGACCAATCCAATTACATAGCCAGTTCAGGTTGAAATTGGCAACTTTAAAGGATTGCACAAATTCATAGTCTGTGATTCAAGTCTGGTATCTCTACTGGGGAGAGACTTGCTGTGTAAAACTAGGTGCTCGATTACTTGTTCAAATGATGGAATTGAGATACAGACAAATAGTGACAATGAGGCTGACGCAGCTCCAGAGACAGAGTATGAGACGATAAATGAGGAGTACCCCCTGATTAACTTCTTTCCACTGGTCATAAGGAAGGAGCTTCCTCCTGATTTACAAGGAAAGGTTAAAGAAAAAGTGTGGGATTTGACAAGGAAAGAGATTAGTCTGTTAAAGGGAGTTGATTCAGGTAAAGTTCCTGGAAAGCCGAATGCGATTTTTCCTCAGATTCCTCAGTCCCACATGCCAAAGGTTACCAAAAAGAAGGTTGCTCACATAATTGCAGAATTTGTAAAACAAGGGGTTTTGAGAGAAGTATTGAGCAGCCCATGTAATTCACCTATAATGGGAATGAAAAAGCCCTGTGAAAAGTTTGAATTTGTCAGGATTTTAGAAAAATAAATAAGATTGTGATCAAATGTTGCCCCATGGTGCCAAATCCAGCTGTGATTCTGTTTCAGATCCTGTGCGATGCTGAATGGTTCACCATCATAGACTTGTCAGAAGCCTTCTTTTCTGAGCCTCTTCATGAGGACAACCAATTTCTCTTTTGTTTCAAATGGTTGGACCGAGTTTACTATTGGTGTTGAATTCCTCAAGGGTTTTCAGAATCACTTTCCAAATTCAATCAGATCTTGAAATATAATTTGGAGTCGTTGGAATTGCCTTTCCAATCAACATTGGTACAGTACATTGATGACTTGATGATTGAATCCAAAACGAGGGACAAGTGCAAATACGACACAATTGCCTTACTGAACCATTTAGGAAAGAATGGTCATAAGGTGTCTCCACTTAAATTACAATACTGTCAGAAAGAGGTGAAATACTTGGTTCACCAGATTGAGAAAGGAATAAGGAAAATATCCAGAGAAAGGGTTACAGCCATACTGCAGATGTGTCCCCCGACCACCCAGAGAGATGTCAGGATGTTTTTAGGGATGGTAGGCTATTGCTGTTAATATATTTCCAATTTGTTTGTCATTTCCAAGCCATTGCAGAAGCTGACTCACAAAGAAGCCACTAATCCCCTAGTGTTAGATCAGGCTTGCATGAAGGTGTTTTCTGAATTAGGAGACAGTTTGTGCAAAGCTCCAGCTTTGGGTTTGCTTGACTACACTGTCCTTCATGTTGTTTTGTCATGAGCGTGATGCATGTTCTTTGTCATCTTGGCGCAGGTCCATGGAGTTGTGAGCTGCCCAGTAGCCTATTTTTCAGCTACTTTGGAATCAGTTGTAACAGCTTTACCAGGCTGTTTGCATGCAGTTGTAGCGGTTGGACAGAGCCTCACAAAGTGTGAAGGCATTGTGATGGGAAATCCCCTAACAATAATGGTTCCTCACCCAGATGAAGTTTTACTTACCTGAACCAAAAACCAGTACCTGACAGGTGCAATATTGATGTGTTATGAGATGAGTATTCTACGGTCACCAAATGTGTAATTGAAAAGATGTACAATGCTCAACCAGGCAACCTTGTTTCCAAATGAAAATGTTGAAATTGAAAAGTTGGAAGACATTGAGCATTATTGTAACTGATCTGTGCACAAAACCGAAACCTGCTATTAGAGACATCCGATTGGAGGAGAATGACCAAATTATCTTTGTTGATGGTTCCTGTCTAAGAGACAAAACAGGAGTACTGAGAGCAGGATATATGTATGCACAATTACTGGTACACTGAAAGTGTCCTGGCTTCGAGGAGTATATTCTGCACAAGTTGCGGAACTGGTAGCCCTTACTAGAGCGTGCCATGTTTCTGTCCAGCTGAAAGTTGCCATCTATACGGATAGCCAGTATGGATTTGGAATAGTCCATGACTTTGGCCAGTTGTGGTCACAGAGAGGTTTCATGACATCTTCTGGTTCACCTGTGAGAAATGGTGAGATAATTCAAGATTTGTTGCAAGCTATCCAAATGCCTGAAAAGATTGCCTTGGTGAAATGCAGTGCACACCTGAAATGGCAAGAATTTGTGTCAATGGAGAATGAATATGCGCATCAAGTCACAAGGTTTGGCACATTGAACTGTATTTCATTCAGGGATAGATGGGAATTGTTATCAAGTTATGCATTACATGTAATAGACACATTGAAAGAATTAAGAACACTGCAGAACAATGTTGATAGGGAGAAAAAACGATCATGGAACAAAATTAATTGTGTACAGCTACATGATGAACTGTGGGTTTCAGAAGAGGGTCAATTTGTCTTCCCAAACTGTCTGTTGTCTCAAATGGCTAGGTATTATCATGGGCAAGCACATGTTGGGAGGGATGCAATGATTTATACTTTTAAACAAAACTGGTTCAATCCGAGGTTTAGACAAGCTGCTGAAGCAGTTTGCCATTGTTGCATCATTTGTCAATAAATGAACGTGGGAAAAGGGGCAGTGGTAAATTTGAGCCACATTGAAAGAGTGGGAGGTCCATTCGGCAGAATGCAAATGGATTTTATTGAGATGCCTGTGTGTGGAGGTTTGAGATACATCTTGGTGATTGGCTGCTTCTTTAGTCACTGGATTGAAGCGTAACCTACACTAAGAAATGACAGTTTCACAGTAGCAAAACTACTGCTTAGGGAACTGATACCACATTTTGGGTTTCCAATCTCTTTAGAATCAGATAAAGGAAGTCATCTCAACAATGAAGTACTGAAATTATTGTGTGCAGCCTTAAACATTGAGCAGAAGTTGCCTTGTAGTTACTGCCCTGAGGCATCAGGACTAGTGGAGCAGATGAATGGTACCTTGAAATCAAGAATATTGAAAATGTTTGCGTCCACGAATCTAAAAAATGGCCAGACGCATTGCTGTTAGATCGGATGACAATGAGAAACACACCCGACAGGAAGACAGGATTGTCAGCGCACGAGATCCTCATGGACAGAGAAATTAGGTTGCCAGCGGTTCCTCCAAATGCTCTTGTGAACATAACAGATGTTATGGTGTTGGACTACTGCAAAGGTCTGGCTGATGTGGTTCACTCTTTCTCTCAGCAGGTGGAAGCCACCACACTGCAACCATTAAAGGATCAAGGACAAAACTGGATACACGCCAGCCACACAAGAAAAGTGTCATGTCCTTTGGACAATGAAGAGGAGTTGTTGACAGTACCAACAACGACCAGACAAGCCTCAGAGCTGGAAAGAAAAGAAAGAGGAACTGGAACCGGATCAGAGCGAGTTGAGGACAGTTCAGTCACTCCTGTGAGAGATGAAGGAGAAGACCTGCAGGAGAGAGACAGTGAGCCAAACTTGATTGAGGCAGCAGGACAGCCTAGTCAGAGGCCCAGAAGTAGATGATTTTGAGACACAAACAGAGCAAACACCAGACCCTGAGGGGGGAGGAGTTGAGGCAGATCAAAGCCAATGTGATTTGACTCCTCCTAGCCCAGTTGCAGGTCCATCAAGAGAAACTCCTGCAGAGCAAGAAGAAGTTTCAAGTTCAACACCGAAAAGAGCATTGGCCAACAGTCCACTGAAAGGAGATAAGTGGCCAGAGTCACAAGCAAAGAGAAAGGATGAAGTTGTTGTGACAACAATCGAGGAAAAAGTAAACACGACATGAAGAGAAGACCTGAGTGAAGGAGAATTGAATGGAGATCGAAAGTTGGAAAGAAAGAGAATAGCAAGTCGAAGGTACACACGTCCTGAATGGGCATATGCAACAACAAGTGAATGGCAAAGAGAGGTTTTTGTCCTTTTGTTTTGATCAAGACATTCCAGGTCAATATTTTGGCACTGGAAGGAAGCCAATGAACTGAACTGTTGAGATCAAGAGAAAAGAGACTGTTGAAAATAACTGGAAAATACTTTGATATCCTGATTTGACAAGATACCCCAAGTTGACAAGCTGCTAAACCGATTTTTGACAAACTTACAGATTTTTAAAAAAGGGATCCTGGAAGTGAGACTGAAACTGTAAATAACTGCTGAAAGAAGACTGAAGAACTTTTTGTTTTTGATTTTTGCTGCTTAATTACAAAATGTTCTCTTCTACTTTCTGATTCTTAACAGATCATGGGTAATATTAGTCTGTAGGGTAGGAAGAACAGGTGCTGAAAATACATGAGTATTGGTTTAGCAATTGTATGTGTGATATTGTACGTGATATTGATTGTGGGTATGTCTGTTCTTGACAAGAGTAAAGCCAACCATACTTTGGCTTTAGAGACAACTATGCATTAACCGCAATAGAGTTTAGGAAGGAGTTACCTATCATAGTTTGCCTCTTACTTGTGGGATAACAAGATTTTCTAACAAGATTCTATAACCAGGAGTACATTCAATATTTCTATTCCAATCACAATGTAGTATTTTTGTTTGTCCCCATAATTCGGCACCTGAGTAGAGTAGCTAAGGCCAATGACATTGTATTAGTAAGGGGATTCTTTGAGCTCACATTGACTTTTGGGACAGCCTATGTGCACAAAAATAACTTGACATTCTTGCTTACACCTTTAGAAAAGAGCTTCTTACGTCAGACGGATGACAGGAGAAAGGCACTGAAGGAAAAGTTAAAAAAGGGTTTAGAGAAAAGGACTTTTAGAAATGATTATGCTTTTAGTAAAATAAAAACACAAGGGAAATTAGCTTTAGATGTGCAACATGTAGGGAAGTTTTGTGTATATAGACCTAGATCTAGGCATGTGTTTTTGTTTAAGAGTAAATGGACATTTATGTTGAATGGACAGGAACCAGCGATTCCTGGTATATATTACATTTGTGGACCTAATTCTTATTACCGTCTTCCAAGAAGATGGTATGGCACATGTTATTTGGGGATAGATTTCCCAAAGATATTCCAACTTGATGATTTGAAGAGATTACCGAAATTGACAGAGTTACATCATAGTTGAGAAAGGAGAGAGTCTCCTTCTGGTATAGTGGGAGATATATTTGGAGCAATGATTCCTTCAGTCGGAGTTGTTCTGAATTCTATAAAAAATTGAAAGTTGTCTACTAATGTGGATAACATGCTGACAATTTTTTCAGGAGCTATGATCCTAATGGATACAGGAATGGCTGCTTTAAGATCCATGACTCTTCAGAACTGCCTTGCGTTAGACATTCTTTTAGCAAAAGATGGCGGAGTTGCAAAATGCTTAATCCGAGGCATTGCTGCTCGTACATTCCTGATAATAGTAAAGAAATTAGAAGATTACTTACTAATCTGGCTAATGAAAGTGCTGATTTGAAAGATTTGAAAGAACCAGTTGTCTGGGAGAAAGTTGGCAAAGGATTTGCTTCAGTGAGAAATTGGCTCAGCAACATTGGGAAAGGGATAATATTGAAAATAATACAAGGGATATTGATTATTGTGATTTGCATAGTTGGAGCATGGGGAATATGTAGATTGTGTAGGATGATTACATTGAAGAAAATGAAAAATTAAGCAAGGAAGAAATGAAAAGAGAAAATTTATTTAGGTAAAATTCAAAAAGGGAATGAAGATTTAAGGGGATAGAGATGACAACATTTTAAGCTGAAGCAAAAGAGAAGATTTAGGCCCTCATTACAACCGTGGCAGTAAATGCCGCCTACCGCCGTGCTGACGGCGCCAAAATACCGTGCCCGCGGCGGTATTCCGCAACGGGTATTATGACCCACACTAAGAATTCCACCACAATACAGACACCCACACAAGTCCGCTAGCCCAAAGGTCAGTGATAAGCTGGCGATAGCCAAACCCACACCGTTACACCAACAGGAATACGTCCACAGTATCACGACCCACGAATCACAGCAGCAGTCTTTCAATCGTGGTAAACCATTGGCGGTACATACCAATGCGCTCAAAATACACACACACTAACAAAACAACACCACATCAGACATTTCAAACTACACACACCTGACACACATACACACACCACCACACTCACACCACTATAAAACACACACCCACATTACCCACAACCCTTTCAATGAAAAAAAAAGATGGCCAACACAGAGAGACACAAGCCAGGAGCACCCACTCAATCAGAGCCACAGAACACCATCACCCATACACCATCCACGCACATCACAGCATACACCCCAACGCATCACCTCACACATCACCCCACACATCCTCACACATATCACACACACCACATCCATGGCACCCCAAAGACACCCCAAGTTTTCTGAAGAGGAGCTAATGGTCATGGTGGGGGAAATCATCTGGGTAAAGCCACAGCTATTGTGATCACAGGTGCAGCAGACGTCCATTGCAAGGAAGATGGAGCTATGGCGGAGAATCGTGGACAGGGTCAATGCCGTGAAACAGCACCCAAGAACCAGGGATGACATCAGAAAGAAGTGGAACGACCTACAGGGGAAGTTGCATTCCGTGGTTGCAAGACACCAGGTAGCAGTACAGAGCACTGGCGGTGGACCTCCACCTCCTCCCCCACATCTAATAACATGGGAGGAGCAAGTCTTGGCAATTATGCATCCTGAGGGCCTCGCAGGAGTAGCAGGAGGACTGGACTCTGGTAAGTCAAATCTTTACTACTTTATCCTCCCACCCTACCTTTATGCCATCACAAACTCCTACCACTACCATCACACCCATTACTTCAACACCTCACATATACCCCACCATCACAACCCACCCATCCCAATACCAAGCCCTGCAAGCAACACCAAAGCATGGACCCCCAACACAGACCTGCATGGACACCCATCACCACAGCATGCCCAGTAGAGAGAGACTCATCCAGCCCACAAAATCATCACTCGCACAAGGCCATGCTGACAGGGAAATCACAACCATGCAGGGAAACACACCCCATGCACAAGATAGCACACGCAGATACATTAACACTGCATTTGCATCCCCACAGGACCCATACTCACCGTCACCGGAGAGGAGGTGCCAGCTACATCCAGTCCCCCTCAAAGAGGCCCACAGTGACAACAGCAGCTCTGCACGCCTGGATCAGGATGACCAACCTGGCCCATCAGGGACTTCTGGACAGTCGGGTACCCAGCTACAGTCCCAACCCACCACAGAGCCTCCCCCCTCAGGAAACACCAGCACAGCACCCACCCAGCGGGTCCATGCCACTGTCCCCAGGACACGCCAATCAGCAGTGAATCCACCACTACAGGTACCCCAGGCAACCCCACAAACACAGGACGATCAGGGACCTTGGGTAAGTGGCAGTGGGCACACAGTTCAGGGGAAAGAGGCACAGGACAACAGGGAAGCTGGGATGACTGCTGTGTGACAGGGGGAGGACAGGTCCAGGGAACCCACTCGCCACAAGGCACTCTCCAACATCCTGGGAGCATACCACCATTCCTAGGAGACGATGGGCCAGATCCTGGCCAAGTTGCAGGAGACCCAGCGGCTGCAGGAGGGACAGTACCTGGGGATCAGGGATGACCTAACAAACACCTACACCATCCTGGTCACGATTGCAGGGGTACTGGCTCATATGGCCAAGACCATGAGGGAGGCAGTGGCACAACAACGGGCCCCTGACACTAGCCAAACCAATGAACAGCCTTCCACCTCCGCTGGCACTAGTGGACAGGAGGCCCCGCCCCAGGACCAACAGGCCACCAGCACCCCACCCCCTGCAGAAGGGGAACCACCCTGCAAACGGTCCCTGCGATCCAGGCAAGAGCCAGAGAACATTCCCCGCCAGAAAATAAGACTCTCCTGATTGTCACCCTTCTGTCCCACTCTGTCACCCTGTCCACCTTGAACTGCCATTACTCCCCTTCCTCTGCCCCAGTGGACAATGCACCTGTGCTACCAAGAGACTGGACTCTACCCTGGACTTACCTCCACCATCAGCCTAGCCCATTGCACATCCCCCTCTACTTTTTAGCACCTAAATAAACACCCTTGGAACAAATACTAATCTGGAGTCTGTCAAATGATTCACAAATGTATTAGTGCACCATTATCAAAGCATTGCAACTCAAATGTACAGTGAAATATACTTTGAAATGACCTTTGGTGAGCAGCAGTACACATAGCAGGAGCCAGAGTGGGGCACAGAGATCTGAAAATAGAGACGCCAAAGGGTAAAGTCAGTGGCCATAGACATAGGGTAAGAGGCTGCCTTGTACAATGTCCAAAAGATAACTTAAACGTAAAGTGAACTTACAGTGTCTTACCTGTGTGTCACTGGAAGTACTGCTGAATTATATTGATTCTGTTTTCAACATCTTCTTCCTCTGCCTCCTCTTCCTCACTGTCCACAGGCTCCACCGCTGCCACAAAATCATCTCCAGGCACATCCTCCTGCAGAAAAGGCACCTGGCATCTTAAGGCCATTTTGTGCAACATGCAACTATGATCTGGTACACCTTCTTGGGTGAGTAGTACAGGGAGCCACCTGTCGAATGGAGGCAGCGGAACCTGGCCTTCAGGAGGCCAAAGGACCTTTCAATAATCCTACTTGTACGCCCATGTGCCTCATTGTAACGTTCCTCTGCCCTTGTCCTGGCACTCCTCATTAGGGTCAGAAGCCATGAGAGGTTGGGGTAACCAGAGTCACCTGCAAATATCGAGGGACAACTGTTAGACACACACTAACCCTTAGGGACAACTGCATACCCAGACACCTACTCATAGTGTGTGGAGACCTTTGGCTCACCTATTAGCCACACCCGGTGCCTCTGGAGTTGGCCCATCACATATGGGATGCTGCTATTCCTCAAGATACATGCACAGAGCCAGGATACTTGGCATTCACATGGGAGATGTACTGGTCCGCCAAACACACCATCTGCACATTCATAGAGTGATAGCTTTTTCTATTCCTGAAAACTTGTTCATTTCTCCGGGGGTGGAGACAAATGCCACATGTGTACCATCAATGGCACCAATGATGTTGGGGATATGACCCAGGGCATAAAAGTCAGCTTTCACTGTGGCCAAAACCTTCACCAGGGGGAACACAATGTAGCTGCGCTTGTGTTTCAGCAGGGAAGACAACACTCTGGTCAACACGTTGGAGAACATTGGCTGAGACATCCCTGGTGCCATGGCCACTGTTGTTTGGAAGGAACCACTTGCCAGGAAATGGAGCTCTGACTGGACCTGCACTAGAGGGGGGATTCCTGTGGGGTGGCGGATAGCTGACATCAGGTCTGGCTCCAATTGGGCACACAGTTCTTGGATGGTATCCCGATCAAGTCTGTATGTAATGAGAATGTGTCTGTCCTCCATTGTCGCAAGGTCCACCAGGGGTCTGTACACAGGAGGATGCCGCCATCTCACATTCAGCCTCAGTGGTTGAAGCCTATGGAAGAGAACGGTGAGCAGAGGGTCATATGCCCACATCTATTGCACTAATGATGATTGGGTGCCAATGTCTGCTGTGACACAGTTAGGTGCCATGCCCTGTGCCCCCCTGAAATGGAGGCTGCCTGACCTGTGAGGAGGGACAAGTGGAAATGAGGTAATTGCGCTGGCGTTGTGTGCCGTCGAGGTAGGCGGTCGATGACTGCCGCGCAACTTTGCATTGGTTATCATTGGGCCCTATGGGTTCCAGGAGCCAATGGCGATGTACGCCGGCGGTGACGGTACGCACCACTGCGGACGTCACCACCATTTTTTATCTATCCACTCACTTGGTACCTGACCTTCAACAGGAGAGGACCTGCACTGCAAGTGCTGCTGTGACCTGTGTCTGGAACCGACCATGGCTCATGTGTCTAGGGAAAGGTCCCCTGCCTTCACTGCCGAGGAGTTGGAAAAACTGGTGAATGGGGTCTACCACAGTACACTTTACTCTACGCTCCTCCAGATAAACAGGTGAATACACTGTGAGCATGATGCGTGGGCCATGAATGTAAGGAGTGCTGTGTATGTAAGCCATATGTGGGGGGGCAGAAGCATCCTGGCCAGAGTGCAGCATGTAAGGTGGACAATGTATGTGCGTCAGGGGATGGGAGGGATCTGGTGGGCCATGAGTCTGACGGTCCAGACCGTTGACTAATTCCCTTTTCTGCTGTTTTTTCACTGCAGGTCAGCGCCCACCAGAAGAAAGGTATTTGGTGTGCCATCCCCAAGGAGGTGCAGACCCTGGGTGTCTTTGACAGGCGGAACACCCACTGTCGCAAGAGGTGGGATGACCTGTGCCGCTGGGCGAAGAAGACAGCTGAGGCCCAGCTGGGGCTGGCCTCCCAACGAGGAAGGGGTGCCCGTCGCACCATGATCCTGGTGGTGGCCTATCCGGAGTTGGATGGGCGCTTGAAGGCATCACAGCAGCCAGAAGGGGGTGAGTACAGATTCAGATTCATGACTGTGAGCGCATTAATGTTTACTTGGGTGGGGTTGTGGGCTGTGGGTGCCCCTAGGCCAGGGTGAAGATGGCAGGGTGGGTCCCTTGTTGGGCAGGCTCTGAAGAACTCCTACCCCAATAGTGTTAGTGGGCATCTACTACTGGGCAGGGTCCTGTGGGTTTCTGGTGTGCAGCTGATGGTGTTAGGCATTCTACCCCATGGGCTGGTGACTTTCTGAGTAACTGTTTGGGCATGGCCTAGTGCATAGGGCTGCTTCCTGTGTGTTGTGTCCGCCAACGGTAGTGGTGCTGCTGGCATTGACCAAGTGTATCCTCTATCACTTCCCCCCTTTTTGTTTTGTCACCCTGTCCTTATGTGCATTAGCATCATCTGGCGGAGGAGCAGAGGCACTGGTGACGGAGGGAGCTGCATCCCACATGGGCCTGGAGGCCAAATCCACTGACGGTGAGGGCACCATTGGGACGGAGGGCAAGGGGAGCACCAAGACGGGGACAGGAGGGGAGACCACAGACAATGACTCCTCCTCCAACGGAAGCTCCCTGGCGGTGGCGGACACCTCTGTGCCCACCCCAAAAACAGGTACAGCCACCACCCCCCCTACCAACACCGCCCTCCCAGCAGCCCCTCAGTATGTTCTCCGTGCCCGCTCACCCAGGAGGGTGGGCATCTCCTTCGCCCCAGGCACCTCAGGCCCTGCCCCACTCAGCCCTTCTGCCCTCAGTGAGGAGGCTATTGACCTCCTGAGATCCCTCACTGTTGGACAGTCAACCATTCTGAATGCCATCCAGGGTGTGGAGAAGCATTTGCAACAAACAAATGCATGCCTGGAGGGCATTCACTCTGGCGTGGCGGCCCAACAGAGAGCATTTTAGGCTCTGGTCTCTGCACTGATGGCAGCCATTGTCCCTGTGTCTAGCCTTCCCCCTCCAACTTCCTCTACCCAGTCCCAATCCCCTCAACCCCAGCCTATCCCAAGCACACCTTCAGACCAGCATTCACCCAAATCAACACACAGAAGTGGTTCAGGCAAACACAAGTACCACACATCATCCCACAAGCACTCACACAAGCACCATACCCATGCAGACACACCAACATCCACTGCCTCCACTGTGTCCCCCTCCTCCTCGTTGTCTACCTCCCTCCCAGTATCGTCTCCACTCACACCTACATGCACTACATCCTCATCCACTACCTCCATCACCAGCTCGCCCATCACTACTCACCCCTCACTGGCAGTCACTACCCCCACATCCATTCACACGTCCCCTGTGTCCTCTCCAGTGTGTCTGTGACCCCTCCTCCCAAAGTTCACAAACCCAAGCACCCACCGACCCAACAGCCATCCACCTCACAACAGTATCCAGCACATGCACCTTCACCCAAACTCAGCAGACAGACACCTCCTACCACCACTCCCTCTTCCTCCACTCCCAAACCCTCTCCCTCTTCCCACCCTAATGTGTCTAAAAGGCTTTTACTGGCAAACATTGACCGGTTCCCCCCCCCCCCCCCTCCCCATCCTTCCCCTCGGGCCAGGGTGTCCAGAACCCAGGCCAGCACCTCAGCCATCAAGTCGGCGTCTGCTGTGGTACCTGAAACTCCCAGAGGCTCAAAGGGGGCACCTTTCAGGCCAGCCAGTGTGCCACCAACCCCTGCAAAGGACCAAACCATTCCGCCACCTGCCAAGGTGAAGAAAGGGACAACATGCAGCAAGGGCAAGGAGCATGACCCTCCCAGCAATCAATCAATCAATCATTAAACTTGTAAAGTGCACTACATACCCGCGAGGGTCTCAAGGCACTGGGTAAAGGGGGATGGAGGGGGGTGCTGCTACTACTCCAAGAGCTAGGTCTTGAGGTGTCTTCTGAAGGTGAGCAGGTCTTGGGTCTTCCTTAAGTCGGTCGGGAGGGTGTTCCAGGTCTTGGCGGCAAGATAGGAGAAGGATCTGCCGCAGGAGGTTTTACAATGGATGCAGGGGACGGAGGCGAGGGCGAGGAAGGAAGAGCTGCGCTGTTGGGTGGGGGTGTAGAAGCTGAGTCTGTTGTTCAGGTAGGCTGGTCCGGTGTTGTGCAGTGCTTTGTGTGCGTGGGTGAGGAGCTTGAAGGTGATCCTCTTAACGACGGGGAGCCAGTGCAAGTCTCTCAGGTGGGGGTTGATGTGTACTGCGGCGGGGTATGTCGAGGATAAGTCGGGCGGAGACGTTTTGGATGCATTGGAGGTGTTGCAGTTGCTTGGACGGAATACCTGCGATGAGTACGTTGCCGTAGTCGAGCCTGCTGCTGACAAGGGCCTGTGTTACTGTTTTTCTTGTTTTGGTTGGGATCCACTTGTAGATCCTGTGTAGCATGCAGAGAGTTTTGCAGCAGGAGGAGGAGATGGCGTTGACCTGTTTTGACATGGAGAGGGATGAGTCGAGGATGAAGCCAAGGTTGCATGCGTGGTCAGTTGGTGTCGGTGGGGTCCCCAGCGAGGTTGGCCACCATGAGGGGGTGGGCCCAAGGATGAAGACCTCCGCCTTGTCTGAGTTCAATTTCAGGTGGCTGTCTCCCATCCAGTTGGCGACGGCCTTCATGCCCTCGTGAAGGTTGGTTTTGGCAGTGTGTGGGTCCTTGGTGAGGGAGAGGATGAGCTGGGTGTCGTCGGCGTAAGAGATGATGTTGAGGTTGTATTAGCGGGCCACTTGAGTGAGGGGGGCCATGTAGATATTGAACAGCGTCGGGCTGAGGGATGAAACCCTGGGGTACGCCGCAGATGATGTTGGTGGCTTCGGATTGGAAGGAGGGGAGGCGGACTCTCTAGGTTCTGCCGGAGAGGAAGGATGTGGTCCCGTCGAGGGCTTTCTCTTGGATCCCTGCTTCATGGAGGCGGGTTTTCAGAGTGTGATGGCAGACTGTGTCAAAGGCGGCCGACAGGTCAAGGAGGATGAGGGCTGGTGTTTCTCCATTGTCGAGTTGGCTTTTGATGTCGTCTGTGGCGGCGAGGAGGGCGGTCTCGGTGCTGTGGTTCCATCGGAATCTGGACTGGGAGGGGTCGAGGATGTTGTTGTCTTCGAGGTAGCGGGTCAGTTGTGTGTTGACGATTTTCTCGATGACTTTCACCAGAAATGGGAGCAGGGAGATGGGCCGGAAATTCCTGAGGTCCTTGAGGTCCGCCTTCGGTTTTTTAGAGATGGGCTTTGATTTGGGCGTGCTTCCAGCTTTCCGGTAATTTTGCAGTTTCGAAGAAGGTGTTGATGACTTTCCATAGGTGGGGTGCGATGACTGTGTCTGCTTTGTTATATATGTGGTGTGGGCACAGGTCTGATGGTGATCCTGAGTGGATGGAATTCATGGTCTTGCGTGTCTCATCGTCGTTGACGTTGGTCCATGAGGTCAGGAGGTTGGTGCGGGTGGAGTTCGTGGAGTAGGAGATTGGCGTGGTTGATGTGATTGGGGTGTTGAAGCTGTCGTGGATGTCAGCGATCTTCTGGTGGAAGGCGGTGGCTAGTGCGTCGCACAGTTCTTGGGAGGGTGGGATGTCGTTGACGGTGGCGCTGGGGTTGGAGAGTTCCTTCACAATGTTGAAGAGTTCTTTGCTGTCATGAGTGTTGTTTTCCAGGCGGGTTTTGAAGGAGGATCTCTTGGCTAGCCTGAGGAGTTGGTGATGTCTGCGTGTGGTGTCCTTGCGCGCTGTGTGGCTGTCGGGTGTGCGTTCGTGGAGCCATTTCTTCTTGAGATTATGGCAGTTGCGCCTGGAGGCTTGGAGGTCGTTGGTGAACCAGATGGCTTTCTTGGTGGTTTGGTTGTTGGTGGGCTTTTTGGGTGGTGCGAGGTGGTTGGCGCAGTCGATGATCCATTGCCTGAGGTTGTGGGTGGCGTTGTCAGGGTCGGTGGGGTCTGCAGGCGGTCTCTGGGCTAGGGCGTTGGTCAGCTGATCTTTGGTGACTTTGCTCCAGTATCGACGGGGTGGTCGCTCGGTGTGGTGGTGTTTGGTTTGTTTCTTGAAGGTGAAGTGGATGCAGCGGTGGTCGGTCCAGTAGAGTTTGGTGGTGCGGTTGAAGGTGACATGGTGAAGATGGGGTCTAGAGTGTGGCCGGCGGCGTGGGTGAGTGCGTTGACAAGGTGTCTGAGATGGAGGTTGGCGAGGTTGTCGATCAGGGTGGTGGAGTTAGGGTTGTTATTGTTTTCAGGGTGGAAGTTTAGGTCCCCAAGGAGGATGTAATCAATGGTGGCGAGTGCGTGGGTGCTGGCGAGGTCGGCGATGGCGTTGCTGAACAGAGGCCTGGGCCCAGGGGGCCTGTAGACGAGCGTACCTCTGAGGGTAGTGTTGGGGTTGGTGTGGATTTGGAAGTGCGGGAGTTTGGCGGACTTGAGGGTGTCGTCCAAGTGGGTATGAACTTCGAGGGTGGCCTTGTGGACAATGGTTATGCCTCTTCCGATTACGTTGATGCAGTCCCTGCGGGAGATCTTGTACCCGTCCGGAATGGCTATGGCGATGTCAGGCGTCTAGGAGTCGTTCCACCAGGTTTCGGTCAGGAAGGCTACGTCGGGGTGGTTGTGTTGAGCAGGTCCCAGAGCTCGATGGCGTGCTTGCGTGCGGAGCAGGTGTTGAGGAGAATGCAGTGGAGGTGGCTGATTTCGGTCCTGGGAGGTTTGTAGGCTCTGTTGCAGGTGAAGCTACAGGTTTGGCAGGAAAAGGGTCCGTGTGTGCGTTTCGGAGTGGCCTGGAAGCAGGTGGTACCTCGACCGGTGTTGAGTCCGAGGAGGGTGCTGGCGTCGTAGCGAAGTCTGGTGGTGTGGCTGTTGAGGGGTCCAGGGGCTCTGGCGCTGGGCGCAGTCCAGCCGCGGGCGGGCACAGACGGGCTTGCCTCTGGTGCACCTCCGGCACGCCAGCTGCACAGTCACGCAGTGACTGCCATTAAGAAGGGGAGGGGGGAAGGGGGTAAGAGCAGCTGGGAGGCGGGAGGCGTGGGCGAATGGGGGCGAGAGGAGGGCGGGCCGCAGGGATGCAGCGTCGGGAGCAGAGAGCGGAGTGTGAAAACGGGAAAGAAAAGCGCAATGAATAAAAACAGGCAAAAAGTGCAAAAAAGAGATTACAGATTTAGAAAAAGCAGAGAATACAAGAAAGAGAGAAAAAAGAATAAAAAGACACACTGGTGCACACCACTAGACACCAGGGAGAGTTGGGTCCAGGAGGGCCTCGCTCCCTTGTAGCAGCGAGGGCGAGGTGGGGAGACACAGGCATGGCTCGGTGGTGCTGTGCGCGCGTGGAGTGTGCACCTGGTTAAAACCGGTCAGGGGTCACTCACCTCAGCACACAGCGACCGCCATTAAGAAGGGGAGGGGGAGGGGGAGCAGCTGGGAGGCGGGAGGCATGGGTGAATGGGGGCGCAAGGGGGGCAGGGACGCAGTGGCGGGAGGGGAGAGCAGAGTGTGAAAACAGGAAAGAAAGGCACAATGAATGAAAACAGGCAAAAAGTGCAAAAAAGAGATTACAGATTTAGAAAAAGCAGAGAATACAAGGAAGAGAGAAAAAAGAATAAAAAGACACACTGGCGCTTACCACTAGACACCATGGAGGATCGGGTCCAGGAGGGCCTCGATCCCTTGTAGCAGCGAGGGCGAGGTGGGGGAGACACGGGCATGGCTCGGTGGTGCTGTGCGCGCGGGGAATGTGCACCTGGCCAAAACCGCAGGTTACCTCCAAAACTCCAGCTGCCAGAGCCAAGGTCACAACAGCATCTGCCAAGGTGAGGAAGGGGCAGAAAACCCAAGGCAAGGCACTTCAGCTGTCGAAGGCTGCAGGTGAAGGCCTGGTGCCCACTGGCACAACCGCCAGCCCCGCCACCTGCACCGGGGCAGAACAGCCAGCAGCCCTGCTGCAGGCACCACCGCAAGCACCGCCACATGCGTCGCCACCTGCACCGCCGCTGCCACCACTACTGTCAGCATCCCCAGTGGGGAGCCATCCGAGGCTGCAGGAGAAGGGCTGGGGCCTACCTCCACCACTGGCAGCACCGGCACCTGCACCACGGCCAGCACCGCCAGCAGCCCCGCTGCAAGCACCGCCGCAAGCACCACCACCTGCACCACTGACAATAGGACCACTACCAGCACCAGCAGCCCCAGTGGGTGGCCATCCGAGTCTGCAGGAGATGGGCTGGAGCCTCCCACCACCACTGGCAGCACCCCCACCAGCACCGACACTACCACCAGTTTGCAGCCTTAGGCGCCGCAGGATAAAGTCTAACCCTGCCTCCATGGACTATCATGCAACATGGTCCCTGCAAATTCCGTGCCTCAGGCACCCTGGTGAGGGAATATGAACTTGCACAACCCATGTGCTGCATCACTTGGCAGAAGGCCCTCTCCAGAACCAGTGGAGAAAGGCATCCTCTCATCCTATCCTTGGCAGGATGAAGCAGACTGGGCACCAAGCTCCCTCCAGAACCAATGGAAAAAGACATCCACTCACCCTATCCTTGGCAGGATGAAGCACATTGGGCACCAAGAACCCTCCAGAACCAGTGGAAGGAGCCATCCGCTTGAGAGACTGTGGCCGTTCACTCCCCAGGGCCAAGCAGTGGGCAAACCACCCAGTTGAGAGACTGTGGCTTTGCACTCCCCAGGACCAAGCAGTGGGCAAACCACCCACTTGGGAGACTGTGGCTCTGCACTCCACAGGATCAAGCGGTGGACAAACCACTCACTTGAGAGACTGTGGCTTTGCACTCCCCAGGACCAAGTAGTGGGCAAACCACCCACTTGAGAGACTGTGGCTTTGCACTCCCCAGGACCAAGCAGTGGGCAGGCCACCCACTTGAGAGACTGTGGCTTTGCTCTCCCCAGGACCAAGCAGTGGGCAACCCACCCATTTGAGAGACTGTGGCTTTGCACTCCCCAGGACCAAGCAGTGGGCAGACCACCCACTTGAAAGAGTGTGCCTTTGCACTCCCCAGGACTAAGCAGTGGGAAAACCACCCACTTGAGAGACTGTGGCTTTGCACTCCCCAGAACCAAGCAGTGGGCAGACCACCCACTTGAGAGACTGTGGCATTGCTCTCCCCAGGACTAAGCAGTGGGCAGACCACCCACTTGAGAGACTGTGGCTTTGCACTCCCCAGGACCAAGCAGTGGGCAGACCACCCACCCGAGAGAGTGTGGCTTTGCACTCCCCAGGACCAAGCAGTGGGCAGACCACCCACTTGAGAGACTGTGGCATGGCACTCCCCAGGACCAAGCAGTGGGCAGACCACCCACTTGAGAGACTGTGGCTTTGCACTCCCCGGGACCAAGCAGTGGGCAACCCACCCACTTGAGAGACTGTGGCCTTGCACTTCCTAGGACATCGCTGTGGTCATGGAGCCCACTTGAGGAGCAGTGGTGTTATTCCATCTTCTGGCTGATGTGCTCCACCCTTCCCCGTCCCCCTGAGGTGCCTGTGTGTTTTCGAACTGATGCCCCTGCAGTGTTCTCTCCGTATTGAGACAGGAGTCAAGTGTGGGCTTGGTCCATGAATTTTGGCCCAGTGACCCACGGACATTTGGAAAGGACAGTGTACGGCTTTATGTACATATTGTATATTTTTGTAGATACTGCTTTTTTAATTGTTACGTATGTCTGCCTATTTCTCAAATAACAATGATTTAACTCTATTCCTTTTGTCCTTGCGTTCTTCCAGGGGGTTATGGGGTGTAAATGTAATGTTGCTGCATGTGTTTGTGTGTGTGGTGTTGTGGTTGGGGGTGGGGGTGTTGCGTGTTGGGTGTGTGTGTCACTCTCTTTTTCCTCCCCCCTCCCCTGTGTGCTAGGTGCAGTACTCACTGTGGTCATCGCCGCCACCTTTGGTATTCCTGGTAGATGAGGAGGTAGACCAGCATGGGCAGGAACTGTAACTCGGGCTCCATGGCGTCCTGGTTCTTCGTTGAGTGTTGAGAGGCGAGTAGTTTCCCTTCCAAATGCTGTTTCTGCCGTACTTTTGATGGTGTTGGTACCGCACCGGAAAAGCTGGCGGATTGGTGGGTTGTAATGGGGTGGGCGGTACATTGTCTTCCGCCTGTCTGTTGGCGGTTACCGCTGCGGTGTTCGTGGAGGTCAGAGTGTTAAAGTGGCTGTCTGTGTTGGCGGTTTCCACCATGGTTGTGATCCCATTTTTTTTATCCCCGGCCTGTTGGCGGCATTACCGCCGCTTTAACACCAACCGCCAGGGTTGTAATAAGGGCCTTAGTGGGAAACACATTTAGTCATCAAAGGAGGAATTGTTAACGCTTTTATATTAATGAATATTCATGTATTGAGAGTGTTGGATTTGCATAGAAAAGATTATGGGGGTCATTCTGACCCTGGCGGTCCAAGACCGCCAGGGCCACGAATGACTGAAGCACCGCCAACAGGCTGGCGGTGCTTCAAAGCCCATTCCGACCGTGGCTGTAAAGCCGCGGTCGGAAAACCGGGTCCGGCGGTTTCCCGCTGGATTTCCCCCGGCTGGGCGAATCCTCCATGGCGGCGCTGCAAGCAGCGCCGCCATGGGGATTCTGACCCCCCTTCCCGCCAGCCTGTTTCTGGCGGTTTTCACCGCCAGGAACAGGCTGGCGGGAACGGGTGTCCTGGGGCCCTTGGGGGCCCCTGCACTGCCCATGCCACTGGCATGGGCAGTGCAGGGGCCCCCTAACAGGGCCCCAGCATGCTTTTCGGCAGACAGTGAAAAGCGCGACGGGTGCAACTGCACCCGTCGCACACCTGCAACACCGCCGGCTCCATTCGGAGCCGGCTTCTGTGTTGCAGGCCCCTTTCCCGCCGGCCCAGCGGGAAAGTTAGAATGGCCCCAGCGGTCTTTTGACCGCGGGGCAGCCATATGGCAGTTCCCTCCAGGCGGGCGGCGACCGCCGCCCCCCGGGGTCAGAATGACCCCGTATGTATTTTCCACTCATGATGTTTTCACTGACGTCACCCTCTCACCCATTGACACACAGCCCCCAGCAGGGCAGGGGAGTGTGTGGTAGGAGGTGACATACATGATTATGCAATATCCAGTGCACAAGTATATCATTCTAGGCATGTGCTAAGGAAAGTAGCATGGGAAAGTTAAAAACAAGCATTTGCAATGCAACAGGTCTCGCATTTTCTTAAGTTAGAGCTATTGGCATTGTAAACTCATAACTGGACTTTACATGCCACATAAATGGGTCAACTATGTCTCATAATTTATTCTGTTCTTGCCATATAATTCCAGAAACCCTGCCTATAACTGAAGCCCTTCCATTTACCTTCGTCCTCTATCTGCAGCAAAAAAATGAAAATGTTGCCATTTAGCATCCTAATTTAAACCTGCCATGCTAATTCTAATAGAATACCACTTTCACCACCCCACCACCAGAGTTGCTGGCTGGCTAACATAATTCCCCCAAAAAAGACACAAGACAGCCACAGAGGAGAAATAAACTAGAAGGGTCACCCAAACATATCAAAAGTGTTCACACAGTCATATTGTAATAAGGATGTTAAGTTGGCCTGAATAATGGTCATAATTGTAATAAGGAGAGGTTATTAAAACATATACAATTATCATATAAACCTTTATCAGAAATAAAATGTTGTCATTAGACTGTAATGCTCAAAACAACCCACGGAGGGCACCATAACAAGATATAATTTGTAAGAAGATGGTCATGTGACCATATTGTTAGCCCCTAGAGGAGATAACACCATGAAAAAAACAGGAGAAAGTAATGCAGTGTAATCACATACATAGCCCATAGATTGTGTTTTTAAGGTTAGCAGGCCTACTGCAATGCTATTACAAACAAGGCCTTTAAAACAAAACTTCTCCCAGCTATAAAACAAAAGTTGTAGCTATTAGAAAGCTTAAAAGACACTGAATGGTGGTATTTTGGGGTTCCCACTAACCTAGTGTGGGGCCCATAGATGATGTAGACAGAAAGAGCATTTTGAAGGTGGTCCCATTGTCCTAGAACCACCACAGGCTGAGTTATAAGAAAAAAAATTATAAACATAATGCCCTGAAAAGCATTATGGGGCAAGTTTTCGAGCTGCAAATATTATAGTATATTGACTACAATGCTCGGAACAGCCTCCAGCAAATACCACAATAAAAACAACATTTGAAAGAAACATGGCCATGTAAGCATACAGTCAAACCTTAGAGTACATAACCACTTGAAAAAAAGAATGCAAGGAAGTAATGCAATATAACCATAAATTTAACCTCTAAAGAACATAGGGGGTCATTTTGACCTCGGCGGTCTTTTTCCAAGACCGCCGAGGGACCAGCGTGCGGAAGACCGCCAGTGGTGGCGGTTTGCCACTCGGCCTATTATGACCGTTGGCAGCCCTCGGTCCTTTTACGGACGGAGAGCCGCCACCAGCCATAATGGCGGGCGGCGGAGAAATGGAGGTGGCTCCACCTCCACCGCCACGTCAACAGAACACTGCCCACCGAATCACATCCTGTGATTCGGCGTGGTGGTGTTCTGTTGACGGTGGGTGTGGTGTCGGCGGAGCAGCCCCCATGGCCCCCGTCCCCTCCTGGAGGATCGTTGGACCAGGTAAGTCGTTCGTCCGTGAGGGGAGGGGGCGGGGCGGTGTTGTGTGTTGTGTGCGTGCATGGGGGTGTGCGTGTGTGTATGTAGAGGGGGTGTGTGAGTGTGTGTATGCTTACAGGGGTGTTGTGTGTTTGGGAATGAGTGCGTGTATGTCTGTAGGTATGTCTGTATGGATGTGTGCGTGTATGTTTGAATATGGGTGTGCGTGTCTGACTGTGTTTGTGGATGTTGGCATGTATGCCGGTGTGTATGCATGTATGTGTGTTGGTGGTGCCTGCGTGCGTGTCGTGTGTGTATGAGTGATGTTATGTTGGGGGTCGGGTGGGGAGGGGGGTCCTGCCACCTTTGGGGTGTGGGAGTGGTGGTGGGGGGGTAGGGGAGGGAGTTGGGGTGGGGTGGGGGTGGGGGGTGGATGAGACCCTATCAGTGGCAGGGAAGGAAATCCCTGGCACTGATAGTGCTTACCGCCATGGATTTCATGGCGCTTTCAAACCGCATGAAATCCATGGCGGTCAGCCGGGTCTAAATACCGCCGGCGGTATAGTGACGGCCGCCGGGCTGGAGACCCTGGTCTCCAGCCCGGCGGTCGTCTCTGGCCTGGCGGGCGGAACGGAGAAGCGGCAGATGACCATGGCAGTAACCGCCATGGTCATAACAAAAAAAAAAAGACCGCCAGCTTGTTGGCGGTCTTACTGCCGCTTCTCCGCCTTCCGCCAGGGTCATAATGACCCCCATAGTGTATTACACATTTTCAAGACTAGCAGAACTACTGCAATAATATTACAAACAAAGTCCAGAAAACAGAACTTGTCCTACTGTAAAAACAAAAGTTCCAGCCATACGAAACTAAAAGACAATGAATGGTGAAATAGGTTATTATTTTGGAGTCCCCACTAACATAGTGTGGCGACCCAAGATGATGGAGACAGAAAGAGCACATTGTGGTTGATATTTTGAAGGTGGTTCATAGTCCTGGGACCACCACAGTCTGAGTTATGAGAAAAAATGTTTTGTAACGCCCTGCAAAGCATTATGGGACAAGTTTCCGTGCCATGAATATTTTAATAGGGTGATATGACTATAATGCTTAGAACAGCCCCTAGAGGACACCACAATCAAAATAGCATTTGTAAGAAACATGGTCATGTAACTATATAGTTAGTTCCTAGATGGCATAACAACACAAAAAGAAAATGGCAATAAATAATGCAGTGTAATATTTAGCCCCTAGAGGGCATAGTGCATTATATGCATTTAGTGGTAACAGGCCTATAACAATGATGTCACAAATGAGGCCCTTAAACTCAAGCTATCCCCAGCTGTAAAAAATAAGTCCCAGCCATGAGAGAGCCTAAACAGACACTGAATGGTGGGAGGGGATATTATTTTGGGGTCCCCACTAAACTATTGTTGGGACCCAAAGATGATGTAGGCAGAAAGTACATGTTTTGGTGATGGTCCCATTGCCCTAGGACCACCACAGGCTGACTTATGAGCAAAAATGTTTTGTAAAAGTAATGCCCTGCAAAGCATTTAGGGTTGAGTTTTCCCATAAGCAGTAAATACTGAAGTATCGGCTCTCCAGCTGTGCCGGAAGAGCCGCTTTAACGTTGAGGATTTCTGTTTTATGTAAAGCATTCACCAGTTTCAAGTTTTTTAAGGGGAGAGCCACAAGAAATTACTCTGATTAGGTAACTGTGAACAATATGACCAGCGGTTCAATTCTGCTGATCGAGTTCACACTGTTGTGCCTGTTCACCCTGTGAGCGCCATGACTACCATGCAGCACAAAGGGGAGAGACAAAATAAATAGTTCGCCCATGCTGAAGTATATTGGCAATCGTGCAATAATCCATGTAACAGGGAAAGTCTCCAAGGCATGACAAAAACAGCTTCAAGGCAGGATAAACATAAAGCATTTACCAATTACATCAAGTGATTTTTGAAAGGCAAGCCCACGAATGACTGAAAGTGATGGACATGACAGAGGTTTGGTTAAAAACCCTCAATACTTACAACAGGTCAAAGTGCTTGCGCTCAACCTAAAACCTAGGATTCAAAAGAATCAGGTGTCCATTTACAAGGGAATGTTGACTTAAGAAGCAAAAATGACAACCTGAGTAAGATCAGGACCACGCCACCAGCAGCAACAAATAACCAACTGTAAATGCCCCCATTTACTAGAAGCAGAGAGCAGCTCAAAGAACAAAGGATAGTGTAAATCTGGGAAAAAAACAATATTAGATACGAAAGAGGCAATTTGAGAAATCATCCTCATCCCAGTCCGTCAACCCCTAAACCTTCTCCAAGAGTGCAATCTGTAGCCTTCTCCTGTTCCCATGTAGCTGACTAACATTCCTGTTCACACAATCGGACACCCTAATTGTTACAATCCCACCTCTCTGCAAAGAGGAAACAGTCCAAAATAGCCATCATTAAATACCAATAGAAGACCAAAGTCGCTTGAGCAAGTGTGAGCAGTGCTTTTAGACCCATGTGCCTCTTATTTTGGCCCCAGAGATGGAATTATGTCATCCTGTTGCTTTCAATACATTTAACATGTATCCCCAGTAAGCCAGTGATTTCCTTTTTGGGGATGTGGTAGCCCTATTCTTTGAAATCCCACCAATCAGCCTTGGCACACAACCACCTCTGGGGCGTGGTAGTTAGAGAAGGAGCACAGACTGGAATCTAATCTGCATGTCAGACCGTTTCTGTTGCTACTTGCCTTGAAACTACTTCCATCAGACATTGATACATCCTCATTTACACCAAACCTCAGGGAGAAACAAATTGGGAAGACAAAGTATGAAGTCAGTTTCTGCAGGAAGGAAGAAGCAGCATCATTTGAACAAATAGGATCCACTGTGCAAATACACTTTTTGTCTTCACGAGGAAAATATCTTTCCCCATTGAGAAACCCCTTCCCATACACCACCACCAAATCTGGGGTAATCTTCGTCTGTTCCCACCCTGGCAAGTTATTTATGATGGCCCGTGACTCAAGCGACAATTCTGCCATTTCCAGGGTGGAAATGGTAATTGAGAGGAATTTGTGAACGGCCACAAATGTATATTTTTGAGGGCACTAAAATTTACAATGCGAACTATGTTTTGTAACTTCCATGGCCCTATCCCATGAGTGGCATTCAGAGATTCGGTGAACTCTGCACTCGTAGCTGAATTTACAGCACGCCTTAGAGCAATCCATTTGTGAAGTTCTGGCAGGCTTTAAAAGGATAAATTAAGTAGTAAACGTACATTTACAACTAAATTCACTGTTGTGATTACGGCCCCATGTTTACAGACCTGGGTTTTCCAACGGTGATCAATTTTACTTCAACGCACGATTACCAACATTTATAACATGGAAGACCATGGCTGTAAATATGGTGTCTCTGTGATATTTACCTCTATTCAAATAGATTTTTCTAATTCATTATCAGTTTCTCATCAGTCCTAATAAGACATCAAAGTGCCCCAAAGAGGGAGAATGGCTAAAAGACTAAGAACAACAAAACTTCTCATAGAGAGGAACATGGATTGGGAAGCTCATCTAGTGTAGGCAGTGGGAGGCAGGGGTCGGTGTTTCCAGTTATTAATTAACTAATTAATAAAACTTGCTTTTGCAAAGACACTTTGATAAAATTTAGCTCTGTAGAGCAAGATGAAATTGCAGGGTCATAGGGTGTCGAAATGCTTTACTATTATCTCTATTTTCAGCCCTTTATTGAACATTGTAAATTATTTACATGATAAATGTGATCCCTATGTTCTCACATATTATGGAGCATATTTACAAGCCTCTAGCGCTTCATTAACGTAATTTTTCTTAGCACGAAGGTGGTGCTAACCAGTCCCCCACCCTGCGCCATATTTAATAAGTGACGCAATGTTGTGATCCCTTGTGACACATTATACCTGTGCCAGGTATAATATATGCAAGGGGGTGTTCCCCCACAGGGAGGCCCAAAAAATGGTGCAGTGAAATTTGCAAGATTTTGCTGCGCCAATCTAGCGCCGTTTTTTAATGCCTGCTCAGGGAATTGATGCTAGTGAATTAACCTGTGGGCCCCCCTGTGCTTTGCTGGACTAGCGACAACAGCAGGTAAATACAGCGCTTTCATGGTGCCGTTAGGGGGGCGGAGGGCGATGCAAGGAAACTGGCACATTGGAGCCAATGTGCCATTTCCTTGTAAACATGTCCCTATATGTCCAAGACTAAATCTTTGTATTACAGAAGAGATGGCAGGCGAGTTTAAGCAGGGATCATGAAGCAGTTGAATTTGCGCTTATACAATTGATCACCATAGTCTCAAATATTACATAGAACAAATAATATTTCTATAAGGCATTAGCATTGATCGATTCGAGGAAACCCGAAAGATAAATGATATGTTTTAATAGCTGGTGCTGAGGACATGTGTGCATAAGAGGTTATAGGTTCTGTTATCAGCAAACGTGGCTCCGCATTCAATCCATTAAAGATTGATAAGGTTGCCAGTGTGCAGATGGGAGAAAATAGTATATTAATTATTAACAGACAGCAGCTTTTTTAGACTTGTCTTTTTTCCCAATCTTAATGTTCGGTTCTTCCAAGCTCTAGGGCGTTATTGCACGTGCATGTTTGCGGATTTATCGCCAGGGCGCCCATTTGGGATTGGAATACCTATTCATTCCTACAAATCAGAGTCTGTGTGTCACTTTACAGAATTACCCAAAGTAATTGGGTTCTTGCATCTTTGTTAATTATGCTGTGTAGACACAAGGATGTTGTCGGGATACTGCCACGCACAAAACCAGGAACCTCTCTTCCCTGGGGCCCACGGCAGAACCTTAGGTGCATGCAAATGACCCTTAGGCCCATATTTATACTTTTTTAGCGCCGCATTTGGGTCATTTTTTGAAGCAAAAGCTGCGCAAACTTACAAAATAGAATCGAAATTTGCAAGTTTGAGCTGCTTTTGCGTAAAAAATGACGCAAATGAGGCGCAAAAAAGTATAAACATGGGCCTTAGTGTGCCACTCAAGAGTTAAAATGTTGTGGTGCTGACTATGTGGCTTCGACTGGATGTTGATTTATATAGTGCCATTGATTTTAAAATAATAAAGAGGGCTACTGAAGCTTTAGGCAATGACGTGTTCTGCGGTTAATTGCTTTGAAAAGTTTGATGATTAATATTGAAGGTGCAAGGGACAGGATGGGTGATCAGTAGTTTGCAGGATGGGTGAAATGAGTTTATATCTGCTTGATGGGATTTCACATATTTCATGAAGGTGTTTGATTTAGGTCGTGTGACTCATCCTCCACTCGGTATGCAATACATCAGAAGCTATTCATCGCACATCACATGCGCCGGCTATTTTTAGTTTTGTGCGTGTTTATTTTTGGTCCCTTTTGCGTAGGACGCGTTGTTGGTGGAAAAGAAAAGCCATGCGCTGTAAACTGATACATCCATAAGGTTCATCCTAGCAATTTATTTATGCTTTAATAGCAAATTCACATGTTGTGAATTGTATGCTTCGAACACGTAAGTCACTGGTTGGAGCCTAATTAATAATACAGTATGGTGCTCTACGAGATGTGGTGAATGTACTGAAAGTTAGTAGGTGTCGAAAGCCATTGTAAATGATATGCACGCTATGACGTTTCCTAAGCCAGAAACTGTGCGGCAAGTATTAGCAAAACAAGAACTGATGAAGCAAACAGCCCTGTCTTTAATATGCCAACACATGCAAACACAGGCATGGTCAAATGTCTAATATTTATCCTGTCTCTGTGCAACGTGCATTTTTCTATATCTTCTAGTCCTAGTTTTTATTCTTTGCACTTGTGGTACTAGACAACACCAGTTCCATAAGCTTAGGTAACATTAAACAGAAGCACTACACGGATGAGGAATGAAAACCTGACACAAACACAGGAGGCACAGGAAAAATACAACTTTTGCTGAGTCACAGGACAAATAGTCTGTGCACTCATGCATACATATTTTGGCATACATTAGCACATTAAAACCAGACCTGATAGCTTTACCAATGTTTGCTGTTAGTGTGTTTGAGGTCTTTAGGTTTTATATTTCATCTGTGTGATAGCATAGGGATATGGTGTGGTAGGTTCACAATTTTGAAAGGAACAAAGACGTGAAATAGCAAATCCAACTTGAGAGTGTAAGAATTGTATGTGTAGACTTCCTTTAAGAAAATTAGATGCAACCTACAGTATATTGTGATTAGAGAAGAATTGTGGAGCCTCTTGAGGCTGAAAACTCTTCGCAAAAGCGGGTTGAAAGATGAAATGAGTTTAAAATTGCCGTAATCAAGGAAAGCATCAGTAAACCTATTTTGTCTATCTGGTGAGTGGTATAAAAAGTTCACTATCTAGGGTAGAAGTGTTTGGATGTTGTAATCTCCACTATGAAGCATTTGAAGGAGGAATATATAAGAACATGTGTAGGTAAGAATCGTAAATATATACTTACCTCAGTGATGAAGTGGTAAGTGATGTAGTGAACACCATATTTATAGGTCGATATTATTAAACTCAATTTAGCGGTATACTACTACATGGCAGATTAAAATTTGTGTTTAGAATGCCTACCTCTGGAGGTTGTTGTCACACACTCACCTGGTTCCAATGCAGAGACAATGCTGGACCTCCAATCCCAGATGGAACAGCATAATGAAAGAAGTAACAATGATCTGGTACAAAAACTGCCCCCAGAGGGGAGAGGAGGATAGAAGAAATTATGAACTTGCATCACTGAGAGAAATGCTTGGCTGTCCTGTACCACTGCCTAGTAGGATCAGAACTCCCTGGGCCTAGTTAGACTTAATGCAGGTGTGATACACTAGAAACAACAAGAGGCAATGTTATCCAAAGTTTAGCAACTCTAAATGATCTATCATTTGTTTTACACTATTTGCACACTTACAGATATCAAAATAAATACTGCATGAGAATGAGCAGAAACAATTTCAATAAGAAGCTGTGATTTTGTGGCACTGCAGAACTGACAGGATTCCAAATTAAACTTGAATACAACTTCAAACTCTAGACGTTTCTCCTAAAATACTGGAATCAAATTGATAAGAAACACAGTGAGTAAATCAGATCAGGTAAAATAGAGTTCAGAGCACAGGGCCTCATGGGGTTTAATGCTCAAACAATGTCCAATATCTGAAAACGTGCTCACACCTCCAAAGGAAGTAGTCCTTTGAATATTTGTCTAACCTATGGATTAGTACGGACTAACCTGAGATAAGGGTACTTAGCCATGACAGTACTTGAAATGGATCTCTGCAAGAAGCTCAAGAGGAGGCAAAATCGAACCTCATGAAGAAGACACTGGAATTGTTGCAGACGCCTGGATCATGGAATCGCTGGGAAGGCTTGGAAGACTAGAGACCTAGGAGTTCCGGGCAACTCAGCAGGTGAGTGCAAGGATGTTGCTTGCGCAAGACAGGAACAAGGCCAATCACCCATGCAGGTTCAGAGGGGGTATTTATACAGGAAGCAAAGAGTGCTACAGAAAGGTACATGTCCCATGTGCCAGAGTGGAGTATTCTAATGAACCTGAGGAAGATCGCGTGTTACATACAAAGGACACCTAAATGCCTGATGGCACAATTCAATGTTTCACAGTTGTATTGTAACTTAGCTAAATTGACACATGATATCTGCAGGTGCACAGCAGGCCAAACTTGTATGGAAACAAAACAGGAGGGTTAATGGTTGAGGCTTCCTGGGAGGAAATCATGGAGTGCTCAAGACTGGAAGCATAATGGAAACATAACTTGGAGTGCTCGGTTTAGAGAGGCACCACAAGGAAAGGGTGACATGAGCCTGGCGAATAACACCCACAGCACATCGGTACACAATGGAGTTGTGACAGTCTCTTCCCCGCAAAAAAACGACCTACCGGGCGTGGTTTGTCAAGGCGGTGGGCATGGAATGAATGAACCAGGCGAGGGGCATGAACATTTCTAGCTAGTTCCCAATAGTTTTCCTCAGGACCATACCCATTCCATGCAATTAGGTAAAACAAAAGGGCCTGAACATGCTGTGAACCTAGTATCCTTTAGACTATAAACCATCAAGGATTACAGGTGGAAGAGGAGGAGCCGGACAGGTTTGGGCATGATGTTGTTTGAGGATGAAAGCATGGAACACATGTTGAACAGGCATATTATCTAGCAGCTTGAGCTGGAATGTCATGGGATTAATTACCTTTACAATTTGAAAAGGACCAATAAATCCAGGGAGCAATTTGTGAGGACCATGTAGTCGTAGGTTTTTTGTGGCAAGCCAAACCTGATCTCCACTTTTGTACTCTGGTCGTGGTCGACAATGTTTGTTAGCATTTCTCTCCATGTTCACTTTGGCCTGTTGTAAGTGTTTTAACACTTCTTTTTGAGTGCCAGAGAGTTGCTTTACATAGTCTTGTATTGCAGGTACACTTTCAGATGTTTTAACCATATTTTCAGGTAACATTTGTGGATTAGTCCTTGTTACACAATTCAAAGAAGATACACTTGGCAGTGAATTGTTATACGCAAACTCGGCAAAAGAAAACAAGGTCTTCCACTCTTTGGGAGTTGAGGTTAAAAGACATCGCAATGTCTGTTCCAGTACTTAATTTACTCACTCTATCTGTCCATCTGTTTGTGGATGATAAGCAGAGGAGACTCAAGCCTCAGTGTCCAAAGATGTGCAAAGACTGCGCCAAAACTGGGAAATGAACTGCGGTCCTGTGTCCAAAATAATGATGGAGGGCAGACCATGTAACTGCAGGACATGTTGCACAAACATGTTGAAAGAGTATTGGCATTGGGTATTTGTTTTAAGGCAATGAAGAGTGCCATTTTAGAAAACAGGCCAACAACTACCCAAATATTGTTGTAAATGTTGGAGTTGGGCACTTTAGTGATAAAATCCATACTTATAGTATGCCAGGGATGTGGGGGTGCAGGCAACGGTCTTAGACCTATGGCCGTGGTATGAGAAGTCTTGTTCTGAGAACAGATGGGAAGGGTCTGGACATAGTCATGCACATCCATAGACAGTGTTCGCTACCACATTCATTGCTTTCAATTATCTAGGGTTTTGGGAATTCCAGGATGACCAGCCAGAGGGATATATGATGGAACAATGCATGCGTTTATATCACGCATGCCTTAACAACGTGGTCTCAACAACAACCGCATCTTTACCACACATGCCTTTACGACAAATTGTGCTGTAAAAGCATGTTTGGTAAAGGAACATGCATGGTAAATTCTCCCATGCCCTGCCCACGTACCTACACCTGATACCATACTCCACACCGCTCAAGCCCTAAAAACTAAGCTGAACCCCCGTCCCTGCCCTGAACCCTAAAACCTACTCCATCCTGTACTAAAAACTAACCCGACCCCCCCGGACCACCCTGAACCCTAAAACCTACCCAACCCTGTCCTAAAAACTGCCAAACCCCAACTTCTGCCATGAACCCTAAAATCTACCCTGCCCTGTCCTAAAAACTACCCGTCCATGTCTTAAAATTTAACCCAATCTCCAATCAAAACCAGGCACCAGCTCCAGCCCACTTACCTCTCTCTCCTCTGCCCAGACAGCTCTCTTTGCCATCACCACGCATATGCGTGGTAAAGGCATGAGTCCTAAAGGCATGCATGCTAGAGGCATATGAGTGGTAAACGCAAAGTGGTGAATGCATAGTGTTGCATTGACCGCGTTGTAAGTGATATTTCCCCAGCCAGTATCACAACACTAAGTTAGCGCCTCCCGTCTTAACTCCTTAGTGGGAGAAAATAAAGTGGTACCATGATAAAGAAGATAATTATGGACATGGTTATCTTTATCAGTTATCCAAGGATCTAAGTCCTCCTGACTCCTGCTTTGTGTAATCTTGTTTAAAATAACTTTTGTTTGCAAAGACCTACTATGTGTTCAGGAGCTGTGATGTTCTTCAGTGTTTGCGCCTGAGAAATCTGATTTGAGTAACCCCATCTGGATAGCAGGTCTTCCTTACTCTGTTGTGTGCCTGGATGATAGGTAATGATGAAATTGTATTCACTGAAGAACAACAGCCACCTTACTTGTCCAGGTATCAGTGATTTTGATGATCACAAGAACTTGTGATTCTTATGATCAGTATACATTGTAATGGCATGTTGAGCCCCTACCAGGCATTTTTGCCATTCTTGGAAGTATCATTGAATTGTCAATAGTTCTTGTTTGGTAACTGTATAGTTCTGTTCAGCTGGCAATAACTTTTTAGAAAAGAATGCTACTAGATGAATTTGTCCTGTGGTGCTGTTGTGTTGCAACAGAATACCTCCTATGGCAACGTGGGAGGTGTTTGCCTCTACAAAGTACAGTAAGTTTGGATCTGGATGTCTGAATGCTGGAGCTGTGTAGAATTCCTCCTTGAGTAAATTGAATGCATCATTGGCCTCCTGGGACCAGGAAAACAACACTTTTTTAAGTAAGAGTCTGGGAATTAGGCTCACTATGTCCGAGAAATGGGTGATAAAGCATCTATAAAAATTTGCAAATGACATGAAACTTTGTACCTCTCGGACTGAGGTTGGTGGGGCAAATCCAGTATTGTTGACATCTTTTTTTGATCGAATGTAACAACTTTCAGGGATAGGAAACATCACAAAAATTTAGCAGATTCAGTGTGAAAGGTACATTTGTTTAGTTCAACGAAAAAGTCATGTTGTTGAAGTCATTGCAGCACCTTCCTGACATGCTTTATGTGCTCTGTCATGTTTTGGTGAAAAATGAGGATGTCAATGATGTAAACAACTATACAAACATCCAGAGGGACTTGCAAAACCTTGTTTATAAAATAATGAAATGTCATGGGGGCATTACATAACTCAGAAGACCTTACTGTATACTCAAATAACCTACATTTTCCACTCATCGCCTTCTTTTACATGGAAGAGGTGGTATGCGACTCGCAGATCTAGTTTAGTGTACACTACAGACTTCCAAACCTGATCAAGCAAGACTGTAACCGGGACAATGGATATCTGTTCTTAACAGTAACCATATTCAAGGCCCTATAGTCTATGCAAGCCCTTAACTCACCAATCTTCTTCTGTATGGAAGAGTAATGACGAGGCAGGTGTGGTGGAATGATGTATGATCCCCAGGGCTAGTAATTCGTCCAGGTATTTTTTCAGGTATTTTGTCTCTGGTTTTGAGTGAGCATAGATGGGACTGCAAGGAAGCTCTGCACCTGGAATTTAATCTATGCAGCAATCATAGTCCCTGTGGGGAGGTAATTGTGTAGCCTTTTGGTAATCAAAAACATAATGAAAGTCCTGATATTCTGCATGAATTTGAGTATTGCATTCTTGTGTCAATGCTGCACACGCCAATAGGGATCTACTTCCTGAGGCTCTTTATAACACTGCTTTAGAGAAGAATAGGAACCAAGGGTGACAAGGCAACAGGACCAGTCAATGAGTGGATTATGAAGCTGAAGCCAAGGGACCTTACCCGACTAGTACCTTACCCGACTGGTCAACCCCTATGTCAGCCAGGCTTTCTAGTTTCCCTTCATCCAGCCAGACATTACAGCAACATTCTTTCTTATATCTTTAAGTTTGACAGTACACTCACGGGCAAAGTGCTCAGCCTTACCACAATACAAACTAGGAGTTAACTTTCTTCTTTGATCTTTTTCTTCTGTAGTCAATGGGCCATGTGAACCCCCAATCTGCATTGATTGTTCGTTATCCTGATTCTTGGCCGCTGTCTCTCAAGGCTCTGGACCTATCACTAATAGTCTAGGCTCCCTCTTTGGGTATTCTCCCTGACACTCAGTCAACCTATAGTCTAAATGGACAGCTAAGTCAATATACTCAGTTCAATCCAATGGGAGATTCACAATGTGTGCTAAAGAGTCTTTCAACTCACCTCTCAGACGACAGCTATAAAAGATGGAGGTACCTTTCTCTTCCCGTCATTGGGTTTCAGTAACCAGTCTACAAAAGGTTATAATATAAGTCAACAAATCTTTACTACCCTGACATAAATTTAATAACTCATTATCACTAGCCTGAACAACGTGTGATTTGGGAAAGAGACGATGTATCACCTCTTTAATTATTTCAAAATCACATAAGACAGGATAATTATTTTCAATGTCTGATCACCCAGTTAGCAGCGATGCCCTCAAGACCAGATATAATGAAATCTATCTTAGCTGTGTCAGAAGGAAAGGCTCCTGGTTTAACTAAAAAGTGCAACTGCCACTGACTCAAAACGGCATTAAATTTGCTTTTAACCCCCCAAAAAACCTTTCTAGTTGAGCCAAAAGCACAGGAGTGGGAGGAGCTGCACAGGCACAGGACTAATATTACCAATGGAGGGCATACTAGTGGTGTTTTGTCAAAGTGTGCTGGTTGTAGAACAGGCCTCGTGTTGCCCCATTCATGACATCAACTAATCAGTGTCAATAGGGGGGTTGGAGGGGATATCTAACTAACTCATCTTTAAGTGATAGATTTTTCTGTCACAAGGATTGAGCTTGACCTTGTACATCAGATAATGCCTGAGCTAAATTATCTACATGTAATTGGTCATTCATATCGTCCAAGTCGTGGAAAGTGTGAGGCTTTGCCTTCTGTCACTCATCCACCTGGTTCCTATTGGTACCAAAATTCTGGACCTCAATCTCAGCTGGGGTAGTTTAATGAAACATGAAACAACTGTCAAGGTTCCAGAAACTGCCCCTAGAGGGGAAAAGGGGATGAGATAAAAGAAGAAAAGATGAGCTCTCATCACTGACAGAACTGCTCTGGTGTCTCTTAACACTGTCTAGTAGGATCGAAACTCCCTGGATCGCGTTATCTTCAATGCAGGTGTGATACACTAGAAACAACAAGAGGCAATGTTACCCATGAGTTCCCAACTCAAAATGATCTATCAATTTGTAATACATTATTTGTACACTTACAGACATCCTCATAAATATTGCACGAGAAAGAGCAGAAACCATTTTAAGAATAAACTGGTGATTTGCTGGCACTCCGGAACATACACGATTCTGATTTAAAGTCAAATATAATTTCAAATTCTAGCTCCCAAAATACTGGAAATAACTTGACAAGAAACACAGTGGCAAACTATCAGATTGGGTACAATAGAGCTCAGAGTGCTGCTATGAAAGACTCTGGACCGCTGGGCATCAAGGGGTTTAATACTCAAACAATGTCTAATAACTGAAAACATGCTTCCCTTTTAAAGGGAATAGTCCTTAGAATATTTGGCTAACCTACGGATTCGTGTGCACTAACCTGAGGAAAGGGTACTTAGCCATGACAGTACTTGAAATGGAATCCAAAGACGGCAGGAGGCTTGGCGCAAGAAGCTCAAAAGGAGTCGGAATCGTAGCTCATGAAGGAAGACAATGGAAGCGACGCAGATGCCTGGATCACAGAATCATCAGGAAGATTTAGAAGACTACAGTTCTGGAAGTGAGTGCAGGGATTTTGCTTGCTCAGGACAGGAAGCGCTGATGCAGGTTCAGAGGGGGTATTTATACAGGAAGCAAAAAGTGTTCCAAAAAGGCATGTGTCCCACATGGCACTGTGGAATATTCCAATGAGCCGGAGGAAGATCATGTGTTATATACAACAGAACCCTATGTGCAGATGGTACAGTTTCATGGATCACATTAGAAATGTAACTTCTCTAATCAGACATGTGATATCTGCAGATGCACAATAGACCAAACTGCGTGGTAATAGAACAGGAAGGTCATTGGTTCAGGCTTCCTGAGAGAGGAATTTTTGAGTGCTCAAGACTGGAAGGTGACACAAGGTAAACATGACTTGGAGTGTTCGGTACAGGGAGGTGCCACAAGAAAAGGGTGACACGAGCCTGGCAAATGAAATCCACAGCACATAGGGCACAAGATGGCGTCATGACAATTGCAGTAATAGGATCTGTTGTGGGACCTGTTATCATGAATATTGAGATGCATGGGGTGCGGTAGAGGTTCAGGTGTGGATACAAACTGAACTATTGGTGTTGGTGTGCATATAGGGCTCTTCGGAATTAGGTGTGTTGAGTGTGGTGTAATGTGTGCTGTTAGTAGAGAGGTCCTTAAGAGGAGAGTGTTTGTGGGAGAGAGAGATATAGACTGTGGTGCATTGACTTTTTGTAACCTTATGCAGGTTCTCCAGGTTTAGTAGAAGTCAAGCAATTCCTTTAAGGGATCGTCAGTTTGTGTGTTAATGGTTTGGTGCAGCTGAATCGGATCAAGACATTGGTTGACTGATGGAGGATCAATCAAGGAGTCATGGAGGGCTGTGAGTTTGGTCCTATGCAGAATTTAGGTCTGCCATAGTTTAGGAGTAGCTTTGCTCCAGGGTATGGTCCAAGCTACCTTGATATAGGCTGGCATTATTCCTTCTGCTTTCATTCCCAAATGGGTATGTTGGTAAATGGGGGATATGGAGTGGAGAATAGAGAGCCAGTGGAGTCACAGTCAATAGATATGATAATCATGGTATCAGTGTTAGCATCCCTCACAGGGGTGATGTTTTTTTAGCCTTCAGGGTATTAAACCCTGTTTTGATGATATGGAAAGTGACATCTGAGAAAGATCACAAAAGGATAGGGTTTACAACCGCATAATAATACCTCTATACTGTATCCAAAAGTTGTTTTATGGGTTAGAAAACTCTTTATGAGGCATAAGAAGGGATATGTGCCCTTGTTTGAATAGTATACAAAAGGGATGTGAAATGGGCATCCCTGAAATACCTGTGATTTGAAGAGGAATGTATCAATGGTATGTGATCGCAGTTGCGCTTGCAAACCATTGATCAAATAGCAACACCTCAAAGGGGCTGATAACAGATATCCAAAAGGGAAAATTTCCCTTGTGGGACATCTTGTAATTGGGAATCATGACAATGGTTCCAGGGGGAGGAAGCCCTGGTCCAGATGGCTACTGCCGGCTCTCCATGTTGTCTTGCAAAATGAGAAACTTTTTTTAAAGCAATGCTTGACCCTTTAATGACTCTGGGCTGCTTTAAAAAAGAAAAAAAAGTGGTAAAGTCTCTTTTGGTTAAACTCTACCCAAAGCATCAGTCCCAATATAATCCTGAGGGGAAGATCACAGCTGCCCGGCTGGGTTTCTTCTATAAACCCCCAGCACCAGTTATCCTCTTGCAAAGGGCCTTGTTCTAACCCTGTATCAACCAAGTCGATGGAAAGAACAAATCAGAGAATGGTTCATTTCAACAGATTTGCCCCATTGTCAGCTGTAGCGAGTTGAATTGATAATTAAAGGGCAAAGAACTAGGGTCCGGCCATAGGGAATCAATAGAAATGAATGATCAACGAGAAGGGAGGCAGGAGAAAATTCCTGATAGCCCTGAGGCATTGGGAAATAATGGCAACAAATTATCTATTAGTTTATGGAATGTGGCCGGAATTAAAAGCAAAATAGAGGATAAAGAATGGCTGAGTACCACAAATACCTCACATCTAGTGTGTTTACAGGAAACGTGTTCAATGGCAGGTTTTAATGTTGAAGGCTTCCTCACTTTGGTTTTGCCATCAATACGTTTGAAGAGAGGAAGGGCCAAGGGAGGCATGGCAGTGTTAATATCTACAATAGTGTTGGAGTGTGACTTTTATAATCAGCGTTAACATGAAAAGCTTGAAAAATAATGTATAATGAAGCTGCATAGAAAATGTATTAATGTGATACTAATGTACACGTTTGAAATGTGCCCACGGGGAGTGGCCACCAATGCATACGATGATTAATGAAACTGACTAATAATAAATTAATAATTTACTATTGTATGATTTTGTATTAGCATTAAGAGCTATGTGTTAAGGTTTTGCTAAATTAAATCACCTTAGTTAGCAAGGGTCTGGGCCTAGCTGCCTGGCCTCATATTAAATTGTGTTTTTCTAACGTGGAATGTGCTGTCTTCCTGAAGGACGTGAAGCTGTACTTTTCCAGAAGCTAGAGATGTGTGTGTAACTGTAGTAAATTCTTTCTCATGAGACCCGACTCGCTCAAGGAGACATTCTTGCCGAATGCAACAGTGTAATTCGTAACAGGTGCAAGGTTGCCTGTACTGGGAGAAGACAATGGAACTACTGACTGGAGCGACAAGTGTAACTTTTCTTACCTGACATTCTACTCGTTTAAGACGTGAATCGCAGGAGCCAATAAACTACATGAGAACTGTCTTAGGTGAAAATTCTAGTAAGGTGTGTGGCGGATCATTGGACAGAGATAACGATGCACCAAATATTGCCCAATTGAAAATTAGGGACTTGTCCGACATGATTCAATATAACAACGGGACACAAGGAGAAATCGGTCATTATAGGGACATTCTCGCTGTTACTCTGATATTCTGCCTTAAGACTTTGCTGTTCTGATACTTCAAACCATCCTCTTTGCCTGACAATTACTTCTCCTCCTTATGAGGGAAGAGTTCCTTTTGTTATACCTTGCTGAGACTTTGCTGTTCTATCCTGACAGATGGAGAATCGGCTGATGTCCTGAGGACGAAGACTGACGCTGTGTGCTGCCCCATGCGGACGGGTAACTATCTGCTGATGAAATTGTAAGTGTCTGTTTGCCTTTTCTTTCTAGGTACCAACTGCTCTTTTGATAGAGGCCATAGTTAGATGTTTTTCCAAATTCATGTTGCTAAATTGTTTTGCATGAAGCCCAACATGCTGATGCTAATTAGAGGGTAGTTAAGGAGTTCATTAATGCCAGGTGCAAATAGACAAATAACTGAATCTTTGCTTTGTTGAATAATATGCTAATGATAAATGATGATGCTAAAGTTGAGTCATGTTGACGTCGTGCTTTGTTCTAATGTTCATGATCTTTGCTTTGATAAAGTCTTATTCAAGTTGCCATATTGTAGTGTTGTTGATGTGTTTACTGGTATTGAGACTAATAAACTTGCTAGTGGAGTGTAACAAATAGGGAATAAATATCCTAAATCTTACTAGATTTGTGTGATTAATCATGGCTGAAAGGTCATGGTGTGTTTTGATTCTTATTAATGTTATTACTTTGTTTGATTGATTTGCCATTGTGAATATTGATTAGTCTATTAATCTATTGATTGAAATGCTGAACAGATATCTCGTCCTAAGGAGTCCCCAATCAGGGTCAAAAGGTTCATTGGCCTAAAACGAGTCCCCGTATAAATTAAATTATTAAAGGTGGGACGCGTTACCAGTTCCACCAATAATCATAAAGAAAAGTTACACTAAATTTTTTTTTAGCTTCTACCTCTTCAAATAGATGGGAACGGGACTTCTACTTATACATCACTATAACATTATATTTAATAAAACAAGAAATACGGTAATTGTTGTCCTAAAAAATAAACTGGAACACTTTACGAGAGGCTGCAAGGTTGATTGCATCTACTTCAATGGGAGACTTCAATTTTAGTAAGAGCCGGTTCGCACCAAGGGAGGTTTGTAGATACAGGGATGCTATAGGCAGAGGCCAGTTGAATTGCCCACATGATTCACATGGAAAAGCTATAATTGAGCTGATATTTAAACATAATTTAATATAACCGGGAACAAAATATTAGTGAAACCAAGATGCCTCACCCGCCTTGGTAGGCGCTCTGTTAATGATCACATCGTACTTTTCGGAAAATGGCATGGGGTTATTTAATTCATTTAGGGTTGCGTCAAATATTTTCAGTGACCACTTGCCTTTAATATTAGTACTCAATATTAAAATAAAATGCATAGAAGGACCACAACTAGCAGCAAACATTGAAACATTGGGTCATAATGACAAGCCTTAAATGGACATGGGTAAATGATATTGCCTTTTTAGAAAGGATTGCAAAAAGGAATCTAGAATATTTTATTACCTGAACAGAATGAGATGCTGATCCATGTGACATATTGGTAGATTTTGGTAATATAACAAGAGCAATTGTTGATAGTTAAGAGTAACAAACAAGGGTACAAATAAAGACCATACAGGTTGGTTTTGATCACTCGTGTACACGGGCTAATCAAAACCTTAGAAAATCATTGAAGTTAATAGCCAGAAAGAAGGAAGAGATTAAAGTGTTAAGACTCATATATAAACAGACATTGGATAAGAGAAAAAAGAATTGCAGGAACAGGCCTGGGCTAATCTGGAACAAGACGCAGAAACTAAAGCTAGTCGACTGGTCTGGAAAACTATTAATATGCTATTTCTTAGGGATGATTTAGCACCCAAGGTTGAGGCAATAGTCATCCCAGTGGACTGGATTAGTCACTTTGGAGGTATCTGCTCCTGCACTGCACTGCTACTAGAATCTAATCAATCACCTTTTGTTGCCTTACCTAAAGCAGTAAGTACTTCACATAAAAAATATGGAGCAGGAAAAGCCCCTCTGCCAGCAGGATTAAAGTGGGTGTGTTTAAATCATTAACAACACTCTGGGCACCTACACTGACACAAGTTGGCAATGCACCAGCTCATGGGTGCTTCCCTCCATCATGGTCAGAGAGCATAATAGTGCTGATTTTTAAGAAAGGCAATGGGGTGGTTGCAAAATGGTGCTTCCCAATATCCCCCCTGGACTCATCTGCTAAATTCACGTGAAGAATAATCCTGGAAAGATTAGAAACGTGGACATTGGACAGTCCTGCTGAGTCGCAGTATGGGTTTAGGAGGGATATTGGGACAGTGGAACAGTGCATAAATGTGAACCTCCTTATCAGCAAATATACTATAGCTAAGGAAGGTCACATGTCCCTTTGTTTCATAGACCTGAGCTGTGCCTTCAATCTTGTTACCATGCCAAGTAGTGGCAGACTATGGAAAAAATGGGTGCCCTTGTGGATATCATATTGTATCTGTCACAGCTGTATGATTCTCTGACAGCACAAGTGTGATACAGTACAAACAGGAAATGAAAGCCTAGATTTAGAGTTACTATGGGCATCAGACAGGGGTGTGCCTTTGCCCCGCTTTTGTCCTCCCTATATATAAATGGAGTAGATGAGTTCCCGCAAGAAGTAAATGCGGATGCTCAGAGAGTTGGTGAGCGGCCGACCCCTGTCCTCCTATTTGCAGACAACCTAGTGTTGTTATCCAGAACCGCTAACAGTTTGCACTGTCTGATTGATAATTTCTCTGCATATATGGAGGAGAAAGACTTGAAGTTAAATTTGGAACATTCTCTGTATCCTCCAGGGACACTAGGGTTACCTCTGTCTGCACCCCAAAACTGTCTGGGACATCTCCTCCCCGAGCCCTACGCTAGCCAACCCAGGTGTCTGCCCTCCTTTGGGGGGGCTGTGCCCTCTTGGGACACTTGGAGTCGCCCTCAGAGTGCCCATACTTATTGCACTCTGCACAGTGGGGTACATACCTCCCTGTCTTATGGTCAGTAAAACCTTTCTTTTGAGAATCAGACCGGGACTGGTTACCACTACTCCCTTGGGAACTAGTTTGGGGGCCTTTTGAGAACTCCTTGTTTTTAAGTTTTTCTCCTCCCTCTTTCTTCTGATGGGAACCTTGACCACCTTTGTGGGTTTCCCCCCAGATACCTTTTTGGACACTCTGGTACGAGTCCAGAGGTCCGCCTCCTCAGCAAGCTTCCTGGGATCAGTCAGCTTACTGTCAACTAGGTGCTGGCGCAACTCTGTGAAACAAATACTGAGCATATGCTCTCTCAGAATCAAATAATACAATCCTGTGTAATCATCTACTTTGCAGCCCCACACCCATCCATTCAGTGCCTTACTGGAAAAGTCAAAGAAATCTACCCATGTTTGTGTGGATAGTTTGGTGCTGTCCCTAAAACTCTGACGGTATTTCTCAGGGGTCAGTCCAAACTTGGCAAGTAAAATGGCTTTCTGACATGGGTATGTGTTTTGATCTGGTTTGTCCAATGTGAGAAGTGTGTCCCTCCCCAAAGGTGGCACATAAATCCACATAGCTGTACCCCATTGCCCTTCAGGAACCTCATGAGCCCTTAGTGCAACTTCATAAGCAGCTAACCATTTCTCTATGTCATCTCCCACCACAAAACTGGGCACCTCATTTTTGGGTATACGAACCTTCTTTTCTCCAGCAGGTCCTGTCTGTATGCTGCCACCATTACTGCTGGATTCAGACTGTCTTGCCTTAAGATCCAGCTCCTTGAGACTCAGTTCATGAGCCAACAAAAGTTTATTTTCAGCCAAGGCTCTCTCAGCTGCAGCTTCAGCTCTTTAAGCTTCAATCTGTTTGGCTGCTCTTTCAGCCTCAGCTTGCTTGGCTTCTCTCTCTGCCCTTCTTTCCTCCTGTTGAGCCTAGATTTTCAGTTTTGCCATTTGCAATTGGAACTCCCTCTCTTCTCTCCTTTCCTCTGTGGTCAGGCCTTGCTCAGAGACACTGCTCCCTGGTCTGGAAGGGGGCACAATTGCAGTGGTAACAGGCCAAAAATCCTCTGAGGGGCCATTTTCTGGCTCCTCTTCCTCATCATCCTGTTCTAAATGGGATTCTGCCCAGGCCCTCAGCGCCAATGAAAAGTCCTCCTTTCTGGAGGCCCCTTGGGTGGGTACAGTCATCTCCCTGCAGAACCTTTTTAGCTGTTTGACAGTATATGTCTCCACCAGGGCTAGGTCAAAATCTCCTGCTTGAGACCCAGCCAGAGACATGTTGAGTGAGGATTTAGGTTTTGAAAATTGTCAGGAAAAAACTAATTTGCAAAAGAGATAAAAATCAAGTTGACCTTCAGCTGTGGGTAGGTAGTGAAATACTTAGCTACTGTATGTCACTGCACAAATACAAGTCCTATCCTCACCTCTGATCACCAATGTTAGAAATGGGGTCTTTGGTTGGCAGTCAGGTTACCCCCTGTCCAAGCAAGGAACCTCACTCTAGTCAGGCTAAGTCACACACAATCCAAATTATCCTGTGCCCACCCTCTGGTAGCTTGGCACTGAGCAGTCAGGCTTAACTTAGAAGGCAATGTGTAAAGTATTTGTGCAATAAATCATACAATAACACAATATAGCACCCCAAAAATACACCACACAGTGTTTAGAAAAATATATAATATTTATCTGGATATTTGCAGGTCAAAATGATAATAGATGCAATAAGAGATTGTAAAGATATCACTGGAAAGTGATATAAAGTGTCTTAAGTCTTTAAAAAGCAAACAAAGTCTCTTTCAAGCACAAAGTACCTGTTTTGGAGTGAAAAATCTCAGCAAAGGGCCGCAGAGGAGGAGATGCGTGGAAAAATGGTGTGTGCGTCGGTTTCGCACCTTCACACACGGATTTGCGTTGTTATTTTTCACACGGGGAAGACGTTGCATCGATTTTCCGGCACGCGGACAGTCTCCTCTGTGGGTCGCGGGGTTTTCAGACGCCCCGGGGTCTGTGTGTGGATTCCTGGGCTTGTTGTCCGGCTGCGCGTCGTTCCGGTGGGCTGTGCGTGAAATTTTCTCCCTCACGGGAGGCGTCACGTCAATTTCCTCTCTGGAAGTCGGGCGGCGTTGTCCAGGCAGGCCGTGCGTCGAAGTTCCGGTCACACCGCATGCGTCGCGTCGATCTTTTCCTTGCGGGGTCGAGCGGCGTCTTTCCGGATCTGCGTGCAGTGAATTTTTCACCGCAGAGCAAGCTGTGCGTCGAAGGAGTCCAGTTGAAAGATAGAAGTCTTTTTGGGCCTGAGACTTCAGGGAACAGGAGGCAAGCTCTATCCAAGCCCTTGGAGAGCACTTCTGCAGCAAGGCAAGAGTTCAGCAAGGCAGCAGGGCAACAGCAAGGCAGCAGTCCTTGTAGAAAGCAGTAAGGTGAGTCCTTTAGGCAGCCAGGCAGTTCTTCTTGGCAGGATGCAGGCTCTGGTTCAGGTTTCTTCTCCAGCAAGTGTCTGAGGTGGTAGGGCAGAGGCCCTGTTTTATACCCAAATGTGCCTTTGAAGTGGGGGAGACTTCAAAGAATGGCTTAGAAGTGCACCAAGTCCCCTTTCAGTTCAATCCTGTCTGCCAGGGTCCCAGTAGGGGGGTGTGGCAGTCCTTTGTGTCAGAGCAGGCCCTCCACCCCCCCAGCCCAGGAAGACCCATTCAAAATGCAGATGTATGCAAGTGAGGCTGAGTACCCTGTGTTTGGGGTGTGTCTGAGTGAATTCACAAGGAGCTGTCAACTAAACCCAGTCAGACGTGGATTGTAAGGCACAGAAAGATTTAAGTGCAAAGAAATGCTCACATTCTAAAAGTGGCATTTCTAGAATAGTAATAGGGCACACATTAGGGGGACCTATATGTAGAGAAAGGGGAGGTTTAGGCTTGGCAAGTACTTTTAAATGCCAATTCGAAGTGGCAGTGAAACTGCACACACAGGCCTTGCAATGGCAGGCCTGAGACAAGGTAAAGGAGCTACTTGAGTGGGGGGCACAACCAGTGCTGCAGGCCCACTAGTAGCATTTAATCTACAGGCCCTAGGCACATACAGTGCACATTACTAGGGACTTATAAGTAAATTGAATAGTCCAATCAGGTATGATCCAATGTTACCATGTTTAAAGGGAGAGAGCTTATTCACTTTAGCACTGGTTAGCAGTAGTAAAGTGTGCAGAGTCTAAAAGCCAGCAAAAACAGTGTTCAAAAAGTGGAGGGATGCAGGCAAAAAGTTAGGGGTGACCACCCTAAGGCTGTCAGGTGTAACAATGTGTTTGACAAGATGATGGAGGACAAAAGACTATGGTGAAAGTTAGAGGGGCATATTTATACTCCGTTTGCGCCGAATTTGCGTCGTTTTTTTCGACGCAAAACTAACTCCATATTTATACTTTGGCGTTAGATGTGTCTAGCGCCAAAGTTCATAGAGTTAGCGTCATTTTTTTGCGTGAACACCTTCCTTGCGTTAATGATATGCAAGGTAGGCGTTCCCGTCTTAAAAAATGACTCCGATGCATATGCGTCGTATTTATACTCCCGGGCAAAAATGACGCCCGGGAGTGGGCGGGTCTAAAAAACCCGCATTAGCGCCGGATTTTAACGCCTGGGTCAGGGCAGGCGTTAAGGGACCTGTGTGCTCAGAATGAGCCCAGAGGTGCCCTCCCCTGCCCCCAGGGACACCCCCTGCCACCCTTGCCCACCCCAGGAGGACAACCAAGGATGGAGGGACCCACCCCAGGGACATTAAGGTAAGTTCAGGTAAGTATTTAAAAAAAAAAAAAATTGTGGCATAGGGGGGCCTGATTTGTGCCCCCCTACATGCCACTATGCCCAATGACCATGCCCAGGGGACAGAAGTCCCCTGGGCATGGCCATTGGGCAAGGGGGCATGACTCCTGTCTTTGCTAAGACAGGAGTCATTTCAATGGGGGTTGGGAGTCGTAAAAAAATGGCGCAAATCGGGTTGAGGCGATTTTTTTGCCTCAGCCTGACTTGCACCATTTGTGGACGCCCATACTCCATTTTCCCCTACGCAGGCGCTGCCTGGTGTACGTCGTTTTTTTTAACGCACACCAGACAGCTCCGGCGGCTAACGCCGGCTAACGTCATTCAATAAATACGGCGCCCGCATGGTGCTTCAGAATGGCGTTAGCTGGCGCTAATTTTTTTGGCGCAAAACTGCGTTAGCGCAGTTTTGCGTCAAAAAGTATAAATATGGGCCAGAGACTTTTAAAAGTGGGCAGATGAAAATGTGATCCAATCCAGGGCAAATTCCGCTAGTGCCAATGTCTTGAAGTGTGAAGACTAAAATATGTGGTCAACACTTCTGACTGTAATGAAGCAGGATGATGATGCTACTTCCATTGATGGCAATATGAAGTTCATTTACAATACTGGAGTTTATAACACTATTAGTCCTCCTCCACCGGCAGAATTTCCTGTGAAAAAAATCAGTACTCTGCAGTATCTCTCAGGAGGCATGTTTATTAAGATCCACAAGCAGTTGTAGGGAGCAGCTCAACTTCGTTTTCAGTTGGACTACTTGACAGCATTTTACTAAGTTGGCTGACAAGCTACTGATCAATGAGGTATTTATACATCATTTTACAACCCTGATGTTTACAAATGTGTAACTACATAGATTAAATACCACACAGAATATACAACATTGGATGGATGTCTTATTAAACAGAAATGCTGTCTTTGAACTTATGGTGCGCCTAGCACTCCTTTACCACTAATGAAAACAGTACCTGCCTTTCCTAGAATGCATATGAAGTTTCTGGACTGGATTTCTAACAATATATTTCTTCCTCTCATCACTTCTCTTCGTTCGGTCTTACTCATATATATTATTTAAGTACCAGGGTGCACAATCCTTTTGTGTCTAGTGCATTTTCTCTACTTACACACTCTCTTGACACCTTTTCACTCTAACTGAAAACTGTGCTCCTACCTCTGTCCTGAAAGGAACATACAAATGAACACCTATTGAGAAGACATTCTATATTCTCACCAAAACTAGTAGGCAGGACTCAGAAACAGTCTAGGATAAAAAAATATAATCTAATGACTAGAAGGAGGAATTGATCACAAATGGTTTAAACATTAACTACTCTTCTTCCTTCTAGTCATTACTGGACAAGGTGCATCTAAGCCAGACTGCCATTACACTTGAGGCATCTGGGGTCTTCACCAACTACGTGAACCCAAAGTTGGGTCTCATACTTGAGATTAGTGAAGGTACAATAAGTTGACACCCCCAATCAGTACCTTCTCAAGTCAATAATGACAGACCTTTAGTTCCAAAGTCATTTTACGCCTACTACTCACAGTCAAGTTGGGTGTTAATGGAAGAGGTAGCCAGTGCTTCCCATGCAGTTGCTGACACGCTCGAAGGAGTCATCTTCCTGCCTCGGGTTCAGAATCTGCAGGCACTCTTCTGAGGTACCATCACTATTCCCACCATTAGAGGTTGAATAGATCTTTGAAATTGATGAAGAGTCTATTAGTCAGTGTTATTCAATCACAAATGAATGAAATAAAACCATAAACAATTCTGAACACCAGGAACAATTTAACACTAAATCGAACTCCAAACCGAATACAGTTTTAAAACTTTATTACAATCCCATAATCAATGTAACATATATGGTGTGCAAAACTAAGTTATAAACATCCATGAAAACCATTGGCTGTCCGAAACGTCTAAAGAGATTCAACCTACTAAACATCAATACTGATAAATTCTCCAAAAGAATGCCATAAATTAGCAAACCCACAATATGCACATTAATATCAGATTACAAAGCAGAGGATAGTGACATCAGTAAATCATCATAAGACAATTTTAAGAATCAATTTCAGAGCTGGGTCATCCTTATTTGTAACACAAATTTAGACTTGCATGTGTGGGAATGGGCAAACACATGCAGGCAAAAGCAAAAAGGAAAAGACAAAAACAATTTAGAAAATTCATCTAACTAGGGTTACTCTATGTAAAATATGCTAGTGTAATTATCTGAGCTGAAAAGGAAACAAGAAACCACATTTAGTTATACTTCTACTCAAGAGACAGCAGACAGGAATACTTCATCAGGTAGAGAGTGCACCTTGTCCCGACATCAGCAGACAGCAGCATCAGGACAGTGCAGAACATGGGCTGCACATAGGATAAGTCAGCAGCTCAGAATTAGTTGGGCATATTAGTACTGCACGGCATAAGCAAATAGGGCAATTAAAAAAATATAACTTTAACCTTTAGAGGTTAGCTAGGGTGTAGGGGGATTCTGAAGAAGCAGAGAGCAGCTGGACATTATCAGCACATCAAAACTGGCTTTAGCAGAGTGACCAAACAAACTCAAACTAACTTTGAATTTCAAAGTGCCTCACTAATTAGAAATATCCATGGTCCTTTGATTGGTCCTTTATGTAGGCTCATCTTACGCACAAGATCCAATGTCTAATGCCTGCAACTATTCCGGATTTTCTCAGCAATAGCGTATTGCCATTACAATGATTTCTCGCAGTTCTAACAAAATATCAGATTTTCTAATTATTTGTTACTTCAGAATCCTTTCTCATGATACACAAAATGGACTAAGCATTTCTCACATAGGAATTATGAGTTTGCTGTCTTGTTCAACAGCCAGAACAAATACTGTTATATAGGTAATACTGAAATATGTTCTTGGTCTTCAATACAATAGGATATTCAATATCACGTCAGCAACCTAGGAAAAGAATTCAGGACAGAGGGAACAGAATAAGCAAGTAATTTTCCTCTACTGCTGCAAAATGAATCTTTCAAGCCTAGTCAAGCTAAGAAATCCTTAATACACATTCATACAATTAACACACTAATAAAACATTTGCACACCTTACAATTGAAATCAATATGCAAAGCAAATTATTAATTTGAAAAAATTATTCACGACATGTTAGGACAGTTTAAGCATGCATTTATTTTTCTGAAAATACTCAGCGTTAATTGATATCAATACTTTATTTAATAATATAAATGCAATATATCTTTCATGTTAAATGTGATGTCAAAATTTGAGTGGTGGACACATTGTCCACCATATTTCAAACATGCACATTTTACATTTCCACATTAGTTTCTCAGTTAGGCTTTTAAATTAGGGTTAACTAGTCACCATATGCTAACTTCTATCCACTAATGTATTAGTAAAATGTGATCTCTCGCGCAGTCTTGTACATATCATCTACACAGATGCTCAATAAACCTCCACCTAAAAAGTCACCATGCCTGTGATAGAGCTCCTCTTGACCCTGCAGAAATAGGGAGGAATTACACTACGTATCATACGGTACCCTTCTAATAAACATGGATGAGGAAGATCTCAGACCTATGCTAGCAGACATAAAACTTAGAAAGAGGGCATCACTGGATAAAAATGGCAACTCTCCTTGAATAGAACAAGACAGCCCTTAATATAGACAGTATGTGTAACTGAGCCTCTTTAGGACAAACCTAATAGGGAAAACCACCAGGCCATACTTCTCTTCTGAATGTAACTTTCCCTCATTTTGGTGTAAGAGGCGGAGACAATGATAAAAAAAAAATACAGAAAATAACCTGTTTGAGCTAATTGCTGCCAGAAAAACACCTTGAGAGAAGAAATAATTGCTCCTTCCTTCAAAGACTGCAAAGAACCTCCCTACAATTCCTAAAACACTTTATGAGTAATTGGAAAAATACTTTTTTCTGAACCAGCTTGTGTTGCTTTCAAAGTCAAGTCCACATCACTACTTTTAGCAACATCTAATGAGATTTCATCACTGAAATGATTGTGGACAATTAATATTGATGTATGTTCTTCATATCAATCACCTGTGGTTAACCACCCATCACTTGATTGTGTTCTTCTCGCATATCCTCATTCTCTCTGGAGGTTACACAAGACCTCAAGGACTGGCTTATGTTTCTTGACTAATTTGAATACTTACTTAACTCAATTACATGTTTTGTTATTAATTTCACTAAATATTGTGATATCAATGGCAAATAATTATATCAATAATGCACTTTATAATCTTCATACCATTCTTCAATCAATCAATCAATCACTGCATTTGTAAAGCGCGCTACATACCTGCGAGGGTCACAAGGCGCTGGGGAGGGGGGGTGCTACTGGTCGAAGAGCCAGGTCTTGAGGAGTCTTCTGAAGGCCAGCAGGTCCTGGGTCTGTCGTAGGATGGTGGGGAGAGTGTTTCAGGTTTTGGCGGCGAGGTAAGAGAAGGATCTGCCACCGGCGGTGGTTTTTCGGATGTGGGGGACTGTGGCGAGGGCGAGGTTGGCTGAGCGGAGGCTTCGGGTGGGGGTGTGGAAGCTGAGTCGGTTGTTGAGGTAGGTGGGTCCGGTGTTGTGCAGTGCTTTGTGTGCGTGGATCAGGAGCTTGAAGGTGATCCTTTTGTTGATGGGGAGCCAGTGCAGGCCTCTCAGGTGGAGTGTGATGTGGCTGCGGCGGGGGACATAGAGGATGAGTCGGGCCGAGGCGTTCTGGATGCGTTGGAGTCGTCTCAGGAGCTTGTTTGTAGCTCCTGAGTAGAGGGCGTTTCCGTAGTCGAGTCTGTTGGTGATGAGGGCCTGGGTAACGGTTTTTCTCGTGTCGAGGGGGATCCATTTGAAGATCCTGCGGAGCATACGGAGGGTGTTGAAGCAGGACGCGGAAACGGCGTTGACTTGCCTGGTCATGGAGAGAGTGGAGTCGAGGATGACCCCCAGGTTGCGTGCGTGGTCCGTGGGTTCCGGGGCTGTGCCTAGTGACGTGGGCCACCAAGAGTCGTCCCAGGCTGATGGGGTGGGTCCGAGAATGAGGACCTCCGTCTTGTCTGAGTTCAGCTTCAGTCTGCTGTCCTTCATCCAGTCGGCTACGGCCTTCATTCCTCGGTGGAGGTTAGCTTTGGCGGTGTGGGGATCTTCGGTGAGGGATATGATCAGCTGGGTGTCGTCGGCGTAGGAGATGATGTTGAGGTTGTGTTGTCGTGCGACGTGGGCGAGGGGGGCCATGTAGATATTGAACAGTGTCGGGCTGAGGGAGGATCCCTGTGGGACGCCGCAGATGATCTCAGTGGTTTTGGAGTGGAAGAGTGGGAGGCGGACGCTCTGGGTTCTGCCGGAGAGGAAGGATGTTGTCCAGGCCAGGGACTTCTCTTGGATACCGGCGTCATGGAGGCGTGCTTATAGGGTGCGGTGGCAGAACGTGTCAAAGGTCCAGGAGGATGAGGGCGGCTGTCTCTCCTTTGTCCATCAAGGTCCGGATGTCGTCAGTGGCGGCGATGAGGGTGGTCTCGGTGCTGTGGTTACTGCGAAAACCAGATTGGGACGGGTCAAGGATGTTGTTGACTTCGAGGTAGCGGGTCAGCTGTTTGTTGACAATCTTCTCGGTCACTTTTGCTGGGAAAGGGAGCAGGGAGATGGGACGGAAGTTCTTGAGGTCCTTGGGGTCCGCCATGGGCTTCTTCAGAAGGGCGTTGATCTCGGCGTGCTTCCAGCTTTCTGGGAAGGTTGCTGTCTTGAGGGAACAGTTGATTGTTTTCTGGAGGTGGGGCACGATGGCTGCGCTGGCTTTGTTGAAGACGTGGTGAGGGCAGGGGTCCCATGGGGATCCGGATTGGATGGAGTTCATGGTTTTGATGTTGTCTTCGTCTCTGACGCTGGACCAGGCGGTCAGGCGACTGGTGCGAGTGGTAGTCGCAGGGGTGGTGGGGTGCGGGGGGGTCGGGGTTAAAGCTGTCGTGGATGTCGGTGATCTTGCGGTGGAAGAAGGTGGCCAGGGAGTCGCACAGGTCTTGAGATGGCAGGATGTCGTTGGTGATGGAGCTGGGGTTGGAGAGTTCTTTCACGATGCGGAAGAGCTCTTTGGTGTTGTGTGCGTTGTTGTCTAGGCGGTCCTTGAAGGCGGTCTTCTTGGCGGTCCTGATGAGTTGGTGATGTCTGCGGGTGGCGCTCTTGAGGGCTGTGTGGTTGTCTGTTGTTCGGTCGTGGAGCCATTTCTTCTCCAGCTTCCGACAGGTGTGCTTGGAGATCCGGAGGTCCTCGGTGAACCAGGCGGCTTTCTTGTTGGTGTGGTTGGTTGTAAAGGTCTTGAGAGGGGCGAGGGTGTTGGCGCAGTCGTTGATCCACTGTGTGAGGTTGGTCGTGGCAGTGTCTGGGTCGGTGGGGTCGGTGGGTGGTCTCAGGGCGAGGGCGGTAGTCAGTTGGTCCTCGGCGACCTTGCCCCAGCAGCGGCGTGGTAGCTGTTGGGTGCGGTGATGTGTGATGGGTTTTCTGAAGGTGAAGTGGACGCATCTGTGGTCGGTCCAGTGGGGGCTTGCGGAGAAGATGGGGTCGAGCGTGTGTCCAGCGGCGTGAGTGGGTGTCGTCACGAGCTGTTTGAGTCCGAGGTTGGCGAGGTTGTCGATCAGGGCGGTGGAGTTGGCATCGTTGTTGTTCTCGAGGTGGAAGTTCAGGTCCCCGAGGAGGATGTAGTCCGTGGAAGCGAGGGCGTGGGTGCTGATGAGGTCGGTGATGGTGTCACTGAACTGTGGGCGGGGTCCGGGAGGTCTGTAGATGAGAGTTCCTCTGAGGGTGGTGTTGGGGTCGGTGTGGATCTGGAAGTGCATGTGCTCGGCGGTGGTGAGGGTGTCATCGGTGTTCGTTGAGATTTTGATGGAGTCTTTGTGGATGATGGCGATTCCTCCTCCCACTCCGTTGGTGCGGTCTCTGCGGGAGATCTTGTAGCGCTGTGGGATGGCTATGGCGATGTCTGGTGCTGAGGTGGCGTTCAGCCAGGTCTCCGTCAGGAAGGCGACATCGGGGGCAGTGGAGTCTAGGAGGTCCCAAAGTTCGATGGTGTGCTTGCGAGCGGAGCGGATGTTGAGGAGGATGCAGCGGAGGTGGTTGGGTTCTCTGGCTGGTGGTGTGGAGGGTTGGATGCTGGTGAATCTGCAGTTCCAGCAGGTGAAAGGCCCCTGGGTGCGTTTCGGGGTGGCCCGGTAGCAGGGGTGGTCTCGTCTGGTGTTGAGTGCATGGAGGGTGCTTGCGTCGTAGTGCAGTCTGGCGTTGCGGGGGTGCGGGTTCCAGGGGTTCTGGTGCTGGGTGCAGTCCAGGTGCGGACGGGCGCAGACGGGCTTGCCTTAGGCGCGCCTTCTGCGCGCGCCTGCTTCGCGGCCTCCATATGAGGGCAGAGGGAGGGAGGAGCAGCTGGGAGGTGGGAGCAGGGCAGCCAATGGGAGTGAAGGGGGCGGGCAGCAGGGGCTCAGCAGCAAGGGAAAAACCCGGGGAAAAACCCAGGGGAAAACCCGGGGAAAAAACGGCGGGAAAAGACGGCGGGAGAGGGACAACAGAGCACAGGGGTACAGAAAGCAAAACACAGGGGCACAGAATGAAAAAAACAAAGTGGCACAGAAGCCAAGCGCAGGGGTACAGAAAAAAGGGAGCGAATAGTCAGGCGGCAAAAGCGGCAACGGAGGTTCAGCCCACAGGGGGCTGCGTGGCAGATGGGGGAAGCGACCTGCCTGGTGACAGGGCCAAAGGTCGCTCTCTACCACCGCTTCGCGGCCTCCATATGAGGGCAGAGGGAGGGAGGAGCAGCTGGGAGGTGGGAACGGGGCGGCCAATGGGAGTGAAGGGGGCGGGGCAGCAGGGGCTTAGCAGCAAGGGAAAAACCCGGGGGAAAACCCAGGGGAAAACCCGGGGAAAAAACGGCGGGAAAAGACGGCGGGAGAGGGACAACAGAGCACAGGGGTACAGAAAGCAAAACACAGGGGCACAAAATAAAAAAAAGAAGCGGCACAGAAGCCAAGCGCAGGGGTACAGAAAAAAGGGAGCGAGTAGTCAGGCGGCAAAAGCGGCAACAGAGGTTCAACCCACAGGGGGCTGCGTGGCAGATGGGGGGAGCGACCTGCCTGGTGACAGGGTCAAAGGTTGCTCTCTACCACGGCTTCGCGGCCTCCATATGAGGGCAGAGGGAGGGAGGAGCAGCTGGGAGGTGGGAGCGGGCGGCCAATGGGAGTGAAGGGGGCGGGGCAACAGGGGCTCAGCAGCAAGGGAAAAACCCGGGGAAAAACCCAGGGGAAAACCCGGGGAAAAAACGGCAGGAGAGGGACAACAGAGCACAGGGGTACAGAAAGCAAAACACAGGGGCACAGAATGAAAAAAACGAAGCGGCACAGAAGCCAAGCGCAGGGGTACAGAAAAAAGGGAGCGAGTAGTCAGGCGGCAAAAGCGGCAACGGAGGTTCAACCCACAGGGGGCTGCGTGGCAGAAGGGGGGAGCGACCTGCATGGTGACAGGGTCAAAGGTCGCTCTCTACCACCGCTTGGCGGCCTCCATATGAGGGCAGAGGGAGGGAGGAGCAGCTGGGAGGTGGGAGCGGGGTGGCCAATGGGAGTGAAGGGGGCGGGGCAGCAGGGGCTCAGCAGCAAGGGAAAAACCCGGGAAAAAACCCAGGGGAAAACCCGGGGAAAAAACGGCGGGAAAAGACGGTGGGAGAGGGACAACAGAGCACAGGGGTACAGAAAGCAAAACACTGGGGCACAGAATGAAAAAAACGAAGTGGCACAGAAGCCAAGCGCAGGGGTACAGAAAAAAGGGAGCGAGTAGTCAGGCGGCAAAAGCGGCAACAGAGGTTCAACCCACAGGGGGCTGCGTGGCAGATGGGGGGAGCGACCTGCCTGGTGACAGGGTCAAAGGTCGCTCTCTACCACGGCTTCGCGGCCTCCATATGAGGGCAGAGGGAGGGAGGAGCAGCTGGGAGGTGGGAGCGGGGCGGCCAATGGGAGTGAAGGGGGCGGGGCAGCAGGGGCTCAGCAGCAAGGGAAAAACCCGGGGAAAAACCCAGGGGAAAACCCGGGGAAAAAACGGCGGGAAAAGACGGCAGGAGAGGGACAACAGAGCACAGGGGTACAGAAAGCAAAACACAGGGGCACAGAATGAAAAAAACGAAGTGTCACAGAAGCCAAGCGCAGGGGTACAGAAAAAAGGGAGCGAGTAGTCAGGCGGCAAAAGCGGCAAAGGAGGTTCAACCCACAGGGGGCTGCGTGGCAGATGGGGGGAGCGACCTGCCTGGTGACAGGGTCAAAGGACAATATTGTACTGGTTTTCCTGAGATTGCAATTTTTTTATGTCATTGATAAACTCTAAGGCCCATATTTATACTTTTTGACGCAAAACTGCGCCGGCGCAGTTTTGCGACAAAAATATTACCGCCGGCTAACGCCATTTAGGTGCGCCGTGCGGGCATCAAATTTATACTTTGACGCATGGCGGCGCAAACCACAGGTGTAAGTAATTTTTTTTGACACACACAGCAGCGTCAAGTCGTAAAGCAAAACGACGTTAACACGGCGGAAATGACTGTGGGTCGATTTACGACACTGCAAACCGGATATGCTGTGTTTTTTGACGCAATAGCGTCAAAATTCCCCGCGAACACAGCCATTTCTGCAGAGGAGAGCCAAAATGGATCCCAGATGCCTGTACAGACCCCAGGAAGATGAAAACAGACCAGGAACCAGCCAGGAGGACCCACACAAGAACCAGGACACTTTTAGGAAGAAAAGAAAGTGTCGCTTCAGTGCTGAGGAACAGGAAATTCTGGTTAAAGAGATGACGGAACACCAGCACCAACTGTTTGTCACCTCAAAGTTGCCAATCAGTAGGAGAGAGGCAATATGGCAACAAATTGTTGACAAGATTAACAGTGTGGCAGAAGTACGCAGAACAGTCATCAAGTGCAAGAAACGCAGGCATGACTGCAAGCGGAGGACCAAGGAAAAGATAGCCAGGAACAGGAAGGCAGCACTGCAGACTGGAGGTGGGAGTCCAGCACACCAGGAGGCCCTGGACCACATGGAGGAAATGGTCGCAGCCGTCATCCCTGAGGAGATCGTCACAGGGATTCAAGGACAGGACAGCGCAGACTACCAGGAGACAACACACATGCACAGTAAGTCGCATGGGGAATTATAATGCACTAATGTCAACTGTAAGATACGGACCACAAAATGCATGGAAGTCATGATATACATGGAGTGGCATGGGTAAAGGGGTGTGGCATGGGGGCATGGCCTGCACAGAGAAAAGCTGGGGCACACCATAACACTACACCAACAACAGTCCCAGGGGGGCATGCTGCCATGCCAACGATGAAGCAAAGGTAAAGCCACCCCAGGAGGGAAGGGCACAACATCAAACTGACATCCCGGCACACGTCAGCCACTATACCCCCTACAATAACTAGGGCCCAATTAACAAACTCTAGTCATACCGACAACTGGAATGTAACAGTGACAACAGTTGCCACTACCACCTCCGCTCTGTGTGCAGCTCAAGTAGCCAATGGCAGTAACATCCCCATAGATCATACACACCTAAATTAGAGGGTTGAGGATGACAACTTCAACAATCCCCTGAAACAAGACAAAGGCTCCAGTCCTGTCAAATGTGAATGCCCATAGTTGTCGCAAACATCAGCCAATGTAATCAACATTAGGAGCTACACAGCACTAAGGTCACACCCATGCTGCATATGTCAGGGTCCATTCTGTGCCTGAGTCACAATGCAACATCCCAAATGTCATACTGCTCAGACAACAGCATTGAGGGGGAGGACACATGTAACTGGTCACTGACATACACCTGCACAGTCAGAGGAGGAAAGAGGACCCTGCCACCACTATCAGAGCAATCCAATCTCCACACATTCCCCAACATCAGCTGTACACATTACCAATGCCAACATCCGTATCGTGCCATAACAATGCTATTCATAGGATACGCTACATGTCAACTACATATAAGTGGATGTGAAAGATCAGAGACTGGGGCAGGTCCAGATTGTTAAGTGTGGTGCCAGTGCCATCAGAACACCCACAGCCAGTGAAAGGTCTCACCATGTGAATGGATGTAGACGGAGGCTTGAGTAGGACAAGAAGGTGGCAATTCATTATTTGGCCTAAAACAACACTAGAGGAGCTGATGCTGACAAGTCCAATAACTTAAAAAAATACATGTGACATGCAAGTGGGCAATAGGCCTGGGAGAATGCCCATCTGAAAGACTGGAGCAATGAACAGTAAATAAGATCACAATGTGAATTCATCACAAGGCAGGCATGTCACATCACAAATGCCACAACACACACACACTAATTGTACCCCATTTAATTTCAGTGGACGATGGATCTCCTGCGGATATGCCTATCCAAGAATGCCCTGATGACATGGATGACGAGCTGACAAACATTCCCCAGCAGACCATCCAAGATGTCCTTGGAACCCTCCAGACCCCACCCTCTGTCACAAGGAGGAGCACAGAACAAGCAGCCATCGCAGAGGATCCACCCACTACCCCAATTGTAAGACCTGCCAGCTCCAATACAGCTGAGGACTCAGACGACACAGGCACCAGCTTTGAGAGAACTGTAGTTGGAGTACAGCGGGAGCTGGCAAATGAGGTGCGGGTGGGGATGCAAACTGGCATCCAGCCTAGAGCGGGTGCGTTCGTGCATGATGTCATCTGCAGGATCAGGCAGCAGCTATGCAAGCCCTAACATCCATCCTGCAAGGACTACAAGAAACTGTCAAGAAATTCACCACTGCAGTAAGGGAGTTGCCACAACACCTCGCACCCCAAACCTTCCACTGCATGCACGAATGCAATCATGACCCCCTCAGGGCCGATCTGGCTGCCTACCATCGTGATGTGGCTGCTATTCTTAAGAATCAGCAGATCCTCCTTGCAGCAGTACTGCCCTTAAGACCTTCACAGGTAGCGGTGACCGGGATGTCTGACTCCACGTCTTCTAACACTGAGGTGTGTGTTGCCCCTTCACAACGACCACCACCACCAAGGACAGAGGCGGCAACACACACATCAGAGGAAGAAGACATGGAACAGATCACCTTCACATGGAAAAGTACACGGAAGCACTAGCCCCTGCCACATGGCCAACTATTACCAAGGTCCTGCGCTTTGTAACATGCCAGTCTTACAACAACTGTACTCAATGACTGTTCTGCAAACCACTGTTAATCTTGTCATCCTGCCCAGTGATTGTCTCTCACTTACTCATTGGCAAATCCTGTCCCTCTGTACTTTCTGACACATCACCCCAGCATGTCAAAAGCATTTTCCTTTACCACTTGTGTAGGATCACAATGGAAGGAAGATGTCACTATAATGGACTCACAATCATGGACAATGTACATATAGCGCTACAGCACTTTTCAATAAATAGCACTTACACAACAACTTTGTCTCTGTGTAATGTGACACATCAACTATGCAGTAGATAACTGAAATGTGACTCCTGTCAAATTACATAGCTTGAAAATACAACTGCCCTGAAATTATGTAGTCAGATAACTTTGCACAGTGGCCAGGATTGCATCATACTCTGCCCTTCCTGAGGGTAATATCTGATGAAGTGAGAAACCATACACCATCATGCTGTGTTAGACAGAATAATGCTTCCTCAAGGGATATCTAAGTCATCAAATAGTGGCAGCAAAATGTTGTCACCATGCAATACTAACACATATAACAGTGCCCACAAATCTAAGCAAACACTCCAAAAACTGCATGAATGAAGGTGTCTGAGTTTACATACAAATAAGTAATCATGCTGAACAGTGTCACAAATGATGTCTGTGAGTCATGAAGATGATACTACAAGAGTGCTTACGACCACTCACCTTATAAGGGTGTCCTTGAACATCATACTGCAGTCACACCTAAAACAGTTCCCCCAATACCAAATCTGGAATCACTGTTTGTGATTTTGAAAACATACTTATTGACAAAAACACGTTGGGCTCCATATTAACTGTGATTGGTGGTTGCAATGAATGGTGGAATCTTTGCAAGGTAGCTCTGGGGTAGCTGCAAATCTTACAGCTCAGTTGGGATTTGTTCGTAGCATAGAACAAAATTCATGTACACTTATGCCAAGGCCCTGATCAACAAGCATTTAACACATACTGTAAAGGGTTCACTATATATTTATTAAACGGTAATAACAGAAGAGGAAACTCGGGGAAAAGACTTACCTACCCTAATCTACCCTAACTACTCATTACCCACAACTGTCCCTAACTAACCTAACCTAAACTTACTTATCACATGTAACGAAACGTTCTAAACATCAGCCCCCCACCCCCCTTATGAGACGGGACACATGGAGGACAACAGATACTAACCTAAATACATACTATACTATCCTAAACAAATATACATTTTTGTGTATTTTTTTGATATTTTTTTTATTTTATTTTTTATTTTTTTTGTAAATACACAAGAGCCCCAACATATACCCCCACCCACACACTCAAAAAGAAAAAATAGAAAGAATCAGGACCCCCCACCCCCACCTACTAACACTAACTAAACTAACAGCCTATACTAACCTAACACTAAGCCCCCTAAGCCCACTAAGTATAAGAACAAGGAAAGAGGAGGGAGGGGAGGGAATCATGTCCATATTAAAAGTCTAGAGGTTGGCCCTCCGGAGGGTCCGCTTTACGCACCGCACACGCCTGTTCATATGTCGAACATCCTGCTGCAGGTGACTGATTTTCTGTAGCACACAGTCCATTTTTCTTTCCATTGCCTGAAAAGCTGCAGGGTCAACTGTAGCATCTGTGGCAGTCTGGGTACCGGCTGAGGATGTGTGTGGGTGTGTAGAGTCAATGCCTGTGGGCTGCCCTGAAGATGTTCCACTGCTAGGGCCTGGAGCAACTGCAGACGTTGGGACAACAGTCCCAGCTGTGGGTGGTGCCACCTGGGTGGAAGTGGTGGTTGTGCTGGTGGTGGCTGTGGTGGGCAAAGTAGGGCCACCCTGTGGGAAAGCCCTCCATGCTCCAGAGGCCCATTAGTTCCGGTATCTTCGGGCCATCCGTCTGAACCCCGACTCTACCAGCAGGATGTGCTGGTACCTCATAGCCCGCCTCTGGAACTCACGGACCTGGATGGGTGTCATGTTTGCAGCTGTGAAGACAAAGGCAAACAATTTACATTAGGAACTGCATTGTGTGAAATGGCACAAGAAGTAAATCAGACAGTACATCTACTGTACTTGTAACAGCTCATATCATCATACAGATCATTGAATGTCCCTGAGGAAGTACATGGCAGGGCAGCCTACAAAGGTCATATCACACATAGCACATCCAAACCCTACAAGATGGGTAACAACTGCCATTAATTTGGCATCTGAGTTCTGCCAGTTGTCAGCCAACAATCATGCTGCACATCCTCCGCCAATGCCAGGGCTACAGATGTCAGTGTACGGGATGGAAATCTAAAGCCACATGATCTGCAAGTTGTAATTAGACTTGCTAGTATAGTACTCATGTGCCATACCTGAGTGTGTATACTAGGTTCCGACCAAACATTCACTTATTCACATGTCTGTGTAACATACTGGTAGCATCAGTCGTAGGTACCCTATTCACAAACCCATTCCTGTGTTTGAGGGTAGGGGGGTGGAGAAACAACTAACAATTCCTAACAACATGGACACCCAGGAGTCTATAGAAAGCTGGACATGTATTTGGCTCTACACACACACGACAGGTAAGGTCTATCAACAAATAGGAGACAGCAAACCCTTGACCAATCCTAGCGCCACACATGTCAGGAAGTGCAGACCTTTGTCCACATCATATACTTCCAGTAAGGCATGACTTACAACAGACACAGAGTTGCAAGAACACCCTTGATCATGATTTGCATGCACACCTAGGCCATTGCACTCAAGTGCCACATGCTTGTAGCACTACATGTGGAGCTACATGCTGCTAGGAAGTTCAACCTACATTTTAATAAGTACTTTGGTGAATAGGGAAGCAGAAGTCTGTTGGAAAGCGATTTGAGGTACCAATCTGGGAGAATGTCAGTCTGACAGGCAGACTAAATCTGAGATGAGTTCCAGTGCGACTCTTGTTGATACAAGTGTTATCCACATGACTCACCCCAGTTCTCATTGCGGGGCATACAGGAATGACCTACAGTCCCTAGATAATACAATAGGATAAGCATTGGCCAACTCAAAAATGGTGAGAAACTGAAATCCCACTCATGGAACAAGACAAATGATTTGCCAGCGCTTCATACCTTGCTATGTGTTCAACACACAGGAGTCCATCACACATCACCAGCAAACACAACACATAACAGACATATCAACAATTACTGGAGTGGTCGGGGTCCTCAAATGAAGCCACCTCTTCCACAGTGTAGGGTGCCGGTCCACCTGTAAGGCATGGAAGGAAGAAATGTGCTCAAAATCTGTGCACTGACTAACAATTCCAAAGACAAAAACAATGTGCAAGATGACATAAGTAATTAAAGCCATTCAGACCTGATGATACTGCATCTGATATAGCACGGCCAACATGTACATAGCATGGATCTCCTGTGACAATTACACACATATCTGGACACATGCAGTGTCCCTAACTATGATGTGGTGGCAAACGTGCTCCTTCATTAGTGAGCAGAAATAATAATGGAGTGTAATCGTCTCATCATGTGCATCCAAGAGAGACATCCAAAGCCTGGTTTCTTGAGGACTGCATTACCAGTCAAAAAGCCTATGTGGCCATGACACATTTATGGCACATTGGTACAATGTACAGAGGGGCAGGGACTTTTGTAAGCCCTCATGTTATTACAGTTTCTTCATTTGATGTGGCCCAGCAATGGTGATTTGCACCAAACATAGAGATATGAACCCATGTGCATACCTTTGGACTGCCATCCCTAATTGGAATGTGGCACAACAAACTCCAAATACCAGTGTAAGATGTTAGCTGAGGGCACCTTACACCTTTTCCCGATGTTTTCATATCCAGATCTGACATGTATCCAAAATGATGAAGGACCACAATAATCCCTAACATTCATAGAACTTCCAAAAACACTTTCCTTACACACTCACCAGACACACATGAGACATATGTCTGAGCCACATTGCTATCATCAATTTACACGAAGCCAGCACTCATTTTCTGCATCATGCAGTGTTTCTAAAGTCAGTCTAGCTATTGCGTCAACAAAGGTTGCCAATATTTTAGTAAATCTATACTTCACTGGCAAATGTGACCTATATAGACATGATTGGCTCCTATTTTGTGTTGCTGTCTGACACAAAGGCGGCACCAAATTACATTAAGCAAAGGTATTCACTAAGTTTGCAGAGCACGTGCTTCCTGACAGCTAGCAATTATTGTCCTTCACATAGTCCATCAATGACCCTGTATGTTTCCGCAGCATTCCACACAGTCAGCAACTTAGCCGGCAGATATTGTACAAATCATCTGATGTCACTACAGAGCTTTTTATTGTGAAGATTTACATGATCTGTACTCACCAACAGTGCCACCAATCACTATTCCTGTTACGTACTGCGCTGGACTTCTCACCGCTGGATACCGTGTTGGCGAATACACCAAGGGGGTCCTTCCAACCCTGGCGGTCATCGACCGCCAGGGTGGATGACCACGGAAGCACCGCCAACAGGCTGGCGGTGCTTCCCTGCCCCTTCTGACCGCGGCGGTAAAGCCGCGGTCAGAAAAGGGGATCTGGCGGTTTCCCGCCGGATTTCCCCTGTCTGGGCTGAATCTCCATGAGATTCCGACCCCCTTCCCGCCACTCTGTTTCTGGCGGTTTTTACCGCCAGGAACAGGATGGCGGGAACGGGTGTCGTGGGGCCCCTGGGGGCCCTTGCACTGCCCATGCCATTGGCATGGGCAGTGCAGGGGCCCCTAACAGGGCCCCAGCATGATTTTCACATTTCACATAGCAGACAGTGAAAATCGCGACGGGTGCAACGGCACCCGCCGCACCCCTGCAACACCGCCGGCTCCATTCGGAGCCGGCTTCTATGTTGCAGGGCCTTTCCCGCTGGGCCGGCGGGCGCTCCTTTGGCGGGCGCCCGCCGGCCCAGCGGGAAAGCCAGAATGGCCTCTGCGGTCTTTTGACTGCGGAGCGGCCAAATGGCGGTGACCGCATGGCGGGCGGCTAACGCCGCCCGCCGCGGTCAGAATGACCGCCCAAGTCTTCTACAGGTTCTGGATACTCCCAGATAAGGGCAACCCCTTCTAGTAGCCACGGTGCCGCTTGACAGGCTACGCCAAAGCAGACTGTACCCTCCAGAAGGAGTCCCAGAGGGAAAAAACCCCAACACTGGGGAAAAAACCTCAAACAGGAACTCCTGAAGAAAAACAAGAAAAAAACAGGACTAAACAACAGGAAAAAAAACCAGGCAAAAATCTCCCAAGGCAAAAGCAGGAACAAAGAACAGGCAAAAATCTCCCAAGGCAAAAAGCAGGAACAAAGAACAGGAGCGAACAGCACATCCAGAAGGAAGTGTTTGCAACGCAAGGTGGAACAAGACTGGCTGACTTATATACTGAGAAAAGGGAAGTGACATCACAGGAAAAGGAATGGACACCATCTTGAATTGGGAAGAGCCCATAGATCAGTATAGGAAAAAGAAAGTAGTATAAAAGAAAAACAGAGCATGCTGGGACAAAAACACGAAGAAGACAAGATGGACACAACATGGACAGAGACAGGTAAAAAGACCAGACAAACCCACCAAAAACAAAAAGAAGAAAAAAGGGCTACAGGTAAGTGTAGCACGACCGGGAGCGAAATATATGCTTCCCAGAATAGGTAGTCAAAAAACGCGGGGAACGGCGCTCTGAGTATCGGTAGCGCGTTCCATCCGCGAGGACAGAAAGAGACGCCGCGTCTGAGAGTGGCGTTACAGTAGGTCCCCTCCCCGAGGCACCATGGTAATCAGGATGACTGTCAAAAAACAGGCGGACCAAACGGGGAGCATGGACGGAGGAAGCATCCTCCCAAGAACAGTCACTGAGAGGGTATACTTTCCAATGGACCAAAAACTGTAGTTTGCGTCGAAAGATTCTGGAGTCACAGATTTCTTGGACTTCATACTCAGGCTGTCCGTTAATAGAAAGAGGAGGCGGACGCCGGAACTGGCGATGGTATGGATCAGGAACAAAGAGTTTTAACTGGGACACATGGAAAACAGGATGAACCCTCCAGGTATGAGGTAAGCGGATACGCACAACTACAGGATTCAGGACTTGCGAAGTCCGAAAAGGTCCATAAAAACGTGGCTTGAACTTATTGGTGGAAAACCGGGAAGGTAGGAATCTGGAAGAAAGCCACACCTTGTGGCCCACTTGATACAAAGGTGCGGCTTGTCGATAACAATCCGCTTTTCATTTCATTGCTTGTTTCGAAGCTAGGAGAGTTGTGTGAAGTAGGCCCTGGATTTGACGGATCTGTCTTGAAAAAGAAGTGACAGCAGGCACAGAAGAGGATGTTCGGGAAACAGTAGTGAAAGTCCTTGGATGAAATCCATAGGTACAATAAAAGGGTGTGGTCTTGGTCGCACTATGTATTGTGTTGTTATAGGAGAACTCGGCAAGAGCAAGATACTCCGACCAATTGCTTTGTGTGGCATTGCAGTAACATCTCAGATACTGCTGAAGTTCTTGATTCACTCTTTCAGTTTGCCCATTAGTTTGTGGATGGAAACTAGAGGATAAAGAAATCTCAATGTTAAATAAGGCACAAAAGGCCCTCCAGAAACGTGATACATATTGAGGCCCTCTGTCTGAAATGACCTCTTGCGGAAGACCATGGAGGCGAAAAATATCTCGCAGAAAAATGCGACTCATTTCTGGGGCCGTTGGTAGTTTCTTCAAGGCTGAGAAATGGGCCATCTTGGTGAATGAATCTACGGTCACCATGATTACTTGGTTACCAGAGGAGGTAGGTAGAGAGCATATGAAATCCGTGGATACAGTACACTAAGGAGCGGAAGGAACCGGTAAAGGTCTTAATAAACCTGCTACCTTAGTTCGGGGTGTCTTAGTCTGAGCACAGACTGGGCATGCTGACACATAGGTCTCAGTGTCTGTCTTAAGCAAAGGCCACCAAAAAGATCGCTGAAGCAGCTCCTGGGTCTTCCTGATACCTCGATGACCGGCTATAGGAGAATCATGGCACACTTTTAGAGCTTCTGTCTGCACTTTCTTGGTAGGTAGAAAAAGAGCATGTTGATGATAGAAGTAGTTGTCCTTCTTCTGCAAAAAAGGAGTCACTCTATCCCATTCTGAAGCAGACAGAAACTGGTACTCGGATTGAACGCGTTCTTGAAAAGATTGAGTAGCTCCGATGATTCTGCTAGACTCAATAAGAGGTGGACAGGAGTTCTGGGCTATGTCAGGATATCTGCTGGATAAGGCATCTGCCACTGAATTCTGGGAACCAGGTATGTACGTGATCACAAAATCGTACTGGCTAAAGAAGAAAGCCCATCGAGCCTGACGACTATTGCGACACTGAAAACTCCGAAGACATTGGAGATTACGATGCTCAGTCCTGGCTTCAAAAGGCTCTGTGGAACCCATCAAGAAATGCCTCCATTCTTTACAAGCTACTTTGAGCTCGAGTAGTTCTCGTTCCAGTACAGAGTAATTGCGTTCAGCCTCTGATAGGATATGAGACAGATAAAAGATAGGATGTTCCAGTCCATCGTTGTCTTGTTTTTGTAGCAGAACTGCCCCAACAGCTCTGTCCGAGGCATCAGTCACAACGATAAATTTCTTGGTATTGTCAGGATGACGCAACATAGGTGCTTGGGTAAAGGCTGTCTTCAATTCTTGAAACGCGCTTTCAGCATCCTTGGTCCAAATGAAACCCTTCTTCAGGTTCTCTTTCTTAATTGTTTGTGTTATGAAACTTTGTAGATGGGCAAAGTTCTGAATAAACTGACGATAAAAATTTGATAAACCAAGGAAATATTGCGTTTCCTTAATGGACGTTGGAGAAGGCCAATCTAATATGGCACTGACCTTGTCAGGATCCATGGATATTCCGTGTTGATTAATACAGAACCCCAAATACTTTACTTCAGATTTATGGAACTCACACTTCTCAGGTTTACAAAACAATAGTTTTTTCTTGAGTCTTTCCAGGACTTGCAAGACATGATTTATATGTTTCTCAGGATCACGGGAATATATCAAGATATCATCCAAATACATGACTACATATTGGTTGAGTACATCAGAGAACACTGAATCCATAAATCGTTGAAAAACAGAAGGGGCGTTGGCCAGTCCAAAAGGCATAACACGGTACTCATAGTGCCCAAAAGGGGTACGGAAAGCTGTCTCCATCCATCTCCTTCCTTGATCCGAAGGAGATGATAGGCACCCCGTAAGTCTAATTTGGTAAATATCTTGGCTCCTTGAATGGCATCTAATATCTCTGATTAAAGGCAGCGGATATCGATCCTTAATCGTTATTCTGTTGAGTTCACGAAAGTCAACACAAGGACGCAGATCCTTGGTCTTCTTTGGGACGAAGAAAAGAGGAGCCCCAGCCGGGGACGTGGAAGGAGCAATCAAACCGTTGTGCAAGTTATCGTCTAAATATTCCTTTAGCACCTTCTTTTCTTGGTCTGTCAGATAATACATTCGACCAAAGGGGACGACTTCATCAGGAACTAAAGGAATAGCACAGTCATAACTGCGATGAGGCGGCAAAATAGGATTACTAGGTTTCTGAAAAATCCTGATATATTCCTGATAACACTCTGGAACTCCCTGGATCATATTGATAGAGTTAGTGTTATCCTTAGTTGACTGACAGGACCTTTTGGGAGTCCAATAAGAAGTAGTGGAATAACAATTCTGTTGACAAAATGAAGACGTTAGGGATATAGTTCTTGTTTCCCAATTGATATAGGGGTTGTGTCGGGCTAACCAGGGTATTCCCAAAATCATGATGTGATTAGGTGAGGCTATAAGATCAAAGGCAACATGTTCTTGATGCCCCCCAAATGTCAAACAAAGAGTAGGAGTTGAGGCCACCACAGGTCCTGAGGTTAACGGAGAGCCATCCACCGTGTGAACCTGCTCAGGAGTCTCTTTAAGAATGCGGGGAATTCCTTTACTCGTAGCCCAGGTCTCATCCAGATAGAGTCCACTGGCTCCACAATCAAGGAGAGCCAGAAGGTGTTCTTCTTGATCTTGTGAACTTTGTAACTTGACCGAGAGGATAAACAGGGTGGACATGCTTTCTTTGGAGGAACATATTGATGGTACTTCAGCTCCTCCCGTCTCCTTCCTCCTTACAGGGGACGGGAGCTGGCGTTTCCCGCAGATCTTGAGGGACGTACCGGACAGCTATGGATCAAGTGGCCAGCCTTACCACAGTACAGACAAAGTCCCTTTTGTCGTCGTTCCTCTCTTTCTGACTCCGTCAATGGCCCACAAACCAGATCTATCTGCATGGGTTCTTCAGGGGGAGTTGGAAAGGCTTCGGATGGAAAATCTTCCGTTCGCCGACTGCTATCACGAAAGGTACCAGACTGGCGTGGAGCTCGTGTTCTACGTCTCTCCATCTTGCGCTCTCGAAGTCTATATTCGATATTCATAGATTGATCCATTAATTCCTTCAAAGAACAAGCTGGAGAAGAATGTACAAGCTCACCTTTAATTTCTTCACACAGGCCTCGGCGGAAAAGTGTTATGAAGGTGCGTTCCACCCAGGAGGTTTCAGCTGCCAGCTGTTTGAAGCGGGCTATATACTACAGAACATCCTGATTACCCTGCTGAATGTCACATAAGGCTTCTTCAGCTGCTGCTTCTACCTCAGGTCTCTTAAACATTTGTTTGAAAAGAGTCAGGAAAGCGGAATAATTAGCCAGGACTGGGTCCTCTGCAGAAACCAGAGGAGTCGCCCAAGCATGCGCCGGACCAGACAAGGCGCTGATCAGATAGCCCACCTTAGCTTTATCCGAAGAAAACTGGAGTGAAAGGCAAAGAAAACCATCAGGGCTTCCAAACATTCCTTCATCTTTAGAGGATCTCCAGAATATCGAGGAGTAGTGGCAGATACGGGTGGTATGTCCATTGATCGGGAAGACAAGACTTGTCGTAGCGCAGTGTTCTCTGCCCGTAACTGTTGTAACTCTTGGGCTTGTTGTTGGACAGTCTGCAACATGGCTTGAGCATTTTCTGATGCCTCTCCCTGTGGATCTTCCATGGCGATCTCGCAACGCGGAATCTTTTGGCGTTGCAATCTGTTACGTACTGCGCTGGACTTCTCACCTCTGGATTCCGGGTTGGCGAATACACCAAGTCTTCTACAGGTTCTGGATACTCCTAGATAAGGGCAACCCCTTCTAGTAGCCACGGTGCCGCTTGACAGGCTACGCCAAAGCAGACCGTACCCTCCAGAAGGAGTCCCAGAGGGAAAAAAGCCCAACACTGGGGAAAAAACCTCAAACAGGAACTCCTGAAGAAAAACAAGAAAAAAATAGGACTAAACAACAGGAAACAAAAACAGGCAAATATCTCCCAAGGCAAAAAGCAGGAACAAAGAACAGGCAAAAATCTCCCAAGGCAAAAAGCAGGAACAAAGAACAGGAGCGAACAGCACATCCAGAAGGAAGTGTTTGCAACGCAAGGTTGAACAAGACTGACTGACTTATATACTGAGAAAAGGGAAGTGACATCACAGGAAAAGGAAAGGACACCATCTTGAATTGGGAAGAGCCCACAGTATAGGAAAAAGAAAGTAGTATAAAAGAAAAACAGAGCATGCTGGGACAAAAACACGAAGAAGACAAGATGGACACAACATGGACAGAGACAGGTAAAAAGACCAGACAAACCCACCAAAAACAAAAAGAAGAAAAACGGGCTACAGGTAAGTGTAGCGCGACCGGGAGCAAAATATATGCTTCCCAGAATGTGTAGTCAAAAAACGCGGGGAACAGTGCTCCGAGTATCGGTAGCGTGTTCCATCCGCGAGGACAGAAAGAGACGCCGCGTCTGAGCGCGGCGTTACAATTCCCAGGTGGTCCAGCAGATCTTGCTCCCTGGTGATGATGTCAGCCCAGCGGTGCTTCAGCTGGTGGTCATTCCTCTGGCTCCCATACACGCGCTGCAAGTGATGCAGCACCTTTCCCCACCGGATTTGTCACACCTCAGTGTGATACCCCTGTATCACCCTGCCCCCTGCCTCGATCATCAGTGGGAGGAAATGGCACACCAGCCATATAAACCCCCCAAGCTCCTCCTCACCCATCCTGCCAAGACGTGGCCTACCCAACATTTCAGCTCCGAAAAGGGGAATAGGGGATAAAGAAGAAGAAAGGAGAAAAGGGAGAAAGTAGAAGTACAGAAAATAAGTGAACTTAACAACTAAAAGAGCCCAACTATCCCCAAACTAGCACTACCCGTAACAGACTCCCACAAACAACAAATACAATACAATACCGGACAATTGTAAACAAAACACACTCAGACAGTATACAACAACAATATTTATTTCACAAAGTAATAAGTAAGGTAGCACACAGGACACAAAAGCACAAAATCACTGGACAACACTCTGAACACAGCCACACAGTCTAGAAGATTCACAGACTGCAAAGTAAATAGTCTTTACAATTACAGTATTTGGATGCGGCCTAATTTTCACTCCTGTGAGTCGAAAAATATGACGCACAATCTGTATGTGTGAAAAAATATGATGCATAACGATAAAAACGGCAGCCATTTTATGCAGGAAGTGATGTAATAGGATATCCTATTTACAGATTATATACAGTGGGTGTACTTTCACTTTCCCTTTGCAGTCTGTGACTTCAGGGCATGAAGTGGTTTTGGGTATTTTTTCCATTTTAATGTTATGTTACATTTGGGACACAACTGAGATAGGCTGATTTCACCCACTTTGGTGTTGATGGTGTATGTTCACATGTGAGACATCATACTGCAGCGGACCATGACCGCTACTTCCTTAACAGGATTTTGACGCTTGGCTGACGCACTAGATGGCCATATGTGTGGCCTACAAATATGTATTGCACAATTTGGGCATGTTTGGCATCAGGAGAGGATAGAAAGGTGACGCACATGAGTACAATACCTCAATGCCTATGGCTCAATGTGTGTGCAGTGGCTACTAATGTATTAGTCGACCCAGTGTGTGTGCATCACAAGATGCATTATTGCAAATATGCTTGTATGAATGTGAAGTCAATGTGTCCAAACCTTAGATGCAAGTCATTGTGGAAATGAGAGAGGACATGTACTAATCATACATGTAGCAACATCTGTTGTGTGCACTTCCAAGATTTTGGGTAACGTAGACACCACAAATGACAAAGCATGCACCACATAGATGGCAGACGCTTGTTCATGTCAATGATCCACAAGTTGCCATCCCATGTCCTAGATTTTTGGTAACTGCTTCCTAGGCACTTGTTGGTGAATCCCACAGTGAGTCAGGCACATGCATAGACAAAATGGGTACCATGTAATTGGCCCAGACAGCCAAAGGTGAACCACAAACGTAATATGACGCCACAGTTGAGGTCATATAACTGAGCCACAACTCTCCAGTGGCTGTGGTGGACCAGCAGACGAGGCAGCACGTGTCCACATTTTTCCAGTGATCAATTGCACAGAGGTGTCTTGTTCATGTGTGTGGTCCAATGTTGATCCTGTATATTTTAAGGGTGTATGTTGTCACAGTTACGTCCAGGTCTCATTATGAGTCAGTGGCAGCTATTCCTGTATCTACTGAGTATTCTTCGGAGATCAATGCGAGTAAAGTCAATGAGGACATGAGAACCTACATGGGGATGGTCCCACCCTGTCACTGGATACATGTTATGAGACTGTCAACAGGGCAACTTTGGTGTGCTGAGTGAGATAATGTCTCAGGTGTCATGTTCCGGCAGGTGTCATTACAACATTTGTACACAGGTTGGCCTCTTAAATTCCCACTGCATCTGGGAACATCATAGCCTCTGTGCTGATTATTCTCGCAGCTATTTACCACGCATGGCCCATCAATATGTTGTAAGCAATGTGATTCAGCGAGTGAACTGTCAGGGTCCTAACATGTGTGGACTTTTCATGGACATTATCAGAGGTAGCTGGTTCTGCTGGAGGCACCGTACCCAATCCCTGCATACGGCCCTGGTACACTGTCACATTTTGTCGTTCATGCATACATGAGACCCAGACAAGGGATGGGCCATGATTTTGGTATTCCAAGACAATTTAACAAATATGGTACAATTAAAAGGCAGATGGTGCTATACAATGTATTTGGGTATGCATTGATGAAGCACATGACAAAATACCCTCTGAGGAATGAGAGGTTTGGTAAAGCAAGTGTGGTGCATATGCAGCCACAAGGAATCTTTAGGGTAACGCACAGACAGGTGCCAGTCAGGCTGACAGGATGCAGGGTATATCTGGATCCAACAATTTCACAAGTTACATAATCAGTGGTCTGACTAAGACTGGTCAGAGGAAGAACAAGACAGTTGACATGGAAAACTGTGTATGTCCTGTGTTTTTGAAGGTGACACATGAACCCAAGGGCTGTGTTACACAGCTTAATTACTAGCAATGCATAACGGTGTATTTGACAAAATGCTGTTCCAGGCATCAGCAGGGGCAGTGCATGTTCAAATGGGTGGTGTGCATGGAGGTGATCACAGGTGTGTGCTGCATCTGTTTCTTACAAGTCCTGTATGTGATTCTTCAATTCAAATGGCCAACAGTACCTTTCACATGGGAAGCAATCTACAGGTGCTAACAGGGCTTAGTAACTACAAGCCAGTGTATTAATTGACCTGATGTCCATGCAGTCAGATGTACTATGACAATGGTATACCATAGGAAAGGGTGTAGCACACTGGATTACTATTGTTTGTCTGTGTGTGTAGAGGAGGGAACATCGGGGTACACATATTACTATCCCAGGGACCTCTTCAGACAGGTGGGTTGTGACCAGGAGCATGGGTGTGTCAGGAGTTAGGAAATGGGCTGACATGTACATGGAATGTCATGTGCGCAATGCTTGTCATATGTGTGACACTTGTGCTGTCTATGTTCTGCTTATATGGAACTCTAGTCACAGATATTCCTTGCAAAGATTGGATGCAGTTGGACTTACTGCTGTCAAGGGTCTGGTCATACATTCCTGTTACCTATGCAATAGCACATCAACTGCCTCATGTATGAGGCTTGTTTTCCCCTTATTGAGTGATGGTGTCTTAGTTGTGTGCCATATGCTGCGATGAACCATGCTTCCAACATGTATGTGTGAAATAGGTGTGGTCCTCTGCTATTGCCCTTCAAAGGTGAAATGTACAGAATATATGTCATTTACAGTGTTTGTGTATGTGACTGTTGTATGATACGCATCACAATTGCTCTTGGATTTTCTGTGTCCTGATCGGTATATCAGCAATGCTCCATGAGGCTACACTCTTATTCTGATAGTTAGAGATAAAGGTGAGCAAAAATGATTAGCCAGACCATGCTATGGTGATTATTATCGGTGTTTATTTACATTAGTTAATACAGTAGTGATGGTGATTATTTTTAAAAGAAATTGTTCACGATATGTTGCCGCCTACGCAATCCAGCAGCCGTGTTTGGTTGTTCCCCCTCATGTTGCAGGCCACCATCCTCCTCTTCCTCCTCTTCCGGCATGTGTGGCTCTGGTTCCAAGGGGGGAATGTTCCTTCCTATGCAAATGTTGTGCAGGATGGCACATGTTAGAATGATCTTACAGACCATTTCAGGGGAATATAGGAGGCTACCACCATTGATGTCGAGGCACCTGAATCTCTACTTGAGGATGCCTAAGGTCCTCTCGACTATCCTGCGTGTCCTCCTATGTTCGTCATTGTAGGCATGCTCTGCTGCAGTGCTTCGGTTGCCAAATGGTGTCATTATCCATGGCTGGATCCCATACCCCTGATCAGCTGAAAGAGAAAATGATTGGGATCATGTTGATGTAGCTTGCCCCACTGATATCCCCTTGCATGGCAGTAGGTGTCTTGTGTTGTCTGTGACTCTTTTGTGTTATTGTGTTGCACCAGGATATTTTGCCACGATGTTGGTGATCAATCCCTGGTGATCGACAATGGCCTGCATATTGATGGGATGTGTGTGCTTCCTGTTGCGGTAGAGGTGTTCAGTTGCAGCAGGTGGCACAAGGCGTACATGTGTGCAGTCGATTGCACCAAGGACATGTGGGAAGCCACTAATGAGGTAAAACCCCTGTTTTGTTTCCTGCTGCTTCTGCAGTGTGTTAGGGAAGCAGATGTGGCGGGTGTGAGTCCAATGATGGCATCCAGTACTTTGGGCAAAAAGGCAGAGAATGATGGCTGTGATATTCCGGCAACCAGGGCACCAGTTGTTTGAAAAGAGCCACTTGCCAGCATGCGAAGTACGGCAAGCAGCTTGGTTTCTGTTGGGATGGTGCGGGGTGTCGGCAAGGTGGGTGCCAACTGTGGCTCAATGTTTCGCAGCAGCTGCTGAATGGCCTGCCAGTTCAACCTGTACCTCTGGATGATGTCATGTACCCTGAAGCCATGAAGGGTTGTTCTGGTGCAGACTATCCTCTCCTGCCTTCTGGTTGCCTTTGGGGTCCCTGCTGGTGTTGTGGTAGCTGCTGTTGTTGTTGCTGGGCTCTGCGTCTGTGTGCACGCTGGATGAGAAGCACCTCCATGTCTCCCTTTTGCTGCTCTGCTGCCTTGCTGTTGCTTCTGTGTGTTCTGATTAAATACAGGTGTGTTTGCCCCATTTTAACGCTTGCCCTGACCCAGGCGTTAATTTTTGACGCAAATCGGGCTGTGTGTCATTTTTCGGCTCCGCCACCCGGCCATGCAGCATTTTTGCCGGAAAGCATAAATACGACGCACGGCCGTTTAAGTCATTTTTTGGACGGGAACGCCTACCTTGCATATGATTAATGCAAGGAGGGTTGCCGCATCAAAAAATGATGCACACAGCGGGATTTTGACGTCCGCTGGCTTGGGCGTCAAAGTTTAAATATGGGGCAAGGTTTGCGCTGAATGTGCGTCAAATTCTTTGAAGCACATTCGGCGCAGACAGAGTATAAATATGCCCCTAAATATATACTATCAACTTTGAATTTTGAAGCTTTGAATAGGTCCCCATTAGTCATGAAAAAGGTTAGCGGTTTGTGTTCAAATACTGAATTAGATGATGGAAACAAGGGAAACTCGAGACCTCTAGGGACCTTAGGCCATCAAAGATTTATAAATATGAGATCATCATCAGGACTCTGAGAATTCTGAGCCGCAGCAAAAAGATAATTGAACCACACTGACAAGGGTGGAAAGGGTCACTCTCAGGTCACCAGAAGGTGGCAGAGAAAATGCTCCATTGTGCTCGCCATGCGGTTCTCCTATTTTAAGACATCTAGCCCCATTTTGTGTGATTTTCCAGGATATCAACCTGTCTTGTCCAATTATTTCCTGTGGACCTCTCCATTAGTGCAAGCAATTCCTCAGCTGCCTCCTAGTGCCCTAGGAATGCCTGTTCCCACATTTTTCAGTGTGATTCAGTTATCTGTGTGCTCCCTACACTGGCAAAAAATTCTCATTCCTGATGAGGATCCTATGTCACAGTAGGGGATTGAAATGTTGTTGACTTATGACACAGACGTATTTTCATTCCTATATTTGCTTTAACCCCTCCCATGCCCTGGACGAGCTAGCACTCCCCCCGTGGGCCCCCCACCCACACCCCTCCGTCAGGGATGAAAGGGGAATCGCTTCCCCTTTCACCCCGACCTCCCCACACCCCAGTGACACCTGGTGACATCAACACACAAATCGCGCGCTGATCTCATCAGAGATCACCTCGGATAGTGCTGGAAGTAAGCTTCCAGCGCGATCCTGGAAGAGAAATGCTTTTGCATTTCTCTCCCGACCAGGAGTTGGGGCAGTAGAGACAAGAAAGGAAAGGAAAGACCTTTCGTTTCTTGTCTCTCACAGCATTTCTGCTCCCAGATCGCAGGGATTTATTTTTTGTTGTATATTTCAGTAGGGGGAGCGGCCCCTTGGGCAAGGGCCGCTCCTCAGGGGCCAAATGATTTCTAGGCCATGTCTGCCTTCCCTGGGGGCAGATCGGCCTAATATTAATGGGGACAGAAAACCACTAGACACCAGGGATAATTTTTGTTTTGTTTATTTTTATTTTTTATGTTTGGGGAGTGACCCCTTAGGCAAGGGTCGCTCCCGGGGAGCCAAATTATTATTAGGCCATTTCTGACCCCCCGGGGGAAGATCAGCCTTGCGATCTGACCCCCGGGGGGGCAGAAACCACTAGACACCAGGGATTATTTATTTTATTCATACTTGCGCATAAGGGGAGCGGCCCCTTGGGCAAGGGCCGCTCCCCAGGGGGGCAAATGATTTTTAGGCCATTTCTGCGCCCCCTAAGGGCAGAAAACCACTAGACACCAGGGATAATTTTAAATTTTTAATTTTTTTATGTTTGGGGAGCGACCCCGTAGGCAAGGGTCGCTCCTGGGGGGACAAATTATTATTAGGCCATTTCTAAGATAATTGGGCCGATCTGCCCTCGGGGGGGCAAAAACCCTAGACACCAGGGATTATTTATTTTATTCATACCTGAGAATAAGGGGAGCGGCACCTTGGGCAAGGGCCGCTCCCCAGGGGGCCAAATTATTTTTAGGCCATTTCTCCCCCCCCCACCCCCGGGAGCAGATTGGCCTAATATAATTAGGTCAATCTGCCCCCCAGAGGGGACAGAAAACCACTAGACAACAGGGATAAATTTGTTTTGTTTATTTTTTATGTTTGGGGAGCGACCCCCTTAGGCAAGGGTGTCCTGCTATTTGATGGAGTTTTGTTTTGACCAATGACTTTGTGTTTCACCACTGCGCATATTAGTTGCTCAATGTTCACCAGTAGCACATGGTATGTTTTGTTCAGTTGAGCCGCCTATTGGCTTTGACATGGCATTAGCCATTACTTTCTGTATTCAGTTTAGCCGTCTATGGGCTTTGACATTGCATTAGTCATTACATTCTGTATTCTGCCTATTGGCTTTGACATGCTGTATCCAGTCTAGCCGCCTATTGGCTTTGACATTGCATGCCTATTGACTTTGACATGATGTATTCCTATTGACTTTGACATGCTATTAGATATTCTGCCTATTGGCTTTGACATGATATCATATATTACATTTTGTATTCAGCTTAACTGCCTATTGGCTTTGACATGATATTATACATTACACTTTGTATTCAGCTCCGCTGCCTTTTGGCTTTGACATGATATTATACATTGCATTTTGTATTCAGCTCAGCTGCCTATGGGCTTTGACATGATATAAGACATTGTATTTTGTATTCAGCTTAGATGCCTATTGGCTTTGACATGACACTAGACATTGCATTTGATATTTAGGTTAGCTGCCTATTGCTTTTAACATGACATTGCATTTGATATTTAGGTTAGCTGCCCATTGCCTTTAACGTGGAGTTCTGTATTTTTCCAAGCTGTGTTTTTGCACCAGAGAACCAAGATGTTTTGCTCTCACAGTAGACTAGACCTGATAAGAGAGAGTACATGGGCGTTGTTTCTCTTCCCTTGAGCTTGGGAACAGGAGTAGTCTTGGAGACCTGGCCAGTCTCCAAAAGGCTTGCTCAGTTTCCCAGGTCTGAGAGGAGGGGGCACACCTTTGTAACGAATGTAACAGGCTGCAGAGAGTCAGATTCGAATCTGCCGGACCTCGTGCTGGAGCTTGGCGCCAGTTGCCAGCATCCCGTGTGGGTAGATGACACTCTTTCTCGCGGCTGACAGGGGTCTCAGCTTGCAGACCTTAGAAAGATGTAGCTGTAAATAGTTCCTACACGGTGAAGTATTTGTTTTGCTTTGCATTCAATATCTTATAAATATAACCTGCTGTGTATATTGCAAACTGATATATTTTGTTTGATTAACGCGGACTTGAAAGCTACTAATTCGTCATTCATTCATAAACATTGTGGTTGGGGAAGAATAAAATAACAATAAAAGTCTTCTTTGACCTCAGAAGTGTATTTCTGTTGTGTTATGTTAGTGCTTAGAAACTAAATAAGAGGAAAGCACTACAATTGGTACCAGGAGTGGGGTCGGTCATTAAGAGGTGATTAAAGGGGTTTGACGAGTTAGTAGATTTCTAAGTGCACACTTTAAAAGTGTAATTGTTTTTTGTTGTTTGGAGAATTACAGAAATTGTTTTCTGTTTGGAGAATCACAGTAGCACGGCAGACCATGTCTGAGAATACATGTGTTGATGAACTGCCTGATGGTGCTAAGAAAAACTGTGAATTGTTTTCTGTTTGGGGAATTACAGAAGAAAATGCATGTGTAGCTAAAAGGCCTGATAAGGTTTTGAGAAATAATTCCCGTTGTATATATGTAGAAAAAGTGTGTTTTGGAAGTAATGATGACAGAAAGGTCTGGATACCTTTATCTGCTTACAGAGAAATGCAGGAGAAATGTAGGCAGTTGGAACATGAAAATAGGAATTTACGTGAGCAAATTAGCCCGACTGAAAGTTATAAAACTGCTGTTTTTGAAGACAGCTCCGAGCTGCACTGAGTTTCCGTGTGAGCCAGGGTTTTTGGCAGCCAAAATGCATTCCTTAACTGATAACACGGAGGAGAGAGACCAGAATGTGATTTACGAGTTACCATTGCAAAATGCACAAGTAAAACGAAAGATTTTAGAGCAAGACACCCCGAGTTTCATTAGCTTGTTTGATTTTTGGAAAAAGAATAGCCCTCATTTGAGAGAAATCCTAACACTTTTGTACATGGTCACTGTGAAAAATAATATGCAGCTGCGCGCTTGTGATTTGGCAAATGAAATAATGCAGACTTTAGGTTTCTGCTCAGTGCAAGAAGGAAATACTTATGTACATTTAAATCATGAACAAGGGAAGAAAATAGTGCCCCTAGCTAGAATCATACAATGGATCTGGTACTTGCAAGACAGGGCTAGCGTACCACAGATAAAAGAATTACCAATGAAATTGTGTGCACCATTTGAATTCGTGTCCACTGAAGATAAAAAGCATGTTTGTTTTACTAATGATTCATTGACTGAAATGTTGTTTTCTGGCACAGGAGAAGGAACAGCGTTGTATAATGTGTGTCAGATTTTAAAGCAAGAGCTACGTGAGATGTGTCATTTTTACGCTGATTTTTGGTTCTTTGATAATGTTTTAGCCACATGGCTTGTACCTAACTGGTTCAATTACCTTGCAGATGTTAATGAGAAAAATGCAGAGAGAGAAGTGTTCACCCAGAATTCTGCCTTAGTGGGGATAGCTATGTGGGTGCCCCAGAAATGTGAAAAGGCCACTTACAGGTGGGCAGAGATGAGAGAGATGCCCATTCCCCTAGATTTGATAAAAACTGTGCAGCATGCACAAAAGCAATCTGTCATGCAAGCAGTCACAGAGCAGTTGGGGAGAGGAAAGTTACCAGGACAGAAATGGCAAAGTGATCAGGTTTTAGGGAGAGTTATTGCTGCAAATTACCAAGGAAAAATCGAAATTATGCTGATACCTAGAAAAGAATCTGATTCATTCATACAAATTGGAGACAGAATGGCCCAACTTGACAAAAATGCAGTGAATGGAGGTTTGGTAAAGAAGGAGTCTGCCCCAGCCCTTCTGACAGTGCAAGAAAAGGGGAGCTGTGGCGCAGCAGATAAAAACCTCAGTGCTGATGTGTGGGCTGACGCCCCAAGTGACCCTCCAGAACCTGCAGAAAATATAACAAAGGGCCCCAAAAACGTCCTGCTGATTATAAAACAGGGAAAGAAAGAGGAAGGGTGCAGTTTAAATGAAAAATGTTATTTGCAAGAAAAGTCATACTTGTTTCTTTTGCAGATCCGACCACGTTTCGCCACTGTCCCTGAGTGTGCTGTGTGGTCCCCCTTCCGGTGTGTGCGTGTGGGGTCGGGGAAGGGACCGAATCCCCAACCTGAACCTGGCTGAGTAAAGTGCCAGCACCATGGATCCATTTTGCGCAAACTGCGCCTTCAGTTCAAGTTCAACTTGTTTGCTGTGTTTTTTTTTTTTTTTCTTCTTTTCCCTCTCGTATGGAACTCTGACTTTTGCTTACCTTCCAGAAAACCTTTCAGGTGGACCGTGCACCTTTACATGAGCAGAACTCATGCCACATCAAATTGCTAACACTGTTGAATTAGAGACTCATTCAGAGAAAAAAAAAAAAAAAAAATTGCCCAGTCTTTTCTATGTAGATGTATCTGATGTGAAAGGTTATGAAATCAATGTGTTAATTCACTTCTATTGCTTTACAGGGATTGCTTTGATCATAATGTTTTTTTTGTGCTGATGTTTTTTTTTTTTTTTGTTTGTTTGAAATATGAGATATGTGAAACAAAAATTCATTGGTCAAAGGGCGGAATGTCCTGCTATTTGATGGAGTTTTGTTTTGACCAATGACTTTGTGTTTCACCACTGCGCATATTAGTTGCTCAATGTTCACCAGTAGCACATGGTATGTTTTGTTCAGTTGAGCCGCCTATTGGCTTTGACATGGCATTAGCCATTACTTTCTGTATTCAGTTTAGCCGTCTATGGGCTTTGACATTGCATTAGTCATTACATTCTGTATTCTGCCTATTGGCTTTGACATGCTGTATCCAGTCTAGCCGCCTATTGGCTTTGACATTGCATGCCTATTGACTTTGACATGATGTATTCCTATTGACTTTGACATGCTATTAGATATTCTGCCTATTGGCTTTGACATGATATCATATATTACATTTTGTATTCAGCTTAACTGCCTATTGGCTTTGACATGATATTATACATTACACTTTGTATTCAGCTCCGCTGCCTTTTGGCTTTGACATGATATTATACATTGCATTTTGTATTCAGCTCAGCTGCCTATGGGCTTTGACATGATATAAGACATTGTATTTTGTATTCAGCTTAGATGCCTATTGGCTTTGACATGACACTAGACATTGCATTTGATATTTAGGTTAGCTGCCTATTGCCTTTAACATGACATTGCATTTGATATTTAGGTTAGCTGCCCATTGCCTTTAACGTGGAGTTCTGTATTTTTCCAAGCTGTGTTTTTGCACCAGAGAACCAAGATGTTTTGCTCTCACAGTAGACTAGACCTGATAAGAGAGAGTACATGGGCGTTGTTTCTCTTCCCTTGAGCTTGGGAACAGGAGTAGTCTTGGAGACCTGGCCAGTCTCCAAAAGGCTTGCTCAGTTTCCCAGGTCTGAGAGGAGGGGGCACACCTTTGTAACGAATGTAACAGGCTGCAGAGAGTCAGATTCGAATCTGCCGGACCTCGTGCTGGAGCTTGGCGCCAGTTGCCAGCATCCCGTGTGGGTAGATGACACTCTTTCTCGCGGCTGACAGGGGTCTCAGCTTGCAGACCTTAGAAAGATGTAGCTGTAAATAGTTCCTACACGGTGAAGTATTTGTTTTGCTTTGCATTCAATATCTTATAAATATAACCTGCTGTGTATATTGCAAACTGATATATTTTGTTTGATTAACGCGGACTTGAAAGCTACTAATTCGTCATTCATTCATAAACATTGTGGTTGGGGAAGAATAAAATAACAATAAAAGTCTTCTTTGACCTCAGAAGTGTATTTCTGTTGTGTTATGTTAGTGCTTAGAAACTAAATAAGAGGAAAGCACTACAAAGGGTCGCTCCTGGGAGGCCAAATTATTTTTAGGCTATTTCTGCCCCCCCAATATAATTAGGCCGATCTGCCCCCAGGGGGGGCAGAAACCACTAGACACCAGGGATTATTTATTTTATTCATACTTGCACATAAGGGCAGCTGTCCCTTGGGCAAGGGCTGCTCCCCAGGGGGCCAAATTGTTTTTAGGCCATTTCTGCCCCGGGGGGGGGGGGGGGGCAGAAAACCACTAGACGCCAGGGATATTTTTTTTTTTGTTTATTTTTATTTTTTTATGTGTGGGGAGCGACCCCTTAGGCAAGGGTCGCTCCCGGGGGACCAAATTATTTTTAGGCCTTTTCTGCCCCCCCAGTGGCAGATCGGCCTAATATAATTAGGCGGATCTGCCCCCAGGGGGCAGAAACCTCTAGACACCAGGGATATATATATTTTTTTATTTACTTTATGTTTTTATGTATGGAGAGTGACCCCTTAGACAAGGGTCGCTCCCCTGGGGGGGAATTTGTATTTAGGACATTTCTGCCCCCTTGGGGGCAGATCAGCCTATTTTTGTTAGGCCAATCTGCCCCCAAGGGGGGCAGAAACCTCAAGACACCATGGATCGGTGTGTGTGTATGTGTGTGTTTTGTTTGGGGGGCAGCCCCTTGGGCAAGGGTCGCTCCCCATGGGGGCACCTTACTGTTGGCCATAACTGCCCCCCCGGGGGCAAATTGGCCTATTTTTGGAAGGCCCACCTGCCCCCACGGGTGGCAGAAAGCCCATCAGAGACAAGGGAAGATTTTTTTTTCAAAATAAGAGGTTTGGGTGTATGGCCATACCCCCACCGCAAATAAATGGGGCTAAAGTTATTCTGCCCACCAGTGGGCAGATGGGGCAATTACCCCGGATCCACTCCCCAGGGTGGCAGAAAGCCTACTAGATTTAAAGGAATTAAAAAAAAAAAAAATAGTGGGGTGGTGGCTACCAACCAGTATGGGCCTGGTAATGCCCCCACCCGAACTGAAGGGGCTAACAGTCTTTCAGCTCTCCCTCACACACTAAAACATCTTATCCCATGGCAAGCAAGAGGACATTTGATTATTTGGGGTTTTTGTTTTACATTTGGGTCGTGAGAGCTTGGTAACTCTCGAAATCATCCCACTTGGAATGGTGAGGGCTGCATTTTTTTTTACTTTGGGACGCTGCCATGTAGAAAAATCCACAAGAGCTAGACACATCTGAAAACTAAACATCTGGTTGATTCCAGGGTGATGTGCTTCACATGCACCCCACACCATTTCCTTACCCACAATGTCCTGCAAACCTGCAACTTTGCTGGAAAGCACATATTTTTCTCACATTTTTGAGATGGAACCTTCCGGAATCTGCACGAATCCACTAAATTCCTACCACCCAGGATTGTCTCATCTATACCGATAAAAATTCTGCTGCACTTGTCAGTCTAAAAAAGTTTTTTTTCAAACTGCCCTTTTGGACCCACTTTGGTTCCCCTTCAATTTCGACATGTTTTTGGCTCTTCCCTGTCACAAGCACTTGGCCCACCTACACAAGTGAGGTATCATGTTTACCAGGAGACTGAGGGGAACGTTGGGTGGTAGAAAATTTGTCCAGTGCGGTGATCCCACACAGAAATGTGGGAAAAAAGTGATTTTTTTAGCTAAATTTGAGGTTTGCTGAGGATTCTGGGTAAGAAAACATTGGGGGATCCACACAAGTCACTCCTCCCTGGACTCCCTCGGGTGTCTAGTTTTCAGAAATGTCTGGGTTTGGTAGGTTCCCCTAGATGGCTTCTGAGCCCAGGACCAAAAACTCAGGTGCCCCCCCTGCAAAAACAGGTAGTTTTGTATTTGATCATTTTGATGTGTCCAGATAGTGTTTTAGGGCATTTCCTGTTGCGAGCACAAGGCCTACACACACAAATGAGGTACCATTGTTATCTGGAGACTTGGGGGAACGCTGGGTGGAAGGAAATTCGTGGCTACTCTCAGATTCCAGAACTTTCTGTCACCAAAATGTGAGGAAAAGATGTTTTTTAGCCAAATTCCGAGGTTTGCAAAGGATTCTGGGCAATAGAACCTGGTGAGAGCTCCACAAGTCACCCCAGCTTGGATTCCCCTAGGTGTCTAGTTTTAAAAAATGCATAGGTTTGGTAGGTTTCCCTAGGTGCCGGATGAGTAAGAGGCCAAAATCCACGGGTAGGCACTTTGCAAAAAACACCTCTGTTTTCTTTGGGGAAATGTGATGTGTCCACATTGTGTTTTGGGGCATTTCCTGTTGCGGGTCCTAGGCCTACCCACACAAGTGAGGTATCATTTTTATCAGGAGATGTGGGCGAATGCTGGGTGGAAGGAAATTTGTGGCTCCTCTCAGATTCCAGAACTTTCTGTCACTGAAATGAGAGGAAAAAGTGTTTTTTAGCCAAATTTTGAGGTTTGCAAAGGATTCTGGGTAACAGAACCTGGTGAGAGCACCACAAGTCACCCAATCTTGGATCCCCCTAGGTGTCTAGTTTTAAAAAATGCATAGGTTTTGTAGGTTTCCCTAGGTGCCGGCTGAACTAGAGGCCAAAATCCAAAGGTAGGCACTTTGCAAAAAAAACCTCTGTTTTCTTTGGGAAAATGTGATGTGTCCACGTGTTTTGGGGCATTCATGTCGCGGGCCCTAGGCCTACCCACACAAGTGAGGTATCATTTTTATCGGGAGCCTCGGGCAAACACTGGGTGGAAGGAAATTTGTGGCTCCTCTCAGATTCCACAACTTTCTGTCACTGAAATGTGAGGAAAAAGTGTTTTTCAGCCAAATTTTGAGGTTTGCAAAGGATTCTGGGTAACAGAACCTGGCAAGAGCCCCACAATTCACCCAATCTTCGATTCCCCTAGGTGTCTAGTTTTAAAAATTGCATAGGTTTGGTAGGTTTCCCTGGGTGCCGGCTGAGTTTGAGCTCAAATTTCACAGGTAGGCATTTCGCAAAAAAACATCTCTGTTTTCTCTGGAAAATGTGATGTGTCTACATTGTGTTTTGGGGCATTTCCTGTCGCGGGCCCTAGGCCTACCCACACAAGTGAGGTATCATTTTTATCGGGAGCCTCGGGCAAACGCTGGATGGAAGGAAATTTGTGGCTCCTCACAGATTCCAGAACTTTCTGTCACTAAAATGAGAGGAAAAAGTGTTTTTTAGCCAAATTTTGAGGTTTGCAAAGGATTATGGGTAACAGAACCTGGTGAGAGCCCCACAAGTCATCCAATCTTGGATTCCCCTAGGTGTCTAGTTTTAAAAATTGCATAGGTTTGGTAGGTTTCCCTGGGTGCCGGCTGAGTTTGAGCTCAAATTTCACAGGTAGGCATTTTGCAAAAAAACATCTCTGTTTTCTCTGGAAAATGTGATGTGCCTACATTGTGTTTTGGGGAATTTCCTGTCGCGGGCCCTAGGCCTACCCACACAATTGAGGTATCATTTTTATCGGGAGCCTCAGGCAAACGATGGGTGGAAGGAAATTTGTGGCTCCTCTCAGATTCCAGAACTTTCTGTCACTAAAATGTGAGGAAAATGTGTTTTTCAGCCAAATTCTGAGGTTTGCAAAGGATTCTGGGTAACAGAACCTGGTGAGAGCCCCACAAGTCACCCATCTTTGATTCCCCTAGGTGTCTAGTTTAAAAAAACGCATAGGTTTGGTAGGTTTCCCTAGGTGCCGGCTGAGCTAGAGGCCAAAATTCAAAGGTAGACACTTTGCAAAAAAAACTCTGTTTTCTTTGGGAAAATGTGATGTGTCCACGTTGTGTTTTGGGGCATTCCTGTTGCGGACCCTAGGCCTACCCACACAAGTGAGGTATCATTTTTATCGGGAGCCTCGGCCAAACGCTGGGTGGAAGGAAATTTGTGGCTCCTCTCAGATTCCACAACTTTCTGTCACTAAAATGTGAGGAAAAGGTGTTTTTTAGCCAAATTTTTAGGTTTGCAAAGGATTCTGGGTAACAGAACCTGGTGAGAGCCCCACAAGTCACCCAATCTTGGATTCCCATAGATGTCTAGTTTAAAAAATTGCATAGCTTTGGTAGGTTTCCCTAGTTGCCGGCTGAGCTAGAGGCCAAAATCCACAGATAGGCACTTTGCAAAAAAACACCTCTGTTTTCTTTGGGGAAATGTGATGTGTCCACATTGTGTTTTGGGGCATTTCCTGTTGCGGGCCCTAGGCCTACCCTCACAAGTGAGGTATCAATTTTATCAGGAGACGTGGGCGAATGCTGGGTGGAAGGAAATTTGTGGCTCCTCTTAGATTCCAGAACTTTCTGTCACCGAAATGTGAGGAAAAAGTGTTTTTTAGCCAAATTTTGAGGTTTGCAAAGGATTCTGGGTAACAGAACCTGGTGAGAGCCCCACAAGTCACCCAATCTTGGATTCCCCTAGGTGTCTAGTTTAAAAAAATGCATAGGTTTGGTAGGTTTCCTTAGGTGCCGGCTGAGCTAGAGGCCAAAATCCAAAGGTAGGCACTTTGCAAAAAAAAAACTCTGTTTTATTTGGGAAAATGTGATGTGGCCACGTTGAGTTTTGGGGCATTCCTGTCGCGGGCCCTAGGCCTACCCACACAAGTGAGGTATCATTTTTATCAGGAGCCTCGGGAAAAATGCTGGGTGGAAGGAAATTTGTGGCTCCTCTCAGATTCCACAACTTTCTGTCACTAAAATGTGAGGAAAAAGTGTTTTTTAGCCATATTTTGAGGTTTGCAAAGGATTCTAGGTAACAGAACCTGGTGAGAGCCCCACAAGTCACCCAATCTTGGATTCCCCTAGATGTCTAGTTTAAAAAAATGCATAGGTTTGGTAGGTTTCCCTAGGTGCCGGCTGAGTTTGAGCTCAAATTTCACAAGTAGGCATTTTGCAAAAAAACACCTCTGTTTTCTCTGGAAAATGTGATGTGTCTACATTGTGTTTTGGGGCATTTCCTGTCGCGGGCCCTAGGCCTACCCACACAAGTGAGGTATCATTTTTATCAGGAGCCTCGGGCAAACGCTGGATGGAAGGAAATTTGTGGCTCCTCTCAGATTCCAGAACTTTCTGTCACTAAAATGTGAGGAAAAAGTGTTTTTTAGCCACATTTTGAGGTTTGCAAAGGATTCTGGGTAACAGAACCTGGTGAGAGCACCACAAGTCACCCAATCTTGGATCCCCCTAGGTGTCTAGTTTTAAAAAATGCATAGGTTTTGTAGGTTTCCCTAGGTGCCGGCTGAACTAGAGGCCAAAATCCAAAGGTAGGCACTTTGCAAAAAAAACCTCTGTTTTCTTTGGGAAAATGTGATGTGTCCACGTGTTTTGGGGCATTCATGTCGCGGGCCCTAGGCCTACCCACACAAGTGAGGTATCATTTTTATCGGGAGCCTCGGGCAAACACTGGGTGGAAGGAAATTTGTGGCTCCTCTCAGATTCCACAACTTTCTGTCACTGAAATGTGAGGAAAAAGTGTTTTTCAGCCAAATTTTGAGGTTTGCAAAGGATTCTGGGTAACAGAACCTGGCAAGAGCCCCACAATTCACCCAATCTTGGATTCCCCTAGGTGTCTAGTTTTAAAAATTGCATAGGTTTGGTAGGTTTCCCTGGGTGCCGGCTGAGTTTGAGCTCAAATTTCACAGGTAGGCATTTCGCAAAAAAACATCTCTGTTTTCTCTGGAAAATGTGATGTGTCTACATTGTGTTTTGGGGCATTTCCTGTCGCGGGCCCTAGGCCTACCCACACAAGTGAGGTATCATTTTTATCGGGAGCCTCGGGCAAACGCTGGATGGAAGGAAATTTGTGGCTCCTCACAGATTCCAGAACTTTCTGTCACTAAAATGTGAGGAAAAAGTGTTTTTTAGCCAAATTTTGAGGTTTGCAAAGGATTATGGGTAACAGAACCTGGTGAGAGCCCCACAAGTCATCCAATCTTGGATTCCCCTAGGTGTCTAGTTTTAAAAATTGCATAGGTTTGGTAGGTTTCCCTGGGTGCCGGCTGAGTTTGAGCTCAAATTTCACAGGTAGGCATTTTGCAAAAAAACATCTCTGTTTTCTCTGGAAAATGTGATGTGCCTACATTGTGTTTTGGGGAATTTCCTGTCGCGGGCCCTAGGCCTACCCACACAATTGAGGTATCATTTTTATCGGGAGCCTCGGGCAAACGATGGGTGGAAGGAAATTTGTGGCTCCTCTCAGATTCCAGAACTTTCTGTCACTAAAATGTGAGGAAAATGTGTTTTTCAGCCAAATTCTGAGGTTTGCAAAGGATTCTGGGTAACAGAACCTGGTGAGAGCCCCACAAGTCACCCATCTTTGATTCCCCTAGGTGTCTAGTTTAAAAAAACGCATAGGTTTGGTAGGTTTCCCTAGGTGCCGGCTGAGCTAGAGGCCAAAATTCAAAGGTAGGCACTTTGCAAAAAAAACTCTGTTTTCTTTGGGAAAATGTGATGTGTCCACGTTGTGTTTTGGGGCATTCCTGTCGCGGACCCTAGGCCTACCCACACAAGTGAGGTATCATTTTTATCGGGAGCCTCGGCCAAACGCTGGGTGGAAGGAAATTTGTGGCTCCTCTCAGATTCCACAACTTTCTGTCACTAAAATGTGAGGAAAAGGTGTTTTTTAGCCAAATTTTTAGGTTTGCAAAGGATTCTGGGTAACAGAACCTGGTGAGAGCCCCACAAGTCACCCAATCTTGGATTCCCATAGATGTCTAATTTAAAAAATTGCATAGCTTTGGTAGGTTTCCCTAGTTGCCGGCTGAGCTAGAGGCCAAAATCCACAGATAGGCACTTTGCAAAAAAACACCTCTGTTTTCTTTGGGGAAATGTGATGTGTCCACATTGTATTTTGGGGCATTTCCTGTTGCGGGCCCTAGGCCTACCCTCACAAGTGAGGTATCAATTTTATCAGGAGACGTGGGCGAATGCTGGGTGGAAGGAAATTTGTGGCTCCTCTTAGATTCCAGAACTTTCTGTCACCGAAATGTGAGGAAAAAGTGTTTTTTAGTCAAATTTTGAGGTTTGCAAAGGATTCTGGGTAACAGAACCTGGTGAGAGCCCCACAAGTCACCCAATCTTGGATTCCCCTAGGTGTCTAGTTTAAAAAAATGCATAGGTTTGGTAGGTTTCCTTAGGTGCCGGCTGAGCTAGAGGCCAAAATCCAAAGGTAGGCACTTTGCAAAAAAAAAACTCTGTTTTATTTGGGAAAATGTGATGTGGCCACGTTGAGTTTTGGGGCATTCCTGTCGCGGGCCCTAGGCCTACCCACACAAGTGAGGTATCATTTTTATCAGGAGCCTCGGGAAAAATGCTGGGTGGAAGGAAATTTGTGGCTCCTCTCAGATTCCACAACTTTCTGTCACTAAAATGTGAGGAAAAAGTGTTTTTTAGCCATATTTTGAGGTTTGCAAAGGATTCTAGGTAACAGAACCTGGTGAGAGCCCCACAAGTCACCCAATCTTGGATTCCCCTAGATGTCTAGTTTAAAAAAATGCATAGGTTTGGTAGGTTTCCCTAGGTGCCGGCTGAGTTTGAGCTCAAATTTCACAAGTAGGCATTTTGCAAAAAAACACCTCTGTTTTCTCTGGAAAATGTGATGTGTCTACATTGTGTTTTGGGGCATTTCCTGTCGCGGGCCCTAGGCCTACCCACACAAGTGAGGTATCATTTTTATCAGGAGCCTCGGGCAAACGCTGGATGGAAGGAAATTTGTGGCTCCTCTCAGATTCCAGAACTTTCTGTCACTAAAATGTGAGGAAAAAGTGTTTTTTAGCCACATTTTGAGGTTTGCAAAGGATTCTGGGTAACAGAACCTGGTGAGAGCCCCACAAGTCACCCAATCTTGGATTCCCCTAGGTGTCTAGTTTTAAAAAACGCATAGGTTCGGTAGGTTTCCCTAGGTGCCGGCTGAGCTAGAGGCCAAAATTCAAAGGTAGGCACTTTGCAAAAAAAACTCTGTTTTCTTTGGGAAAATGTGATGTGTCCACGTTGTGTTTTGGGGCATTCCTGTCGCGGGCCCTAGGCCTACCCACACAAGTGAGGTATCATTTTTATCGGGAGCCTCGGCCAAACGCTGGGTGGAAGGAAATTTGTGGCTCCTCTCAGATTCCAGAACTTTCTGTCACTAAAATGTGAGGAAAAAGTGTTTTTTAGCCAAATTTTGAGGTTTGCAAAGGATTCTGGGTAACAGAACCTGGTGAGACCCCCACAAGTCACCCAATCTTGGATTCCCCTAGGTGTCTAGTTTTAAGAAATGCATAGGTTTGGTAGGTTTCCCTAGTTGCCGGCTGAGCTAGAGGCCAAAATCCAAAGGTAGGCACTTTGCAAAAAAAAACCTCTGTTTTATTTAGGAAAATGTGATGTGGCCATGTTGTGTTTTGGGGCATTCCTGTCGCGGGCCCAAGGCCTACCCACACAAGTGAGGTATAATTTTTATCAGGAGCCTCGGGTAAATGCTGGGTGGAAGGAAATTTGTGGCTCCTCTCAGATTCCAGAACTTTCTGTCACTAAAATATGAGGAATAAGTGTTTTTTAGCCATATTTTGAGGTTTGCAATGGATTCTGGGTAACAGAACCTGGTGAGAGCCCCACAAGTCACCCAATCTTGGATTACCCTAGATGTCTAGTTTTAAAAAATGCATAGGTTTGGTAGGTTTCCCTAGGTGCCGGCTGAGTTAGAGCCCAAAATCCACTAGTAGGCATTTTGCAAAAAAACACCTGTTTTATTTGGAAAATGTGATGTGTCTACATTGTGTTTTGGGGCATTTCCTGTCATGGGCACTAGCCCTAGCCACACAAGTGAGGTATCATTTTTATTGGGAGACTTAGGGGAACGCTGGATGGAAAGAAATGTGTGGCTCCTCTTAGATTCCAGAACTTTCTGTCTCCGAAATATGTGGAAAAAGTGTTTTTTAGCCAAATTCTGAGGTTTGAAAGGATTCTGGGTATTAGAACCTAGTGAGAGCCCCACAAGTCACCCAATCATGGATTCCCCTAGGTTTCTAGTTTTCAAAAATGCATAGGTTGGGTAGGTTTCCCTAGGTACCGGCTGAGCTAGAGACCAAAATTTACAGGTAGGCACTTTGCAAAAAACACCTCTGTTTTCTTTGAAATATGTGATGTGTCTACATTGTGTTTTGGGGCATTTCCTGTCACTGGCACTAGCCCTACCTACACAAGTGAGGTATCATTTTAGAGGGAGACTTGAGGGAACGCTGGGTGGGAGGAAATTTGTGGCTCCTCTCAGATTCCAGAACTTTCTGTCACCGAAATTTGAGGAAAGCGTGGATTTTTAGCCACATTTTGACGTTTGCAAAGGATTCTGGGCAATAGAATCTGGTGAGAGCTCCACAAGTCCACCATCTTGGATTCCCCTAGGTGTCTAGTTTTCAAAAATGCATACGTTTGGTAGGTTTCCCTAGGTGCCGGCTGAGCTAGAAGCCAAAATCCACAGGTAGGCAGTTTTCGAAAAAAACACCTCTGTTTTCTTTGGGGAAATGTTATGTGTCCACATTGTGTTTTGGGGCATTTCCTGTTGCGGGCCCTAGGCCTACCCACACAAGTGAGGTATCAATTTTATCAGGAGAAGTGGGCGAATGCAGGGTGGAAGGACATTTGTGGCTCCTCTCAGATTCCAGAACTTTCTGTCACCGAAATGTGAGGAAAAAGTGTTTATTAGCCAAATTTTTAGGTTTGTAAAGGATTCTGGGTAGCAGAACCTGGTGAGAGCCCCACAATTCACCCAATCTTGGATTCCCCTAGGTGTCTAGTTTTAAACAATGCATAGGTTTGGTAGGTTTCCCTAGGTGCCGGCTGACCTAGAGGACAAAATCCACAGGTAGGTACTTCGCAAAAAACACATCTGTTTTCTTTGGGAAAATGTGATGTGTACAAGTTGTGTTTTGGTGCATTTCCTGTCGCGGGCACTAGGCCTACCCACACAAGTGAGGTATCATTTTTATTGGGAGACTTGGGGGAACGCTGGGTGGAAGTAAATTTGTGGCTCCTCTCAGATTCCAGAAGTTTCTGTCACCGAAATATGAGGAAAAAGTGTTTTTTAGCCAAATTTTGAGGTTTGCAAAGGATTCTGGGTAACAGAATCTGGAGAGAGCCCCACAAGTCACCCCATCTTGGATTCCCCTAAGTGTCTAGTTTTCAAAAATGCATAGGTTTGGTAGGTTTTCCCTAGGTGCCGGCTGAGCTAGAGGCCAAAATCCACAAGTTAGGTATCATTTTTATCGGGAGACTTGGGGGAATGCTGAGTGGAAGGAAATAAATTTGTGGCTCCTCTCAGATTCCAGAAACTTCTGTCACCGAAATATGAGGAAAAAGAGTTTTTTTAGCCACATTTTGAGGTTTGCAAAGGATTCTGGGTAACAGAACCTGGTGAGGTATCAATTTTATCAGGAGAAGTGGGCGAATGCAGGGTGGAAGGACATTTGTGGCTCCTCTCAGATTCCAGAACTTTCTGTCACCGAAAAGTGTTTATTAGCCAAATTTTTAGGTTTGTAAAGGATTCTGGGTAGCAGAACCTGGTGAGAGCCCCACAAGTCACCCAATCTTGGATTCCCCTAGGTGTCTAGTTTTAAACAATGCATAGGTTTGGTAGGTTTCCCTAGGTGCCGGCTGACCTAGAGGACAAAATCCACAGGTAGGTACTTCGCAAAAAACACATCTGTTTTCTTTGGGAAAATGTGATGTGTACAAGTTGTGTTTTGGTGCATTTCCTGTTGCAGGCGCTAGGCCTACCCACACAAGTGAGGTATCATTTTTATCAGGAGGCTTTGGGGAACGCTGGGTGGAAGGAAATTTGTGGCTCCTCTCAGATTCCAGAACTTTCTATCACCGAAATATAAGGAAAAAGTGTTTTTTAGCCACATTTTGAGGTTTGCAAAGGATTCTGGGTAACAGAATCTGGTGAGAGCCCCACAAGTCACCCCATCTTGGATTCCCCTAGGTGTCTAGTTTGCAAAAAGCCATAGGTTTGGTAGGTTTCCCTATGTGCCGGCTGACCTAGAGGACAAAATCCACAGGTAGGTACTTTGCAAAAAAAACCTCTGTTTTCTTTGAGAAGATGTGATGTGTACAAGTTGTGTTTTGGTGCATTTCCTGTTGCAGGCGCTGGGCCTACCCACACAAGTGAGGTATCATTTTTATCGGGAGCCTCGGGCAAACGCTGGATGGAAGGAAATGTGTGGCTCCTCTCAGATTCCAGAACTTTCTGTCACAAAAATATGAGGAAAAACTGTTTTTTTGCCAAATGTTGAGGTTTGCAAAGGATTCTGGGTAACAGAACCTGGTGAGAGCCCCACAAGTCACCCCATCTTGGATTCCCCTGAGTGTCTAGTTTTCAAAAATGCATAGGTTTGGTAGGTTTCCCTAGGTGCCGGCTGAGCTAGAGGCCAAAATTCAAAGGTAGGCACTTTGCAAAAAACACCTCTGTTTTCTGTGGGAAAATGTGATGTGTCCACGTTGTGTTTTGGGGCATTCCTATCGCCGGCCCTAGGCCTACCCACACAAGTGAGGTATCATTTTTATCGGGAGCCTCGGGCAAACACTGAGTGGAAGGAAATACATTTGTGGCTCCCCTCAGATTCCAGAAGTTTCTGTCACCGAAATATGAGGAAAAAGAGTTTTTTTAGCCACATTTTGAGGTTTGCAAAGGATTCTAGGTAACAGAACCTGAAGAGAGCCCCACAAGTCACCCCATCTTGGATTCCCCTAGGTGTCTAGTTTGCAAAAAGGCATAGGTTTGGTAGGTTTCCCTAGGTGCCGGCTGAGCTAGAGGCCAAAATCTACAAGTAGGCACTTTGCAAAAAACACCTCTGTTTTCTTTGCGAAAATGTGATGTGTCCACGTTGTATTTTGGGGCATTTCCTGTCGCGGGCACTAGGCCTACTCATACAAGTGAGGTATCATTTTTATTGGGAGACTTGGGGGAACGCTGGGTGGAAGTAAATTTGTGGCTCCTCTCAGATTCCAGAACTTTCTGTCACCGAAATATGAGGAAAAAGTGTTTTTTAGCCAAATTTTGAGGTTTGCAAAGGATTCTGGGTAACAGAATCTGGAGAGAGCCCCACAAGTCACCCCATCTTGGATTCCCCTAGGTGTCTAGTTTTCAAAAATGCATAGGTTTGGTAGGTTTTCCCTAGGTGCCGGCTGAGCTAGAGGCCAAAATCCACAGGTAGCCACTTTGCAAAAAACACCTCTGTTTTCTTTGGGAAAATGTGATGTGTCCACGTTGTGTTTTGGGGCATTTCCTGTCGCGGGCACTAGGCCTACCCACACAAGTGAGGTATCATTTTTATCGAGAGACTTGGGGGAATGCTGAGTGGAAGGAAATACATTTGTGGCTCCTCTCGGATTCCAGAAGTTATTGTCACCGAAATATGAGGAAAAATAGTTTTTTTAACAACATTTTGAGGTTTGCAAAGGATTCTGGGTAACAGAACCTGGAGAGAGCCCCACAAGTCACCCCATCTTGGATTCCCCTAGGTGTCTAGTTTGCAAAAAGGCATAGGTTTGGTAGGTTTCCCTAGGTGCCGGCTGAGCTAGAGGCCAAAATCCACAAGTAGGCACTTTGCAAAAAACACCTCTGTTTTTTTGCGAAAATGTGATGTGTCCACGTTGTATTTTGGGGCATTTCCTGTCGCGGGCACTAGGCCTACTCACACAAGTGAGGTATCATTTTTATTGGGAGACTTGGGGGAACGCTGGGTGGAAGTAAATTTGTGGCTCCTCTCAGATTCCAGAACTTTCTGTCACCGAAATATGAGGAAAAAGTGTTTTTTAGCCAAATTTTGAGGTTTGCAAAGGATTCTGGGTAACAGAATCTGGAGAGAGCCCCACAAGTCACCCCATCTTGGATTCCCCTAAGTGTCTAGTTTTCAAAAATGCATAGGTTTGGTAGGTTTTACCTAGGTGCCGGCTGAGCTAGAGGCCAAAATCCACAGGTAGGCACTTTGCAAAAAACACCTCTGTTTTCTGTGGGAAAATGTGATGTGTACACGTTGTGTTTTGGGGCATTTCCTGTCGCGGGCACTAGGCCTACCCTCACAAGTGAGGTATCATTTTTATCGGGAGACTTGGGGGAATGCTGAGTGGAAGGAAATACATTTGTGGCTCCTCTCAGATTCCAGAAGTTTCTGTCACCGAAATATGAGGAAAAAGAGTTTTTTTAGCCACATTTCGAGGTTTGCAAAGGATTCTGTGTAACAGAACCTGGTGAGTGTCCCACAAGTCACCCCATCTTGGATTCCCCTAGGTGTCTAGTTTTCAAAAATGCATATGTTTGGTAGGTTTCCCTATGTGCCGGCTGAGCTGGAGTCCAAAATCCAAAGGTAGCCACTTTGCAAAAAACACCTCTGTTCTCCTTGGGAAAGTGTGATGTGTCCACATTGTGTTTTGGGGCATTTCCTGACGCGGGCACTAGGCCTACCCACACAAGTGAGGTATCATTTTTATTGGGAGACTTGGGGGAACGCTGGGTGGAAGGAAATCTGTGGCTCCTCTCAGATTCCAGAACTTTCTGTCACAAAAATATGAGGAAAAAGTGTTTTTTTGCCAAATTTTGAGGTTTGCAAAGGATTCTGGGTAACAGAACCTGGTGAGAGCCCTACAAGTTACCCCATCCTGGATTCCCCTGAGTGTCTAGTTTTCAAAAATGCATAGGTTTGGTAGGTTTCCCTAGGTGCCGGCTGAGCTAGAGGCCAAAATTCAAAGGTAGGCACTTTGCAAAAAAAACTCTGTTTTCTTTGGGAAAATGTGATGTGCCCACGTTGTGTTTTGGGGCATTCCTGTCGCGGGCCCTAGGTCTACCCACACAAGTGAGGTATCATTTTTATCGGGAGCCTCGGGCAAACACTGAGTGGAAGGAAATACATTTGTGGCTCCCCACAGATTCCAGAAGTTTCTGTCACCGAAATATGAGGAAAAATAGTTTTTTTAGCCACATTTTGAGGTTTGCAAAGGATTCTGGGTAACAGAACCTGGAGAGAGCCCCACAAGTCACCCCATCTTGGATTCCCCTAGGTGTCTAGTTTTAAAAAATGCATAGGTTTGGTACGTTTTCCCTAGGTGCCGGCTGAGCTAGAGGCCAAAATCCACAGGTAGGCACTTTGCAAAAAACACCTCTGTTTTCTGTGGGAAAATGTGATGTGTCCACGTTGTGTTTTGGGGCATTTCTTGTCGCGGGCACTAGGCCTACCCACACAAGTGAGGTATCATTTTTATCGGGAGACTTGGGGGAATGCTGAGTGGAAGGAAATAAATTTGTGGCTCCTCTCAGATTCCAGAAGTTTCTGTCACCGAAATATGAGGAAAAAGAGTTTTTTTAGCCACATTTTGAGGTTTGCAAAGGATTCTGGGTAACAGAACCTGGAGAGAGCCCCACAAGTCACCCCATCTTGGATTCCCCTAGGTGTCTAGTTTGCAAAAAGGCATAGGTTTGGTAGGTTTCCCTAGGTGCCGGCTGAGCTAGAGGCCAAAATCCACAGGTAGGCACTTTGCAAAAAACACCTCTGTTTTCTTTGCGAAAATGTGATGTGTCCACGTTGTATTTTGGGGCATTTCCTGTCGCGGGCACTAGGCCTACTCACACAAGTGAGGTATCATTTTTATTGGGAGACTTGGGGGAACGCTGGGTGGAAGTAAATTTGTGGCTCCTCTCAGATTCCAGAACTTTCTGTCACCGAAATATGAGGAAAAAGTGTTTTTTAGCCAAATTTTGAGGTTTGCAAAGGATTCTGGGTAACAGAATCTGGAGAGAGCCCCACAAGTCACCCCATCTTGGATTCCCCTAAGTGTCTAGTTTTCAAAAATGCATAGGTTTGGTAGGTTTTCCCTAGGTGCCGGCTGAGCTAGAGGCCAAAATCCACAGGTAGGCACTTTGCAAAAAACACCTCTGTTTTCTGTGGGAAAATGTGATGTGTCCACGTTGTGTTTTGGGGCATTTCCTGTTGCGGGCACTAGGCCTACCCTCACAAGTGAGGTATCATTTTTATCGGGAGACTTGGGGGAATGCTAAGTGGAAGGAAATAAATTTGTGGCTCCTCTCGGATTCCAGAAGTTTCTGTCACCGAAATATGAGGAAAAATAGTTTTTTTAGCCACATTTCGAGGTTTGCATAGGATTCTGTGTAACAGAACCTGGTGAGAGTCCCACAAGTCACCCCATCTTGGATTCCCCTAGGTGTCTAGTTTTCAAAATTGCATATGTTTGGTAGGTTTCCCTATGTGCCGGCTGAGCTGGAGTCCAAAATCCAAAGGTAGCCACTTTGCAAAAAACACCTCTGTTCTCCTTGGGAAAGTGTGATGTGTCCACATTGTGTTTTGGGGCATTTCCTGACGCGGGCACTAGGCCTACCCACACAAGTGAGGTATCATTTTTATTGGGAGACTTGGGGGAACGCTGGGTGGAAGGAAATCTGTGGCTCCTCTCAGATTCAAGAACTTTCTGTCACAAAAATATGAGGAAAAAGTGTATTTTTGCCAAATTTTGAGGTTTGCAAAGGATTCTGGGTAACAGAACCTGGTGAGAGCCCCACAAGTCACCCCATCTTGGATTCCCCTGAGTGTCTAGTTTTCAAAAATGCATAGGTTTGGTAGGTTTCCCTAGGTGCCGGCTGAGCTAGAGGCCAAAATTCAAAGGTAGGCACTTTGCAAAAAAAACTCTGTTTTCTTTGGGAAAATGTGATGTGCCCACGTTGTGTTTTGGGGCATTCCTGTCGCGGGCCCTAGGTCTACCCACACAAGTGAGGTATCCATTTTATCTGGAGCCTCGGGCAAACACTGAGTGGAAGGAAATACATTTGTGGCTCCCCTCAGATTCCAGAAGTTTCTGTCACCGAAATATGAGGAAAAATAGTTTTTTTAGCCACATTTTGAGGTTTGCAAAGGATTCTGGGTAACAGAACCTGGAGAGAGCCCCACAAGTCACCCCATCTTGGATTCCCCTAGGTGTCTAGTTTTCAAAAATGCATAGGTTTGGTAGGTTTTCCCTAGGTGCCGGCTGAGCTAGAGGCCAAAATCCACAGGTAGGCACTTTGCAAAAAACACCTCTGTTTTCTGTGGGAAAATGTGATGTGTCCACGTTGTGTTTTGGGGCATTTCCTGTCGCGGGCACTAGGCCTACCCACACAAGTGAGGCATCATTTTTATCGGGAGACTTGGGGGAATGCTGAGTGGAAGGAAATAAATTTGTGGCTCCCCTCAGATTCCAAAAGTTTCTGTCACCGAAATATGAGGAAAAAGAGTTTTTTTAGCCACATTTTGAGGTTTGCAAAGGATTCTGGGTAACAGAACCTGGTGAGAGCCCCACAAGTCAACCCATCTTGGATTCCCCTAGGTGTCTAGTTTTTAAAAATGCATATGTTTGGTAGGTTTCCCTATGTGCCGGCTGAGCTGGAGTCCAAAATCGAAAGATAGCCACTTTGCAAAAAACACCTCTGTTTTCCTTGGGAAAGTGTGATGTTTCCACATTGTGTTTTGGGGCATTTCCTGACGCGGGTACTAGGCCTACCCACACAAGTGAGGTATCATTTTTATTGGGAGACTTGGGGGAACGCTGGGTGGTAGGAAATCTGTGGCTCCTCTCAGATTCCAGAACTTTCTGTCACAAAAATATGAGGAAAAAGTGTTTTTTTGCCAAATTTTGAGGTTTGCAAAGGATTCTGGGTAACAGAACCTGGTGAGAACCCCACAAGTCACCCCATCTTGGATTCCCCTGAGTGTCTAGTTTTCAAAAATGCATAGGTTTGATAGGTTTCCCTAGGTGCCGGCTGAGCTGGAGGCCAAAATTCAAAGGTAGGCACTTTGCAAAAAAAACTCTGTATTCTTTGGGAAAATGTGATGTGCCCACGTTGTGTTTTGGGGCATTCCTGTCGCGGGCCCTAGGGCTACCCACACAAGTGAGGTATCATTTTTATCGGGAGCCTCGGGCAAACACTGAGTGGAAGGAAATACATTTGTGGCTCCCCTCAGATTCCAGAAGTTTCTGTCACCGAAATATGAGGAAAAAGAGTTTTTTTAGCCACATTTTGAGGTTTGCAAAGGATTCTGGGTAGCAGAACCTGGAGAGAGCCCCACAAGTCACCCCATCTTGGATTCCCCTAGGTGTCTAGTTTTCAAAAATGCATAGGTTTGGTAGGTTTTCCCTAGGTGCCGGCTGAGCTAGAGGCCAAAATCCACAGGTAGGCACTTTGCAAAAAACACCTCTGTTTTCTCTAGGAAAATGTGATGTGTCCACGTTGTGTTTTGGGGCATTTCCTGTCGCGGGCACTAGGCCTACCCACACAAGTGAGGCATCATTTTTATCGGGAGACTTGGGGGAATGCTGAGTGGAAGGAAATAAATTTGTGGCTCCTCTCAGATTCCAGAAGTTTCTGTCACCGAAATATAAGGAAAAAGAGTTTGTTTAGCCACATTTTGAGGTGTGCAAAGGATTCTGGGTAACAGAACCTGGTGAGAGCCCCACAAGTCACCCCATCTTGGATTCCCCTAGGTGCCTAGTTTTCAAAAATGCATATGTTTGGTAGGTTTCCCTATGTGCCGGCTGAGCTGGCGTCCAAAATCCAAAGGTAGGCACTTTGCAAAAAACACCTCTGTTTTCTTTGCGAAAATGTGATGTGTCCACGTCGTATTTTGGGGCATTTCCTGTTGCGGGCACTAGGCCTACTCACACAAGTGAGGTATCATTTTTATTGGGAGACTTGGGGGAACGCTGGGTGGAAGTAAATTTGTGGCTCCTCTCAGATTCCAGAACTTTCTGTCACCGAAATATGAGGAAAAAGTGTTTTTTAGCCAAATTTTGAGGTTTGCAAAGGATTCTGGGTAACAGAATCTGGAGAGAGCCCCACAAGTCACCCCATCTTGGATTCCCCTAAGTGTCTAGTTTTCAAAAATGCATAGGTTTGGTAGGTTTTCCCTAGGTGCCGGCTGAGCTAGAGGCCAAAATCCACAGGTAGGCACTTTGCAAAAAACACCTCTGTTTTCTGTGGGAAAATGTGATGTGTCCACGTTGTGTTTTGGGGCATTTCCTGTCGCGGGCACTAGGCCTACCCACACAAGTGAGGTATCATTTTTATCGGGAGACTTGGGGGAATGCTGAGTGGAAGGAAATAAATTTGTGGCTCCTCTCAGATTCCAGAAGTTTCTGTCACCGAAATATAAGGAAAAAGAGTTTGTTTAGCCACATTTTGAGGTGTGCAAAGGATTCTGGGTAACAGAACCTGGTGAGAGCCCCACAAGTCACCCCATCTTGGATTCCCCTAGGTGCCTAGTTTTCAAAAATGCATATGTTTGGTAGGTTTCCCTATGTGCCGGCTGAGCTGGCGTCCAAAATCCAAAGGTAGGCACTTTGCAAAAAACACCTCTGTTTTCTTTGCGAAAATGTGATGTGTCCACGTCGTATTTTGGGGCATTTCCTGTTGCGGGCACTAGGCCTACTCACACAAGTGAGGTATCATTTTTATTGGGAGACTTGGGGGAACGCTGGGTGGAAGTAAATTTGTGGCTCCTCTCAGATTCCAGAACTTTCTGTCACCGAAATATGAGGAAAAAGTGTTTTTTAGCCAAATTTTGAGGTTTGCAAAGGATTCTGGGTAACAGAATCTGGAGAGAGCCCCACAAGTCACCCCATCTTGGATTCCCCTAAGTGTCTAGTTTTCAAAAATGCATAGGTTTGGTAGGTTTTCCCTAGGTGCCGGCTGAGCTAGAGGCCAAAATCCACAGGTAGGCACTTTGCAAAAAACACCTCTGTTTTCTGTGGGAAAATGTGATGTGTCCACGTTGTGTTTTGGGGCATTTCCTGTCGCGGGCACTAGGCCTACCCACACAAGTGAGGTATCATTTTTATCGGGAGACTTGGGGGAATGCTGAGTGGAAGGAAATAAATTTGTGGCTCCTCTCGGATTCCAGAAGTTTCTGTCACCGAAATATGAGGAAAAATAGTTTTTTTAGCCACATTTCGAGGTTTGCAAAGGATTCTGTGTAACAGAACCTGGTGAGAGTCCCACAAGCCACCCCATCTTGGATTCCCCTAGGTGTCTAGTTTTCAAAAATGCATATGTTTGGTAGGTTTCCCTATGTGCCGGCTGAGCTGGAGTCCAAAATCCAAAGGTAGCCACTTTGCAAAAAACACCTCTGTTCTCCTTGGGAAAGTGTGATGTGTCCACATTGTGTTTTGGGGCATTTCCTGACGCGGGCACTAGGCCTACCCACACAAGTGAGGTATCATTTTTATTGGGAGACTTAGGGGAACGCTGTGTGGAAGGAAATCTGTGGCTCCTCTCAGATTCAAGAACTTTCTGTCACAAAAATATGAGGAAAAAGTGTTTTTTTGCCAAATTTTGAGGTTTGCAAAGGATTCTGGGTAACAGAACCTGGTGAGAGCCCCACAAGTCACCCCATCTTGGATTCCCCTGAGTGTCTAGTTTTCAAAAATGCATAGGTTTGGTAGGTTTCCCTAGGTGCCGGCTGAGCTAGAGGCCAAAATTCAAAGGTAGGCACTTTGCAAAAAAAACTCTGTTTTCTTTGGGAAAATGTGATGTGCCCACGTTGTGTTTTGGGGCATTCCTGTCACGGGCCCTAGGTCTACCCACACAAGTGAGGTATCATTTTTATCGGGAGCCTCGGGCAAACACTGAGTGGAAGGAAATACATTTGTGGCTCCGCTCAGATTCCAGAAGTTTCTGTCACCGAAATATGAGGAAAAAGAGTTTTTTTAGCCACATTTTGAGGTTTGCAAAGGATTCTGGGTAACAGAACCTGGAGAGAGCCCCACAAGTCACCCCATCTTGGATTCCCCTAGGTGTCTAGTTTTCAAAAATGCATAGGTTTGGTAGGTTTTCCCTAGGTGCCGGCTGAGCTAGAGGCCAAAATCCACAGGTAGGCACTTTGCAAAAAACACCTCTGTTTTCTGTGGGAAAATGTGATGTGTCCACGTTGTGTTTTGGGGCATTTCCTGTCGCGGGCACTAGGCCTACCCACACAAGTGAGGTATCATTTTTATCGGGAGACTTGGGGGAATGCTGAGTGGAAGGAAATAAATTTGTGGCTCCTCTCAGATTCCAGAAGTTTCTGTCACCGAAATATGAGGAAAAATAGTTTTTTTAGCCACATTTTGAGGTTTGCAAAGGATTCTGGGTAACAGAACCTGGTGAGAGCCCCACAAGTCACCCCCATCTTGGATTCCCCTAGGTGTCTAGTTTTTAAAAATGCATATGTTTGGTAGGTTTCCCTATGTGCCGGCTGAGGTGGAGTCCAAAATCGAAAGATAGCCACTTTGCAAAAAACACCTCTGTTTTCCTTGGGAAAGTGTGATGTGTCCACATTGTGTTTTGGGGCATTTCCTGACGCGGGCACTAGGCCTACCCACACAAGTGAGGTATCATTTTTATTGGGAGACTTGGGGGAACGCTGGGTGGAAGGAAATCTGTGGCTCCTCTCAGATTCCAGAACTTTCTGTCACAAAAATATGAGGAAAAAGTGTTTTTTTGCCAAATTTTGAGGTTTGCAAAGGATTCTGGGTAACAGAACCTGGTGAGAGCCCCACAAGTCACCACATCTTGGATTCCCCTGAGTGTCTAGTTTTCAAAAATGCATAGGTTTGGTAGGTTTCCCTAGGTGCCGGCTGAGCTGGAGGCCAAAATTCAAAGGTAGGCACTTTGCAAAAAAACTCTGTTTTCTTTGGGAAAATGTGATGTGCCCACGTTGTGTTTTGGGGCATTCCTGTCGCGGGCCCTAGGCCTACCCACACAAGTGAGGTATCATTTTTATCGGGAGCCTCGGGCAAACACTGAGTGGAAGGAAATACATTTGTGGCTCCCCTCAGATTCCAGAAGTTTCTGTCACCGAAATATGAGGAAAAAGAGGTTTTTTTAGCCACATTTTGAGGTTTGCAAAGGATTCTGGGTAGCAGAACCTGGAGAGAGCCCCACAAGTCACCCCATCTTGGATTCTCCTAGGTGTCTAGTTTTCAAAAATGCATAGGTTTGGTAGGTTTTCCCTAGGTGCCGGCTGAGCTAGAGGCCAAAATCCACAGGTAGGCACTTTGCAAAAAACACCTCTGTTTTCTCTAGGAAAATGTGATGTGTCCACGTTGTGTTTTGGGGCATTTCCTGTCACGGGCACTAGGCCTACCCACACAAGTGAGGCATCATTTTTATCGGGAGACTTGGGGGAATGCTGAGTGGAAGGAAATCAATTTGTGGCTCCTCTCAGATTCCAGAAGTTTCTGTCACCGAAATATGAGGAAAAAGAGTTTTTTTAGCCACATTTTGAGGTGTGCAAAGGATTCTGGGTAACAGAACCTGGTGAGAGCCCCACAAGTCACCCCATCTTGGATTCCCCTAGGTGCCTAGTTTTCAAAAATGCATATGTTTGGTAGGTTTCCCTATGTGCCGGCTGAGCTGGAGTCCAAAATCCAAAGGTAGCCACTTTGCAAAAAACACCTCTGTTTTCCTTGGGAAAGTGTGATGTGTCCACATTGTGTTTTGGGGCATTTCCTGACGCGGGCACTAGGCCTACCCACACAAGTGAGGTATCATTTTTATTGGGAGACTTGGGGGAACGCTGGGTGGAAGGAAATCTGTGGCTCCTCTCAGATTCCAGAACTTTCTGTCACAAAAATATGAGGAAAAAGTGTTTTTTTTGCCAAATTTTGAGGTTTGCAAAGGATTCTGGGTAACAGAACCTGGTGAGAGCCCCACAAGTCACCCCATCTTGGATTCCCCTGAGTGTCTAGTTTTAAAAAATGCATAGGTTTGGTAGGTTTCCCTAGGTGCCGGCTGAGCTAGAGGCCAAAATTCAAAGGTAGGCACTTTGCAAAAAAAACTCTGTTTTCTTTGGGAAAATGTGATGTGCCCACATTGTGTTTTGGGGCATTCCTGTCGCGGGCCCTAGGCCTACCCACACAAGTGAGGTGTCATTTTTATCGGGAGCCTCAGGCAAACACTGAGTGGAAGGAAATACATTTGTGGCTCCCCTCAGATTCCAAAAGTTTCTGTCACCGAAATATGAGGAAAAATAGTTTTTTTAGCCACATTTTGAGGTTTGCAAAGGATTCTGGGTAACAGAACGTGGAGAGAGCCCCACAAGTCACCCCATCTTGGATTCCCCTAGGTGTCTAGTTTTCAAAAATGCATAGGTTTGGTAGGTTTTACCTAGGTGCCGGCTGAGCTAGAGGCCAAAATCCACAGGTAGGTACTTTGCAAAAAACACCTCTGTTTTCTGTGGGAAAATGTGATGTGTCCACGTTGTGTTTTGGGGCATTTCCTGTCGCGGGCACTAGGCCTACCCACACAAGTGAGGTATCATTTTTATCGGGAGACTTGGGGAAATGCTGAGTGGAAGGAAATAAATTTGTGGCTCCTCTCAGATTCCAGAAGTTTCTGTCCCCGAAATATGAGGAAAAAGAGTTTTTTTAGCCACATTTTGAGGTTTGCAAAGGATTCTGGGTAACAGAACCTGGTGAGAGCCCCACAAGTCATCCCATCTTGGATTCCCCTAGGTGTCTAGTTTTCAAAAATGCATATGTTTGGTAGGTTTCCCTATGTGCCGGCTGAGCTGGAGTCCAAAATCCAAAGGTAGCCACTTTGCAAAAAACACCTCTGTTCTCCTTGGGAAAGTGTGATGTGTCCACATTGTGTTTTGGGGCATTTCCTGACGCGGGCACTAGGCCTACCCACACAAGTGAGGTATCATTTTTATTGGGAGACTTGGGGGAACGCTGGGTGGAAGGAAATCTGTGGCTCCTCTCAGATTCAAGAACTTTCTGTCACAAAAATATGAGGAAAAAGTGTATTTTTGCCAAATTTTGAGGTTTGCAAAGGATTCTGGGTAACAGAACCTGGTGAGAGCCCCACAAGTCACCCCATCTTGGATTCCCCTGAGTGTCTAGTTTTCAAAAATGCATAGGTTTGGTAGGTTTCCCTAGGTGCCGGCTGAGCTAGAGGCCAAAATTCAAAGGTAGGCACTTTGCAAAAAAAACTCTGTTTTCTTTGGGAAAATGTGATGTGCCCACGTTGTGTTTTGGGGCATTCCTGTCGCGGGCCCTAGGTCTACCCACACAAGTGAGGTATCCATTTTATCTGGAGCCTCGGGCAAACACTGAGTGGAAGGAAATACATTTGTGGCTCCCCTCAGATTCCAGAAGTTTCTGTCACCGAAATATGAGGAAAAATAGTTTTTTTAGCCACATTTTGAGGTTTGCAAAGGATTCTGGGTAACAGAACCTGGAGAGAGCCCCACAAGTCACCCCATCTTGGATTCCCCTAGGTGTCTAGTTTTCAAAAATGCATAGGTTTGGTAGGTTTTCCCTAGGTGCCGGCTGAGCTAGAGGCCAAAATCCACAGGTAGGCACTTTGCAAAAAACACCTCTGTTTTCTGTGGGAAAATGTGATGTGTCCACGTTGTGTTTTGGGGCATTTCCTGTCGCGGGCACTAGGCCTACCCACACAAGTGAGGCATCATTTTTATTGGGAGACTTGGGGGAATGCTGAGTGGAAGGAAATAAATTTGTGGCTCCCCTCAGATTCCAAAAGTTTCTGTCACCGAAATATGAGGAAAAAGAGTTTTTTTAGCCACATTTTGAGGTTTGCAAAGGATTCTGGGTAACAGAACCTGGTGAGAGCCCCACAAGTCAACCCATCTTGGATTCCCCTAGGTGTCTAGTTTTTAAAAATGCATATGTTTGGTAGGTTTCCCTATGTGCCGGCTGAGCTGGAGTCCAAAATCGAAAGATAGCCACTTTGCAAAAAACACCTCTGTTTTCCTTGGGAAAGTGTGATGTTTCCACATTGTGTTTTGGGGCATTTCCTGACGCGGGTACTAGGCCTACCCACACAAGTGAGGTATCATTTTTATTGGGAGACTTGGGGGAACGCTGGGTGGAAGGAAATCTGTGGCTCCTCTCAGATTCCAGAACTTTCTGTCACAAAAATATGAGGAAAAAGTGTTTTTTTGCCAAATTTTGAGGTTTGCAAAGGATTCTGGGTAACAGAACCTGGTGAGAACCCCACAAGTCACCCCATCTTGGATTCCCCTGAGTGTCTAGTTTTCAAAAATGCATAGGTTTGATAGGTTTCCCTAGGTGCCGGCTGAGCTGGAGGCCAAAATTCAAAGGTAGGCACTTTGCAAAAAAAACTCTGTATTCTTTGGGAAAATGTGATGTGCCCACGTTGTGTTTTGGGGCATTCCTGTCGCGGGCCCTAGGCCTACCCACACAAGTGAGGTATCATTTTTATCGGGAGCCTCGGGCAAACACTGAGTGGAAGGAAATACATTTGTGGCTCCCCTCAGATTCCAGAAGTTTCTGTCACCGAAATATGAGGAAAAAGAGTTTTTTTAGCCACATTTTGAGGTTTGCAAAGGATTCTGGGTAGCAGAACCTGGAGAGAGCCCCACAAGTCACCCCATCTTGGATTCCCCTAGGTGTCTAGTTTTCAAAAATGCATAGGTTTGGTAGGTTTTCCCTAGGTGCCGGCTGAGCTAGAGGCCAAAATCCACAGGTAGGCACTTTGCAAAAAACACCTCTGTTTTCTCTAGGAAAATGTGATGTGTCCACGTTGTGTTTTGGGGCATTTCCTGTCGCGGGCACTAGGCCTACCCACACAAGTGAGGCATCATTTTTATCGGGAGACTTGGGGGAATGCTGAGTGGAAGGAAATACATTTGTGGCTCCTCTCAGATTCCAGAAGTTTCTGTCACCGAAATATAAGGAAAAAGAGTTTGTTTAGCCACATTTTGAGGTGTGCAAAGGATTCTGGGTAACAGAACCTGGTGAGAGCCCCACAAGTCACCCCATCTTGGATTCCCCTAGGTGCCTAGTTTTCAAAAATGCATATGTTTGGTAGGTTTCCCTATGTGCCGGCTGAGCTGGCGTCCAAAATCCAAAGGTAGGCACTTTGCAAAAAACACCTCTGTTTTCTTTGCGAAAATGTGATGTGTCCACGTCGTATTTTGGGGCATTTCCTGTTGCGGGCACTAGGCCTACTCACACAAGTGAGGTATCATTTTTATTGGGAGACTTGGGGGAACGCTGGGTGGAAGTAAATTTGTGGCTCCTCTCAGATTCCAGAACTTTCTGTCACCGAAATATGAGGAAAAAGTGTTTTTTAGCCAAATTTTGAGGTTTGCAAAGGATTCTGGGTAACAGAATCTGGAGAGAGCCCCACAAGTCACCCCATCTTGGATTCCCCTAAGTGTCTAGTTTTCAAAAATGCATAGGTTTGGTAGGTTTTCCCTAGGTGCCGGCTGAGCTAGAGGCCAAAATCCACAGGTAGGCACTTTGCAAAAAACACCTCTGTTTTCTGTGGGAAAATGTGATGTGTCCACGTTGTGTTTTGGGGCATTTCCTGTCGCGGGCACTAGGCCTACCCACACAAGTGAGGTATCATTTTTATCGGGAGACTTGGGGGAATGCTGAGTGGAAGGAAATAAATTTGTGGCTCCTCTCGGATTCCAGAAGTTTCTGTCACCGAAATATGAGGAAAAATAGTTTTTTTAGCCACATTTCGAGGTTTGCAAAGGATTCTGTGTAACAGAACCTGGTGAGAGTCCCACAAGTCACCCCATCTTGGATTCCCCTAGGTGTCTAGTTTTCAAAAATGCATATGTTTGGTAGGTTTCCCTATGTGCCGGCTGAGCTGGAGTCCAAAATCCAAAGGTAGCCACTTTGCAAAAAACACCTCTGTTCTCCTTGGGAAAGTGTGATGTGTCCACATTGTGTTTTGGGGCATTTCCTGACGCGGGCACTAGGCCTACCCACACAAGTGAGGTATCATTTTTATTGGGAGACTTAGGGGAACGCTGTGTGGAAGGAAATCTGTGGCTCCTCTCAGATTCAAGAACTTTCTGTCACAAAAATATGAGGAAAAAGTGTTTTTTTGCCAAATTTTGAGGTTTGCAAAGGATTCTGGGTAACAGAACCTGGTGAGAGCCCCACAAGTCACCCCATCTTGGATTCCCCTGAGTGTCTAGTTTTCAAAAATGCATAGGTTTGGTAGGTTTCCCTAGGTGCCGGCTGAGCTAGAGGCCAAAATTCAAAGGTAGGCACTTTGCAAAAAAAACTCTGTTTTCTTTGGGAAAATGTGATGTGCCCACGTTGTGTTTTGGGGCATTCCTGTCACGGGCCCTAGGTCTACCCACACAAGTGAGGTATCATTTTTATCGGGAGCCTCGGGCAAACACTGAGTGGAAGGAAATACATTTGTGGCTCCGCTCAGATTCCAGAAGTTTCTGTCACCGAAATATGAGGAAAAAGAGTTTTTTTAGCCACATTTTGAGGTTTGCAAAGGATTCTGGGTAACAGAACCTGGAGAGAGCCCCACAAGTCACCCCATCTTGGATTCCCCTAGGTGTCTAGTTTTCAAAAATGCATAGGTTTGGTAGGTTTTCCCTAGGTGCCGGCTGAGCTAGAGGCCAAAATCCACAGGTAGGCACTTTGCAAAAAACACCTCTGTTTTCTGTGGGAAAATGTGATGTGTCCACGTTGTGTTTTGGGGCATTTCCTCTCGCGGGCACTAGGCCTACCCACACAAGTGAGGTATCATTTTTATCGGGAGACTTGGGGGAATGCTGAGTGGAAGGAAATAAATTTGTGGCTCCTCTCAGATTCCAGAAGTTTCTGTCACCGAAATATGAGGAAAAATAGTTTTTTTAGCCACATTTTGAGGTTTGCAAAGGATTCTGGGTAACAGAACCTGGTGAGAGCCCCACAAGTCACCCCCATCTTGGATTCCCCTAGGTGTCTAGTTTTTAAAAATGCATATGTTTGGTAGGTTTCCCTATGTGCCGGCTGAGGTGGAGTCCAAAATCGAAAGATAGCCACTTTGCAAAAAACACCTCTGTTTTCCTTGGGAAAGTGTGATGTGTCCACATTGTGTTTTGGGGCATTTCCTGACGCGGGCACTAGGCCTACCCACACAAGTGAGGTATCATTTTTATTGGGAGACTTGGGGGAACGCTGGGTGGAAGGAAATCTGTGGCTCCTCTCAGATTCCAGAACTTTCTGTCACAAAAATATGAGGAAAAAGTGTTTTTTTGCCAAATTTTGAGGTTTGCAAAGGATTCTGGGTAACAGAACCTGGTGAGAGCCCCACAAGTCACCACATCTTGGATTCCCCTGAGTGTCTAGTTTTCAAAAATGCATAGGTTTGGTAGGTTTCCCTAGGTGCCGGCTGAGCTGGAGGCCAAAATTCAAAGGTAGGCACTTTGCAAAAAAACTCTGTTTTCTTTGGGAAAATGTGATGTGCCCACGTTGTGTTTTGGGGCATTCCTGTCGCGGGCCCTAGGCCTACCCACACAAGTGAGGTATCATTTTTATCGGGAGCCTCGGGCAAACACTGAGTGGAAGGAAATACATTTGTGGCTCCCCTCAGATTCCAGAAGTTTCTGTCACCGAAATATGAGGAAAAAGAGGTTTTTTTAGCCACATTTTGAGGTTTGCAAAGGATTCTGGGTAGCAGAACCTGGAGAGAGCCCCACAAGTCACCCCATCTTGGATTCCCCTAGGTGTCTAGTTTTCAAAAATGCATAGGTTTGGTAGGTTTTCCCTAGGTGCCGGCTGAGCTAGAGGCCAAAATCCACAGGTAGGCACTTTGCAAAAAACACCTCTGTTTTCTCTAGGAAAATGTGATGTGTCCACGTTGTGTTTTGGGGCATTTCCTGTCACGGGCACTAGGCCTACCCACACAAGTGAGGCATCATTTTTATCGGGAGACTTGGGGGAATGCTGAGTGGAAGGAAATCAATTTGTGGCTCCTCTCAGATTCCAGAAGTTTCTGTCACCGAAATATGAGGAAAAAGAGTTTTTTTAGCCACATTTTGAGGTGTGCAAAGGATTCTGGGTAACAGAACCTGGTGAGAGCCCCACAAGTCACCCCATCTTGGATTCCCCTAGGTGCCTAGTTTTCAAAAATGCATATGTTTGGTAGGTTTCCCTATGTGCCGGCTGAGCTGGAGTCCAAAATCCAAAGGTAGCCACTTTGCAAAAAACACCTCTGTTTTCCTTGGGAAAGTGTGATGTGTCCACATTGTGTTTTGGGGCATTTCCTGACGCGGGCACTAGGCCTACCCACACAAGTGAGGTATAATTTTTATTGGGAGACTTGGGGGAACGCTGGGTGGAAGGAAATCTGTGGCTCCTCTCAGATTCCAGAACTTTCTGTCACAAAAATATGAGGAAAAAGTGTTTTTTTTGCCAAATTTTGAGGTTTGCAAAGGATTCTGGGTAACAGAACCTGGTGAGAGCCCCACAAGTCACCCCATCTTGGATTCCCCTGAGTGTCTAGTTTTAAAAAATGCATAGGTTTGGTAGGTTTCCCTAGGTGCCGGCTGAGCTAGAGGCCAAAATTCAAAGGTAGGCACTTTGCAAAAAAAACTCTGTTTTCTTTGGGAAAATGTGATGTGCCCACATTGTGTTTTGGGGCATTCCTGTCGCGGGCCCTAGGCCTACCCACACAAGTGAGGTGTCATTTTTATCGGGAGCCTCAGGCAAACACTGAGTGGAAGGAAATACATTTGTGGCTCCCCTCAGATTCCAAAAGTTTCTGTCACCGAAATATGAGGAAAAATAGTTTTTTTAGCCACATTTTGAGGTTTGCAAAGGATTCTGGGTAACAGAACGTGGAGAGAGCCCCACAAGTCACCCCATCTTGGATTCCCCTAGGTGTCTAGTTTTCAAAAATGCATAGGTTTGGTAGGTTTTACCTAGGTGCCGGCTGAGCTAGAGGCCAAAATCCACAGGTAGGTACTTTGCAAAAAACACCTCTGTTTTCTGTGGGAAAATGTGATGTGTCCACGTTGTGTTTTGGGGCATTTCCTGTCGCGGGCACTAGGCCTACCCACACAAGTGAGGTATCATTTTTATCGGGAGACTTGGGGAAATGCTGAGTGGAAGGAAATAAATTTGTGGCTCCTCTCAGATTCCAGAAGTTTCTGTCCCCGAAATATGAGGAAAAAGAGTTTTTTTAGCCACATTTTGAGGTTTGCAAAGGATTCTGGGTAACAGAACCTGGTGAGAGCCCCACAAGTCATCCCATCTTGGATTCCCCTAGGTGTCTAGTTTTCAAAAATGCATATGTTTGGTAGGTTTCCCTATGTGCCGGCTGAGCTGGAGTCCAAAATCCAAAGGTAGCCACTTTGCAAAAAACACCTCTGTTTTCCTTGGGAAAGTGTGATGTGTCCACATTGTGTTTTGGGGCATTTCCTGACGCGGGCACTAGGCCTACCCACACAAGTGAGGTATCATTTTTATTGGGAGACTTGGGGGAACGCTGGGTGGAAGGAAATCTGTGGCTCCTCTCAGATTCCAGAACTTTCTGTCACAAAAATATGAGGAAAAAGTGTTTTTTTTGCCAAATTTAGAGGTTTGCAAAGGATTCTGGGTAACAGAACCTGGTGAGAGGCCCACAAGTCACCCCATCTTGGATTCCCCTGAGTGTCTAGTTTTCAAAAATGCATAGGTTTGGTAGGTTTCCCTAGGTGCCGGCTGAGCTAGAGGCCAAAATTCAAAGGTAGGCACTTTGCAAAAAAAACTCTGTTTTCTTTGGGAAAATGTGATGTGCCCACGTTGTGTTTTGGGGCATTCCTGTCGCGGGCCCTAGGCCTACCCACACAAGTGAGGTGTCATTTTTATCGGGAGCCTCAGGCAAACACTGAGTGGAAGGAAATACATTTGTGGCTCCCCTCACATTCCAAAAGTTTCTGTCACCGAAATATGAGGAAAAATAGTTTTTTTAGCCACATTTTGAGGTTTGCACAGGATTCTGGGTAACAGAACGTGGAGAGAGCCCCACAAGTCACCCCATCTTGGATTCCCCTAGGTGTCTAGTTTTAAAAAATGCATAGGTTTGGTAGGTTTTACCTAGGTGCCGGCTGAGCTAGAGGCCAAAATCCACAGGTAGGTACTTTGCAAAAAACACCTCTGTTTTCTGTGGGAAAATGTGATGTGTCCACGTTGTGTTTTGGGGCATTTCCTGTCGCGGGCACTAGGCCTACCCACACAAGTGAGGTATCATTTTTATCCTGAGACTTGGGGAAATGCTGAGTGGAAGGAAATAAATTTGTGGCTCCTCTCAGATTCCAGAAGTTTCTGTCACCGAAATATGAGGAAAAAGAGTTTTTTTAGCCACATTTTGAGGTTTGCAAAGGATTCTGGGTAACAGAACCTGGTGAGAGCCCCACAAGTCATCCCATCTTGGATTCCCCTAGGTGTCTAGTTTTCAAAAATGCATATGTTTGGTAGGTTTCCCTATGTGCCGGCTGAGCTGGAGTCCAAAATCCAAAGGTAGCCACTGTGCAAAAAACACCTCTGTTTTCCTTGGGAAAGTGTGATGTGTCCACATTGTGTTTTGGGGCATTTCCTGACGCGGGCACTAGGCCTACCCACACAAGTGAGGTATCATTTTTATTGGGAGACTTGGGGGAACGCTGGGTGGAAGGAAATCTGTGGCTCCTCTCAGATTCCAGAACTTTCTGTCACAAAAATATGAGGAAAAAGTGTTTTTTTTGCCAAATTTTGAGGTTTGCAAAGGATTCTGGGTAACAGAACCTGGTGAGAGCCCCACAAGTCACCCCATCTTGGATTCCCCTGAGTGTCTAGTTTTCAAAAATGCATAGGTTTGGTAGGTTTCCCTAGGTGCCGGCTGAGCTAGAGGCCAAAATTCAAAGGTAGGCACTTTGCAAAAAAAACTCTGTTTTCTTTGGGAAAATGTGATGTGGCCATGTTGTGTTTTGGGGCATTCCTGTCGCGGGCCCTAGGCCTACCCACACAAGTGAGGTGTCATTTTTATCGGGAGCCTCAGGCAAACACTGAGTGGAAGGAAATACATTTGTGGCTCCCCTCAGATTCCAAAAGTTTCTGTCACCGAAATATGAGGAAAAATAGTTTGTTTTAGCCACATTTTGAGGTTTGCAAAGGATTCTGGGTAACAGAACGTGGAGAGAGCCCCACAAGTCACCCCATGTTGGATTCCCTTAGGTGTCTAGTTTTCAAAAATGCACAGGTTTGGTAGGTTTTACCTAGGTGCCGGCTGAGCTAGAGGCCAAAATCCACAGGTAGGTACTTTGCAAAAAACACCTCTGTTTTCTGTGGGAAAATGTGATGTGTCCACGTTGTGTTTTGGGGCATTTCCTGTCGCGGGCACTAGGCCTACCCACACAAGTGAGGTATCATTTTTATCGGGAGACTTGGGGAAATGCTGAGTGGAAGGAAATAAATTTGTGGCTCCTCTCAGATTCCAGAAGTTTCTGTCACCGAAATATGAGGAAAAAGAGTTTTTTTAGCCACATTTTGAGGTTTGCAAAGGATTCTGGGTAACAGAACCTGGTGAGAGCCCCACAAGTCATCCCATCTTGGATTCCCCTAGGTGTCTAGTTTTCAAAAATGCATATGTTTGGTAGGTTTCCCTATGTGCCGGCTGAGCTGGAGTCCAAAATCCAAAGGTAGCCACTTTGCAAAAAACACCTCTGTTTTCCTTGGGAAAGTGTGATGTGTCCACATTGTGTTTTGGGGCATTTCCTGACGCGGGCACTAGGCCTACCCACACAAGTGAGGTATCATTTTTATTGGGAGACTTGGGGGAACGCTGGGTGGAAGGAAATCTGTGGCTCCTCTCAGATTCCAGAACTTTCTGTCACAAAAATATGAGGAAAAAGTGTTTTTTTTGCCAAATTTTGAGGTTTGCAAAGGATTCTGGGTAACAGAACCTGGTGAGAGGCCCACAAGTCACCCCATCTTGGATTCCCCTGAGTGTCTAGTTTTAAAAAATGCATAGGTTTGGTAGGTTTCCCTAGGTGCCGGCTGAGCTAGAGGCCAAAATTAAAAGGTAGGCACTTTGCAAAAAAACCTCTGTTTTCTTTGGGAAAATGTGATGTGCCCACGTTGTGTTTTGGGGCATTCCTGTCGCGGGCCCTAGGCCTACCCACACAAGTGAGGTGTCATTTTTATCGGGAGCCTCAGGAAAACACTGAGTGGAAGGAAATACATTTGTGGCTCCCCTCAGATTCCAAAAGTTTCTGTCACCGAAATATGAGGAAAAATAGTTTTTTTAGCCACATTTTGAGGTTTGCAAAGGATTCTGGGTAACAGAACGTGGAGAGAGCCCCACAAGTCACCCCATCTTGGATTCCCCTAGGTGTCTAGTTTTCAAAAATGCATAGGTTTGGTAGGTTTTACCTAGGTGCCAGCTGAGCTAGAGGCCAAAATCCACAGGTAGGTACTTTGCAAAAAACACCTCTGTTTTCTGTGGGAAAATGTGATGTGTCCACGTTGTGTTTTGGGGCATTTCCTGTCGCGGGCACTAGGCCTACCCAAACAAGTGAGGTATCATTTTTATCGGAGACTTGGGGATATGCTGAGTGGAAGGAAATAAATTTGTGGCTCCTCTCAGATTCCAGAAGTTTCTGTCACCGAAATATGAGGAAAAAGAGTTTTTTTAGCCACATTTTGAGGTTTGCAAAGGATTCTGGGTAACAGAACCTGGTGAGAGCCCCACAAGTCATCCCATCTTGGATTCCCCTAGGTGTCTAGTTTTCAAAAATGCATATGTTTGGTAGGTTTCCCTATGTGCCGGCTGAGCTGGAGTCCAAAATCCAAAGGTAGCCACTTTGCAAAAAACACCTCTGTTTTCCTTGGGAAAGTGTGATGTGTCCACATTGTGTTTTGGGGCATTTCCTGACGCGGGCACTAGGCCTACCCACACAAGTGAGGTATCATTTTTATTGGGAGACTTGGGGGAACGCTGGGTGGAAGGAAATCTGTGGCTCCTCTCAGATTCCAGAACTTTCTGTCACAAAAATATGAGCAAAAAGTGTTTTTTTTGCCAAATTTTGAGGTTTGCAAAGGATTCTGGGTAACAGAACCTGGTGAGAGGCCCACAAGTCACCCCATCTTGTATTCCCCTGAGTGTCTAGTTTTCAAAAATGCATAGGTTTGGTAGGTTTCCCTAGGTGCCGGCTGAGCTAGAGGCCAAAATTCAAAGGTAGGCACTTTGCAAAAAAAACTCTGTTTTCTTTGGGAAAATGTGATGTGCCCACGTTGTGTTTTGGGGCATTCCTGTTGCGGGCCCTAGGCCTACCCACACAAGTGAGGTGTCATTTTTATCGGGAGCCTCAGGCAAACACTGAGTGGAAGGAAATACATTTGTGGCTCCCCTCAGATTCCAAAAGTTTCTGTCACCGAAATATGAGGAAAAATAGTTTTTTTAGCCACATTTTGAGGTTTGCAAAGGATTCTGGGTAACAGAACGTGGAGAGAGCCCCACAAGTCACCCCATCTTGGATTCCCCTAGGTGTCTAGTTTTAAAAAATGCATAGGTTTGGTAGGTTTTACCTAGGTGCCGGCTGAGCTAGAGGCCAAAATCCACAGGTAGGTACTTTGCAAAAAACACCTCTGTTTTCTGTGGGAAAATGTGATGTGTCCACGTTGTGTTTTGGGGCATTTCCTGTCGCTGGCACTAGGCCTACCCACACAAGTGAGGTATCATTTTTATCCTGAGACTTGGGGAAATGCTGAGTGGAAGGAAATAAATTTGTGGCTCCTCTCAGATTCCAGAAGTTTCTGTCACCGAAATATGAGGAAAAAGAGTTTTTTTAGCCACATTTTGAGGTTTGCAAAGGATTCTGGGTAACAGAACCTGGTGAGAGCCCCACAAGTCATCCCATCTTGGATTCCCCTAGGTGTCTAGTTTTCAAAAATGCATATGTTTGGTAGGTTTCCCTATGTGCCGGCTGAGCTGGAGTCCAAAATCCAAAGGTAGCCACTTTGCAAAAAACACCTCTGTTTTCCTTGGGAAAGTGTGATGTGTCCACATTGTGTTTTGGGGCATTTCCTGACGCGGGCACTAGGCCTACCCACACAAGTGAGGTATCATTTTTATTGGGAGACTTGGGGGAACGCTGGGTGGAAGGAAATCTGTGGCTCCTCTCAGATTCCAGAACTTTCTGTCACAAAAATATGAGGAAAAAGTGTTTTTTTTGCCACAAAGGATTCTGGGTAACAGAACCTGGTGAGAGGCCCACAAGTCACCCCATCTTGGATTCCCCTGAGTGTCTAGTTTTAAAAAATGCATAGGTTTGGTAGGTTTCCCTAGGTGCCGGCTGAGCTAGAGGCCAAAATTCAAAGGTAGGCACTTTGCAAAAAAATCTCTGTTTTCTTTGGGAAAATGTGATGTGCCCACGTTGTGTTTTGGGGCATTCCTGTCGCGGGCCCTAGGCCTACCCACACAAGTGAGGTGTCATTTTTATCGGGAGCCTCAGGCAAACACTGAGTGGAAGGAAATACATTTGTGGCTCCCCTCAGATTCCAAAAGTTTCTGTCACCGAAATATGAGGAAAAATAGTTTTTTTAGCCACATTTTGAGGTTTGCAAAGGATTCTGGGTAACAGAACGTGGAGAGAGCCCCACAAGTCACCCCATCTTGGATTCCCCTAGGTGTCTAGTTTTCAAAAATGCATAGGTTTGGTAGGTTTTACCTAGGTGCCGGCTGAGCTAGAGGCCAAAATCCACAGGTAGGTACTTTGCAAAAAACACCTCTGTTTTCTGTGGGAAAATGTGATGTGTCCACGTTGTGTTTTGGGGCATTTCCTGTCGCGGGCACTAGGCCTACCCAAACAAGTGAGGTATCATTTTTATCGGAGACTTGGGGAAATGCTGAGTGGAAGGAAATAAATTTGTGGCTCCTCTCAGATTCCAGAAGTTTCTGTCACCGAAATATGAGGAAAAAGAGTTTTTTTAGCCACATTTTGAGGTTTGCAAAGGATTCTGGGTAACAGAACCTGGTGAGAGCCCCACAAGTCATCCCATCTTGGATTCCCCTAGGTGTCTAGTTTTCAAAAATGCATATGTTTGGTAGGTTTCCCTATGTGTCGGCTGAGCTGGAGTCCAAAATCCAAAGGTAGCCACTTTGCAAAAAACACCTCTGTTTTCCTTGGGAAAGTGTGATGTGTCCACATTGTGTTTTGGGGCATTTCCTGACGCGGGCACTAGGCCTACCCACACAAGTGAGGTATCATTTTTATTGGGAGACTTGGGGGAACGCTGGGTGGAAGGAAATCTGTGGCTCCTCTCAGATTCCAGAACTTTCTGTCACAAAAATATGAGCAAAAAGTGTTTTTTTTGCCAAATTTTGAGGTTTGCAAAGGATTCTGGGTAACAGAACCTGGTGAGAGGCCCACAAGTCACCCCATCTTGGATTCCCCTGAGTGTCTAGTTTTCAAAAATGCATAGGTTTGGTAGGTTTCCCTAGGTGCCGGCTGAGCTAGAGGCCAAAATTCAAAGGTAGGCACTTTGCAAAAAAAACTCTGTTTTCTTTGGGAAAATGTGATGTGCCCACGTTGTGTTTTGGGGCATTCCTGTCGCGGGCCCTAGGCCTACCCACACAAGTGAGGTGTCATTTTTATCGGGAGCCTCAGGCAAACACTGAGTGGAAGGAAATACATTTGTGGCTCCCCTCAGATTCCAAAAGTTTCTGTCACCGAAATATGAGGAAAAATAGTTTTTTTAGCCACATTTTGAGGTTTGCAAAGGATTCTGGGTAACAGAACGTGGAGAGAGCCCCACAAGTCACCCCATCTTGGATTCCCCTAGGTGTCTAGTTTTCAAAAATGCATAGGTTTGGTAGGTTTTACCTAGGTGCCGGCTGAGCTAGAGGCGAAAATCCACAGGTAGGTACTTTGCAAAAAACACCTCTGTTTTCTGTGGGAAAATGTGATGTGTCCACGTTGTGTTTTGGGGCATTTCCTGTCGCGGGCACTAGGCCTACCCACACAAGTGAGGTATCATTTTTATCCTGAGACTTGGGGAAATGCTGAGTGGAAGGAAATAAATTTGTGGCTCCTCTCAGATTCCAGAAGTTTCTGTCACCGAAATATGAGGAAAAAGAGTTTTTTTAGCCACATTTTGAGGTTTGCAAAGGATTCTGAGTAACAGAACCTGGTGAGAGCCCCACAAGTCATCCCATCTTGGATTCCCCTAGGTGTCTAGTTTTCAAAAATGCATATGTTTGGTAGGTTTCCCTATGTGCCGGCTGAGCTGGAGTCCAAAATCCAAAGGTAGCCACTTTGCAAAAAACACCTCTGTTTTCCTTGGGAAAGTGTGATGTGTCCACATTGTGTTTTGGGGCATTTCCTGATGCGGGCACTAGGCCTACCCACACAAGTGAGGTATCATTTTTATTGGGAGACTTGGGGGAACGCTGGGTGGAAGGAAATCTGTGGCTCCTCTCAGATTCCAGAACTTTCTGTCATAAAAATATGAGGAAAAAGTGTTTTTTTTGCCAAATTTTGAGGTTTGCAAAGGATTCTGGGTAACAGAACCTGGTGAGAGCCCCACAAGTCACCCCATCTTGGATTCCCCTGAGTGTCTAGTTTTCAAAAATGCATAGGTTTGGTAGGTTTCCCTAGGTGCCGGCTGAGCTAGAGGCCAAAATTCAAAGGTAGGCACTTTGCAAAAAAAAACTCTGTTTTCTTTGGGAAAATGTGATGTGCCCACGTTGTGTTTTGGGGCATTCCTGTCGCGGGCCCTAGGCCTACCCACACAAGTGAGGTGTCATTTTTATCGGGAGCCTCAGGCAAACACTGAGTGGAAGGAAATACATTTGTGGCTCCACTCAGATTCCAAAAGTTTCTGTCACCGAAATATGAGGAAAAATAGTTTTTTTTAGCCACATTTTGAGGTTTGCAAAGGATTCTGGGTAACAGAACGTGGAGAGAGCCCCACAAGTCACCCCATCTTGGATTCCCCTAGGTGTCTAGTTTTCAAAAATGCACAGGTTTGATAGGTTTTACCTAGGTGCCGGCTGAGCTAGAGGCCAAAATCCACAGGTAGGTACTTTGCAAAAAACACCTCTGTTTTCTGTGGGAAAATGTGATGTGTCCACGTTGTGTTTTGGGGCATTTCCTGTCGCGGGCACTAGGCCTACCCACACAAGTGAGGTATCATTTTTATCGGGAGACTTGGGGAAATGCTGAGTGGAAGGAAATAAATTTGTTTCTCCTCTCAGATTCCAGAAGTTTCTGTCACCGAAATATGAGGAAAAAGAGTTTTTTTAGCCACATTTTGAGGTTTGCAAAGGATTCTGGGTAACAGAACCTGGTGAGAGCCCCACAAGTCATCCCATCTTGGATTCCCCTAGGTGTCTAGTTTTCAAAAATGCATATGTTTGGTAGGTTTCCCTATGTGCCGGCTGAGCTGGAGTCCAAAATCCAAAGGTAGCCACTTTGCAAAAAACACCTCTGTTTTCCTTGGGAAAGTGTGATGTGTCCACATTGTGTTTTGGGGCATTTCCTGACGCGGGCACTAGGCCTACCCACACAAGTGAGGTATCATTTTTATTGGGAGACTTGGGGGAACGCTGGGTGGAAGGAAATCTGTGGCTCCTCTCAGATTCCAGAACTTTCTGTCACAAAAATATGAGGAAAAAGTGTTTTTTTTTGCCAAATTTTGAGGTTTGCAAAGGATTCTGGGTAACAGAACCTGGTGAGAGGCCCACAAGTCACCCCATCTTGGATTCCCCTGAGTGTCTAGTTTTAAAAAATGCATAGGTTTGGTAGGTTTCCCTAGGTGCCGGCTGAGCTAGAGGCCAAAATTCAAAGGTAGGCACTTTGCAAAAAAAACTCTGTTTTCTTTGGGAAAATGTGATGTGCCCACGTTGTGTTTTGGGGCATTCCTGTCGCGGGCCCTAGGCCTACCCACACAAGTGAGGTGTCATTTTTATCGGGAGCCTCAGGCAAACACTGAGTGGAAGGAAATACATTTGTGGCTCCCCTCAGATTCCAAAAGTTTCTGTCACCGAAATATGAGGAAAAATAGTTTTTTTAGCCACATTTTGAGGTTTGCAAAGGATTCTGGGTAACAGAACGTGGAGAGAGCCCCACAAGTCACCCCATCTTGGATTCCCCTAGGTGTCTAGTTTTCAAAAATGCATAGGTTTGGTAGGTTTTACCTAGGTGCCGGCTGAGCTAGAGGCCAAAATCCACAGGTAGGTACTTTGCAAAAAACACCTCTGTTTTCTGTGGGAAAATGTGATGTGTCCACGTTGTGTTTTGGGGCATTTCCTGTCGCGGGCACTAGGCCTACCCAAACAAGTGAGGTATCATTTTTATCGGAGACTTGGGGAAATGCTGAGTGGAAGGAAATAAATTTGTGGCTCCTCTCAGATTCCAGAAGTTTCTGTCACCGAAATATGAGGAAAAAGAGTTTTTTTAGCCACATTTTGAGGTTTGCAAAGGATTCTGGGTAACAGAACCTGGTGAGAGCCCCACAAGTCATCCCATCTTGGATTCCCCTAGGTGTCTAGTTTTCAAAAATGCATATGTTTGGTAGGTTTCCCTATGTGCCGGCTGAGCTGGAGTCCAAAATCCAAAGGTAGCCACTTTGCAAAAAACACCTCTGTTTTCCTTGGGAAAGTGTGATGTGTCCACATTGTGTTTTGGGGCATTTCCTGACGCGGGCACTAGGCCTACCCACACAAGTGAGGTATCATTTTTATTGGGAGACTTGGGGGAACGCTGGGTGGAAGGAAATCTGTGGCTCCTCTCAGATTCCAGAACTTTCTGTCACAAAAATATGAGGAAAAAGTGTTTTTTTTGCCAAATTTTGAGGTTTGCAAAGGATTCTGGGTAACAGAACCTGGTGAGAGCCCCACAAGTCACCCCATCTTGGATTCCCCTGAGTGTCTAGTTTTCAAAAATGCATAGGTTTGGTAGGTTTTCCCTAGGTGCCGGCTGAGCTAGAGGCCAAAATCCACAGGTAGGCACTTTGCAAAAAACACCTCTGTTTTCTGTGGGAAAATGTGATGTGTCCACATTGTGTTTTGGGGCATTTCCTGACGCGGGCACTAGGCCTACCCACACAAGTGAGGTATCATTTTTATTGGGAGACTTGGGGGAACGCTGGGTGGAACGAAATCTGTGGCTACTCTCAGATTCTAGAACTTTCTGTCACCCAAATATGAGGAAAAAGTGTTTTTTCAGCTTCATTTTGAGGTTTGCAAAGGATTCTCGGTAACAGAACCTGGTGAGAGCCCCACAAGTCACCCCATCTTGGATTCCCCTGAGTGTCTAGTTTTCAAAAATGCATAAGTTTGGTAGGTTTTCCCTAGGTGCCGGCTGAGCTAGAGGCCAAAATCAACAGGTAGGCACTTTGCAAAAAACACCTCTGTTTTCTGTGGGAAAATGTGATGTGTCCACGTTGTGTTTTGGGGCATTTCCTGTCGCGGGCACTAGGCCTACCCACACAAGTGAGGCATCATTTTTATCAGGAGACTTGGGGGAATGCTGACTGGAAGGAAATAAATTTGTGGCTCCTCTCAGATTCCAGAAGTTTCTGTCACCGAAATATGAGGAAAAAGAGTTTTTTTAGCCACATTTTGAGGTGTGCAAAGGATTCTGGGTAACAGAACCTGGTGAGAGCCCCACAAGTCACCCCATCTTGAATTCCCCTAGGTGTCTAGTTTTCAAAAATGCATATGTTTGGTAGGTTTCCCTATGTGCCGGCTGAGCTGGAGTCCAAAATCCAAAGGTAGCCACTTTGCAAAAAACACCTCTGTTTTCCTTGGGAAAGTGTGATGTGTCCACATTGGGTTTTGGGGCATTTCCTGACGCGGGCACTAGGCCTACCCACACAAGTGAGGTATCATTTTTATTGGGAGACTTGGGGGAACGCTGGGTGGAAGGAAATCTGTGGCTCCTCTCAGATTCCAGAACTTTCTGTCACAAAAATATGAGGAAAAAGTGTTTTTTTTGCCAAATTTTGAGGTTTGAAAGGATTCTGGGTAACAGAACCTGGTGAGAGCCCCACAAGTCACCCCATCTTGGATTCCCCTGAGTGTCTAGTTTTCAAAAATGCATAGGTTTGGTAGGTTTCCCTAGGTGCCGGCTGAGCTAGAGGCCAAAATTCAAAGGTAGGTACTTTGCAAAAAAAACTCTGTTTTCTTTGGGAAAATGTGATGTGACCACGTTGTGTTTTGGGGCATTCCTGTTGTGGGCCCTAGGCCTACCCACACAAGTGAGGTATCATTTTTATCGGGAGCCTCAGGCAAACACTGAGTGGAAGGAAATACATTTGTGGCTCCCCTCAGATTCCAGAAGTTTCTGTCACCGAAATATGAGGAAAAAGAGTTTTTTTAGCCACATTTTGAGGTTTGCAAAGGATTCTGGGTAACAGAACCTGGAGAGAGCCCCACAAGTCATCCCATCTTGGATTCCCCTAGGTGTCTAGTTTTCAAAAATGCATAGGTTTGGTAGGTTTTCCCTAGGTGCCGGCTGAGCTAGAGGCCAAAATCCACAGGTAGGCACTTTGCAAAAAACACCTCTGTTTTCTGTCGGAAAATGTGATGTGTCCACGTTGTGTTTTGGGGCATTTCCTGTCGCGGGCACTAGGCCTACCCACACAAGTGAGGTATCATTTTTATCGGGAGACTTGGGGAAATGCTGAGTGGAAGGAAATAAATTTGTGGCTCCTCTCAGATTCCAGAAGTTTCTGTCACCGAAATATGAGGAAAAAGAGTTTTTTTAGCCACATTTTGAGGTTTGCAAAGGATTCTGGGTAACAGAACCTGGAGAGAGCCCCACAAGTCACCCCATCTTGGATTCCCCTAGGTGTCTAGTTTGCAAAAAAGCATAGGTTTGGTAGGTTTCCCTAGGTGCCGGCTGAGCTAGAGGCCAAAATCCACAGGTAGGCACTTTGCAAAAAACACCTGTGTTTTCTTTGCGAAAATGTGATGTGTCCACGTTGTTTTTTGGGGCATTTCCTGTCGCGGGCACTAGGCCTACCCACACAAGTGAGGTATCATTTTTATTGGGAGACTTGGGGGAACGCTGGGTGGAAGTAAATTTGTGGCTCCTCTCAGATTCCAGAACTTTCTGTCACCGAAATATGAGGAAAAAGTGTTTTTTAGCCAAATTTTGAGGTTTGCAAAGGATTCTGGGTAACAGAATCTGGAGAGAGCCCCACAAGTCACCCCATCTTGGATTCCCCTAAGTGTCTAGTTTTCAAAAATGCATAGGTTTGGTAGGTTTTCCCTAGGTGCCGGCTGAGCTAGAGGCCAAAATCCACAGGTAGGCACTTTGCAAAAAACACCTCTGTTTTCTGTGGGAAAATGTGATGTGTCCACGTTGTGTTTTGGGGCATTTCCTGTCGCGGGCACTAGGCCTACCCACACAAGTGAGGTATCATTTTTATCGGGAGACTTGGGGGAATGCTGAGTGGAAGGAAATAAATTTGTGGCTCCTCTCAGGTTCCAGAAGTTTCTGTCACCGAAATATGAGGAAAAAGAGTTTTTTTAGCCACATTTTGAGGTTTGCAAAGGATTCTGGGTAACAGAACCTGGTGAGAGTCCCACAAATCACCCCATCTTGGATTCCCCTAGGTGTCTAGTTTTCAAAAATGCATATGTTTGTTAAGTTTCCCTATGTGCCGGCTGAGCTGGAGTCCAAAATCCAAAGGTAGCCACTTTGCAAAAAACACCTCTGTTCTCCTTGGGAAAGTGTGATGTGTCCGCATTGTGTTTTGGGGCATTTCCTGACGCGGGCACTAGGCCTACCCACACAAGTGAGGTATCATTTTTATTGGGAGACTTGGGGGAACACTGGGTGGAAGGAAATCTGTGGCTCCTCTCAGATTCCAGAACTTTCTGTCACCGAAATATGAGGAAAAATAGTTATTTTAGCCACATTTTGAGGTTTGCAAAGGATTCTGGGTAACAGAACCTGGTGAGAGCCCCACAAGTCACCCCATCTTGGATTCCCCTAGGTGTCTAGTTTTCAAAAATGCATATGTTTCGTAGGTTTCCCTATGTGCCGGCTGAGCTGGAGTCCAAAATCCAAAGGTAGCCACTTTGCAAAAAACACCTCTGTTTTCCTTGGGAAAGTGTGATGTGTCCACATTGTGTTTTGGGGCATTTCCTGACGCGGGCAGTAGGCCTACCCACACAAGTGAGGTATCATTTTTATTGGGAGACTTGGGGGAACGCTGGGTGGAAGGAAATCTGTGGCTCCCCTCAGATTCCAGAAGTTTCTGTCACCGAAATATGAGGAAAAATAGTTTTTTTAGCCACATTTTGAGGTTTGCAAAGGATTCTGGGTAACAGAACCTGGAGAGAGCCCCACAAGTCACCCCATCTTGGATTCCCCTAGGTGTCTAGTTTTCAAAAATGCATAGGTTTGGTAGGTTTTCCCTAGGTGCCGGCTGAGCTAGAGGCCAAAATCCACAGGTAGGCACTTTGCAAAAAACACCTCTGTTTTCTGTGGGAAAATGTGATGTGTCCACGTTGTGTTTTGGGGCATTTCCTGTCGCGGGCACTAGGCCTACCCACACAAGTGAGGTATCATTTCTATCGGGAGACTTGGGGAAATGCTGAGTGGAAGGAAATACATTTGTGGCTCCTCTCAGATTCCAGAAGTTTCTGTCACCGAAATATGAGGAAAAAGAGTTTTTTTAGCCACATTTTGAGGTTTGCAAAGGATTCTGGGTAACAGAACCTGGAGAGAGCCCCACAAGTCACCCCATCTTGGATTCCCCTAGGTGTCTAGTTTGCAAAAAGGCATAGGTTTGGTAGGTTTCCCTAGGTGCCGGCTGAGCTAGAGGCCAAAATCCACAGGTAGGCACTTTGCAAAAAACACCTCTGTTTTCTTTGCGAAAATGTGATGTGTCCACGTTGTTTTTTGGGGCATTTCCTGTCGCGGGCACTAGGCCTACCCACACAAGTGAGGTATCATTTTTATTGGGAGACTTGGGGGAACGCTGGGTGGAAGTAAATTTGTGGCTCCTCTCAGATTCCAGAACTTTCTGTCACCGAAATATGAGGAAAAAGTGTTTTTTAGCCAAATTTTGAGGTTTGCAAAGGATTCTGGGTAACAGAATCTGGAGAGAGCCCCACAAGTCACCCCATCTTGGATTCCCCTAAGTGTCTAGTTTTCAAAAATGCATAGGTTTGGTAGGTTTTCCCTAGGTGCCGGCTGAGCTAGAGGCCAAAATCCACAGGTAGGCACTTTGCAAAAAACACCTCTGTTTTCTGTGGGAAAATGTGATGTGTCCACGTTGTGTTTTGGGGCATTTCCTGTCGCGGGCACTAGGCCTACCCACACAAGTGAGGTATCATTTTTATCGGGAGACTTGGGGGAATGCTGAGTGGAAGGAAATAAATTTGTGGCTCCTCTCAGGTTCCAGAAGTTTCTGTCACCGAAATATGAGGAAAAATAGTTTTTTTAGCCACATTTTGAGGTTTGCAAAGAATTCTGGGTAACAGAACCTGGTGAGAGTCCCACAAATCACCCCATCTTGGAATTCCCTAGGTGTCTAGTTTTCAAAAATGCATATGTTTGGTAAGTTTCCCTATGTGCCGGCTGAGCTGGAGTCCAAAATCCAAAGGTAGCCACTTTGCAAAAAACACCTCTGTTCTCCTTGGGAAAGTGTGATGTGTCCGCATTGTGTTTTGGGGCATTTCCTGACGCGGGCACTAGGCCTACCCACACAAGTGAGGTATCATTTTTATTGGGAGACTTGGGGGAACACTGGGTGGAAGGAAATCTGTGGCTCCTCTCAGATTCCAGAACTTTCTGTCACCGAAATATGAGGAAAAATAGTTATTTTAGCCACATTTTGAGGTTTGCAAAGGATTCTGGGTAACAGAACCTGGTGAGAGCCCCACAAGTCACCCCATCTTGGATTCCCCTAGGTGTCTAGTTTTCAAAAATGCATATGTTTCGTAGGTTTCCCTATGTGCCGGCTGAGCTGGAGTCCAAAATCCAAAGGTAGCCACTTTGCAAAAAACACCTCTGTTTTCCTTGGGAAAGTGTGATGTGTCCACATTGTGTTTTGGGGCATTTCCTGACGCGGGCAGTAGGCCTACCCACACAAGTGAGGTATCATTTTTATTGGGAGACTTGGGGGAACGCTGGGTGGAAGGAAATCTGTGGCTCCCCTCAGATTCCAGAAGTTTCTGTCACCGAAATATGAGGAAAAATAGTTTTTTTAGCCACATTTTGAGGTTTGCAAAGGATTCTGGGTAACAGAACCTGGAGAGAGCCCCACAAGTCACCCCATCTTGGATTCCCCTAGGTGTCTAGTTTTCAAAAATGCATAGGTTTGGTAGGTTTTCCCTAGGTGCCGGCTGAGCTAGAGGCCAAAATCCACAGGTAGGCACTTTGCAAAAAACACCTCTGTTTTCTGTGGGAAAATGTGATGTGTCCACGTTGTGTTTTGGGGCATTTCCTGTCGCGGGCACTAGGCCTACCCACACAAGTGAGGTATCATTTCTATCGGGAGACTTGGGGAAATGCTGAGTGGAAGGAAATACATTTGTGGCTCCTCTCAGATTCCAGAAGTTTCTGTCACCGAAATATGAGGAAAAAGAGTTTTTTTAGCCACATTTTGAGGTTTGCAAAGGATTCTGGGTAACAGAACCTGGAGAGAGCCCCACAAGTCACCCCATCTTGGATTCCCCTAGGTGTCTAGTTTGCAAAAAGGCATAGGTTTGGTAGGTTTCCCTAGGTGCCGGCTGAGCTAGAGGCCAAAATCCACAGGTAGGCACTTTGCAAAAAACACCTCTGTTTTCTTTGCGAAAATGTGATGTGTCCACGTTGTTTTTTGGGGCATTTCCTGTCGCGGGCACTAGGCCTACCCACACAAGTGAGGTATCATTTTTATTGGGAGACTTGGGGGAACGCTGGGTGGAAGTAAATTTGTGGCTCCTCTCAGATTCCAGAACTTTCTGTCACCGAAATATGAGGAAAAAGTGTTTTTTAGCCAAATTTTGAGGTTTGCAAAGGATTCTGGGTAACAGAATCTGGAGAGAGCCCCACAAGTCACCCCATCTTGGATTCCCCTAAGTGTCTAGTTTTCAAAAATGCATAGGTTTGGTAGGTTTTCCCTAGGTGCCGGCTGAGCTAGAGGCCAAAATCCACAGGTAGGCACTTTGCAAAAAACACCTCTGTTTTCTGTGGGAAAATGTGATGTGTCCACGTTGTGTTTTGGGGCATTTCCTGTCGCGGGCACTAGGCCTACCCACACAAGTGAGGTATCATTTTTATCGGGAGACTTGGGGGAATGCTGAGTGGAAGGAAATAAATTTGTGGCTCCTCTCAGGTTCCAGAAGTTTCTGTCACCGAAATATGAGGAAAAATAGTTTTTTTAGCCACATTTTGAGGTTTGCAAAGAATTCTGGGTAACAGAACCTGGTGAGAGTCCCACAAATCACCCCATCTTGGAATTCCCTAGGTGTCTAGTTTTCAAAAATGCATATGTTTGGTAAGTTTCCCTATGTGCCGGCTGACCTGGAGTCCAAAATCCAAAGGTAGCCACTTTGCAAAAAACACCTCTGTTCTCCTTGGGAAAGTGTGATGTGTCCACATTGTGTTTTGGGGCATTTCCTGACGCGGGCACTAGGCCTACCCACACAAGTGAGGTATCATTTTTATTGGGAGACTTGGGGGAACACTGGGTGGAAGGAAATCTGTGGCTCCTCTCAGATTCCAGAACTTTCTGTCACAAAAATATGAGGAAAAAGTGTTTTTTTGCCATATTTTGAGGTTTGCAAAGGATTCTGGGTAACAGAACCTGGTGAGAGCCCCACAAGTCACCCCATCTTGGATTCCCCTGAGTGTCTAGTTTCCAGAAATGCATAGGTTTGGTAGGTTTCCCTAGGTGCCGGCTGAGCTAGAGGCCAAAATTCAAAGGTAGGCACTTTGCAAAAAAAACCTCTGTTTTCTTTGGGAAAATGTAATGTGCCCACGTTGTGTTTTGGGGCATTCCTGTCGCGGGCCCTAGGCCTACCCACACAAGTGAGGTATCATTTTTATCGGGAGCCTCGGGCAAACACTGAGTGGAAGGAAATACATTTGTGGCTCCCCTCAGATTCCAGAAGTTTCTGTCACCGAAATATGAGGAAAAAGAGTTTTTTTAGCCACATTTTGAGGTTTGCAAAGGATTCTGGGTAACAGAACCTGGTGAGAGCCCCACAAGTCACCCCATCTTGGATTCCCCTAGGTGTCTAGTTTTCAAAAATGCATATGTTTGGTAGGTTTCCCTATGTGCCGGCTGAGCTGGAGTCCAAAATCCAAAGGTAGTCACTTTGCAAAAAACACCTCTGTTTTCCTTGGGAAAGTGTGATGTGTCCACATTGTGTTTTGGGGCATTTCCTGACGCGGGCACTAGGCCTACCCACACAAGTGAGGTATCATTTTTATTGGGAGACTTAGGGGAACGCTGGGTGGAAGTAAATTTGTGGCTCCTCTCAGATTCCAGAACTTTCTGTCACAAAAATATGATGAAAATGTGTTTTTTTTGCCAAATTTTGAGGTTTGCAAAGGATTCTGGGTAACAGAATCTGGAGAGAGCCCCACAAGTCACCCCATCTTGGATTCCCCTGAGTGTCTAGTTTTCAAAAATGCATAGGTTTGGTAGGTTTCCTTAGGTGCCGGCTGAGCTAGAGGCCAAAATTCAAAGGTAGGCACTTTGCAAAAAACACCTCTGTTTTCTTTGCGAAAATGTGATGTGTCCACGTTGTGTTTTGGGGCATATCCTGTCGCGGGCACTAGGCCTACCCACACAAGTGAGGTATCATTTTTATCGGGAGACTTGGGGGAATGCTGAGTGGAAGGAAATACATTTGTGGCTCCTCTCAGGTTCCAGAAGTTTCTGTCACCGAAATATGAGGAAAAAGAGTTTTTTTAGCCACATTTTGAGGTTTGCAAAGGATTCTGGGTAACAGAACCTGGTGAGAGTCCCACAAATCACCCCATCTTGGATTCCCCTAGGTGTCTAGTTTTAAAAAATGCATATGTTTGGTAAGTTTCCCTATGTGCCGGCTGAGCTGGAGTCCAAAATCCAAAGGTAGCCACTTTGCAAAAAACACCTCTGTTCTCCTTGGGAAAGTGTGATGTGTCCACATTGTGTTTTGGGGCATTTCCTGACGCGGGCACTAGGCCTACCCACACAAGTGAGGTATCATTTTTATTGGGAGACTTGGGGGAACACTGGGTGGAAGGAAATCTGTGGCTCCTCTCAGATTCCAGAACTTTCTGTCACAAAAATATGAGGAAAAAGTGTTTTTTTGCCAAATGTTGAGGTTTGCAAAGGATTCTGGGTAACAGAACCTGGTGAGAGCCCCACAAGTCACCCCATCTTGGATTCCCCTGAGTGTCTAGTTTCCAAAAATGCATAGGTTTGGTAGGTTTCCCTTGGTGCCGGCTGAGCTCGAAGCCAAAATCCACAGGTAGGCAGTTTTCGAAAAAAACACCTCTGTTTTCTTTGGGGAAATGTTATGTGTCCACATTGTGTTTTGGGGCATTTCCTGTTGCGGGCCCTAGGCCTACCCACACAAGTGAGGTATCAATTTTATCAGGAGAAGTGGGCGAATGCAGGGTGGAAGGACATTTGTGGCTCCTCTCAGATTCCAGAACTTTCTGTCACCGAAATGTGAGGAAAAAATGTTTATTAGCCAAATTTTTAGGTTTGTAAAGGATTCTGGGTAGCAGAACCTGGTGAGAGCCCCACAATTCACCCAATCTTGGATTCCCCTAGGTGTCTAGTTTTAAACAATGCATAGGTTTGGTAGGTTTCCCTAGGTGCCGGCTGACCTAGAGGACAAAATCCACAGGTAGGTACTTCGCAAAAAACACATCTGTTTTCTTTGGGAAAATGTGATGTGTACAAGTTGTGTTTTGGTGCATTTCCTGTCGCGGGCACTAGGCCTACCCACACAAGTGAGGTATCATTTTTATTGGGAGACTTGGGGGAACGCTGGGTGGAAGTAAATTTGTGGCTCCTCTCAGATTCCAGAAGTTTCTGTCACCGAAATATGAGGAAAAAGTGTTTTTTAGCCAAATTTTGAGGTTTGCAAAGGATTCTGGGTAACAGAATCTGGAGAGAGCCCCACAAGTCACCCCATCTTGGATTCCCCTAAGTGTCTAGTTTTCAAAAATGCATAGGTTTGGTAGGTTTTCCCTAGGTGCCGGCTGAGCTAGAGGCCAAAATCCACAGGTAGGCACTTTGCAAAAAACACCTCTGTTTTCTGTGGGAAAATGTGATGTGTCCACGTTGTGTTTTGGGGCATTTCCTGTCGCGGGCACTAGGCCTACCCACACAAGTGAAGTATCATTTTTATCGGGAGACTTGGGGGAATGCTGAGTGGAAGGAAATAAATTTGTGGCTCCTCTCAGGTTCCAGAAGTTTCTGTCACCGAAATATGAGGAAAAAGAGTTTTTTTAGCCACATTTTGAGGTTTGCAAAGGATTCTGGGTAACAGAACCTGGTGAGAGTCCCACAAATCACCCCATCTTGGATTCCCCTAGGTGTCTAGTTTTAAAAAATGCATATGTTTGGTAAGTTTCCCTATGTGCCGGCTGAGCTGGAGTCCAAAATCCAAAGGTAGCCACTTTGCAAAAAACACCTCTGTTCTCCTTGGGAAAGTGTGATGTGTCCACATTGTGTTTTGGGGCATTTCCTGACGCGGGCACTAGGCCTACCCACACAAGTGAGGTATCATTTTTATTGGGAGACTTGGGGGAACACTGGGTGGAAGGAAATCTGTGGCTCCTCTCAGATTCCAGAACTTTCTGTCACAAAAATATGAGGAAAAAGTGTTTTTTTGGCAAATTTTGAGGTTTGCAAAGGATTCTGGGTAACAGAACCTGGTGAGAGCCCCACAAGTCACCCCATCTTGGATTCCCCTGAGTGTCTAGTTTCCAAAAATGCATAGGTTTGGTAGGTTTCCCTAGGTGCCGGCTGAGCTAGAGGCCAAAATTCAAAGGTAGGCACTTTGCAAAAAAAAACTCTGTTTTCTTTGGGAAAATGTGATGTGCCCACGTTGTGTTTTGGGGCATTCCTGTCGCGGGCCCTTGGCCTACCCACACAAGTGAGGTATCATTTTTATCGGGAGCCTCGGGCAAACACTGAGTGGAAGGAAATACATTTGTGGCTCCCCTCAGATTCCAGAAGTTTCTGTCACCGAAATATGAGGAAAAAGAGGTTTTTTAGCCACATTTTGAGGTTTGCAAAGGATTCTGGGTAACAGAACCTGGTGAGATCCCCACAAGTCACCCCATCTTGGATTCCCCTAGGTGTCTAGTTTTCAAAAATGCATATGTTTGGTAGGTTTCCCTATGTGCCGGCTGAGCTGGAGTCCAAAATCCAAAGGTAGCCACTTTGCAAAAAACACCTCTGTTTTCCTTGGGAAAGTGTGATGGGTTCACATTGTGTTTTGGGGCATTTCCTGACGCGGGCACTAGGCCTACCCACACAAGTGAGGTATCATTTTTATTGGAAGACTTGGGGGAACGCTGGATGGAAGGACATTTGTGGCTCCTCTCAGATTCCAGAACTTTCTGGCACCGAAATATGAGGAAAAAGTGTTTTTTTAGCCACATTTTGAGGTTTGCAAAGGATTCTGGGTAACAGAATCTGGAGAGAGCCCCACAAGTCACCCCATCTTGGATTCCCCTAGATGTCTAGTTTTAAACAATTCATAGGGTTGGTAGGTTTCCCTACGTGCCGGCTGAGCTAGAGGACAAAATCCACAGGTATGTACTTCGCAAAAAACACCTCTGTTTTCTTTGGGAAAATGTGATGTGTACAAGTTGTGTTTTGGTGCATTTCCTGTTGCAGGCGCTAGGCCTACCCACACAAGTGAGGTATCATTTTTATCAGGAGGCTTTGGGGAATGCTGGGTGGAAGGAAATTTGTGGCTCCTCTCAGATTCCAGAACTTTCTGTCACCGAAATATGAGGAAAAAGTGTTTTTTAGCCAGATTTTGAGGTTTGCAAAGGATTCTGGGTAACAGAATCTGGTGAGAGCCCCACTAGTCACCCCATCTTGGATTCCCCTAGGTGTCTAGTTTGCAAAAAGCCATAGGTTTGGTAGGTTTCCCTAAGTGCCGGCTGACCTAGAGGACAAAATCCAAAGGTAGGTACTTCGCAAAAAACACCTCTGTTTTCTTTGGGAAAATGTGATGTGTACAAGTTCTGATTTGGTGCATTTCCTGTTGCAGGCGCTGGGCCTACCCACACAAGTGAGGTATCATTTTTATCAGGAGGCTTTGGGGAACACTGGGTGGAAGGAAATCTGTGGCTCCTCTCAGATTCCAGAAGTTTTTGTCACCGAAATATGAGGAAAAAGTGTATTTTTAGCCACATTTTGAGCTTTGCAAAGGATTCTGGGTAACAGAACCTGGTGAGAGCCCCACAAGTCATCCCATCTTGGATTCCCCTAGGTGTCTAGTTTTCAAAAATGCATATGTTTGGTAGGTTTCCCTATGTGCCAGCTGAGCTGGAGTCCAAAATCCAAAGGTAGCCACTTTGCAAAAAACACCTCTGTTTTCCTTGGGAAAGTGTGATGTGTCCACATTGTGTTTTGGGGCATTTCCTGACGCGGGCACTAGGCCTACCCACACAAGTGAGGTATCATTTTTATTGGGAGACTTGGGGGAACGCTGGGTGGAAGAAAATCTGTGGCTCCTCTCAGATTCCAGAACTTTCTGTCACAAAAATATGAGGAAAAAGAGTTTTTTTAGCCAAATTTTGAGGTTTGCAAAGGATTCTGGGTAACAGAATCTGGAGAGAGCCCCACAAGTCACCCCATCTTGGATTCCCCTAGATGTCTAGTTTTAAACAATGCATAGGGTTGGTAGGTTTCCCTAGGTGCCGGCTGAGCTAGAGGACAAAATCCACAGGTATGTACTTCGCAAAAAACACCTCTGTTTTCTTTGGGAAAATGTGATGTGTACAAGTTGTGTTTTGGTGCATTTCCTGTTGCAGGCGCTAGGCCTACCCACACAAGTGAGGTATCATTTTTATCAGGAGGCTTTGGGGAATGCTGGGTGGAAGGAAATTTGTGGCTCCTCTCAGATTCCAGAACTTTCTGTCACCGAAATATGAGGAAAAAGTGTTTTTTAGCCAGATTTTGAGGTTTGGAAAGGATTCTGGGTAACAGAATCTGGTGAGAGCCCCACAAGTCACCCCATCTTGGATTCCCCTAGGTGTCTAGTTTGCAAAAAGCCATAGGTTTGGTAGGTTTCCCTAAGTGCCGGCTGACCTAGAGGACAAAATCCAAAGGTAGGTACTTCGCAAAAAACACCTCTGTTTTCTTTGGGAAAATGTGATGTGTACAAGTTGTGATTTGGTGCATTTCCTGTTGCAGGCGCTGGGCCTACCCACACAAGTGAGGTATCATTTTTATCAGGAGGCTTTGGGGAACACTGGGTGGAATGAAATCTGTGGCTCCTCTCAGATTCCAGAAGTTTTTGTCACCGAAATATGAGGAAAAAGTGTATTTTTAGCCACATTTTGAGCTTTGCAAAGGATTCTGGGTAACAGAACCTGGTGAGAGCCCCACAAGTCATCCCATCTTGGATTCCCCTAGGTGTCTAGTTTTCAAAAATGCATATGTTTGGTAGGTTTCCCTATGTGCCAGCTGAGCTGGAGTCCAAAATCCAAAGGTAGCCACTTTGCAAAAAACACCTCTGTTTTCCTTGGGAAAGTGTGATGTGTCCACATTGTGTTTTGGGGCATTTCCTGACGCGGGCACTAGGCCTACCCACACAAGTGAGGTATCATTTTTATTGGGAGACTTGGGGGAATGCTGGGTGGAAGGAAATCTGTGGCTCCTCTCAGATTCCAGAACTTTCTGTCACAAAAATATGAGGAAAAAGTGTTTTTTTTGCCAAATTTTGAGGTTTGCAAAGGATTCTGGGTAACAGAACCTGGTGAGAGCCCCACAAGTCACCCCATCTTGGATTCCCCTAGGTGTCTAGTTTTCAAAAATGCATATGTTTGGTAGGTTTCCCTATGTGCCGGCTGAGCTGGAGTCCAAAATCCAAAGGTAGCCACTTTGCAAAAAACACCTCTGTTTTCCTTGGGAAAGTGTGATTTGCCCACGTTGTGTTTTGGGGCATTTCCTGTTGCAGGCGCTGGGCCTACCCACACAAGTGAGGTATCATTTTTATCAGGAGGCTTTGGGGAACGCTGGGTGGAAGGAAATCTGTGGCTCCTCTCAGATTCCAGAACTGTCTGTCACCGAAAATGAGGAAAAAGTGTTTTTTAGCCACATTTTGAGGTTTGCAAAGGATTCTGGGTAACAGAACCTGGTGAGAGCCCCACAAGTCACCCCATCTTGGATTCCCCTGAGTGTTGTGTTTTAAAAAATGCATAGGTTTGGTAGGTTTCCCTAGGTGCCGGCTGAGCTAGAGGCCAAAATTCAAAGGTAGGCACTTTGCAAAAAAAACTCTGTTTTCTTTGGGAAAATGTGATGTGCCCACGTTGTGTTTTGGGGCATTCCTGTCGCGGGCCCTAGGCCTACCCACACAAGTGAGGTATCATTTTTATCGGAAGCCTCGGGCAAACACTGAGTGGAAGGAAATACATTTGTGGCTCCTCTCAGATTCCAGAAGTTTCTGTCACCGAAATATGAGGAAAAAGAGTTTTTTTAGCCGCATTTTGAGGTTTGCAAAGGATTCTGGGTAACAGAACCTGGAGAGAGCCCCACAAGTCACCCCATCTTGGATTCCCCTGAGTGTCTAGTTTTCAAAAATGCATAGGTTTGGTAGGTTTGCCTAGGTGCCGGCTGAGCTAGAGGCCAAAATTCAAAGGTAGGCACTTTGCAAAAAAAACTCTGTTTTCCTTGGGAAAGTGTGATGTGCCCACGTTGTGTTTTGGGGCATTTCCTGTTGCAGGCGCTGGGCCTACCCACACAAGTGAGGTATCATTTTTATCAGGAGGCTTTGGGGAACGCTGGGTGGAAGGAAATCTGTGGCTCCTCTCAGATTCCAGAACTGTCTGTCACCGAAAATGAGGAAAAAGTGTTTTTTAGCCACATTTTGAGGTTTGCAAAGGATTCTGGGTAAAAGAATCTGGTGAGAGCCCCACAAGTCACCCCATCTTGGATTCCCCTAGGTGTCTAGTTTGCAAAAAGGCATAGGTTTGGTAGGTTTCCCTAGGTGACGGCTGAGCTAGAGGCCAAAATCCACAGGTAGGCACTTTGCAAAAAACACCTCTGTTTTCTTTGCGAAAATGTGATGTGTCCACGTTGTTTTTTGGGGCATTTCCTGTCGCGGGCACTAGGCCTACCCACACAAGTGAGGTATCATTTTTATTGGGAGACTTGGGGTAACGCTGGGTGGAAGTAAATTTGTGGCTCCTCTCAGATTCCAGAACTTTCTGTCACCGAAATATGAGGAAAAAGTGTTTTTTAGCCAAATTTTGAGGTTTGCAAAGGATTCTGGGTAACAGAATCTGGTGAGAGCCCCACTAGTCACCCCATCTTGGATTCCCCTAGGTGTCTAGTTTGCAAAAAGCCATAGGTTTGGTAGGTTTCCCTAAGTGCCGGCTGACCTAGAGGACAAAATCCAAAGGTAGGTACTTCGCAAAAAACACCTCTGTTTTCTTTGGGAAAATGTGATGTGTACAAGTTGTGATTTGGTGCATTTCCTGTTGCAGGCGCTGGGCCTACCCACACAAGTGAGGTATCATTTTTATCAGGAGGCTTTGGGGAACACTGGGTGGAATGAAATCTGTGGCTCCTCTCAGATTCCAGAAGTTTTTGTCACCGAAATATGAGGAAAAAGTGTATTTTTAGCCACATTTTGAGCTTTGCAAAGGATTCTGGGTAACAGAACCTGGTGAGAGCCCCACAAGTCATCCCATCTTGGATTCCCCTAGGTGTCTAGTTTTCAAAAATGCATATGTTTGGTAGGTTTCCCTATGTGCCAGCTGAGCTGGAGTCCAAAATCCAAAGGTAGCCACTTTGCAAAAAACACCTCTGTTTTCCTTGGGAAAGTGTGATGTGTCCACATTGTGTTTTGGGGCATTTCCTGACGCGGGCACTAGGCCTACCCACACAAGTGAGGTATCATTTTTATTGGGAGACTTGGGGGAATGCTGGGTGGAAGGAAATCTGTGGCTCCTCTCAGATTCCAGAACTTTCTGTCACAAAAATATGAGGAAAAAGTGTTTTTTTTGCCAAATTTTGAGGTTTGCAAAGGATTCTGGGTAACAGAACCTGGTGAGAGCCCCACAAGTCACCCCATCTTGGATTCCCCTAGGTGTCTAGTTTTCAAAAATGCATATGTTTGGTAGGTTTCCCTATGTGCCGGCTGAGCTGGAGTCCAAAATCCAAAGGTAGCCACTTTGCAAAAAACACCTCTGTTTTCCTTGGGAAAGTGTGATTTGCCCACGTTGTGTTTTGGGGCATTTCCTGTTGCAGGCGCTGGGCCTACCCACACAAGTGAGGTATCATTTTTATCAGGAGGCTTTGGGGAACGCTGGGTGGAAGGAAATCTGTGGCTCCTCTCAGATTCCAGAACTGTCTGTCACCGAAAATGAGGAAAAAGTGTTTTTTAGCCACATTTTGAGGTTTGCAAAGGATTCTGGGTAACAGAACCTGGTGAGAGCCCCACAAGTCACCCCATCTTGGATTCCCCTGAGTGTTGTGTTTTAAAAAATGCATAGGTTTGGTAGGTTTCCCTAGGTGCCGGCTGAGCTAGAGGCCAAAATTCAAAGGTAGGCACTTTGCAAAAAAAACTCTGTTTTCTTTGGGAAAATGTGATGTGCCCACGTTGTGTTTTGGGGCATTCCTGTCGCGGGCCCTAGGCCTACCCACACAAGTGAGGTATCATTTTTATCGGAAGCCTCGGGCAAACACTGAGTGGAAGGAAATACATTTGTGGCTCCTCTCAGATTCCAGAAGTTTCTGTCACCGAAATATGAGGAAAAAGAGTTTTTTTAGCCGCATTTTGAGGTTTGCAAAGGATTCTGGGTAACAGAACCTGGAGAGAGCCCCACAAGTCACCCCATCTTGGATTCCCCTGAGTGTCTAGTTTTCAAAAATGCATAGGTTTGGTAGGTTTGCCTAGGTGCCGGCTGAGCTAGAGGCCAAAATTCAAAGGTAGGCACTTTGCAAAAAAAACTCTGTTTTCCTTGGGAAAGTGTGATGTGCCCACGTTGTGTTTTGGGGCATTTCCTGTTGCAGGCGCTGGGCCTACCCACACAAGTGAGGTATCATTTTTATCAGGAGGCTTTGGGGAACGCTGGGTGGAAGGAAATCTGTGGCTCCTCTCAGATTCCAGAACTGTCTGTCACCGAAAATGAGGAAAAAGTGTTTTTTAGCCACATTTTGAGGTTTGCAAAGGATTCTGGGTAAAAGAATCTGGTGAGAGCCCCACAAGTCACCCCATCTTGGATTCCCCTAGGTGTCTAGTTTGCAAAAAGGCATAGGTTTGGTAGGTTTCCCTAGGTGACGGCTGAGCTAGAGGCCAAAATCCACAGGTAGGCACTTTGCAAAAAACACCTCTGTTTTCTTTGCGAAAATGTGATGTGTCCACGTTGTTTTTTGGGGCATTTCCTGTCGCGGGCACTAGGCCTACCCACACAAGTGAGGTATCATTTTTATTGGGAGACTTGGGGTAACGCTGGGTGGAAGTAAATTTGTGGCTCCTCTCAGATTCCAGAACTTTCTGTCACCGAAATATGAGGAAAAAGTGTTTTTTAGCCAAATTTTGAGGTTTGCAAAGGATTCTGGGTAACAGAATCTGGAGAGAGCCCCACAAGTCACCCCATCTTGGATTCCCCTAAGTGTCTAGTTTTCAAAAATGCATAGGTTTGGTAGGTTTTCCCTAGGTGCCGGCTGAGCTAGAGGCCAAAATCCACAGGTAGGCACTTTGCAAAAAACACCTCTGTTTTCTGTGGGAAAATGTGATGTGTCCACGTTGTGTTTTGGGGCATTTCCTGTCGCGGGCACTAGGCCTACCCACACAAGTGAGGTATCATTTTTATCCTGAGACTTGGGGAAATGCTGAGTGGAAGGAAATAAATTTGTGGCTCCTCTCAGATTCCAGAAGTTTCTGTCACCGAAATATGAGGAAAAAGAGTTTTTTTAGCCAAATTTTGAGGTTTGCAAAGGATTCTGGGTAACAGAATCTGGAGAGAGCCCCACAAGTCACCCCATCTTGGATTCCCCTAAGTGTCTAGTTTTCAAAAATGCATAGGTTTGGTAGGTTTTCCCTAGGTGCCGGCTGAGCTAGAGGCCAAAATCCACAGGTAGGCACTTTGCAAAAAACACCTCTGTTTTCTGTGGGAAAATGTGATGTGTCCACGTTGTGTTTTGGGGCATTTCCTGTCGCAGGCATAAGGACTACCCACACAAGTGAGGTACCATTTTTATTGGAAGACTTGGGGGAACGCTGGATGGAAGGACATTTGTGGCTCCTCTCAGATTCCAGAACTTTCTGGCACCGAAATATGAGGAAAAAGTGTTTTTTTAGCCACATTTTGAGGTTTGCAAAGGATTCTGGGTAACAGAATCTGGAGAGAGCCCCACAAGTCACCCCATCTTGGATTCCCCTAGATGTCTAGTTTTAAACAATGCATAGGGTTGGTAGGTTTCCCTAGGCGCCGGCTGAGCTAGAGGACAAAATCCACAGGTATGTACTTCGCAAAAAACACCTCTGTTTTCTTTGGGAAAATGTGATGTGTACAAGTTGTGTTTTGGTGCATTTCCTGTTGCAGGCGCTAGGCCTACCCACACAAGTGAGGTATCATTTTTATCAGGAGGCTTTGGGGAATGCTGGGTGGAAGGAAATTTGTGGCTCCTCTCAGATTCCAGAACTTTCTGTCACCGAAATATGAGGAAAAAGTGTTTTTTAGCCAGATTTTGAGGTTTGCAAAGGATTCTGGGTAACAGAATCTGGTGAGAGCCCCACAAGTCACCCCATCTTGGATTCCCCTAGGTGTCTAGTTTGCAAAAAGCCATAGGTTTGGTAGGTTTCCCTAAGTGCCGGCTGACCTAGAGGACAAAATCCAAAGGTAGGTACTTCGCAAAAAACACCTCTGTTTTCTTTGGGAAAATGTGATGTGTACAAGTTGTGATTTGGTGCATTTCCTGTTGCAGGCGCTGGGCCTACCCACACAAGTGAGGTATCATTTTTATCAGGAGGCTTTGGGGAACACTGGGTGGAAGGAAATCTGTGGCTCCTCTCAGATTCCAGAAGTTTTTGTCACCGAAATATGAGGAAAAAGTGTATTTTTAGCCACATTTTGAGCTTTGCAAAGGATTCTGGGTAACAGAACCTGGTGAGAGCCCCACAAGTCATCCCATCTTGGATTCCCCTAGGTGTCTAGTTTTCAAAAATGCATATGTTTGGTAGGTTTCCCTATGTGCCAGCTGAGCTGGAGTCCAAAATCCAAAGGTAGCCACTTTGCAAAAAACACCTCTGTTTTCCTTGGGAAAGTGTGATGTGTCCACATTGTGTTTTGGGGCATTTCCTGACGCGGGCACTAGGCCTACCCACACAAGTGAGGTATCATTTTTATTGGGAGACTTGGGGGAACGCTGGGTGGAAGGAAATCTGTGGCTCCTCTCAGATTCCAGAACTTTCTGTCACAAAAATATGAGGAAAAAGTGTTTTTTTTGCCAAATTTTGAGGTTTGCAAAGGATTCTGGGTAACAGAACCTGGTGAGAGCCCCACAAGTCACCCCATCTTGGATTCCCCTGAGTGTCTAGTTTTCAAAAATACATAGGTTTGGTAGGTTTGCCTAGGTGCCGGCTGAGCTAGAGGCCAAAATTCAAAGGTAGGCACTTTGCAAAAAAAACTCTGTTTTCTTTGGGAAAATGTGATGTGCCCACGTTGTGTTTTGGGGCATTTCCTGTTGCAGGCGCTGGGCCTACCCACACAAGTGAGGTATCATTTTTATCAGGAGGCTTTGGGGAACGCTGGGTGGAAGGAAATCTGTGGCTCCTCTCAGATTCCAGAAGTTTCTGTCACCGAAATATGAGGAAAAAGAGTTTTTTTAGCCACATTTTGAGGTTTGCAAAGGATTCTGGGTAACAGAACCTGGAGAGAGCCCCACAAGTCACCCCATCTTGGATTCCCCTAGGTGTCTAGTTTGCAAAAAGGCATAGGTTTGGTAGGTTTCCCTAGGTGCCGGCTGAGCTAGAGGCCAAATTCCACAGGTAGGCACTTTGCAAAAAACACCTCTGTTTTCTTTGCGAAAATGTGATGTGTCCACGTTGTATTTTGGGGCATTTCCTGTCGCGGGCACTAGGCCTACCCACACAAGTGAGGTATCATTTTTATTGGGAGACTTGGGGGAACGCTGGGTGAAGTAAATTTGTGGCTCCTCTCAGATTCCAGAACTTTCTGGCACCGAAATATGAGGAAAAGTGTTTTTTTAGCCACATTTTGAGGTTTGCAAAGGATTCTGGGTAACAGAATCTGGAGAGAGCCCCACAAGTCACCCCATCTTGGATTCCCCTAGATGTCTAGTTTTAAACAATGCATAGGGTTGGTAGGTTTCCCTAGGTGCCGGCTGAGCTAGAAGACAAAATCCACAGGTATGTACTTCGCAAAAAACACCTCTGTTTTCTTTGGGAAAATGTGATGTGTACAAGTTGTGTTTTGGTGCATTTCCTGTTGCAGGCGCTAGGCCTACCCACACAAGTGAGGTATCATTTTTATCAGGAGGCTTTGGGGAATGATGGGTGGAAGGAAATTTGTGGCTCCTCTCAGATTCCAGAACTTTCTGTCACCGAAATATGAGGAAAAAGTGTTTTTTAGCCAGATTTTGAGGTTTGCAAAGGATTCTGGGTAACAGAATCTGGTGAGAGCCCCACAAGTCACCCCATCTTGGATTCCCCTAGGTGTCTAGTTTGCAAAAAGCCATAGGTTTGGTAGGTTTCCCTAAGTGCCGGCTGACCTAGAGGACAAAATCCAAAGGTAGGTACTTCGCAAAAAACACCTCTGTTTTCTTTGGGAAAATGTGATGTGTACAAGTTGTGATTTGGTGCATTTCCTATTGCAGGCGCTGGGCCTACCCACACAAGTGAGGTATCATTTTTATCAGGAGGCTTTGGGGAACACTGGGTGGAAGGAAATCTGTGGCTCCTCTCAGATTCCAGAAGTTTTTGTCACCGAAATATGAGGAAAAAGTGTATTTTTAGCCACATTTTGAGCTTTACAAAGGATTCTGGGTAACAGAACCTGGTGAGAGCCCCACAAGTCATCCCATCTTGGATTCCCCTAGGTGTCTAGTTTTCAAAAATGCATATGTTTGGTAGGTTTCCCTATGTGCCAGCTGAGCTGGAGTCCAAAATCCAAAGGTAGCCACTTTGCAAAAAACACCTCTGTTTTCCTTGGGAAAGTGTGATGTGTCCACATTGTGTTTTGGGGCATTTCCTGACGCGGGCACTAGGCCTACCCACACAAGTGAGGTATCATTTTTATTGGGAGACTTGGGGGAACGCTGGGTGGAAGGAAATCTGTGGCTCCTCTCAGATTCCAGAACTTTCTGTCACAAAAATATGAGGAAAAAGTGTTTTTTTTGCCAAATTTTGAGGTTTGCAAAGGATTCTGGGTAACAGAACCTGGTGAGAGCCCCACAAGTCACCCCATCTTGGATTCCCCTGAGTGTCTAGTTTTCAAAAATGCATAGGTTTGGTAGGTTTGCCTAGGTGCCGGCTGAGCTAGAGGCCAAAATTCAAAGGTAGGCACTTTGCAAAAAAAACTCTGTTTTCTTTGGGAAAATGTGATGTGCCCACGTTGTGTTTTGGGGCATTTCCTGTTGCAGGCGCTGGGCCTACCCACACAAGTGAGGTATAATTTTTATCAGGAGGCTTTGGGGAACGCTGGGTGGAAGGAAATCTGTGGCTCCTCTCAGATTCCAGAACTGTCTGTCACCGAAAATGAGGAAAAAGTGTTTTTTAGCCACATTTTGAGGATTGCAAAGGATTCTGGGTAAAAGAATCTGGTGAGAGCCCCACAAGTCACCCCATCTTGGATTCCCCTAGGTGTCTAGTTTGCAAAAAGGCATAGGTTTGGTAGGTTTCCCTAGGTGACGGCTGAGCTAGAGGCCAAAATCCACAGGTAGGCACTTTGCAAAAAACACCTCTGTTTTCTTTGGGAAAATGTGATGTGTCCACGTTGTATTTTGGGGCATTTCCTGTCGCGGGCACTAGGCCTACCCACACAAGTGAGGTATCATTTTTATCGGGAGACTTGGGGGAATGCTGAGTGGAAGGAAATACATTTGTGGCTCCTCTCAGATTCCAGAAGTTTTTGTCACCGAAATATGAGGAAAAAGTGTATTTTTAGCCACATTTTGAGGTTTGCAAAGGATTCTGGGTAACAGAACCTGGTGAGAGCCCCACAAGTCATCCCATCTTGGATTCCCCTAGGTGTCTAGTTTTCAAAAATGCATATGTTTGGTAGGTTTCCCTAGGTGCCGGCTGAGCTAGAGGCCAAAATCCACAGGTAGGCACTTTGCAAAAAACACCTCTGTTTTCTGTGGGAAAATGTGATGTGTCCACGTTGTGTTTTGGGGCATTTCCTGTCGCGGGCACTAGGCCTACCCACACAAGTGAGGTATCATTTTTATCGGGAGACTTGGGGGAATGCTGAGTGGAAGGAAATACATTTGTGGCTCCTCTCAGATTCCAGAAGTTTCTGTCACCGAAATATGAGGAAAAGGAGTTTTTTTAGCCACATTTTGAGGTTTGCAAAGGATTCTGGGCAACAGAACCTGGTGAGAGCCCCACAAGTCACCCCATCTTGGATTCCCCTAGGTGTCTAGTTTTCAAAAATGCATATGTTTGGTAGGTTTCCCTATGTGCCGGCTGAGCTGGAGTCCAAAATCCAAAGGTAGCCACTTTGCAAAAAACACCTCTGTTTTCCTTGGGAAAGTGTGATGTGTCCACATTGTGTTTTGGGGCATTTCCTGACGCGGGCACTAGGCCTACCCACACAAGTGAGGTATCATTTTTATTGGGAGACTTGGGGGAACGCTGGGTGGAAGGAAATTTGTGGCTCCTCTCAGATTCCAGAACTTTCTGTCACAAAAATATGAGGAAAAAGTGTTTTTTTTGCCAAATTTTGAGGTTTGCAAAGGATTCTGGGTAACAGAATCTGGAGAGAGCCCCACAAGTCACCCCATCTTGGATTCCCCTAAGTGTCTAGTTTTCAAAAATGCCTAGGTTTGGTAGGTTTTCCCTAGGTGCCGGCTGAGCTAGAGGCCAAAATCCACAGGTAGGCACTTTGCAAAAAACACCTCTGTTTTCTGGGGAAAATGTGATGTGCCCACGTTGTGTTTTGGGGCATTTCCTGTCGCGGCATTTCCTGTCGCGGGCACTAGGCCTACCCACACAAGTGAGGTATCATTTTTATCGGGAGACTTGGGGGAATGCTGAGTGGAAGGAAATAAATTTGTGGCTCCTCTCAGATTCCAGAAGTTTCTGTCACCGAAATATGAGGAAAAATAGTTTTTTTAGCCACATTTTGAGGTTTGCAAAGGATTCTGGGTAACAGAACCTGGTGAGAGCCCCACAAGTCATCCCATCTTGGATTCCCCTAGGTGTCTAGTTTTCAAAAATGCATATGTTTGGTAGGTTTCCCTTTGTGCCGGCTGAGCTGGAGTCCAAAATCCAAAGGTAGCCACTTTGCAAAAAACACCTCTGTTTTCCTTGGGAAAGTGTGATGTGTCCACATTGTGTTTTGGGGCATTTCCTGACGCGGGCACTAGGCCTACCCACACAAGTGAGGTATCATTTTTATTGGGAGACTTGGGGGAACGCTGGGTGGAAGGAAATCTGTGGCTCCTCTCAGATTCCAGAACTTTCTGTCACAAAAATATGAGGAAAAAGTGGTTTTTTTGCCAAATTTTGAGGTTTGCAAAGGATTCTGGGTAACAGAACCTGGTGAGAGCCCCACAAGTCACCCCATCTTGGATTCCCCTGAGTGTCTAGTTTTAAAAAATGCATAGGTTTGGTAGGTTTCCCTAGGTGCCGGCTGATCTAGAGGCCAAAATTCAAAGGTAGGCACTTTGCAAAAAAAACTCTGTTTTCTTTGGTAAATGTGATGTGTCCACGTTGTGTTTTGGGGCATTTCCTGTCGCGGGCACTAGGCCTACCCACACAAGTGAGGTATCATTTTTATCGGGAGCCTCGGGCAAACACTGAGTGGAAGGAAATACATTTGTGGCTCCCCTCAGATTCCAGAAGTTTCTGTCACCGAAATATGAGGAAAAATCGTTTTTTTAGCCACATTTTGAGGTTTGCAAAGGATTCTGGGTAACAGAACCTGGAGAGAGCCCCACAAGTCACCCCATCTTGGATTCCCCTAGGTGTCTAGTTTTCAAAAATGCATAGGTTTGGTAGGTTTTCCCTAGGTGCCGGCTGAGCTAGAGGCCAAAATCCACAGGTAGGCACTTTGCAAAAAACACCTCTGTTTTCTGTGGGAAAATGTGATGTGTCCACATTGTGTTTTGGGGCATTTCCTGACGCGGGCACTAGGCCTACCCACACAAGTGAGGTATCATTTTTATTGGGAGACTTGGGGGAACGCTTTGTGGAAGGAAATCTGTGGCTCCTCACAGATTCTAGAACTTTCTGTCACCCAAATATGAGGAAAAAGTGTTTTTTCAGCTTCATTTTGAGGTTTGCAAAGGATTCTGGGTAACAGAACCTGGTGAGAGCCCCACAAGTCACCCCATCTTGGATTCCCCTGAGTGTCTAGTTTTCAAAAATGCATAAGTTTGGTAGGTTTTCCCTAGGTGCCGGCTGAGCTAGAAGCCAAAATCCACAGGTAGGCACTTAGCAAAAAACACCTCTGTTCTCTGTGGGAAAATGTGATGTGTCCACGTTGTGTTTTGGGGCATTTCCTGTCGCGGGCACTAGGCCTACCCACACAAGTGAGGTATCATTTTTATCGGGAGACTTGGGGGAATGCTGAGTGGAAGGAAATACATTTGTGGCTCCTCTCAGATTCCAGAAGTTTCTGTCACCGAAATATGAGGAAAATGTGTTCTTTTAGCCACATTTTGAGGTTTGCAAAGGATTCTGGGTAACAGAACCTGGTGAGAGCCCCACAAGTCACCCCATCTTGGATTCCCCTAGGTGTCTAGTTTTCAAAAATGCATATATTTGGTAGGTTTCCCTATGTGCCGGCTGAGCTGGAGTCCAAAATCCACAGGTAGCCACTTTGCAAAAAACTCCTCTGTTTTCTTTGGGAAAGTGTGATGTGTCCACATTGTGTTTTGGGGCATTTCCTGACGCGGGCACTAGGCCTACCCACACAAGTGAGGTATCATTTTTATTGGGAGACTTGGGGGAACACTGGGTGGAAGGAAATCTGTGGCTCCTCTCAGATTCCAGAACTTTCAGTCACCAAAATATGAGGAAAAGGTGTTTTTTTAGCCAAATTTTCAGGTTTGCAAAGGATTCTGGGTAACAGAACCTGGTGAGAGCCCCACAAGTCACCCTATCTTTGATTCGCTCAGGTGTCTAGTTTTAAAAAATGCATAGGTTTGGTAGGTTTCCCTAGGTGGCGGCTGAGCTAGAGGCCAAAACCCACAGGTAGGCACTTTCTTTGGGAAAATGTATTGTGTCCACGTTGTGTTTTGGGGCATTTCATGTCGCAGGCATAAGGACTACCCACACAAGTGAGGTACCATTTTTATTGGAAGACTTGGGGGAACGCTGGATGGAAGGACATTTGTGGCTCCTCTCAGATTCCAGAACTTTCTGGCACCGAAATATGAGGAAAAAGTGTTTTTTTAGCCACATTTTGAGGTTTGCAAAGGATTCTGGGTAACAGAATCTGGAGAGAGCCCCACAAGTCACCCCATCTTGGATTCCCCTAGATGTCTAGTTTTAAACAATGCATAGGTTTGGTAGGTTTCCCTAGGTGCCGGCTGACCTAGAGGACAAAATCCACAGGTAGGTACTTCGCAAAAAACACCTCTGTTTTCTTTGGGAAAATGTGACGTGTACAAGTTGTGTTTTGGTGCATTTCCTGTTGCAGGCGCTAGGCCTACCCACACAAGTGAGGTATCATTTTTATCAGGAGGCTTTGGGGAACGCTGGGTGGAAGGAAATTTGTGGCTCCTCTCAGATTCCAGAACTTTCTGTCACCGAAATAGGAGGAAAAAGTGTTTTTTAGCCAGATTTTGAGGTTTGCAAAGGATTCTGGGTAACAGAATCTGGTGAGAGCCCCACAAGTCACTCCATCTTGGATTCCCCTAGGTGTCTAGTTTGCAAAAAGCCATAGGTTTGGTAGGTTTCCCTAAGTGCCGGCTGACCTAGAGGACAAAATTCAAAGGTAGGCACTTTGCAAAAAAAACTCTGTTTTCTTTGGTAAATGTGATGTGTCCACGTTGTGTTTTGGGGCATTTCCTGTCGCGGGCACTAGGCCTACCCACACAAGTGAGGTATCATTTTTATCGGGAGCCTCGGGCGAACACTGAGTGGAAGGAAATACATTTGTGGCTCCCCTCAGATTCCAGAAGTTTCTGTCACCGAAATATGAGGAAAAATCGTTTTTTTAGCCACATTTTGAGGTTTGCAAAGGATTCTGGGTAACAGAACCTGGAGAGAGCCCCACAAGTCACCCCATCTTGGATTCCCCTAGGTGTCTAGTTTTCAAAAATGCATAGGTTTGGTAGGTTTTCCCTAGGTGCCGGCTGAGCTAGAGGCCAAAATCCACAGGTAGGCACTTTGCAAAAAACACCTCTGTTTTCTGTGGGAAAATGTGATGTGTCCACATTGTGTTTTGGGGCATTTCCTGACGCGGGCACTAGGCCTACCCACACAAGTGAGGTATCATTTTTATTGGGAGACTTGGGGGAACGCTTTGTGGAAGGAAATCTGTGGCTCCTCACAGATTCTAGAACTTTCTGTCACCCAAATATGAGGAAAAAGTGTTTTTTCAGCTTCATTTTGAGGTTTGCAAAGGATTCTGGGTAACAGAACCTGGTGAGAGCCCCACAAGTCACCCCATCTTGGATTCCCCTGAGTGTCTAGTTTTCAAAAATGCATAAGTTTGGTAGGTTTTCCCTAGGTGCCGGCTGAGCTAGAGGCCAAAATCCACAGGTAGGCACTTAGCAAAAAACACCTCTGTTCTCTGTGGGAAAATGTGATGTGTCCACGTTGTGTTTTGGGGCATTTCCTGTCGCGGGCACTAGGCCTACCCACACAAGTGAGGTATCATTTTTATCGGGAGACTTGGGGGAATGCTGAGTGGAAGGAAATACATTTGTGGCTCCTCTCAGATTCCAGAAGTTTCTGTCACCGAAATATGAGGAAAATGTGTTCTTTTAGCCACATTTTGAGGTTTGCAAAGGATTCTGGGTAACAGAACCTGGTGAGAGCCCCACAAGTCACCCCATCTTGGATTCCCCTAGGTGTCTAGTTTTCAAAAATGCATATATTTGGTAGGTTTCCCTATGTGCCGGCTGAGCTGGAGTCCAAAATCCACAGGTAGCCACTTTGCAAAAAACTCCTCTGTTTTCTTTGGGAAAGTTTGATGTGTCCACATTGTGTTTTGGGGCATTTCCTGACGCGGGCACTAGGCCTACCCACACAAGTGAGGTATCATTTTTATTGGGAGACTTGGGGGAACACTGGGTGGAAGGAAATCTGTGGCTCCTCTCAGATTCCAGAACTTTCAGTCACCAAAATATGAGGAAAAGGTGTTTTTTTAGCCAAATTTTCAGGTTTGCAAAGGATTCTGGGTAACAGAACCTGGTGAGAGCCCCACAAGTCACCCTATCTTTGATTCGCTCAGGTGTCTAGTTTTAAAAAATGCATAGGTTTGGTAGGTTTCCCTAGGTGGCGGCTGAGCTAGAGGCCAAAACCCACAGGTAGGCACTTTCTTTGGGAAAATGTATTGTGTCCACGTTGTGTTTTGGGGCATTTCCTGTCGCAGGCATAAGGACTACCCACACAAGTGAGGTACCATTTTTATTGGAAGACTTGGGGGAACGCTGGATGGAAGGACATTTGTGGCTCCTCTCAGATTCCAGAACTTTCTGGCACCGAAATATGAGGAAAAAGTGTTTTTTTAGCCACATTTTGAGGTTTGCAAAGGATTCTGGGTAACAGAATCTGGAGAGAGCCCCACAAGTCACCCCATCTTGGATTCCCCTAGATGTCTAGTTTTAAACAATGCATAGGTTTGGTAGGTTTCCCTAGGTGCCGGCTGACCTAGAGGACAAAATCCACAGGTAGGTACTTCACAAAAAACACCTCTGTTTTCTTTGGGAAAATGTGACGTGTACAAGTTGTGTTTTAGTGCATTTCCTGTTGCAGGCGCTAGGCCTACCCACACAAGTGAGGTATCATTTTTATCAGGAGGCTTTGGGGAACGCTGGGTGGAAGGAAATTTGTGGCTCCTCTCAGATTCCAGAACTTTCTGTCACCGAAATAGGAGGAAAAAGTGTTTTTTAGCCAGATTTTGAGGTTTGCAAAGGATTCTGGGTAACAGAATCTGGTGAGAGCCCCACAAGTCACTCCATCTTGGATTCCCCTAGGTGTCTAGTTTGCAAAAAGCCATAGGTTTGGTAGGTTTCCCTAAGTGCCGGCTGACCTAGAGGACAAAATCCACAGGTAGGTACTTCGCAAAAAACACCTCTGTTTTCTTTGGGAAAATGTGACGTGTACAAGTTGTGTTTTGGTGCATTTCCTGTAGCAGGCGCTAGGCCTACCCACACAAGTGAGGTATCATTTTTATCAGGAGGCTTTGGGGAACGCTGGGTGGAAGGAAATGTGTGGCTCCTCTCAGATTCCAGAACTTTCTGTCACCGAAATAGGAGGACAAAGTGTTTTTTAGCCAGATTTTGAGGTTTGCAAAGGATTCTGGGTAAAAGAATCTGGTGAGAGCCCCACAAGTCACTCCATCTTGGATTCCCCTAGGTGTCTAGTTTGCAAAAAGCCATAGGTTTGGTAGGTTTCCCTAAGTGCCGGCTGACCTAGAGGACAAAATCCACAGGTAGGTACTTCGCAAAAAACACCTCTGTTTTCTTTGGGAAAATGTGATGTGTACAAGTTGTGATTTGGTGCATTTCCTGTTGCAGGCGCTGGGCCTACCCACACAAGTGAGGTATCATTTTTATCAGGAGGCTTTGGGGAACGCTGGGTGGAAGGAAATCTGTTGCTCCTCTCAGATTCCAGAACTGTCTGTCACCGAAATATGAGGAAAAATTGTTTTTTAGCCACATTTTGAGGTTTGCAAAGGATTCTGGGTAAAAGAATCTGGTGAGAGCCCCACAAGTCACCCCATCTTGGATTCCCCTAGGTGTCTAGTTTGCAAAAAGGCATAGGTTTGGTAGGTTTCCCTAGGTGACGGCTGAGCTAGAGGCCAAAATCCACAGGTAGGCACTTTGCAAAAAACACCTCTGTTTTCTTTAGGAAAATGTGATGTGTCCACGTTGTGTTTTGGGGCATTTCCTGTCGCGGGCACTAGGCCTACCCCCACAAGTGAGGTATCATTTTTATCTGGAGACTTGGGGGAATGCTGAGTGGAAGGAAATACATTTGTGGCTCCTCTCAGATTCCAGAAGTTTCTGTCACCGAAATATGAGGAAAAAGTGTCTTTTTAGCCAAATTTTGAGGTTTGCAAAGGATTCTGGGTAACAGAACCTGGTGAGAGCCCGACAAGTCATCCCATCTTGGATTCCCCTAGGTGTCTAGTTTTCAAAAATGCATATGTTCGGTAGGTTTCCCTATGTGCCGGCTGAGCTGGAGTCCAAAATCCTAAGGTAGCCACTTTGCAAAAAACACCTCTGTTTTCCTTGGGAAAGTGTGATGTGTCCACATTGTGTTTTGGGGCATTTCCTGACGCGGGCACTAGGCCTACCCACACAAGTGAGGTATCATTTTTATTGGGAGACTTAGGGGAACACTGGGTGGAAGGAAATCTGTGGCTCCTCTCAGATTCCAGAACTTTCTGTCACCAAAATATGAGGAAAAAGTGTTTTTTTAGCCAAATTTTGAGGTTTGCAAAGGATTCTGGGTAACAGAACCTGGTGAGAGCCCCACAAGTCACCCCATCTTGGATTCCCCTGAGTGTCTAGTTTTTAAAAATGCATAGGTTTGGTAGGTTTGCCTAGGTGCCGGCTGAGCTAGATGCCAAAATTCAAAGGTAGGCACTTTGCAAAAAAAACTCTGTTTTCTTTGGGAAAATGTGATGTGCCCACGTTGTGTTTTGGGGCATTCCTGTCGCGGGCCCTAGGCCTACCCACACAAGTGAGGTATCATTTTTATCGGGAGCCTCGGGCAAACACTGAGTGGAAGGAAATACATTTGTGGCTCCCCTCAGATTCCAGAAGTTTCTGTCACCGAAATATGAGGAAAAATAGTTTTTTTAGCCACCTTTTGAGGTTTGCAAAGGATTCTGGGTAACAGAACCTGGAGAGAGCCCCACAAGTCACCCCATCTTGGATTCCCCTAGGTGTCTAGTTTTCAAAAATGCATAGGTTTGGTAGGTTTTCCCTAGGTGCCGGCTGAGCTAGAGGCCAAAATCCACAGGTAGGCACTTTGCAAAAAACACCTCTGTTTTCTGTGGGAAAATGTGATGTGTCAACGTTGTGTTTTGGGGCATTTCCTGTCGCGGGCACTAGGCCTACCCACACAAGTGAGGCATCATTTTTATCGGGAGACCTGGGGGAATGCTGAGTGGAAGGAACTAAATTTGTGGCTCCTCTCAGATTCCAGAAGTTTCTGTCACCGAAATATGAGGAAAAAGAGTTTTTTTAGCCACATTTTGAGGTGTGCAAAGGATTCTGGGTAACAGAACCTGGTGAGAGCCCGACAAGTCATCCCATCTTGGATTCCCCTAGGTGTCTAGTTTTCAAAAATGCATATGTTCGGTAGGTTTCCCTATGTGCCGGCTGAGCTGGAGTCCAAAATCCTAAGGTAGCCACTTTGCAAAAAACACCTCTGTTTTCCTTGGGAAAGTGTGATGTGTCCACATTGTGTTTTGGGGCATTTCCTGACGCGGGCACTAGGCCTACCCACACAAGTGAGGTATCATTTTTATTGGGAGACTTAGGGGAACACTGGGTGGAAGGAAATCTGTGGCTCCTCTCAGATTCCAGAACTTTCTGTCACCAAAATATGAGGAAAAAGTGTTTTTTTAGCCAAATTTTGAGGTTTGCAAAGTATTCTGGGTAACAGAACCTGGTGAGAGCCCCACAAGTCACCCCATCTTGGATTCCCCTGAGTGTCTAGTTTTTAAAAATGCATAGGTTTGGTAGGTTTGCCTAGGTGCCGGCTGAGCTAGATGCCAAAATTCAAAGGTAGGCACTTTGCAAAAAAAACTCTGTTTTCTTTGGGAAAATGTGATGTGCCCACGTTGTGTTTTGGGGCATTCCTGTCGCGGGCCCTAGGCCTACCCACACAAGTGAGGTATCATTTTTATCGGGAGCCTCGGGCAAACACTGAGTGGAAGGAAATACATTTGTGGCTCCCCTCAGATTCCAGAAGTTTCTGTCACCGAAATATGAGGAAAAAGAGTTTTTTTAGCCACCTTTTGAGGTTTGCAAAGGATTCTGGGTAACAGAACCTGGAGAGAGCCCCACAAGTCACCCCATCTTGGATTCCCCTAGGTGTCTAGTTTTAAAAAATGCATAGGTTTGGTAGGTTTTCCCTAGGTGCCGGCTGAGCTAGAGGCCAAAATCCACAGGTAGGCACTTTGCAAAAAACACCTCTGTTTTCTGTGGGAAAATGTGATGTGTCAACGTTGTGTTTTGGGGCATTTCCTGTCGCGGGCACTAGGCCTACCCACACAAGTGAGGCATCATTTTTATCGGGAGACCTGGGGGAATGCTGAGTGGAAGGAACTAAATTTGTGGCTCCTCTCAGATTCCAGAAGTTTCTGTCACCGAAATATGAGGAAAAAGAGTTTTTTTAGCCACATTTTGAGGTGTGCAAAGGATTCTGGGTAACAGAACCTGGTGAGAGCCCCACAAGTCACCCCATCTTGGATTCCCCTAGGTGTCTAGTTTTTAAAAATGCATATGTTTGGTAGGTTTCCCTATGTGCCGGCTGAGCTGGAGTCCAAAATCGAAAGGTAGCCACTTTGCAAAAAACACCTCTGTTTTCCTTGGGAAAGTGTGATGTGTCCACATTATGTTTTGGGGCATTTCCTGACGCGGGCACTAGGCCTACCCACACAAGTGAGGTATCATTTTTATTGGGAGACTTAGGGGAACGCTGGGTGGAAGGAAATCTGTGGCTCCTCTCAGATTCCAGAACTTTCTGTCACAAAAATATGAGGAAAAAGTGTTTTTTTAGCCACATTTTGAGGTTTGCAAAGGATTCTGGGTAACAGAACCTGGTGAGAGCCCCACAAGTCACCCCATCTTGGATTCCCCTGAGTGTCTAGTTTTCAAAAATGCATAGGTTTGGTAGGTTTGCCTAGGTGCCGGCTGAGCTAGAGGCCAAAATTCAAAGGTAGGCACTTTGCAAAAAAAACTCTGTTTTCTTTGGGAAAATGTGATGTGCCCACGTTGTGTTTTGGGGCATTCCTGTCGCGGGCCCTAGGCCTACCCACACAAGTGAGGTATCATTTTTATCGGGAGCCTCGGGCAAACACTGAGTGGAAGGAAATACATTTGTGGCTCCCCTCAGATTCCAGAAGTTTCTGTCACCGAAATATGAGGAAAAAGAGTTTTTTTAGCCACCTTTTGAGGTTTGCAAAGGATTCTGGGTAACAGAACCTGGAGAGAGCCCCACAAGTCACCCCATCTTGGATTCCCCTAGGTGTCTAGTTTTAAAAAATGCATAGGTTTGGTAGGTTTTCCCTAGGTGCCGGCTGAGCAAGAGGCCAAAATCCACAGGTAGGCACTTTGCAAAAAACACCTCTGTTTTCTGTGGGAAAATGTGATGTGTCCTCGTGTTTTGGGGCATTTCCTGTTGCGGGCACTAGGCCTACCCACACAAGTGAGGTATCATTTTTATCGGGAGACCTGGGGGAATGCTGAGTGGAAGGAACTAAATTTGTGGCTCCTCTCAGATTCCAGAAGTTTCTGTCACCGAAATATGAGGAAAAAGAGTTTTTTTAGCCACATTTTGAGGTGTGCAAAGGATTCTGGGTAACAGAACCTGGTGAGAGCCCCACAAGTCACCCCATCTTGGATTCCCCTAGGTGTCTAGTTTTCAAAAATGCATATGTTTGGTAGGTTTCCCTATGTGCCGGCTGAGCTGGAGTCCAAAATCCAAAGGTAGCCACTTTGCAAAAAACACCTCTGTTTTCCTTGGGAAAGTGTGATGTGTCCACATTGTGTTTTGGGGCATTTCCTGACGCGGGCACTAGGCCTACCCACACAAGTGAGGTATCATTTTTATTGGGAGACTTGGGGGAACGCTGGGTGGAAGGAAATCTGTGGCTCCTCTCAGATTCCAGAACTTTCTATCACCAAAATATGAGGAAAAAGTGTTTTTTTTTGCCAAATTTTGAGGTTTGCAAAGGATTCTGGGTAACAGAACCTGGTGAGAGCCCCACAAGTCACCCCATCTTGGATTCCCCTGAGTGTCTAGTTTTCAAAAATGCATAGGTTTGTTAGGTTTGCCTAGGTGCCGGCTGAGCTAGAGGCCAAAATTCAAAGGTAGGCACTTTGCAAAAAAAACTCTGTTTTCTTTGGGAAAATGTGATGTGCCCACGTTGTGTTTTGGGGCATTCCTGTCGCGGGCCCTAGGCCTACCCACACAAGTGAGGTATCATTTTTATCGGGAGCCTCGGGCAAACACTGAGTGGAAGGAAATACATTTGTGGCTCCCCTCAGATTCCAGAAGTTTCTGTCACCGAAATATGAGGAAAAAGAGTTTTTTTAGCCACCTTTTGAGGTTTTCAAAGGATTCTGGGTAACAGAACCTGGAGAGAGCCCCACAAGTCACCCCATCTTGGATTCCCCTAGGTGTCTAGTTTTAAAAAATGCATAGGTTTGGTAGGTTTTCCCTAGGTGCCGGCTGAGCTAGAGGCCAAAATCCACAGGTAGGCACTTTGCAAAAAACACCTCTGTTTTCTGTGGGAAAATGTGATGTGTCCTCGTGTTTTGGGGCATTTCCTGTCGCGGGCACTAGGCCTACCCACACAAGTGAGGTATCATTTTTATCGGGAGACCTGGGGGAATGCTGAGTGGAAGGAAATAAATTTGTGGCTCCTCTCAGATTCCAGAAGTTTCTGTCACCGAAATATGAGGAAAAAGAGTTTTTTTAGCCACATTTTGAGGTTTGCAAAGGATTCTGGGTAACAGAACCTGGTGAGAGCCCCACAAGTCACCCCATCTTGGATTCCCCTAGGTGTCTAGTTTTTAAAAATGCATATGTTTGGTAGGTTTCCCTATGTGCCGGCTGAGCTGGAGTCCAAAATCGAAAGGTAGCCACTTTGCAAAAAACACCTCTGTTTTCCTTGGGAAAGTGTGATGTGTCCACATTGTGTTTTGGGGCATTTCCTGACGCGGGCACTAGGCCTACCCACACAAGTGAGGTATCATTTTTATTGGGAGACTTGGGGGAACGCTGGGTGGAAGGAAATCTGTGGCTCCTCTCAGATTCCAGAACTTTCTGTCACAAAAATATGAGGAAAAAGTGTTTTTTTTGCCAAATTTTGAGGTTTGCAAAGGATTCTGGGTAACAGAACCTGGTGAGAGCCCCACAAGTCACCCCATCTTGGATTCCCCTGAGTGTCTAGTTTTCAAAAATGCATAGGTTTGGTAGGTTTCCCTAGGTGCCGGATGAGCTAGAGGCCAAAATTCAAAGGTAGGCACTTTGCAAAAAAAACTCTGTTTTCTTTGGGAAAATGTGATGTGCCCACGTTGTGTTTTGGGGCATTCCTGTCGCGGGCCCAAGGCCTACCCACACAAGTGAGGTATCATTTTTATCGGGAGCCTCGGGCAAACACTGAGTGGAAGGAAATACATTTGTGGCTCCCCTCAGATTCCAGAAGTTTCTGTCACCGAAATATGAGGAAAAAGAGTTTTTTAGCCACATTTTGAGTTTTGCAAAGGATTCTGGGTAACAGAACCTGGAGAGAGCCCCACAAGTCACCCCATCTTGGATTCCCCTAGGTGTCTAGTTTTCAAAAATGCATAGGTTTGGTAGGTTTTCCCTAGGTGCCGGCTGAGTTAGAGGCCAAAATCCACAGGTAGGCACTTTGCAAAAAACACCTCTGTTTTCTGTAGGAAAATGTGATGTGTCAACGTTGTGTTTTGGGGCATTTCCTGTCGCGGCCACTAGGCCTACCCACACAAGTGAGGTATCATTTTTATCGGGAGACTTGGGGAAATGCTGAGTGGAAGGAAATACATTTGTGGCTCCTCTCAGATTCCAGAAGTTTCTGTCACCGAAATATGAGGAAAAAGAGTTTTTTTAGCCACATTTTGAGGTTTGCAAAGGATTCTGGGTAACAGAACCTGGTGAGAGCCCCACAAGTCATCCCATCTTGGATTCCCCTAGGTGTCTAGTTTTCAAAAATGCATATGTTTGGTAGGTTTCCCTATGTGCCGGCTGAGCTGGAGTCCAAAATCCAAAGGTAGCCACTTTGCAAAAAACACCTCTGTTTTCCTTGGGAATGTGTGATGTGTCCACATTGTGTTTTGGGGCATTTCCTGACGCGGGCACTAGGCCTACCCACACAAGTGAGGTATCATTTTTATTGGGAGACTTGGGGGAACGCTGGGTGGAAGGAAATCTGTGGCTCCTCTCAGATTCCAGAACTTTCTGTCACAAAAATATGAGGAAAAAGTGTTTTTTTTGCCAAATTTTGAGGTTTGCAAAGGATTCTGGGTAACAGAACCTGGTGAGAGCCCCACAAGTCACCCCATCTTGGATTCCCCTGAGTGTCTAGTTTTCAAACATGCATAGGTTTGGTAGGTTTCCCTAGGTGCCGGCTGAGCTAGAGGCCAAAATTCAAAGGTAGGCACTTTGCAAAAAAAACTCTGTTTTCTTTGGGAAAATGTGATGTGCCCACGTTGTGTTTTGGGGCATTCCTGTCGCGGGCCCTAGGCCTACCCACACAAGTGAGGTATCATTTTTATCGGGAGCCTCAGGCAAACACTGAGTGGAAGGAAATACATTTGTGGCTCCCCTCAGATTCCAGAAGTTTCTGTCACCGAAATATGAGGAAAAATAGTTTTTTTAGCCACATTTTGAGGTTTGCAAAGGATTCTGGGTAACAGAACGTGGAGAGAGCCCCACAAGTCACCCCATCTTGGATTCCCCTAGGTGTCTAGTTTTCAAAAATGCATAGGTTTGGTAGGTTTTCTCTAGGTGCCGGCTGAGCTAGAGGCCAAAATTCAAAGGTAGGCACTTTGCAAAAAAAACTCTGTTTTCTTTGGTAAATGTGATGTGCCCACGTTGTGTTTTGGGGCATTGCTGTCGCGGGCCCTAGGCATACCCACACAAGTGAGGTATCATTTTTATCGGGAGCCTCGGGCAAACACTGAGTGGAAGGAAATACATTTGTGGCTCCCCTCAGATTCCAGAAGTTTCTGTCACCGAAATATGAGGAAAAATAGTTTTTTTAGCCACATTTTGAGGTTTGCAAAGGATTCTGGGTAACAGAACGTGGAGAGAGCCCCACAAGTCACCCCATCTTGGATTCCCCTAGGTGTCTAGTTTTCAAAAATGCATAGGTTTGGTAGGTTTTCCCTAGGTGCCGGCTGAGCTAGAGGCCAAAATCCACAGGTAGGCACTTTGCAAAAAACACCTCTGTTTTCTGTGGGAAAATGTGATGTGTCCACATTGTGTTTTGGGGCATTTCCTGACGCGGGCACTAGGCCTACCCACACAAGTGAGGTATCATTTTTATTGGGAGACTTGGGGGAACGCTGGGTGGAAGGAAATCTGTGGCTCCTCTCAGATTCTAGAACTTTCTGTCACCCAAATATGAGGAAAAAGTGTTTTTTCAGCTTCATTTTGAGGTTTGCAAAGGATTCTGGGTAACAGAACCTGGTGAGAGCCCCACAAGTCACCCCATCTTGGATTCCCCTGAGTGTCTAGTTTTCAAAAATGCATAAGTTTGGTAGGTTTTCCCTAGGTGCCGGCTGAGCTAGAGGCCAAAATCCACAGGTAGGCACTTTGCAAAAAACACCTCTGTTTTCTGTGGGAAAATGTGATGTGTCCACGTTGTGTTTTGGGGCATTTCCTGTCGCGGGCACTAGGCCTACCCACACAAGTGAGGTATCATTTTTATCGGGAGACTTGGGGGAATGCTGAGTGGAAGGAAATACATTTGTGGCTCCTCTCAGATTCCAGAAGTTTCTGTCACCGAAATATGAGGAAAATGTGTTCTTTTAGCCACATTTTGAGGTTTGCAAAGGATTCTGGGTAACAGAACCTGGTGAGAGACCCACAAGTCACCCCATCTTGGATTCCCCTAGGTGTCTAGTTTTCAAAAATGCATATATTTGGTAGGTTTCCCTATGTGCCGGCTGAGCTGGAGTCCAAAATCCACAGGTAGCCACTTTGCAAAAAACTCCTCTGTTTTCTTTGGGAAAGTGTGATGTGTCCACATTGTGTTTTGGGGCATTTCCTGACGCGGACACTAGGCCTACCCACACAAGTGAGGTATCATTTTTATTGGGAGACTTGGGGGAACGCTGGGTGGAAGGAAATCTGTGGCTCCTCTCAGATTCCAGAACTTTCTGTCACCATAATATGAGGAAAAAGTGTTTTTTTAGCCAAATTTTGAGGTTTGCAAAGGATTCTGGGTAACAGAACCTGGAGAGATCCCCACAAGTCACCCCATCTTGGATTCCCCTAGGTGTCTAGTTTTCAAAAATGCATATATTTGGTAGGTTTCCCTATGTGCCGGCTGAGCTAGAGGCCAAAATCCACAGGTAGGCACTTTGCAAAAAACACCTCTGTTTTCTGTGGGAAAATGTGATGTGTCCACATTGTGTTTTGGGGCATTTCCTGACGCGGGCACTAGGCCTACCCACACAAGTGAGGTATCATTTTTATTGGGAGACTTGGGGGAACGCTGGGTGGAAGGAAATCTGTGGCTCCTCTCAGATTCTAGAACTTTCTGTCACCCAAATATGAGGAAAAAGTGTTTTTTCAGCTTCATTTTGAGGTTTGCAAAGGATTCTGGGTAACAGAACCTGGTGAGAGCCCCACAAGTCACCCCATCTTGGATTCCCCTGAGTGTCTAGTTTTCAAAAATGCATAAGTTTGGTAGGTTTTCCCTAGGTGCCGGCTGAGCTAGAGGCCAAAATCCACAGGTAGGCACTTTGCAAAAAACACCTCTGTTTTCTGTGGGAAAATGTGATGTGTCCACGTTGTGTTTTGGGGCATTTCCTGTCGCGGGCACTAGGCCTACCCACACAAGTGAGGTATCATTTTTATCGGGAGACTTGGGGGAATGCTGAGTGGAAGGAAATACATTTGTGGCTCCTCTCAGATTCCAGAAGTTTCTGTCACCGAAATATGAGGAAAATGTGTTCTTTTAGCCACATTTTGAGGTTTGCAAAGGATTCTGGGTAACAGAACCTGGTGAGAGACCCACAAGTCACCCCATCTTGGATTCCCCTAGGTGTCTAGTTTTCAAAAATGCATATATTTGGTAGGTTTCCCTATGTGCCGGCTGAGCTGGAGTCCAAAATCCACAGGTAGCCACTTTGCAAAAAACTCCTCTGTTTTCTTTGGGAAAGTGTGATGTGTCCACATTGTGTTTTGGGGCATTTCCTGACGCGGACACTAGGCCTACCCACACAAGTGAGGTATCATTTTTATTGGGAGACTTGGGGGAACGCTGGGTGGAAGGAAATCTGTGGCTCCTCTCAGATTCCAGAACTTTCTGTCACCATAATATGAGGAAAAAGTGTTTTTTTAGCCAAATTTTGAGGTTTGCAAAGGATTCTGGGTAACAGAACCTGGTGAGATCCCCACAAGTCACCCTATCTTTGATTCCCTCAGGTGTCTAGTTTTAAAAAATGCATAGTGTTGGACTTTTGCTTATGCAGGGTCATCCCCAGTCTTTTTTCGCCTCCTGCCTCCTATTTTTTTCTGACATGTTGCTGTTGGCTTTTCAACTCTGAGCACTTTACCACTGCTAACCAGTGCTAAAGTGCATATGCTCTCCTGTTTAAATTGTATGTAAGTGGTTTATCCATGATTGGCATATTTGATTTACTAGTAAGTCCCTAGTAAGGTGCACTAGAGGTGCCAGGGCCTGTAAATCAAATGCTACTAGTGGGCCTGCAGCACTGGTTGTGCCACCCACATAAGTAGCTCTGTAATCATGTCTCAGACCTGCCACTGCAGTGTCTGTATGTGTATTTTTACACTATAAATTCGACTTGGCAAGTGTACCCACTTGCCAGGTCTAAACCTTCCCTTTCCTTACATGTAAGGCACCCCTAAGGTAGGCCCTAGGTAGCCCAAGGGCAGGGTGCAGTGTATGGATAAGGTAGGACATATAGTAATGTGGTTTATATGTCCTAACAGTGAAATACTACCAATTTCGTTTTCACTGTTGCAAGGTCTGTCTCTCTCATAGGATAATATGGGGGCTACCTTTAAATATGATTAAAGTGTAGATTCCCCTAGAGAGTAGATGGACATGTGGAGTTTGGGATCCCTGAACTCACAATTTAAAAATACATCTTTTAGTAAAGTTGATTTTAAGATTGTGAGTTTGGAAATGCCACTTTTAGAAAGTGAGCATTTTCTTGCTTAAACCATTCTGTGACTCTGCCTTGTTTGTGGATTCCCTGTCTGGGTCAGTTTGACAGTTGGGTTGTTTTTCACCTCACACCAGACAGTGACACAAAGGGAGCTGGGGTGTAATCTGCATTTCCTGATTAGCCATCTCTGCTAGGAGGGAGGGGTGGAGTGGTCACTCTCATCTGAAAGGACTGTGCCTGCCTCTGACAATGCTGTCTCCAGCCCCCTGGTGTGTGTCTGAGGCCTTGCCTGGGCAAGGCAGGATTTCACAAGAAGGTGTGAGTCCCCTTTGAAGAAAGGTGACTTCAAAGACTAAAATGGGTATAAGAAGGGCACCCAAACTTACAAACTTTAGAAACACTTCTGGAACCAAGGGGAACCTCTGCCTGGAGAAGAGCTGATAGCTGAGGAAAACGTGCTGCCCTGCCTGTGACTGTGCTTTGTGGAGCTTTCCTGCAGTGCTGCTTCTGCCAGAGTAAGAGGGCAAAGACTGGACTTTGTGTGCCTTCCATCTTGAAGAAGAAATCTCCAAGGGCTTGATGTAGAGCTTGCCTCCTGTTGTTGAAGTCTCAGGGATAGCAAAGACTTCTTCCTGCCAGCACCTGGAGTCTCTGGAGAGACCCCTACTCTGCTCTGTGGTGCCCTTCCAGTTCCTGGGACCCTGAAAGGAGAGGCTGGCAGCCTAAGGACAAAAATACACGCACCGAGCGCCGTGCGGAGAAAAGATCGACGCGAATCCGATCGCGGCTGAGAAAACGACGCGACGCCGGCTCCGCAGCTGAGAAACGACGCCGCAGGAAACGCGACCGGAGAATCGACGCCCGGAGCAGGAGAAACGACGCGCAGCATCGCTGACGAAGGCTGAGAGATCGCAACCTGCGCCGCGGGACTTTCGGACCGTCGCGTGGCTGGCTTTTTCGACGCGCATCGCCGTGCCGAGTTGTTTTCGACGCATATAACCGTGCAGGGTTATTTTCGACGCACACCGCCCGTGCGGGGTTATTTTTGAAGCAAACCAGGTACATTTACACGCTAGCAGCGCTAGTGTGTTGTTACAACTACCTAAAGACTCTTTTTATTTTAAACCTTTAAAAAATCATAACGTGACTTATGTATGTTGGATTTTTGTCGTTTTGGTCTTGTTTTGTCTAGATAAATATTTCCTATTTTTCTAAACTGGTGTTGTGTCATTTTGTAGTGTTTTCATTGAGTTACTGTGTGTGTTGGTACAAATACTTTACGCCTAGCACTCTGAGGTTAAGCCTACTGCTCTGCCAAGCTACCAAGGGGGTAAGCAGGGGTTAGCTGAGGGTGATTCTCTTTTACCCTGACTAGAGTGAGGGTCTTTGCTTGAACAGGGGGTAACCTGACTGTCAACCAAGGACCCCATTTCTAACACATAGGTTTGGTAGGTTTCCCTAGGTGGCGGCTGAGCTAGAGGCCAAAACCCACAGGTAGGCACTCTGCAAAAAACACCTTTGTTTTCTTTGGGAAAATGTATTGTGTCCACGTTGTGTTTTGGGGCATTTCCTGTCGCAGGCATAAGGACTACCCACACAAGTGAGGTACCATTTTTATTGGAAGACTTGGGGGAACGCTGGATGGAAGGACATTTGTGGCTCCTCTCAGATTCCAGAACTTTCTGGCACCGAAATATGAGGAAAAAGTGTTTTTTTAGCCACATTTTGAGGTTTGCAAAGGATTCTGGGTAACAGAATCTGGAGAGAGCCCCACAAGTCATCCCATCTTGGATTCCCCTAGATGTCTAGTTTTAAACAATGCATAGGTTTGGTAGGTTTCCCTAGGTGCCGGCTGACCTAGAGGACAAAATCCACAGGTAGGTACTTCGCAAAAAACACCTTTGTTTTCTTTGGGAAAATGTGACGTGTACAAGTTGTGTTTTGGTGCATTTCCTGTTGCAGGCGCTAGGCCTACCCACACAAGTGAGGTATCATTTTTATCAGGAGGCTTTGGGGAACGCTGGGTGGAAGGAAATTTGTGGCTCCTCTCAGATTCCAGAACTTTCTGTCACCGAAATAGGAGGAAAAAGTGTTTTTTAGAAGGATTTTGAGGTTTGCAAAGGATTCTGGGTAACAGAATCTGGTGAGAGCCCCACAAGTCACTCCATCTTGGATTCCCCTAGGTGTCTAGTTTGCAAAAAGCCATAGGTTTGGTAGGTTTCCCTAAGTGCCGGCTGACCTAGAGGACAAAATCCACAGATAGGTACTTCGTAAAAAACACCTCTGTTTTCTTTGGGAAAATGTGATGTGTACAAGTTGTGATTTGGTGCATTTCCTGTTGCAGGCGCTGGGCCTACCCACACAAGTGAGGTATCATTTTTATCAGGAGGCTTTGGGGAACGCTGGGTGGAAGGAAATCTGTGGCTCCTCTCAGATTCCAGAACTGTCTGTCACCGAAATATGAGGAAAAAGTGTTTTTTAGCCACATTTTGAGGTTTGCAAAGGATTCTGGGTAAAAGAATCTGGTGAGAGCCCCACAAGTCACCCCATCTTGGATTCCCCTAGGTGTCTAGTTTCCAAAAAGGCATAGGTTTGGTAGGTTTCCCTAGGTGACGGCTGAGCTAGAGGCCAAAATCCACAGGTAGGCACTTTGCAAAAAACACCTCTGTTTTCTTTGGGAAAATGTGATGTGTCCACGTTGTATTTTGGGGCATTTCCTGTCGCGGGCACTAGGCCTACCCACACAAGTGAGGTATCATTTTTATTGGGAGACTTGGGGGAACGCTGGGTGGAAGTAAATTTGTGGCTCCTCTCAGATTCCAGAAGTTTCTGTCACCGAAATATGAGGAAAAAGTGTCTTTTTAGCCACATTTTGAGGTTTGCAAAGTATTCTGGGTAACAGAACCTGGTGAGAGCCCCACAAGTCATCCCATCTTGGATTCCCCTAGGTGTCTAGTTTTCAAAAATGCATATGTTCGGTAGGTTTCCCTATGTGCCGGCTGAGCTGGAGTCCAAAATCCAAAGGTAGCCACTTTGCAAAAAACACCTCTGTTTTCCTTGGGAAAGTGTGATGTGTCCACATTGTGTTTTGGGGCATTTCCTGACGCGGGCACTAGGCCTACCCACACAAGTGAGGTATCATTTTTATAGGGAGACTTAGGGGAACGCTGGGTGGAAGGAAATCTGTGGCTCCTCTCCGATTCCAGAACTTTCTGTCACAAAAATATGAGGAAAAAGTGTTTTTTTTGCCAAATTTTGAGGTTTGCAAAGCATTCGGGGTAACAGAACCTGGTGAGAGCCCCACAAGTCACCCCATCTTGGATTCCCCTGAGTGTCTAGTTTTCAAAAATGCATAGGTTTGGTAGGTTTGCCTAGGTGCCGGCTGAGCTAGAGGCCAAAATTCAAAGGTAGGCACTTTGCAATAAAAACTCTGTTTTCTTTGGGAAAATGTGATGTGCCCACGTTGTGTTTTGGGGCATTCCTGTCGTGGGCCCTAGGCCTACCCACACAAGTGAGGTATCATTTTTATCGGGAGCCTCGGGCAAACACTGAGTGGAAGGAAATACATTTGTGGCTCCCCTCAGATTCCAGAAGTTTCTATCACCGAAATATGAGGAAAAATAGTTTTTTTAGCCACCTTTTGAGGTTTGCAAAGGATTCTGGGTAACAGAACCTGGAGAGAGCCCCACAAGTCACCCCATCTTGGATTCCCCTAGGTGTCTAATTTTAAAAAATGCATAGGTTTGGTAGGTTTTCCCTAGGTGCCGGCTGAGCTAGAGGCCAAAATCCACAGGTAGGCACTTTGCAAAAAACACCTCTGTTTTCTGTGGGAAAATGTGATGTGTCCACGTTGTGTTTTGGGGCATTTCCTGTCGCGGGCACTAGGCCTACCCACACAAGTGAGGTATCACTTTTATCGGGAGACTTGGGGGAATGCTGAGTGGAAGGAAATAAATTTGTGGCTCCTCTCAGATTCCAGAAGTTTCTGTCACCGAAATATGAGGAAAAAGAGTTTTTTTAGCCACATTTTGAGGTTTGCAAAGGATTCTGGGTAACAGAACCTGGAGAGAGCCCCACAAGTCACCCCATCTTGGATTCCCCTAGGTGTCTAATTTTAAAAAATGCATATGTTTGGTAGGTTTCCCTATGTGCCGGCTGAGCTGGAGTCCAAAATCCAAAGGTAGCCACTTTGCAAAAAACACCTCTGTTTTCCTTGGGAATGTGTGATGTGTCCACATTGTGTTTTGGGGCATTTCCTGACGCGGGCACTAGGCCTACCCACACAAGTGAGGTATCATTTTTATTGGGAGACTTGGGGGAACACTGGGTGGAAGGAAATCTGTGGCTCCTCTCAGATTCCAGAACTTTCAGTCACCAAAATATGAGGAAAAAGTGTTTTTTTAGCCAAATTTTCAGGTTTGCAAAGGATTCTGGGTAACAGAACCTGGTGAGAGCCCCACAAGTCACCCTATCTTTGATTCGCTCAGGTGTCTAGTTTTAAAAAATGCATAGGTTTGGTAGGTTTCCCTAGGTGGCGGCTGAGCTAGAGGCCAAAACCCACAGGTAGGCACTTTCTTTGGGAAAATGTATTGTGTCCACGTTGTGTTTTGGGGCATTTCCTGTCGCAGGCATAAGGACTACCCACACAAGTGAGGTACCATTTTTATTGGAAGACTTGGGGGAACGCTGGATGGAAGGACATTTGTGGCTCCTCTCAGATTCCAGAACTTTCTGGCACCGAAATATGAGGAAAAAGTGTTTTTTTAGCCACATTTTGAGGTTTGCAAAGGATTCTGGGTAACAGAATCTGGAGAGAGCCCCACAAGTCACCCCATCTTGGATTCCCCTAGATGTCTAGTTTTAAACAATGCATAGGTTTGGTAGGTTTCCCTAGGTGCCGGCTGACCTAGAGGACAAAATCCACAGGTAGGTACTTCGCAAAAAACACCTCTGTTTTCTTTGGGAAAATGTGACGTGTACAAGTTGTGTTTTAGTGCATTTCCTGTTGCAGGCGCTAGGCCTACCCACACAAGTGAGGTATCATTTTTATCAGGAGGCTTTGGGGAACGCTGGGTGGAAGGAAATTTGTGGCTCCTCTCAGATTCCAGAACTTTCTGTCACCGAAATAGGAGGAAAAAGTGTTTTTTAGCCAGATTTTGAGGTTTGCAAAGGATTCTGGGTAACAGAATCTGGTGAGAGCCCCACAAGTCACTCCATCTTGGATTCCCCTAGGTGTCTAGTTTGCAAAAAGCCATAGGTTTGGTAGGTTTCCCTAAGTGCCGGCTGACCTAGAGGACAAAATCCACAGGTAGGTACTTCGCAAAAAACACCTCTGTTTTCTTTGGGAAAATGTGATGTGTACAAGTTGTGATTTGGTGCATTTCACGTTGCAGGCGCTGGGCCTACCCACACAAGTGAGGTATCATTTTTATCAGGAGGCTTTGGGGAACGCTGGGTGGAAGGAACTCTGTGGCTCCTCTCAGATTCCAGAACTGTCTGTCACCGAAATATGAGGAAAAAGTGTTTTTTAGCCACATTTTGAGGTTTGCAAAGGATTCTGGGTAAAAGAATCTGGTGAGAGACCCACAAGTCACCCCATCTTGGATTCCCCTAGGTGTCTAGTTTGCAAAAAGGCATAGGTTTGGTAGGTTTGCCTAGGTGACGGCTAAGCTAGAGGCCAAAATTCAAAGGTAGGCACTTTGCAAAAAAAACTCTGTTTTCTTTTGGAAAATGTGATGTGCCCACGTTGTGTTTTGGGGCATTCCTGTTGCGGGCCCTAGGCCTACCCACACAAGTGAGGTATCATTTTTATTGGGAGACTTGGGGGAACGCTGGGTGGAAGGAAATACATTTGTGGCTCCCCTCAGATTCCAGAAGTTTCTGTCACCGAAATATGAGGAAAAAGAGTTTTTTTAGCCACATTTTGAGGTTTGTAAAGGATTCTGGGTAACAGAACCTGGAGAGAGCCCCACCAGTCACCCCATCTTGGATTCCCCTAGGTGTCTAGTTTTCAAAAATGCATAGGTTTGGTAGGTTTTCCCTAGGTGCCGGCTGAGCTAGAGGCCAAAATCCACAGGTAGGCACTTTGCAAAAAACACCTCTGTTTTCTGTGGGAAAATGTGATGTGTCCTCATTGTGTTTTGGGGCATTTCCTGACGCGGGCACTAGGCCTACCCACACAAGTGAGGTATCATTTTTATTGGGAGACTTGGGGGAACGCTGGGTGGAAGGAAATCTGTGGCTCCTCTCAGATTCTAGAACTTTCTGTCACCCAAATATGAGGAAAAAGTGTTTTTTCAGCTTCATTTTGAGGTTTGCAAAGGATTCTGGGTAACAGAACCTGGTGAGAGCCCCACAAGTCACCCCATCTTGGATTCCCCTGAGTGTCTAGTTTTAAAAAATGCATAAGTTTGGTAGGTTTTCCCTAGGTGCCGGCTGAGCTAGAGGCCAGAATCCACAGGTAGGCACTTTGCAAAAAACACCTCTGTTTTCTGTGGGAAAATGTGATGTGTCCACGTTGTGTTTTGATGCATTTCCTGTCGCGGGCACTAGGCCTACCCACACAAGTGAGGTATCATTTTTATCGGGAGACTTGGGGGAATGCTGAGTGGAAGGAAAAAAATTTGTGGCTCCTCTCAGATTCCAGAAGTTTCTGTCACCGAAATATGAGGAAAATGTGTTCTTTTAGCCACATTTTGAGGTTTGCAAAGGATTCTGGGTAACAGAACCTGGTGAGAGACCCATAAGTCACCCCATCTTGGATTCCCCTAGGTGTCTAGTTTTCAAAAATGCATATATTTGGTATGTTTCCCTATGTGCCAGCTGAGCTGGAGTCCAAAATCCACAGGTAGCAACTTTGAAAAAAACTCCTCTGTTTTCTTTGGGAAAGTGTGATGTGTCCACATTGTGTTTTGGGGCATTTCCTGACGCGGGCACTAGGCCTACCCACACAAGTGAGGTATCATTTTTATTGGGAGACTTGGGGGAACGCTGGGTGGAAGGAAATCTGTGGCTCCTCTCAGATTCCAGAACTTTCTGTCACCAAAATATGAGGAAAAAGTGTTTTTTTAGCCACCTTTTGAGGTTTGCAAAGGATTCTGGGTAACAGAACCTGGAGAGAGCCCCACAAGTCACCCCATCTTGGATTCCCCTAGGTGTCTAGTTTTAAAAAATGCATAGGTTTGGTAGGTTTTCTCTAGGTGCCGGCTGAGCTAGAGGCCAAAATCCACAGGTAGGCACTTTGCAAAAAACACCTTTGTTTTCTTTGGGAAAATGTATTGTGTCCACGTTGTGTTTTGGGGCATTTCCTGTCGCAGGCATAAGGACTACCCACACAAGTGAGGTACCATTTTTATTGGAAGACTTGGGGGAACGCTGGATGGAAGGACATTTGTGGCTCCTCTCAGATTCCAGAACTTTCTGGCACCGAAATATGAGGAAAAAGTGTTTTTTTAGCCAAATTTTGAGGTTTGCAAAGGATTCTGGGTAACAGAATCTGGAGAGAGCCCCACAAGTCACCCCATCATGGATTCCCCTAGATGTCTAGTTTTAAACAATGCATAGGTTTGGTAGGTTTCCCTAGGTGCCGGCTGACCTAGAGGACAAAATCCACAGGTAGGTACTTCGCAAAAAACACCTCTGTTTTCTTTGGGAAAATGTGATGTGTACAAGTTGTGATTTGGTGCATTTCCTGTTGCAGGCGCTGGGCCTACCCACACAAGTGAGGTATCATTTTTATCAGGAGGCTTTGGGGAACGCTGGGTGGAAGGAAATCTGTTGCTCCTCTCAGATTCCAGAACTGTCTGTCACCGAAATATGAGGAAACATTTTTTTTAGCCACATTTTGAGGTTTGCAAAGGATTCTGGGTAAAAGAATCTGGTGAGAGCCCCACAAGTCACCCCATCTTGGATTCCCCTAGGTGTCTAGTTTGCAAAAAGGCATAGGTTTGGTAGGTTTCCCTAGGTGACGGCTGAGCTAGAGGCCAAAATCCACAGGTAGGCACTTTGCAAAAAACACCTCTGTTTTCTTTGGGAAAATGTGATGTGTCCACGTTGTATTTTGGGGCATTTCCTGTCGCGGGCACTAGGCCTACCCACACAAGTGAGGTATCATTTTTATCTGGAGACTTGGGGGAATGCTGAGTGGAAGGAAATACATTTGTGGCTCCTCTCAGATTCCAGAAGTTTCTGTCACCGAAATATGAGGAAAAAGTGTCTTTTTAGCCACATTTTGAGGTTTGCAAAGGATTCTGGGTAACAGAACCTGGTGAGAGCCCCACAAGTCATCCCATCTTGGATTCCCCTAGGTGTCTAGTTTTCAAAAATGCATATGTTCGGTAGGTTTCCCTATGTGCCGGCTGAGCTGGAGTCCAAAATCCTAAGGTAGCCACTTTGCAAAAAACACCTCTGTTTTCCTTGGGAAAGTGTGATGTGTCCACATTGTGTTTTGGGGCATTTCCTGACGCGGGCACTAGGCCTACCCACAAAAGTGATGTATCATTTTTATTGGGAGACTTAGGGGAACACTGGGTGGAAGGAAATCTGTGGCTCCTCTCAGATTCCAGAACTTTCTGTCACCAAAATATGAGGAAAAAGTGTTTTTTTAACCAAATTTTGAGGTTTGCAAAGGATTCTGGGTAACAGAACCTGGTGAGAGCCCCACAAGTCACCCCATCTTGGATTCCCCTGAGTGTCTAGTTTTCAAAAATGCATAGGTTTGGTAGGTTTGCCTAGGTGCCGGCTGAGCTAGAGGCCAAAATTCAAAGGTAGGCACTTTGCAAAAAAAACTCTGTTTTCTTTGGGAAAATGTGATGTGCCCACGTTGTGTTTTGGGGCATTCCTGTCGCGGGCCCTAGGCCTACCCACACAAGTGAGGTATCATTTTTATCGGGAGCCTCGGGCAAACACTGAGTGGAAGGAAATACATTTGTGGCTCCCCTCAGATTCCAGAAGTTTCTGTCACCGAAATATGAGGAAAAAGAGTTTTTTTAGCCACCTTTTGAGGTTTGCAAAGGATTCTGGGTAACAGAACCTGGAGAGAGCCCCACAAGTCACCCCATCTTGGATTCCCCTAGGTGTCTAGTTTTAAAAAATGCATAGGTTTGGTAGGTTTTCCCTAGGTGCCGGCTGAGCTAGAGGCCAAAATCCACAGGTAGGCACTTTGCAAAAAACACCTCTGTTTTCTGTGGGAAAATGTGATGTGTCCTCGTGTTTTGGGGCATTTCCTGTCGCGGGCACTAGGCCTACCCACACAAGTGAGGTATCATTTTTATCGGGAGACCTGGGGGAATGCTGAGTGGAAGGAAATAAATTTGTGGCTCCTCTCAGATTCCAGAAGTTTCTGTCACCGAAATATGAGGAAAAAGAGTTTTTTTAGCCACATTTTGAGGTTTGCAAAGGATTCTGGGTAACAGAACCTGGTGAGAGCCCCACAAGTCACCCCATCTTGGATTCCCCTAGGTGTCTAGTTTTTAAAAATGCATATGTTTGGTAGGTTTCCCTATGTGCCGGCTGAGCTGGAGTCCAAAATCGAAAGGTAGCCACTTTGCAAAAAACACCTCTGTTTTCCTTGGGAAAGTGTGATGTGTCCACATTGTGTTTTGGGGCATTTCCTGACGCGGGCACTAGGCCTACCCACACAAGTGAGGTATCATTTTTATTGGGAGACTTGGGGGAACGCTGGGTGGAAGGAAATCTGTGGCTCCTCTCAGATTCCAGAACTTTCTGTCACAAAAATATGAGGAAAAAGTGTTTTTTTGCCAAATTTTGAGGTTTGCAAAGGATTCTGGGTAACAGAACCTGGTGAGAGCCCCACAAGTCACCCCATCTTGGATTCCCCTGAGTGTCTAGTTTCCAAAAATGCATAGGTTTGGTAAGTTTCCCTAGGTGCCGGCTGAGCTAGAGGCCAAAATTCAAAGGTAGGCACTTTGCAAAAAAAACTCTGTTTTCTTTGGGAAAATGTGATGTGCCCACGTTGTGTTTTGGGGCATTCCTGTCGCGGGCCCAAGGCCTACCCACACAAGTGAGGTATCATTTTTATCGGGAGCCTCGGGCAAACACTGAGTGGAAGGAAATACATTTGTGGCTCCCCTCAGATTCCAGAAGTTTCTGTCACCGAAATATGAGGAAAAAGAGTTTTTTTAGCCACATTTTGAGTTTTGCAAAGGATTCTGGGTAACAGAACCTGGAGAGAGCCCCACAAGTCACCCCATCTTGGATTCCCCTAGGTGTCTAGTTTTCAAAAATGCATAGGTTTGGTAGGTTTTCCCTAGGTGCCGGCTGAGTTAGAGGCCAAAATCCACAGGTAGGCACTTTGCAAAAAACACCTCTGTTTTCTGTAGGAAAATGTGATGTGTCAACGTTGTGTTTTGGGGCATTTCCTGTCGCGGGCACTAGGCCTACCCACACAAGTGAGGCATAATTTTTATCGGGAGACTTGGGGGAATGCTGAGTGGAAGGAACTAAATTTGTGGCTCCTCTCAGATTCCAGAAGTTTCTGTCACCGAAATATGAGGAAAAAGAGTTTTTTTAGCCACATTTTGAGGTGTGCAAAGGATTCTGGGTAACAGAACCTGGTGAGAGCCCCACAAGTCACCCCATCTTGGATTCCCCTAGGTGTCTAGTTTTCAAAAATGCATATGTTTGGTAGGTTTCCCTATGTGCCGGCTGAGCTGGAGTCCAAAATCCAAAGGTAGCCACTTTGCAAAAAACACCTCTGTTTTCCTTGGGAAAGTGTGATGTGTCCACATTGTGTTTTGGGGCATTTCCTGATGCGGGCACTAGGCCTACCCACACAAGTGAGGTATCATTTTTATTGGGAGACTTGGGGGAACGCTGGGTGGAAGGAAATCTGTGGCTCCTCTCAGATTCCAGAACTTTCTGTCACAAAAATATGAGGAAAAAGAGTTTTTTTTGCCAAATTTTGAGGTTTGCAAAGGATTCTGGGTAACAGAACCTGGTGAGAGCCCCACAAGTCACCCCATCTTGGATTCCCCTGAGTATCTAGTTTTCAAAAATGCATAGGTTTGGTAGGTTTCCCTAGGTGCCGGCTGAGCAAGAGGCCAAAATTCAAAGGTAGGCACTTTGCAAAAAAAACCTCTGTTTTCTATAGGAAAATGTGATGTGCCCACGTTGTGTTTTGGGGCATTCCTGTCGCGGGCCCTAGGCCTACCCACACAAGTGAGGTATCATTTTTATCGGGAGCCTCAGGCAAACACTGAGTGGAAGGAAATACATTTGTGGCTCCCCTCAGATTCCAGAAGTTTCTGTCACCGAAATATGAGGAAAAAGAGATTTTTTAGCCACATTTTGAGGTTTGCAAAGGATTCTGGGTAACAGAACGTGGAGAGAGCCCCACAAGTCACCCCATCTTGGATTCCCCTAGGTGTCTAGTTTTCAAAAATGCATAGGTTTGGTAGGATTTCCCTAGGTGCCGGCTGAGCTAGAGGCCAAAATCCACAGGTAGGTACTTTGCAAAAAACACCTCTGTTTTCTGTGGGAAAATGTGATGTGTCCACGTTGTGTTTTGGGGCATTTCCTGTTGCGGCCACTAGGCCTACCCACACAAGTGAGGTATCATTTTTATCGGGAGACTTGGGGAAATGCTGAGTGGAAGGAAATACATTTGTGGCTCCTCTCAGATTCCAGAAGTTTCTGTCACCGAAATATGAGGAAAACGAGTTTTTTTAGCCACATTTTGAGGTTTGCAAAGGATTCTGGGTAACAGAACCTGGTGAGAGCCCCACAAGTCATCCCATCTTGGATTCCCCTAGGTGTCTAGTTTTCAAAAATGCATATGTTTGGTAGGTTTCCCTATGTGCCGGCTGAGCTGGAGTCCAAAATCCAAAGGTAGCCACTTTGCAAAAAACACCTCTGTTTTCCTTGGGAAAGTGTGATGTGTCCACATTGTGTTTTGGGGCATTTCCTGATGCGGGCACTAGGCCTACCCACACAAGTGAGGTATCATTTTTATTGGGAGACTTGGGGGAACGCTGGGTGGAAGGAAATCTGTGGCTCCTCTCAGATTCCAGAACTTTCTGTCACCAAAATATGAGGAAAAAGTGTTTTTTTAGCCACCTTTTGAGGTTTGCAAAGGATTCTGGGTAACAGAACCTGGAGAGAGCCCCACAAGTCACCCCATCTTGGATTCCCCTAGGTGTCTAGTTTTAAAAAATGCATAGGTTTGGTAGGTTTTCTCTAGGTGCCGGCTGAGCTAGAGGCCAAAATTCAAAGGTAGGCACTTTGCAAAAAAAACTCTGTTTTCTTTGGTAAATGTGATGTGCCCACGTTGTGTTTTGGGGCATTGCTGTCGCGGGCCCTAGGCATACCCACACAAGTGAGGTATCATTTTTATCGGGAGCCTCGGGCAAACACTGAGTGGAAGGAAATACATTTGTGGCTCCCCTCAGATTCCAGAAGTTTCTGTCACCGAAATATGAGGAAAAAGAGTTTTTTTAGCCACATTTTGAGGTTTGCAAAGGATTCTGGGTAACAGAACGTGGAGAGAGCCCCACAAGTCACCCCATCTTGGATTCCCCTAGGTGTCTAGTTTTCAAAAATGCATAGGTTTGGTAGGTTTTCCCTAGGTGCCGGCTGAGCTAGAGGCCAAAATCCACAGGTAGGCACTTTGCAAAAAACACCTCTGTTTTCTGTGGGAAAATGTGATGTGTCCACATTGTGTTTTGGGGCATTTCCTGACGCGGGCACTAGGCCTACCCACACAAGTGAGGTATCATTTTTATTGGGAGACTTGGGGGAACGCTGGGTGGAAGGAAATCTGTGGCTCCTCTCAGATTCTAGAACTTTCTGTCACCCAAATATGAGGAAAAAGTGTTTTTTCAGCTTCATTTTGAGGTTTGCAAAGGATTCTGGGTAACAGAACCTGGTGAGAGCCCCACAAGTCACCCCATCTTGGATTCCCCTGAGTGTCTAGTTTTCAAAAATGCATAAGTTTGGTAGGTTTTCCCTAGGTGCCAGCTGAGCTAGAGGCCAAAATCCACAGGTAGGCACTTTACAAAAAACACCTCTGTTTTCTGTGGGAAAATGTGATGTGTCCACGTTGTGTTTTGGGGCATTTCCTGTCGCGGGCACTAGGCCTACCCACACAAGTGAGGTATCATTTTTATCAGGAGACTTGGGGGAATGCTGAGTGGAAGGAAATAAATTTGTGGCTCCTCTCAGATTCCAGAAGTTTCTGTCACCGAAATATGAGGAAAATGTGTTCTTTTAGCCACATTTTGAGGTTTGCAAAGGATTCTGGGTAACAGAACCTGGTGAGAGACCCACAAGTCACCCCATCTTGGATTCCCCTAGGTGTCTAGTTTTCAAAAATGCATATATTTGGTAGGTTTCCCAATGTGCCGGCTGAGCTGGAGTCCAAAATCCACAGGTTGCCACTTTGCAAAAAACTCCTCTGTTTTCTTTGGGAAAGTGTGATGTGTCCACATTGTGTTTTGGGGCATTTCCTGACGCGGACACTAGGCCTACCCACACAAGTGAGGTATCATTTTTATTGGGAGACTTGGGGGAACGCTGGGTGGAAGGAAATCTGTGGCTCCTCTCAGATTCCAGAACTTTCTGTCACCAAAATATGAGGAAAAAGTGTTTTTTTAGCCAAATTTTGAGGTTTGCAAAGGATTCTGGGTAACAGAACCTGGTGAGATCCCCACAAGTCACCCTATCTTTGATTCCCTCAGGTGTCTAGTTTTAAAAAATGCATAGGTTTGGTAGGTTTCCCTAGGTGGCGGCTGAGCTAGAGGCCAAAACCCACAGGTAGGCACTCTGCAAAAAACACCTTTGTTTTCTTTGGGAAAATGTATTGTGTCCACGTTGTGTTTTGGGGCATTTCCTGTCGCAGGCATAAGGACTACCCACACAAGTGAGGTACCATTTTTATTGGAAGACTTGGGGGAACGCTGGATGGAAGGACATTTGTGGCTCCTCTCAGATTCCAGAACTTTCTGGCACCGAAATATGAGGAAAAAGTGTTTTTTTAGCCACATTTTGAGGTTTGCAAAGGATTCTGGGTAACAGAATCTGGAGAGAGCCCCACAAGTCACCCCATCTTGGATTCCCCTAGATGTCTAGTTTTAAACAATGCATAGGTTTGGTAGGTTTCCCTAGGTGCTGGCTGACCTAGAGGACAAAATCCACAGGTAGGTACTTCGCAAAAAACACCTCTGTTTTCTTTGGGAAAATGTGACGTGTACAAGTTGTGTTTTGGTGCATTTCCTGTTGCAGGCGCTAGGCCTACCCACACAAGTGAGGTATCATTTTTATCAGGAGGCTTTGGGGAACGCTGGGTGGAAGGAAATTTGTGGCTCCTCTCATATTCCAGAACTTTCTGTCACCGAAATAGGAGGAAAAAGTGTTTTTTAGAAGGATTTTGAGGTTTGCAAAGGATTCTGGGTAACAGAATCTGGTGAGAGCCCCACTAGTCACTCCATCTTGGATTCCCCTAGGTGTCTAGTTTGCAAAAAGCCATAGGTTTGGTAGGTTTCCCTAAGTGCCGGCTGACCTAGAGGACAAAATCCACAGGTAGGTACTTCGTAAAAAACACCTCTGTTTTCTTTGGGAAAATGTGATGTGTACAAGTTGTGATTTGGTGCATTTCCTGTTGCAGGCGCTGGGCCTACCCACACAAGTGAGGTATCATTTTTATCAGGAGGCTTTGGGGAATGCTGGGTGGAAGGAAATCTGTGGCTCCTCTCAGATTCCAGAACTGTCTGTCACCGAAATATGAGGAAAAAGTGTTTTTTAGCCACATTTTGAGGTTTGCAAAGGATTCTGGGTAAAAGAATCTGGTGAGAGCCCCACAAGTCACCCCATCTTGGATTCCCCTAGGTGTCTAGTTTCCAAAATGGAATAGGTTTGGTAGGTTTCCCTAGGTGACGGCTGAGCTAGAGGCCAAAATCCACAGGTAGGCACTTTGCAAAAAACACCTCTGTTTTCTTTGGGAAAATGTGATGTGTCCACGTTGTATTTTGGGGCATTTCCTGTCGCGGGCACTAGGCCTACCCACACAAGTGAGGTATCATTTTTATTGGGAGACTTGGGGGAACGCTGGGTGGAAGTAAATTTGTGGCTCCTCTCAGATTCCAGAAGTTTCTGTCACCGAAATATGAGGAAAAAGTGTCTTTTTAGCCACATTTTGAGGTTTGCAAAGTATTCTGGGTAACAGAACCTGGTGAGAGCCCCACAAGTCATCCCATCTTGGATTCCCCTAGGTGTCTAGTTTTCAAAAATGCATATGTTCGGTAGGTTTCCCTATGTGCCGGCTGAGCTGGAGTCCAAAATCCAAAGGTAGCCACTTTGCAAAAAACACCTCTGTTTTCCTTGGGAAAGTGTGATGTGTCCACATTGTGTTTTGGGGCATTTCCTGACGCGGGCACTAGGCCTACCCACACAAGTGAGGTATCATTTTTATTGGGAGACTTAGGGGAACGCTGGGTGGAAGGAAATCTGTGGCTCCTCTCCGATTCCAGAACTTTCTGTCACAAAAATATGAGGAAAAAGTGTTTTTTTTGCCAAATTTTGAGGTTTGCAAAGGCTTCGGGGTAACAGAACCTGGTGAGAGCCCCACAAGTCACCCCATCTTGGATTCCCCTGAGTGTCTAGTTTTCAAAAATGCATAGGTTTGGTAGGTTTTCCCTAGGTGCCGGCTGAGCTAGAGGCCAAAATCCACAGGTAGGCACTTTGCAAAAAACACCTCTGTTTTCTGTGAGAAAATGTGATGTGTCCACGTTGTGTTTTGGGGCATTTCCTGTCGCGGGCACTAGGCCTACCCACACAAGTGAGGTATCACTTTTATCGGGAGACTTGGGGGAATGCTGAGTGGAAGAAAATAAATTTGTGGCTCCTCTCAGATTCCAGAAGTTTCTGTCACCGAAATATGAGGAAAAAGAGTTTTTTAGCCACATTTTGAGGTTTGCAAAGGATTCTGGGTAAGAGAACCTGGAGAGAGCCCCACAAGTCACCCCATCTTGGATTCCCCTAGGTGTCTAATTTTAAAAAATGCATATGTTTGGTAGGTTTCCCTATGTGCCGGCTGAGCTGGAGTCCAAAATCCAAAGGTAGCCACTTTGCAAAAAACACCTCTGTTTTCCTTGGGAATGTGTGATGTGTCCACATTGTGTTTTGGGGCATTTCCTGACGCGGGCACTAGGCCTACCCACACAAGTGAGGTATCATTTTTATTGGGAGACTTGGGGGAACGCTGGGTGGAAGGAAATCTGTGGCTCCTCTCAGATTCCAGAAGTTTCTGTCACCGAAATATGAGGAAAAAGAGTTTTTTTAGCCACATTTTGAGGTTTGCAAAGGATTCTGGGTAACAGAACCTGGTGAGAGCCCCACAAGTCACCCCATCTTGGATTCCCCTGAGTGTCTAGTTTTCAAAAATGCATAGGTTTGGTAGGTTTCCCTAGGTGGCGGCTGAGCTAGAGACCAAAACCCACAGGTAGGCACTCTGCAAAAAACACCTTTGTTTTCTTTGGGAAAATGTATTGTGTCTACGTTGTGTTTTGGGGCATTTCCTGTCGCAGGCATAAGGACTACCCACACAAGTGAGGTACCATTTTTATTGGAAGACTTGGGGGAACGCTGGATGGAAGGACATTTGTGGCTCCTCTCAGATTCCAGAACTTTCTGGCACTGAAATATGAGGAAAAAGTGTTTTTTTATCCACATTTTGAGGTTTGCAAAGGATTCTGGGTAACAGAATCTGGAGAGAGCCCCACAAGTCACCCCATCTTGGATTCCCCTAGATGTCTAGTTTTAAACAATGCATAGGTTTGGTAGGTTTCCCTAGGTGCCGGCTGACCTAGAGGACAAAATCCACAGGTAGGTACTTCGCAAAAAACATCTCTGTTTTCTTTGGGAAAATGTGACGTGTACAAGTTGTGTTTTGGTGCATTTCCTGTTGCAGGCGCTAGGCCTACCCACACAAGTGAGGTATCATTTTTATCAGGAGGCTTTGGGGAACGCTGGGTGGAAGGAAATTTGTGGCTCCTCTCAGATTCCAGAACTTTCTGTCACCGAAATAGGAGGAAAAAGTGTTTTTTAGCCAGATTTTGAGGTTTGCAAAGGATTCTGGGTAACAGAATCTGGTGAGAGCCCCACAAGTCACTCCATCTTGGATTCCCCTAGGTGTCTAGTTTGCAAAAAGCCATAGGTTTGGTAGGTTTCCCTAAGTGCCGGCTGACCTAGAGGACAAAATCCACAGGTAGGTACTTCGCAAAAAACACCTCTGTTTTCTTTGGGAAAATGTGATGTGTACAAGTTGTGATTTGGTGCATTTCCTGTTGCAGGCGCTGGGCCTACCCACACAAGTGAGGTATCATTTTTATCAGGAGGCTTTGGGGAACGCTGAGTGGAAGGAAATCTGTGGCTCCTCTCAGATTCCAGAACTGTCTGTCACCGAAATATGAGGAAAAAGTGTTTTTAGCCACATTTTGAGGTTTGCAAAGGATTCTGGGTAAAAGAATCTGGTGAGAGCCCCACAAGTCACCCCATGTTGGATTCCCCTGAGTGTCTAGTTTGCAAAAAGGCATAGGTTTGGTAGGTTTCCCTAGGTGACGGCTGAGCTAGAGGCCAAAATCCACAGGTAGGCACTTTGCAAAAAACACCTCTGTTTTCTTTGGGAAAATGTGATGTGTCCACGTTGTATTTTGGGGCATTTCCTGTCGCGGGCACTAGGCCTACCCACACAAGTGAGGAATCATTTTTATCGGGAGACTTGGGGGAATGCTGAGTGGAAGGAAATACATTTGTGGCTTCTCTCAGATTCCACAAGTTTCTGTCACGGAAATATGAGGAAAAAGTGTCTTTTTAGCCACATTTTGAGGTTTGCAAAGGATTCTGGGTAACAGAACCTGGTGAGAGCCCCACAAGTCATCCCATCTTGGATTCCCCTAGGTGTCTAGTTTTCAAAAATGCATATGTTCGGTTGGTTTCCCTATGTGCCGGCTGAGCTGGAGTCCAAAATCCAAAGGTAGCCACTTTGCAAAAAACACCTCTGTTTTCCTTGGGAAAGTGTGATGTGTCCACATTGTGTTTTGGGGCATTTCCTGACGCGGGCACTAGGCCTACGCACACAAGTGAGGTATCATTTTTATTGGGAGACTTAGGGGAAGGCTGGGTGGAAGGAAATCTGTGGCTCCTCTCAGATTCCAGAACTTTCTGTCACAAAAATATGAGGAAAAAGTGTTTTTTTAGCCAAATTTTGAGGTTTGCAAAGGATTCTGGGTAACAGAACCTGGTGAGAGCCCCACAAGTCACCCCATCTTGGATTCCCCTGAGTGTCTAGTTTTCAAAAATGCATAGGTTTGGTAGGTTTGCCTAGGTGCCGGCTGAGCTAGAGGCCAAAATTCAAAGGTAGGCACTTTGCAAAAAAACCTCTGTTTTCTTTGGGAAAATGTGATGTGCCCACGTTGTGTTTTGGGGCATTCCTGTCGCGGGCCCTAGGCCTACCCACACAAGTGAGGTATCATTTTTATCGGGAGCCTCGGGCAAACACTGAGTGGAAGGAAATACATTTGTGGCCCCCCTCAGATTCCAGAAGTTTCTGTCACCGAAATATGAGGAAAAATAGTTTTTTTAGCCACCTTTTGAGGTTTGCAAAGGATTCTGGGTACCAGAACCTGGAGAGAGCCCCACAAGTCACCCCATCTTCGATTCCCCTAGGTGTCTAGTTTTAAAAAATGCATAGGTTTGGTAGGTTTTCCCTAGGTGCCGGCTGAGCTAGAGGCCAAAATCCACAGGTAGGTACTTTGCAAAAAACACCTCTGTTTTCTGTGGGAAAATGTGATGTGTCCACGTAGTGTTTTGGGGCATTTCCTGTCGCGGGCACTAGGCCTACCCACACAAGTGAGGTATCATTTTTATCGGGAGACTTGGGGGAATGCTGAGTGGAAGGAAATACATTTGTGGCTCCTCTCAGATTCCAGAAGTTTCTGTCACTGAAATATGAGGAAAAAGAGTTTTTTTAGCCACATTTTGAGGTTTGCAAAGGATTCTGGGTAACAGAACCTGGTGAGAGCCCCACAAGTCACCCCATCTTGGATTCCCCTAGGTGTCTAGTTTTCAAAAATGCATATGTTTGGTAGGTTTCCCTATGTGCCGGCTGAGCTGGAGTCCAAAATCCAAAGGTAGCCACTTTGCAAAAAACACCTGTTTTCCTTGGGAATGTGTGATGTGTCCACATTGTGTTTTGGGGCATTTCCTGACGAGGGCACTAGGCCTACCCACACAAGTGAGGTATCATTTTTATTGGGAGACTTGGGGGAACGCTGGGTGGAAGGAAATCTGTGGCTCCTCTCAGATTCCAGAAGTTTCTGTCACCGAAATATGAGGAAAAAGAGTTTTTTTTGCCAAATTTTGAGGTTTGCAAAGGATTCTGGGTAACAGAACCTGGTGAGAGCCCCACAAGTCACCCCATCTTGGATTCCCCTGAGTGTCTAGTTTTCAAAAATGCATAGGTTTGGTAGGTTTGCCTAGGTGCCGGCTGAGCTAGAGGCCAAAATTCAAAGGTAGGCACTTTGCAAAAAAAACTCTGTTTTCTTTGGGAAAATGTGATGTGCCCACGTTGTGTTTTGGGGCATTCCTGTCGCGGGCCCTAGGCCTACCCACACAAGTGAGGTATCATTTTTATCGGGAGCCTCAGGCAAACACTGAGTGGAAGGAAATACATTTGTGGCTCCCCTCAGATTCCAGAAGTTTCTGTCACCGAAATATGAGGAAAAAGAGTTTTTTTAGCCACCTTTTGAGTTTTGCAAAGGATTCTGGGTAACAGAACCTGGAGGGAGCCCCACAAGTCACCCCATCTTGGATTCCCCTAGGTGTCTAGTTAAAAAAATGCATAGGTTTGGTAGGTTTTCCCTAGGTGCCGGCTGAGCTAGAGGCCAAAATCCACAGGTAGGTACTTTGCAAAAAACACCTCTGTTTTCTGTGGGAAAATGTGATGTGTCCACGTTGTGTTTTGGGGCATTTCCTGTCGCGGGCACTAGGCCTACCCACACAAGTGAGGTATCATTTTTATCGGGAGACTTGTGGGAATGCTGAGTGGAAGGAAATAAATTTGTGGCTCCTCTCAGATTCCAGAAGTTTCTGTCACCGAAATATGAGGAAAAAGAGTTTTTTTAGCCACATTTTGAGGTTTGCAAAGGATTCTGGGTAACAGAACCTGGTGAGAGCCCCACAAGTCACCCCATCTTGGATTCCCCTAGGTGTCTAGTTTTCAAAAATGCATATGTTTGGTAGGTTTCCCTATGTGCCGGCTGAGCTGGAGTCCAAAATCCAAAGGTAGCCACTTTGCAAAAAACACCTCTGTTTTCCTTGGGAATGTGTGATGTGTCCACATTGTGTTTTGGGGCATTTCCTGACGCGGGCACTAGGCCTACCCACACAAGTGAGGTATCATTTTTATTGGGAGACTTGGGGGAACGCTGGGTGGAAGGAAATCTGTGGCTCCTCTCAGATTCCAGAAGTTTCTGTCACCGAAATATGAGGAAAAAGAGTTTTTTTAGCCACATTTTGAGGTTTGCAAAGGATTCTGGGTAACAGAACTTGGGGAGAGCCCCACAAGTCACCCCATCTTGGATTCCCCTGAGTGTCTAGTTTTCAAAAATGCATAGGTTTGGTAGGTTTCCCTAGGTGCCGGCTGAGCTAGAGGCCAAAATTCAAAGGTAGGCACTTTGCAAAAAAAACTCTGTTTTCTTTGGGAAAATGTGATGTGCCCACGTTGTGTTTTGGGGCATTCCTGTCGCGGGCCCTAGGCCTTCCCACACAAGTGTGGTATCATTTTTATCGGAAGCCTCGGGCAAACACTGAGTGGAAGGAAATACATTTGTGGCTCCCCTCAGATTCCAGAAGTTTCTATCACCGAAATATGAGGAAAAATAGTTTTTTAGCCACATTTTGAGGTTTGCAAAGGATTCTGGGTAAAATAATCTGGTGAGAGCCCCACAAGTCACCCCATCTTGGATTCCCCTAGGAGTCTAGTTTGCAAAAATGCATAGGTTTGGTAGGTTTCCCTAGGTGCCGGCTGAGCTAGAGGCCAAAATTCAAAGGTAGGCACTTTGCAAAAAAAACTCTGTTTTCTTTGGGAAAATGTGATGTGCCCACGTTGTGTTTTGGGGCATTCCTGTCGCGGGCCCTAGGCCTTCCCACACAAGTGTGGTATCATTTTTATCGGAAGCCTCGGGCAAACACTGAGTGGAAGGAAATACATTTGTGGCTCCCCTCAGATTCCAGAAGTTTCTGTCACCGAAATATGAGGAAAAATAGTTTTTTTAGCCACCTTTTGAGGTTTGCAAAGGATTCTGGGTAAAATAATCTGGTGAGAGCCCCACAAGTCACCCCATCTTGGATTCCCCTAGGAGTCTAGTTTGCAAAAAGGCATAGGTTTGGTAGGTTTCCCTAGGTGCCGGCTGAGCTAGAGGCCAAAATCCACAGGTAGGCATTTTGCAAAAAACTCCTCTGTTTTCTTTGGGAAAATGTGATGTGTCCACGTTGTATTTTGGGGCATTTCCTGTCGTGGGCACTAGGCCTACCCACACAAGTGAGGTATCATTTTTATCGGGAGATTTGGGGGAACGCTGGGTGGAAGGAAATTTGTGGCTCCTCTCAGATTCCAGAACTTTCTGTCACCGAAATATGAGGAAAAAGTGTTTTTTAGCCAAATTTTGAGGTTTGCAAAGGATTCTGGGTAACAGAATCTGGAGAGAGCCCCACAAGTCACCCCATCTTGGATTACCCTAAGTGTCTAGTTTTCAAAAATGCATAGGTTTGGTAGGTTTTCCCTAGATGACGGCTGAGCTAGAGGCCAAAATCCACAGGTAGGCACTTTGCAAAAAACACCTCTGTTTTCTGTGGGAAAATGTGATGTGTCCACGTTGTGTTTTGGGGCATTTCCTGTCGCGGGCACTGGGCCTACCCACACAAGTGAGGTATCATTTTTATCGGGAGACTTGGGGGAACGCTGGATGGAAGGAAATTTGCGGCTCCTCTCAGATTCCAGAAGTTTCTATCACCGAAATATGAGGAAAAAGTGTTTTTTTAGCCACATTTTGAGGTTTGCAAAGGATTCTGGGTAACAGAACCTGGTGAGAGCCCCACAAGTCACCCCATCTTTGATTCCCTTAGGTGTCTAGTTTTAAAAAATGCATATGTTTGGTAGGTTTCTCTATGTGCCGGCTGAGCTGGAGGCCAAAATCCACAGGTAGGCACTTTGCAAAAAACACCTTTGTTTTCTTTGGGAAAATGTGATGTGTCCACGTTGTGTTGTGGGGCATTTCCTGTCGCAGGCACTAGGCCTACCCACACAAGTGAGGTACCATTTTTATTGGGAGACTTGGGGGAACGCTGGATGGAAGGAAATTTGTAGCTCCTCTCAGATTCCAGAACTTTCTGTCACCGAAATATGGGGAAAAAGTGTTTTTTTAGCCACATTTTGAGGTTTGCAAAGGATTCTGGGTAACAGAACCTGGAGAGAGCCCATAAGTCACCCCATTTTGGATTCCCCTAGGTGTCTAGTTTTAAAAAATGCATAGGTTTGGTAGGTTTTCCCTAGGTGCCGGCTGAGCTAGAGGCCAAAATCCACAGTTAGACACTTTGCAAAAAACACCTTTGTTTTCTTTGGGAAAATGTGATGTGTCCACGTTGTGTTGTGGGGCATTTCCTGTCGCAGGCACTAGGCCTACCCACACAAGTGAGGTACCATTTTTATTGAGAGACTTGGGGGAACGCTGGATGGAAGGAAATTTGTGGCTCCTCTCAGATTCCAGAACTTTCTGTCACCGAAATATGGGGAAAAAGTGTTTTTTTAGCCACATTTTGAGGTTTGCAAAGGATTCTGGGTAACAGAACCTGGTGAGAGCCCCACAAGTCACCCCATCTTGGATTCCCCTAGATGTCTAGTTTTAAACAATGCATAGGTTTGGTAGGTTTCCCTAGGTGCCGGCTGACCTAGAGGACAAAATCCACAGGTAGGTACTTCGCAAAAAACACCTCTGTTTTCTTTGGGAAAATGTGACGTGTACAAGTTGTGTTTTGGTGCATTTCCTGTTGTAGGCGCTAGGCCTACCCACACAAGTGAGGTATCATTTTTATCAGGAGGCTTTGGGGAACGCTGGGTGGAAGGAAATTTGTGGCTCCTCTCAGATTCCAGAACTTTCTGTCACCGAAATAGGAGGAAAAAGTGTTTTTTAGCCAGATTTTGAGGTTTGCAATGGATTCTGGGTAACAGAATCTGGTGAGAGCCCCACAAGTCACTCCATCTTGGATTCCCCTAGGTGTCTAGTTTGCAAAAAGCCATAGGTTTGGTAGGTTTCCCTAAGTGCCGGCTGACCTAGAGGACAAAATCCACAGGTAGGTACTTCGCAAAAAACACCTCTGTTTTCTTTGGGAAAATGTGATGTGTACAAGTTGTGATTTGGTGCATTTCCTGTTGCAGGCGCTGGGCCTACCCACACAAGTGAGGTATCATTTTTATCAGCAGGCTTTGGGGAACGCTGAGTGGAAGGAAATCTGTGGCTCCTCTCAGATTCCAGAACTGTCTGTCACCGAAATATGAGGAAAAAGTGTTTTTTAGCCACATTTTGAGGTTTGCAAAGGATTCTGGGTAAAAGAATCTGGTGAGAGCCCCACAAGTCACCCCATGTTGGATTCCCCTGAGTGTCTAGTTTGCAAAAAGGCATAAGTTTGGTAGGTTTCCCTAGGTGACGGCTGAGCTAGAGGCCAAAATCCACAGGTAGGCACTTTGCAAAAAACACCTCTGTTTTCTTTGGGAAAATGTGATGTGTCCACGTTGTATTTTGGGGCAATTCCTGCCGCGGGCACTAGGCCTACCCACACAAGTGAGGTATCATTTTTATCGGGAGATTTGGGGGAATGCTGAGTGGAAGGAAATACATTTGTGGCTTCTCTCAGATTCCAGAAGTTTCTGTCACCGAAATATGAGGAAAAAGTGTCTTTTTAGCCACATTTTGAGGTTTGCAAAGGATTCTGGGTAACAGAACCTGGTGAGAGCCCCACAAGTCATCCCATCTTGGATTCCCCTAGGTGTCTAGTTTTCAAAAATGCATATGTTCGGTTGGTTTCCCTATGTGCCGGCTGAGCTGGAGTCCAAAATCCAAAGGTAGCCACTTTGCAAAAAACACCTCTGTTTTCCTTGGGAAAGTGTGATGTGTCCACATTGTGTTTTGGGGCATTTCCTGACGCGGGCACTAGGCCTACCCACACAAGTGAGGTATCATTTTTATTGGGAGACTTAGGGGAAAGCTGGGTGGAAGGAAATCTGTGGCTCCTCTCAGATTCCAGAACTTTCTGTCACAAAAATATGAGGAAAAAGTGTTTTTTTAGCCAAATTTTGAGGTTTGCAAAGGATTCTGGGTAACAGAACCTGGTGAGAGCCCCACAAGTCACCCCATCTTGGATTCCCCTGAGTGTCTAGTTTTCAAAAATGCATAGGTTTGGTAGGTTTGCCTAGGTGCCGGCTGAGCTAGAGGCCAAAATTCAAAGGTAGGCACTTTGCAAAAAAACCTCTGTTTTCTTTGGGAAAATGTGATGTGCCCACGTTGTGTTTTGGGGCATTCCTGTCGCGGGCCCTAGGCCTACCCACACAAGTGAGGTATCATTTTTATCGGGAGCCTCGGGCAAACACTGAGTGGAAGGAAATACATTTGTGGCCCCCCTCAGATTCCAGAAGTTTCTGTCACCGAAATATGAGGAAAAATAGTTTTTTTAGCCACCTTTTGAGGTTTGCAAAGGATTCTGGGTACCAGAACCTGGAGAGAGCCCCACAAGTCACCCCATCTTGGATTCCCCTAGGTGTCTAGTTTTAAAAAATGCATAGGTTTGGTAGGTTTTCCCTAGGTGCCGGCTGAGCTAGAGGCCAAAATCCACAGGTAGGTACTTTGCAAAAAACACCTCTGTTTTCTGTGGGAAAATGTGATGTGTCCACGTTGTGTTTTGGGGCATTTCCTGTCGCGGGCACTAGGCCTACCCACACAAGTGAGGTATCATTTTTATCGGGATACTTGGGGGAATGCTGAGTGAAAGGAAATACATTTGTGGCCCCCCTCAGATTCCAGAAGTTTCTGTCACCGAAATATGAGGAAAAAGAGTTTTTTTAGCCACATTTTGAGGTTTGCAAAGGATTCTGGGTAACAGAACCTGGTGAGAGCCCCACAAGTCACCCCATCTTGGATTCCCCTAGGTGTCTAGTTTTCAAAAATGCATATGTTTGGTAGGTTTCCCTATGTGCCGGCTGAGCTGGAGTCCAAAATCCAAAGGTAGCCACTTTGCAAAAAACACCTGTTTTCCTTGGGAATGTGTGATGTGTCCACATTGTGTTTTGGGGCATTTCCTGACGCCGGCACTAGGCCTACCCACACAAGTGAGGTATCATTTTTATTGGGAGGCTTGGGGGAACGCTGGGTGGAAGGAAATCTGTGGCTCCTCTCAGATTCCAGAAGTTTCTGTCACCGAAATATGAGGAAAAAGAGTTTTTTTTGCCAAATTATGAGGTTTGCAAAGGATTCTGGGTAACAGAACCTGGTGAGAGCCCCACAAGTCACCCCATCTTGGATTCCCCTGAGTGTCTAGTTTTCAAAAATGCATAGGTTTGGTAGGTTTGCCTAGGTGCCGGCTGAGCTAGAGGCCAAAATTCAAAGGTAGGCACTTTGCAAAAAAAACTCTGTTTTCTTTGGGAAAAAGTGATGTCCCCACGTTGTGTTTTCGGGCATTCCTGTGGCGGGCCCTAGGCCTACCCACACAAGTGAGGTATCATTTTTATCGGGAGCCTCGGGCAAACACTGAGTGGAAGGAAATACATTTGTGGCTCCCCTCAGATTCCAGAAGTTTCTGTCACTGAAATATGAGGAAAAGGAGTTTTTTTAGCCACCTTTTGAGGTTTGCAAAGGATTCTGGGTAACAGAACCTGGAGAGAGCCCCACAAGTCACCCCATCTTGGATTCCCCTAGGTGTCTAGTTTAAAAAAATGCATAGGTTTGGTAGGTTTTCCCTAGGTGCCGGCTGAGCTAGAGGCCAAAATCCACAGGTAGGTACTTTGCAAAAAACACCTCTGTTTTCTGTGGGAAAATGTGATGTGTCCACGTTGTGTTTTGGGGCATTTCCTGTCGCGGGCACTAGGCCTACCCACACAAGTGAGGTATCATTTTTATCTGGAGACTTGGGGGAATGCTGAGTGGAAGGAAATACATTTGTGGCTCCTCTCAGATTCCAGAAGTTTCTGTCACCGAAATATGAGGAAAAAGAGTTTTTTTAGCCACATTTTGAGGTTTGCAAAGGATTCTGGGTAACAGAACCTGGTGAGAGCCCCACAAGTCACCCCATCTTGGATTCCCCTAGGTGTCTAGTTTTCAAAAATGCATATGTTTGGTAGGTTTCCCTATGTGCCGGCTGAGCTGGAGTCCAAAATCCAAAGGTAGCCACTTTGCAAAAAACACCTCTGTTTTCCTTGGGAATGTGTGATGTGTCCACATTGTGTTTTGGGGCATTTCCTGACGCGGGCACTAAGCCTACCCACACAAGTGAGGTATCATTTTTATTGGGAGACTTGGGGGAACGCTGGGTGGAAGGAAATCTGTGGCTCCTCTCAGATTCCAGAAGTTTCTGTCACCGAAATATGAGGAAAAATAGTTTTTTTAGCCACATTTTGAGGTTTGCAAAGGATTCTGGCTAACAGAACCTGGTGAGAGCCCCACAAGTCACCCCATCTTGGATTCCCCTGAGTGTCTAGTTTTAAAAAATGCATAGGTTTGGTAGGTTTCCCTAGGTGCCGGCTGAGCTAGAGGCCAAAATTCAAAGGTAGGCACTTTGCAAAAAAAACTCTGTTTTCTTTGGGAAAATGTGATGTGCCCACGTTGTGTTTTGGGGCATTCCTGTCGCGGGCCCTAGGCCTTCCCACACAAGTGTGGTATCATTTTTATCGGAAGCCTCGGGCAAACACTGAGTGGAAGGAAATACATTTGTGGCTCCCCTCAGATTCCAGAAGTTTCTGTCACCGAAATATGAGGAAAAAGAGTTTTTTTAGCCACATTTTGAGGTTTGCAAAGGATTCTGGGTAACAGAACATGGAGAGAGCCCCACAAGTCACCCCATCTTGGATTCCCCTAGGTGTCTAGTTTTCAAAAATGCATAGGTTTGGTAGGTTTCCCTATGTGCCGGCTGAGCTGGAGTCCAAAATCCAAAGGTAGCCACTTTGCAAAAAACACCTCTGTTTTCCTTGGGAAAGTGTGATGTGTCCACATTGTGTTTTGGGGCATTTCCTGACGCGGGCACTAGGCCTACCCACACAAGTGAGGTATCATTTTTATTGGGAGACTTGGGGGAACACTGGGTGGAAGGAAATCTGTGTCTCTTCTCAGATTCCAGAACTTTCTGTCACAAAAATATGAGGAAAAAGTGTTTTTTGTTGCCAAATTTTGAGGTTTGCAAAGGATTCTGGGTAACAGAACCTGGTGAGAGCCCCACAAGTCACCCCATCTTGGATTCCCCTGAGTGTCTAGTTTTCAAAAATGCATAGGTTTGGTAGGTTTCCCTAGGTGCCGGCTGAGCTAGAGGCCAAAATTCAAAGGTAGGCACTTTGCAAAAAAACCTCTGTTTTCTTTGGGAAAATGTGATGTGCCCACGTTGTGTTTTGGGGCATTCCTGTCGCGGGCCCTAGGCCTACCCACACAAGTGAGGTATCATTTTTATCGGGAGCCTCGGGCAAACACTGAGTGGAAGGAAATACATTTGTGGCTCCCCTCAGATTCCAGAAGTTTCTGTCACCGAAATATGAGGAAAAATAGTTTTTTTAGCCACCTTTTGAGGTTTGCAAAGGATTCTGGGCAACAGAACCTGGAGAGAGCCCCACAAGTCACCCCATTTTGGATTCCCCTAGGTGTCTAGTTTTAAAAAATGAATAGGTTTGGTAGGTTTTCCCTAGGTGCCGGCTGAGCTAGAGGCCAAAATCCACAGGTAGGCACTTTGCAAAAAACACCTCTGTTTTCTGTGGGAAAATGTGATGTGTCCAGGTTGTGTTTTGGGGCATTTCCTGTCGCGGGCACTAGGCCTACCCACACAAGTGAGGTATCATTTTTATCGGGAGACTTGGGGAATGCTGAGTGGAAGGAAATAAATTTGTGGCTCCTCTCAGATTCCAGAAGTTTCTGTCACCGAAATATGAGGAAAAAGAGTTTTTTTTGCCACATTTTGAGGTTTGCAAAGGATTCTGGGTAACAGAACCTGGTGAGAGCCCCACAAGTCACCCCCTCTTGGATATACCTGAGTGTCTAGTTTTCAAAAATGCATAGGTTTGGTAGGTTTCCCTAGGTGCCGGCTGAGCTAGAGGCCAAAATTCAAAGGTAGGCACTTTGCAAAAAAAACTCTGTTTTCTTTGGTTAAATGTGATGTGCCCACGTTGTGTTTTGGGGCATTCCTGTTGCGGGCACTAGGCCTACCCACACAAGTGAGGTATCATTTTTATCGGGAGCCTCGGGCAAACACTGAGTGGAAGGAAATACATTTGTGGCTCCCCTCAGATTCCAGAAGTTTCTGTCACCGAAATATGAGGAAAAATAGTTTTTTTAGCCACCTTTTGAGGTTTGCAAAGGATTCTGGGTAAAATAATCTGGTGAGAGCCCCACAAGTCACCCCATCTTGGATTCCCCTAGGAGTCTAGTTTGCAAAAAGGCATAGGTTTGGTACGTTTCCCTAGGTGCCGGCTGAGCTAGAGGCCAAAATCCACAGGTAGGCATTTTGCAAAAAACTCCTCTGTTTTCTTTGGGAAAATGTGATGTGTCCACGTTGTATTTTGGGGCATTTCCTGTCGTGGGCACTAGGCCTACCCACACATGTGAGGTATCATTTTTATCGGGAGATTTGGGGGAACGCTGGTTGGAAGGAAATTTGTGGCTCCTCTCAGATTCCAGAACTTTCTGTCACCGAAATATGAGGAAAAAGTGTTTTTTAGCCAAATTTTGAGGTTTGCAAAGGATTCTGGGTAACAGAATCTGGAGAGAGCCCCACAAGTCACCCCATCTTGGATTCCCCTAAGTGTCTAGTTTTCAAAAATGCATAGGTTTGGTAGGTTTTCCCTAGATGACGGCGGAGCTAGAGGCCAAAATCCACAGGTAGGCACTTTGCAAAAAACACCTCTGTTTTCTGTGGGAAAATGTGATGTGTCCACGTTGTGTTTTGGGGCATTTCCTGTCGCGGGCACTAGGCCTACCCACACAAGTGAGGTATCATTTTTATCAGGAGACTTGGGGGAACGCTGGATGGAAGGAAATTTGTGGCTCCTCTCAGATTCCAGGAGTTTCTATCACCGAAATATGAGGAAAAAGTGTTTTTTTAGCCACATTTTGAGGTTTGCAAAGGATTCTGGGTAACAGAACCTGGTGAGAGCCCCACAAGTCACCCCATCTTTGATTCCCTTAGGTGTCTAGTTTTAAAAAATGCATATGTTTGGTAGGTTTCTCTATGTGCCGGCTGAGCTGGAGGCCAAAATCCACAGGTAGGCACTTTGCAAAAAACACCTTTGTTTTCTTTGGGAAAATGTGATGTGTCCACCTTGTGTTGTGGGGCATTTCCTGTCGCAGGCACTAGGCCTACCCACACAAGTGAGGTACCATTTTTATTGGGAGACTTGGGGGAACGCTGGATGGAAGGAAATGTATGGCTCCTCTCAGATTCCAGAACTTTCTGTCACTGAAATATGGGGAAAAAGTGTTTTTTTAGCCACATTTTGAGGTTTGCAAAGGATTCTGGGTAACAGAACCTGGAGAGAGCCCCACAAGTCACCCCATTTTGGATTCCCCTAGGTGTCTAGTTTTAAAAAATGCATAGGTTTGGTAGGTTTTCCCTAGGTGCCGGCTGAGCTAGAGGCCAAAATCCACAGTTAGACACTTTGCAAAAAACGCCTTTGTTTTCTTTGGGAAAATGTGATGTGTCCACGTTGTGTTGTGGGGCATTTCCTGTCGCAGGCACTAGGCCTACCCACACAAGTGAGGTACCATTTTTATTGAGAGACTTGGGGGAACGCTGGATGGAAGGAAATTTGTGGCTCCTCTCAGATTCCAGAACTTTCTCTCACCGAAATATGGGGAAAAAGTGTTTTTTTAGCCACATTTTGAGGTTTGCAAAGGATTCTGGGTAACAGAACCTGGTGAGAGCCCCACAAGTCACCCCATCTTGGATTCCCCTAGATGTCTAGTTTTAAACAATGCATAGGTTTGGTAGGTTTCCCTAGGTGCCGGCTGACCTAGAGGACAAAATCCACAGGTAGGTACTTCGCAAAAAACACCTCTGTTTTCTTTGGGAAAATGTGACGTGTACAAGTTGTGTTTTGGTGCATTTCCTGTTGCAGGCGCTAGGCCTACCCACACAAGTGAGGTATCATTTTTATCAGGAGGCTTTGGGGAACGCTGGGTGGAAGGAAATTTGTGGCTCCTCTCAGATTCCAGAACTTTCTGTCACCGAAATAGGAGGAAAAAGTGTTTTTTAGCCAGATTTTGAGGTTTGCAAAGGATTCTGGGTAACAGAATCTGGTGAGAGCCCCACAAGTCACTCCATCTTGGATTCCCCTAGGTGTCTAGTTTGCAAAAAGCCATAGGTTTGGTAGGTTTCCCTAAGTGCCGGCTGACCTAGAGGACAAAATCCACAGGTAGGTACTTCGCAAAAAACACCTCTGTTTTCTTTGGGAAAATGTGATGTGTACAAGTTGTGATTTGGTGCATTTCCTGTTGCAGGCGCTGGGCCTACCCACACAAGTGAGGTATCATTTTTATCAGGAGGCTTTGGGGAACGCTGGGTGGAAGGAAATCTGTGGCTCCTCTCAGATTCCAGAACTGTCTGTCACCGAAATATGAGGAAAAAGTGTTTTTTAGCCACATTTTGAGGTTTGCAAAGGATTCTGGGTAAAAGAATCTGGTGAGAGCCCCACAAGTCACCCCATCTTGGATTCCTCTAAGTGTCTAGTTTGCAAAAAGGCATAGGTTTGGTAGGTTTCCCTAGGTGACGGCTGAGCTAGAGGCCAAAATCCACAGGTAGGCACTTTGCAAAAAACACCTCTGTTTTCTTTGGGAAAATGTGATGTGTCCACGTTGTATTTTGGGGCATTTCCTGTCGCGGGCACTAGGCCTACCCACACAAGTGAGGAATCATTTTTATCGGGAGACTTGGGGGAATGCTGAGTGGAAGGAAATACATTTGTGGCTTCTCTCAGATTCCACAAGTTTCTGTCACGGAAATATGAGGAAAAAGTGTCTTTTTAGCCACATTTTGAGGTTTGCAAAGGATTCTGGGTAACAGAACCTGGTGAGAGCCCCACAAGTCATCCCATCTTGGATTCCCCTAGGTGTCTAGTTTTCAAAAATGCCTATGTTCGGTAGGTTTCCCTATGTGCCGGCTGAGCTGGAGTCCAAAATCCAAAGGTAGCCACTTTGCAAAAAACACCTCTGTTTTCCTTGCGAAAGTGTGATGTGTCCACATTGTGTTTTGGGGCATTTCCTGACGCGGGCACTAGGCCTACCCACACAAGTGAGGTATCATTTTTATTGGGAGACTTAGGGGAAAGCTGGGTGGAAGGAAATCTGTGGCTCCTCTCAGATCCCAGAACTTTCTGTCACAAAAATATGAGGAAAAAGTGTTTTTTTTCCCAAATTTTGAGGTTTGCAAAGGATTCTGGGTAACAGTACCTGGTGAGAGCCCCACAAGTCACCCCATCTTGGATTCCCCTGAGTGTCTAGTTTTCAAAAATGCATAGGTTTGGTAGGTTTGCCTAGGTGCCGGCTGAGCTAGAGGCCAAAATTCAAAGGTAGGCACTTTGCAAAAAAACCTCTGTTTTCTTTGGGAAAATGTGATGTGCCCACGTTGTGTTTTGGGGCATTCCTGTCGCGGGCCCTAGGCCTACCCACACAAGTGAGGTATCATTTTTATCGGGAGCCTCGGGCAAACACTGAGTGGAAGGAAATACATTTGTGGCTCCCCTCAGATTCCAGAAGTTTCTGTCACCGAAATATGAGGAAAAAGAGTTTTTTTAGCCACCTTTTGAGGTTTGCAAAGGATTCTGGGTAACAGAACCTGGAGAGAGCCCCACAAGTCACCCCATCTTGGATTCTCCTAGGTGTCTAGTTTTAAAAAATGCATAGGTTTGGTAGGTTTTCCCTAGGTGCCGGCTGAGCTAGAGGCCAAAATCCACAGGTAGGCACTTTGCAAAAAACACCTCTGTTTTCTGTGGGAAAATGTGATGTGTCCACGTTGTGTTTTGGGGCATTTCCTGTCGCGGGCACTAGGCCTACCCACACAAGTGAGGTATCATTTTTATCGGGAGACTTGGGGGAATGCTGAGTGGAAGGAAATAAATTTGTGGCTCCTCTCAGATTCCATAAGTTTCTGTCACCGAAATATGAGGAAAAATAGTTTTTTTAGCCACATTTTGAGGTTTGCAAAGGATTCTGGGTAACAGAACCTGGTGAGAGCCCCACAAGTCACCCCATCTTGGATTCCCCTAGGTGTCTAGTTTTCAAAAATGCATATGTTTGGTAGGTTTCCCTATATGCCGGCTGAGCTGGAGTCCAAAATCCAAAGGTAGCCACTTTGCAAAAAACACCTCTGTTTTCCTTGGGAATGTGTGATGTGTCCACATTGTGTTTTGGGGCATTTCCTGATGCGGGCACTAGGCCTACCCACACAAGTGAGGTATCATTTTTATTGGGAGACTTGGGGGAACGCTGGGTGGAAGGAAATCTGTGGCTCCTCTCAGATTCCAGAAGTTTCTGTCACTGAAATATGAGGAAAAAGAGTTTTTTTAGCCACATTTTGAGGTTTGCAAAGGATTCTGGGTAACAGAACCTGGTGAGAGCCCCACAAGTCACCCCATCTTGGATTCCCCTGAGTGTCTAGTTTTCAAAAATGCATAGGTTTGGTAGGTTTCCCTAGGTGCCGGCTGAGCTAGAGGCCAAAATTCAAAGGTAGGCACTTTGCAAAAAAAACTCTGTTTTCTTTGGGAAAATGTGATATGCCCACGTTGTGTTTTGGGGCATTCCTGTCGCGGGCCCTACCCACACAAGTGTGGTATAATTTTTATCGGAAGCCTCGGGCAAACACTGAGTGGAAGGAAATACATTTGTGGCTCCCCTCAAATTCCAGAAGTTTCTGTCACCGAAATATGAGGAAAAAGAGTTTTTTTAGCCACATTTTGAGGTTTCCAAAGAATCTGGGTAATAGAACATGGAGAGAGCCCCACAAGTGACCCCATCTTGGATTCCCCTAGGTGTCTAGTTTTCAAAAATGCATAGGTTTGGTAGGTTTCCCTATGTGCCGGCTGAGCTGGAGTCCAAAATCCAAAGGTAGCCACTTTGCAAAAAACACCTCTGTTTTCCTTGGGAAAGTGTGATGTGTCCACATTGTGTTTTGGGGCATTTCCTGACGCGGGCACTAGGCCTACCCACACAAGTGAGGTATCATTTTTATTGGGAGACTTGGGGGAACACTGGGTGGAAGGAAATCTGTGGCTCCTCTCAGATTCCAGAACTTTCTGTCACAAAAATATGAGGAAAAAGTGTTTTTTGTTGCCAAATTTTGAGGTTTGAAAAGGATTCTGGGTAACAGAACCTGGTGAGAGCCCCACAAGTCACCGCATCTTGGATTCCCCTAGGTGTCTAGTTTTCAAAAATGCATATGTTTGGTAGGTTTCCCTATGTGCCGGCTGAGCTGGAGTCCAAAATCCAAAGGTAGCCACTTTGCAAAAAACACCTCAGTTTTCTTTGGGAAAGTGTGATGTGTCCACATTGTGTTTTGGGGCATTTCCTGACGCGGGCACTAGGCCTACCCACACAAGTGAGGTATCATTTTTATTGGGAGACTTGGGGGAACGCTGGGTGGAAGGAAATCTGTGGCTTCTCTCAGATTCCAGAACTTTCTGTCACAAAAATATGAGGAAAAAGTGTTTTTTTTGCCAAATTTTGAGGTTTGCAAAGGATTCTGGGTAACAGAACCTGGTGAGAGCCCCACAAGTCACCCCATCTTGGATTCCCCTGAGTGTCTAGTTTTCAAAAATGCATAGGTTTGGTAGGTTTCCCTAGGTGCCGGCTGAGCTAGAGGCCAAAATTCAAAGGTAGGCACTTTGCAAAACAACCTCTGTTTTCTTTGTGAAAATGTGATGTGCCCATGTTGTGTTTTGGGGCATTCCTGTCACGGGCCCTAGGCCTACCCACACAAGTGAGGTATCATTTTTATCGGGAGCCTCGGGCAAACACTGAGTGGAAGGAAATACATTTTTGGCTCCCCTCAGATTCCAGAAGTTTCTGTCTCCGAAATATGAGGAAAAATTGTTTTTTTAGCCACCTTTTGAGGTTTGCAAAGGATTCTGGGTAACAGAACCTGGAGAGAGCCCCACAAGTCACCCCATTTTGGATTCCCCTAGGTGTCTAGTTTTAAAAAATGCATAGGTTTGGTAGGTTTTCCCTAGGTGCCGGCTGAGCTAGAGGCCAAAATCCACAGGTAGGCACTTTGCAAAAAACACCTCTGTTTTCTGTGGGAAAATGTGATGTGTCCACGTTGTGTTTTGGGGCATTTCCTGTCGCGGGCACTAGGCCTACCCACACAAGTGAGGTATCATTTTTATCGGGAGACTTGAGGAATGCTGAGTGGAAGGAAATAAATTTGTGGCTCCTCTCAGATTCCAGAAGTTTCTGTCACCGAAATATGAGGAAAAAGAGTTTTTTTAGTTACATTTTGAGGTTTGCAAAGGATTCTGGGTAACAGAACCTGGTGAGAGCCCCACAAGTCACCCCATCTTGGATTCCCCTGAGTGTCTAGTTTTCAAAAATGCATAGGTTTGGTAGGTTTCCCTAGGTGCCGGCTGAGCTAGAGGCCAAAATTCAAAGGTAGGCACTTTGCAAAAAAACCTCTGTTTTCTTTGGGAAAATGTGATGTCCTCACGTTGTGTTTTGGGGCATTCCTGTCGCGGGCCCTAGGCCTACCCACACAAGTGAGGTATCATTTTTATCGGGAGCCTCGGGCAAACACTGAGTGGAAGGAAATACATTTGTGTCTCCCCTCAGATTCCAGAAGTTTCTGTCACCGAAATATGAGGAAAAATAGTTTTTTTAGCCACCTTTTGAGGTTTGCAAAGGATTCTGGGTAACAGAACCTGGAGAGAGCCCCACAAGTCACCCCATTTTGGATTCCCCTAGGTGTCTAGTTTTAAAATATGCATAGGTTTGGTAGGTTTTCCCTAGGTGCCGGCTGAGCTAGAGGCCAAAATCCACAGGTAGGCACTTTGCAAAAAACACCTCTGTTTTCTGTGGGAAAATGTGATGTGTCCACGTTGTGTTTTGGGGCATTTCCTGTCGCGGGCACTAGGCCTACCCACACAAGTGAGGTATCATTTTTATCGGGAGACTTGGGGAATGCTGAGTGGAAGGAAATACATTTGTGGCTCCCCTCAGATTCCAGAAGTTTCTGTCACCGAAATATGAGGAAAAATAGTTTTTTTAGCCACCTTTAGAGGTTTGCAAAGGATTCTGGGTAACAGAACCTGGAGAGAGCCCCACAAGTCACCCCATTTTGGATTCCCCTAGGTGTCTAGTTTTAAAAAATGCATAGGTTTGGTAGGTTTTCCCTAGGTGCCGGCTGAGCTAGAGTCCAAAATCCACAGGTAGGCACTTTGCAAAAAACACCTCTGTTTTCTGTGGGAAAATGTGATGTGTCCACGTTGTGTTTTGGGGCATTTCCTGTCGCGGGCACTAGGCCTACCCACACAAGTGAGGTATCATTTTTATCGGGAGACTTGGGGAATGCTGAGTGGAAGGAAATAAATTTGTGGCTCCTCTCAGATTCCAGAAGTTTCTGTCACCGAAATATGAGGAAAAAGAGTTTTTTTAGCCACATTTTGAGGTTTGCAAAGGATTCTGGGTAACAGAACCTGGTGAGAGCCCCACAAGTCACCCATCTTGGATTCCCCTAGGTGTCTAGTTTTCAAAAATGCATATGTTTGGTAGGTTTCCCTATGTGCCGGCTGAGCTGGAGTCCAAAATCCAAAGGTAGCCACTTTGCAAAAAACACCTGTTTTCCTTGGGAATGTGTGATGTGTCCACATTGTGTTTTGGGGCATTTCCTGATGCGGGCACTAGGCCTACCCACACAAGTGAGGTATCATTTTTATTGGGAGGCTTGGGGGAACGCTGGGTGGAAGGAAATCTGTGGCTCCTCTCAGATTCCAGAAGTTTCTGTCACCGAAATATGAGGAAAAAGAGTTTTTTTTGCCAAATTATGAGGTTTGCAAAGGATTCTGGGTAACAGAACCTGGTGAGAGCCCCACAAGTCACCCCATCTTGGATTCCCCTGAGTGTCTAGTTTTCAAAAATGCATAGGTTTGGTAGGTTTGCCTAGGTGCCGGCTGAGCTAGAGGCCAAAATTCAAAGGTAGGCACTTTGCAAAAAAACCTCTGTTTTCTTTGGGAAAATGTGATGTGCCCACGTTGTGTTTTGGGTCATTCCTGTCGCGGGCCCTAGGCCTACCCACACAAGTGAGGTATCATTTTTATCGGGAGCCTCGGGCAAACACTGAGTGGAAGGAAATACATTTGTGGCTCCCCTCAGATTCCAGAAGTTTCTGTCACTGAAATATGAGGAAAAAGAGTTTTTTTAGCCACCTTTTGAGGTTTGCAAAGGATTCTGGGTAACAGAACCTGGAGAGAGCCCCACAAGTCACCCCATCTTGGATTCCCCTAGGTGTCTAGTTTAAAAAAATGCATAGGTTTGGTAGGTTTTCCCTAGGTGCCGGCTGAGCTAGAGGCCAAAATCCACAGGTAGGTACTTTGCAAAAAACACCTCTGTTTTCTGTGGGAAAATGTGATGTGTCCACGTTGTGTTTTGGGGCATTTCCTGTCGCGGGCACTAGGCCTACCCACACAAGTGAGGTATCATTTTTATCGGGAGACTTGGGGGAATGCTGAGTGGAAGGAAATACATTTGTGGCTCCTCTCAGATTCCAGAAGTTTCTGTCACCGAAATATGAGGAAAAAGAGTTTTTTTAGCCACATTTTGAGGTTTGCAAAGGATTCTGGGTAACAGAACCTGGTGAGAGCCCCACAAGTCACCGCATCTTGGATTCCCCTAGGTGTCTAGTTTTCAAAAATGCATATGTTTGGTAGGTTTCCCTATGTGCCGGCTGAGCTGGAGTCCAAAATCCAAAGGTAGCCACTTTGCAAAAAACACCTCAGTTTTCTTTGGGAATGTGTGATGTGTCCACATTGTGTTTTGGGGCATTTCCTGACGCGGGCACTAGGCCTACCCACACAAGTGAGGTATCATTTTTTTTGGGAGACTTGGGGGAACGCTGGGTGGAAGGAAATCTGTGGCTCCTCTCAGATTCCAGAAGTTTCTGTCACCGAAATATGAGGAAAAAGAGTTTTTTTAGCCACATTTTGAGGTTTGCAAAGGATTCTGGCTAACAGAACCTGGTGAGAGCCCCACAAGTCACCCCATCTTGGATTCCCCTGAGTGTCTAGTTTTAGAAAATGCATAGGTTTGGTAGGTTTCCCTAGGTGCCGGCTGAGCTAGAGGCCAAAATTCAAAGGTAGGCACTTTGCAAAAAAAACTCTGTTTTCTTTGGGAAAATGTGATGTGCCCACGTTGTGTTTTGGGGCATACCTGTCGCGGGCCCTAGGCGTTCCCACACAAGTGTGGTATCATTTTTATCGGAAGCCTCGGGCAAACACTGAGTGGAAGGAAATACATTTGTGGCTCCCCTCAGATTCCAGAAGTTTCTGTCACCGAAATATGAGGAAAAAGAGTTTTTTTAGCCACATTTTGAGGTTTGCAAAGGATTCTGGGTAACAGAACATGGAGAGAGCCCCACAAGTCACCCCATCTTGGATTCCCCTAGGTGTCTAGTTTTCAAAAATGCATAGGTTTGGTAGGTTTCCCTATGTGCCGGCTGAGCTGGAGTCCAAAATCCAAAGGTAGCCACTTTGCAAAAAACACCTCTGTTTTCCTTGGGAAAGTGTGATGTGTCCACATTGTGTTTTGGGGCATTTCCTGACGCGGGCACTAGGCCTACCCACACAAGTGAGGTATCATTTTAATTGGGAGACTTGGGGGAACACTGGGTGGAAGGAAATCTGTGGCTCTTCTCAGATTCCAGAACTTTCTGTCACAAAAATATGAGGAAAAAGTGTTTTTTGTTGCCAAATTTTGAGGTTTGCAAAGGATTCTGGGTAACAGAACCTGGTGAGAGCCCCACAAGTCACCCCATCTTGGATTCCCCTGAGTGTCTAGTTTTCAAAAATGCATAGGTTTGGTAGGTTTCCCTAGGTGCCGGCTGAGCTAGAGGCCAAAATTCAAAGGTAGGCACTTTGCAAAAAAAACTCTGTTTTCTTTGGGAAAATGTGATGTGCCCACGTTGTGTTTTGGGGCATTCCTGTCGCGGGCCCTAGGCCTACCCACACAAGTGAGGTATCATTTTTATCGGGAGCCTCGGGCAAACACTGAGTGGAAGGAAATACATTTGTGGCTCCCCTCAGATTCCAGAAGTTTCTGTCACCGAAATATGAGGAAAAATAGTTTTTTTAGCCACCTTTTGAGGTTTGCAAAGGATTCTGGGCAACAGAACCTGGAGAGAGCCCCACAAGTCACCCCATTTTGGATTCCCCTAGGTGTCTAGTTTTAAAAAATGCATAGGTTTGGTAGGTTTTCCCTAGGTGCCGGCTGAGCTAGAGGCCAAAATTCAAAGGTAGGCACTTTGCAAAAAAAACTCTGTTTTCTTTGGTTAAATGTGATGTGCCCACGTTGTGTTTTGGGGCATTCCTGTTGCGGGCACTAGGCCTACCCACACAAGTGAGGTATCATTTTAATCGGGAGCCTCGGGCAAACACTGAGTGGAAGGAAATACATTTGTGGCTCCCCTCAGATTCCAGAAGTTTCTGTCACCGAAATATGAGGAAAAATAGTTTTTTTAGCCACCTTTTGAGGTTTGCAAAGGATTCTGGGTAAAATAATCTGGTGAGAGCCCCACAAGTCATCCCATCTTGGATTCCCCTAGGAGTCTAGTTTGCAAAAAGGCATAGGTTTGGTACGTTTCCCTAGGTGCCGGCTGAGCTAGAGGCCAAAATCCACAGGTAGGCATTTTGCAAAAAACTCCTCTGTTTTCTTTGGGAAAATGTGATGTGTCCACGTTGTATTTTGGGGCATTTCCTGTCGTGGACACTAGGCCTACCCACACAAGTGAGGTATCATTTTTATCGGGAGATTTGGGGGAACGCTGGTTGGAAGGAAATTTGTGGCTCCTCTCAGATTCCAGAACTTTCTGTCACCGAAATATGAGGAAAAAGTGTTTTTTAGCCAAATTTTGAGGTTTGCAAAGGATTCTGGGTAACAGAATCTGGAGAGAGCCCCACAAGTCACCCCATCTTGGATTCCCCTAAGTGTCTAGTTTTCAAAAATGCATAGGTTTGGTAGGTTTTCCCTAGATGACGGCGGAGCTAGAGGCCAAAATCCACAGGTAGGCACTTTGCAAAAAACACCTCTGTTTTCTGTGGGAAAATGTGATGTGTCCACGTTGTGTTTTGGGGCATTTCCTGTCGCGGGCACTAGGCCTACCCACACATGTGAGGTATCATTTTTATCAGGAGACTTGGGGGAACGCTGGATGGAAGGAAATTTGTGGCTCCTCTCAGATTCCAGAAGTTTCTATCACCGAAATATGAGGAAAAAGTGTTTTTTTAGCCACATTTTGAGGTTTGCAAAGGATTCTGGGTAACAGAACCTGGTGAGAGCCCCACAAGTCACCCCATCTTAGATTCCCTTAGGTGTCTAGTTTTAAAAAATGCATATGTTTGGTAGGTTTCTCTATGTGCCGGCTGAGCTGGAGGCCAAAATCCACAGGTAGGCACTTTGCAAAAAACACCTTTGTTTTCTTTGGGAAAATGTGATGTGTCCACCTTGTGTTGTGGGGCATTTCCTGTCGCAGGCACTAGGCCTACCCACACAAGTGAGGTACCATTTTTATTGGGAGACTTGGGGGAACGCTGGATGGAAGGAAATGTGTGGCTCCTCTCAGATTCCAGAACTTTCTGTCACTGAAATATGGGGAAAAAGTGTTTTTTTAGCCACATTTTGAGGTTTGCAAAGGATTCTGGGTAACAGAACCTGGAGAGAGCCCCACAAGTCACCCCATTTTGGATTCCCCTAGGTGTCTAGTTTTAAAAAATGCATAGGTTTGGTAGGTTTTCCCTAGGTGCCGGCTGAGCTAGAGGCCAAAATCCACAGTTAGACACTTTGCAAAAAACACCTTTGTTTTCTTTGGGAAAATGTGATGTGTCCACGTTGTGTTGTGGGGCATTTCCTGTCGCAGGCACTAGGCCTACCCACACAAGTGAGGTACCATTTTTATTGAGAGACTTGGGGGAACGCTGGATGGAAGGAAATTTGTGGCTCCTCTCAGATTCCAGAACTTTCTCTCACCGAAATATGTGGAAAAAGTGTTTTTTTAGCCACATTTTGAGGTTTGCAAAGGATTCTGGGTAACAGAACCTGGTGAGAGCCCCACAAGTCACCCCATCTTGGATTCCCCTAGATGTCTAGTTTTAAACAATGCATAGGTTTGGTAGGTTTCCCTAGGTGCCGGCTGACCTAGAGGACAAAATCCACAGGTAGGTACTTCGCAAAAAACACCTCTGTTTTCTTTGGGAAAATGTGACGTGTACAAGTTGTGTTTTGGTGCATTTCCTGTTGCAGGCGCTAGGCCTACCCACACAAGTGAGGTATCATTTTTATCAGGAGGCTTTGGGGAACGCTGGGTGGAAGGAAATTTGTGGCTCCTCTCAGATTCCAGAACTTTCTGTCACCGAAATAGGAGGAAAAAGTGTTTTTTAGCCAGATTTTGATGTTTGCAAAGGATTCTGGGTAACAGAATCTGGTGAGAGCCCCACAAGTCACTCCATCTTGGATTCCCCTAGGTGTCTAGTTTGCAAAAAGCCATATGTTCGGTAGGTTTCCCTATGTGCCGGCTGAGCTGGAGTCCAAAATCCAAAGGTAGCCACTTTGCAAAAAACACCTCTGTTTTCCTTGCGAAAGTGTGATGTGTCCACATTGTGTTTTGGGGCATTTCCTGACGCGGGCACTAGGCCTACCCACACAAGTGAGGTATAATTTTTATTGGGAGACTTAGGGGAAAGCTGGGTGGAAGGAAATCTGTGGCTCCTCTCAGATCCCAGAACTTTCTGTCACAAAAATATGAGGAAAAAGTGTTTTTTTTGCCAAATTTTGAGGTTTGCAAAGGATTCTGGGTAACAGAACCTGGTGAGAGCCCCACAAGTCACCCCATCTTAGATTCCCCTGAGTGTCTAGTTTTAAAAAATGCATAGGTTTGGTAGGTTTGCCTAGGTGCCGGCTGAGCTAGAGGCCAAAATTCAAAGGTAGGCACTTTGCAAAAAAAACTCTGTTTTCTTTGGGAAAATGTGATGTGCCCACGTTGTGTTTTGGGGCATTCCTGTCGCGGGCCCTAGGCCTACCCACACAAGTGAGGTATCATTTTTATCGGGAGCCTCGGGCAAACACTGAGTGGAAGGAAATACATTTGTGGCTCCCCTCAGATTCCAGAAGTTTCTGTCACCGAAATATTAGGAAAAAGAGTTTTTTTAGCCACCTTTTGAGGTTTGCAAAGGATTCTGGGTAACAGAACCTGGAGAGAGCCCCACAAGTCACCCCATCTTGGATTCTCCTAGGTGTCTAGTTTTAAAAAATGCATAGGTTTGGTAGGTTTTCCCTAGGTGCCGGCTGAGCTAGAGGCCAAAATCCACAGGTAGGCACTTTGCAAAAAACACCTCTGTTTTCTGTGGGAAAATGTGATGTGTCCACGTTGTGTTTTGGGGCATTTCCTGTCGCGGGCACTAGGCCTACCCACACAAGTGAGGTATCATTTTTATCGGGAGACTTGGGGGAATGCTGAGTGGAAGGAAATAAATTTGTGGCTCCTCTCAGATTCCATAAGTTTCTGTCACCGAAATATGAGGAAAAATAGTTTTTTTAGCCACATTTTGAGGTTTGCAAAGGATTCTGGGTAACAGAACCTGGTGAGAGCCCCACAAGTCACCCCATCTTGGATTCCCCTAGGTGTCTAGTTTTCAAAAATGCATATGTTTGGTAGGTTTCCCTATATGCCGGCTGAGCTGGAGTCCAAAATCCAAAGGTAGCCACTTTGCAAGAAACACCTCTGTTTTCCTTGGGAATGTGTGATGTGTCCACATTGTGTTTTGGGGCATTTCCTGATGCGGGCACTAGGCCTACCCACACAAGTGAGGTATCATTTTTATTGGGAGACTTGGGGGAACGCTGGGTGGAAGGAAATCTGTGGCTCCTCTCAGATTCCAGAAGTTTCTGTCACTGAAATATGAGGAAAAAGAGTTTTTTTAGCCACATTTTGAGGTTTGCAAAGGATTCTGGGTAACAGAACCTGGTGAGAGCCCCACAAGTCACCCCATCTTGGATTCCCCTGAGTGTCCAGTTTATAAAAATGCATAGGTTTGGTAGGTTTCCCTAGGTGCCGGCTGAGCTAGAGGCCAAAATTCAAAGGTAGGCACTTTGCAAAAAAAACTCTGTTTTCTTTGGGAAAATGCGATATGCCCACGTTGTGTTTTGGGGCATTCCTGTCGCGGGCCCTAGGCCTACCCACACAAGTGTGGTATCATTTTTATCGGAAGCCTCGGGCAAACACTGAATGGAAGGAAATACATTTGTGGCTCCCCTCAAATTCCAGAAGTTTCTGTCACTGAAATATGAGGAAAAAGAGTTTTTTTAGCCACATTTTGAGGTTTGCAAAGGATTCTGGGTAATAGAACATGGAGAAAGCCCCACAAGTGACCCCATCTTGGATTCCCCTAGGTGTCTAGTTTTCAAAAATGCATAGGTTTGGTAGGTTTCCCTATGTGCCGGCTGAGCTGGAGTCCAAAATCCAAAGGTAGCCACTTTGCAAAAAACACCTATGTTTTCCTTGGGAAAGTGTGATGTGTCCACATTGTGTTTTGGGGCATTTCCTGACGCGGGCACTAGGCCTACCCACACAAGTGAGGTATCATTTTTATTGGGAGACTTGGGGGAACACTGGGTGGAAGGAAATCTGTGGCTCCTCTCAGATTCCAGAACTTTCTGTCACAAAAATATGAGGGAAAAGTGTTTTTTGTTGCCAAATTTTGAGGTTTGCAAAGGATTCTGGGTAACAGAACCTGGAGAGAGCCCCACAAGTCACCCCATTTTGGATTCCCTTAGGTGTCTAGTTTTAAAAAATGCATAGGTTTGGTAGGTTTTCCCTAGGTGCCGGCTGAGCTAGAGGCCAAAATCTACAGGTAGGCACTTTGCAAAAAACACCTCTGTTTTCTGTGGGAAAATGTGATGTGTCCACGTTGTGTTTTGGGGCATTTCCTGTCGCGGGCACTAGGCCTACCCACACAAGTGAGGTATCATTTTTATGGGGAGACTTGAGGAATGCTGAGTGGAAGGAAATAAATTTGTGGCTCCTCTCAGATTCCAGAAGTTTCTGTCACCGAAATATGAGGAAAAATAGTTTTTTTAGCCACATTTTGAGGTTTGCAAAGGATTCTGGGTAACAGAACCTGGTGAGAGCCCCACAAGTCACCCCATCTTGGATTCCCCTGAGTGTCTAGTTTTCAAAAATGCATAGGTTTGGTAGGTTTCCCTAGGTGCCAGCTGAGCTAGAGGCCAAAATTCAAAGGTAGGCACTTTGCAAAAAAACCTCTGTTTTCTTTGGGAAAATGTGATGTGCCCACGTTGTGTTTTGGGGCATTCCTGTCGCGGGCCCTAGGCCTACCCACACAAGTGAGGTATCATTTTTATCGGGAGCCTCGGGCAAACACTGAGTGGAAGGAAATACATTTGTGGCTCCCCTCAGATTCCAGAAGTTTCTGTCACCGAAATATGAGGAAAAATAGTTTTTTTAGCCACCTTTAGAGGTTTGCAAAGGATTCTGGGTAACAGAACCTGGAGAGAGCCCCACAAGTCACCCCATTTTGGATTCCCCTAGGTGTCTAGTTTTAAAAAATGCATAGGTTTGGTAGGTTTTCCCTAGGTGCCGGCTGAGCTAGAGGCCAAAATCTACAGGTAGGCACTTTGCAAAAAACACCTCTGTTTTCTGTGGGAAAATGTGATGTGTCCACGTTGTGTTTTGGGGCATTTCCTGTCGCGGGCACTAGGCCTACCCACACAAGTGAGGTATCATTTTTATCGGGAGACTTGGGGAATGCTGAGTGGAAGGAAATAAATTTGTGGCTCCTCTCAGATTCCAGAAGTTTCTGTCACCGAAATATGAGGAAAAAGAGTTTTTTTAGCCACATTTTGAGGTTTGCAAAGGATTCTGGGTAACAGAACCTGGTGAGAGCCCCACAAGTCACCCCATCTTGGATTCCCCTAGGTGTCTAGTTTTTAAAAATGCATATGTTTGGTAGGTTTCCCTATGTGCCGGCTGAGCTGGAGTCCAAAATCCAAAGGTAGCCATTTTGCAAAAAACACCTCTGTTTTCCTTGGGAAAGTGTGATGTGTCCACATTGTGTTTTGGGGCATTTCCTGACGCGGGCACTAGGCCTACCCACACAAGTGAGGTATCATTTTTATTGGGAGACTTGGGGGAACACTGGGTGGAAGGAAATCTGTGGCTCCTCTCAGATTCCAGAACTTTCTGTCACAAAAATATGAGGAAAAAGTGTTTTTTGTTGCCAAATTTTGAGGTTTGCAAAGGATTCTGGGTAACAGAACCTGGTGAGAGCCCCACAAGTCACCCCATCTTGGATTCCCCTGAGTGTCTAGTTTTCAAAAATGCATAGGTTTGGTAGGTTTCCCTAGGTGCCGGCTGAGCTAGAGGCCAAAATTCAAAGGAAGGCACTTTGCAAAACAACCTCTGTTTTCTTTGTGAAAATGTGATGTGCCCATGTTGTGTTTTGGGGCATTCCTGTCACGGGCCCTAGGCCTACCCACACAAGTGAGGTATCATTTTTATCGGGAGCCTCGGGCAAACACTGAGTGGAAGGAAATACATTTTTGGCTCCCCTCAGATTCCAGAAGTTTCTGTCTCCGAAATATGAGGAAAAATTGTTTTTTTAGCCACCTTTTGAGGTTTGCAAAGGATTCTGGGTAACAGAACCTGGAGAGAGCCCCACAAGTCACCCCATTTTGGATTCCCCTAGGTGTCTAGTAGTTTAAAAATGCATAGGTTTGGTAGGTTTTCCCTAGGTGCCGGCTGAGCTAGAGGCCAAAATCCACAGGTAGGCACTTTGCAAAAAACACCTCTGTTTTCTGTGGGAAAATGTGATGTGTCCACGTTGTGTTTTGGGGCATTTCCTGTCGCGGGCACTAGGCCTACCCACACAAGTGAGGTATCATTTTTATGGGGAGACTTGAGGAATGCTGAGTGGAAGGAAATAAATTTGTGGCTCCTCTCAGATTCCAGAAGTTTCTGTCACCGAAATATGAGGAAAAAGAGTTTTTTTAGTTACATTTTGAGGTTTGCAAAGGATTCTGGGTAACAGAACCTGGTGAGAGCCCCACAAGTCACCCCATCTTGGATTCCCCTGAGTGTCTAGTTTTCAAAAATGCATAGGTTTGGTAGGTTTCCCTAGGTGCCGGCTGAGCTAGAGGCCAAAATTCAAAGGAAGGCACTTTGCAAAACAACCTCTGTTTTCTTTGTGAAAATGTGATGTGCCCATGTTGTGTTTTGGGGCATTCCTGTCACGGGCCCTAGGCCTACCCACACAAGTGAGGTATCATTTTTATCGGGAGCCTCGGGCAAACACTGAGTGGAAGGAAATACATTTTTGGCTCCCCTCAGATTCCAGAAGTTTCTGTCTCCGAAATATGAGGAAAAATTGTTTTTTTAGCCACCTTTTGAGGTTTGCAAAGGATTCTGGGTAACAGAACCTGGAGAGAGCCCCACAAGTCACCCCATTTTGGATTCCCCTAGGTGTCTAGTAGTTTAAAAATGCATAGGTTTGGTAGGTTTTCCCTAGGTGCCGGCTGAGCTAGAGGCCAAAATCCACAGGTAGGCACTTTGCAAAAAACACCTCTGTTTTCTGTGGGAAAATGTGATGTGTCCACGTTGTGTTTTGGGGCATTTCCTGTCGCGGGCACTAGGCCTACCCACACAAGTGAGGTATCATTTTTATGGGGAGACTTGAGGAATGCTGAGTGGAAGGAAATAAATTTGTGGCTCCTCTCAGATTCCAGAAGTTTCTGTCACCGAAATATGAGGAAAAAGAGTTTTTTTAGTTACATTTTGAGGTTTGCAAAGGATTCTGGGTAACAGAACCTGGTGAGAGCCCCACAAGTCACCCCATCTTGGATTCCCCTGAGTGTCTAGTTTTCAAAAATGCATAGGTTTGGTAGGTTTCCCTAGGTGCCGGCTGAGCTAGAGGCCAAAATTCAAAGGTAGGCACTTTGCAAAAAAACCTGTTTTCTTTGGGAAAATGTGATGTGCTCACGTTGTGTTTTGGGGCATTCCTGTCGCGGGCCCTAGGCCTACCCACACAAGTGAGGTATCATTTTTATCGGGAGCCTCGGGCAAACACTGAGTGGAAGGAAATACATTTGTGTCTCCCCTCAGATTCCAGAAGTTTCTGTCACCGAAATATGAGGAAAAATAGTTTTTTTAGCCACCTTTTGAGGTTTGCAAAGGATTCTGGGTAACAGAACCTGGAGAGAGCCCCACAAGTCACCCCATTTTGGATTCCCCTAGGTGTCTAGTTTTAAAATATGCATAGGTTTGGTAGGTTTTCCCTAGGTGCCGGCTGAGCTAGAGGCCAAAATCCACAGGTAGGCACTTTGCAAAAAACACCTCTGTTTTCTGTGGGAAAATGTGATGTGTCCACGTTGTGTTTTGGGGCATTTCCTGTCGCGGGCACTAGGCCTACCCACACAAGTGAGGTATCATTTTTATCGGGAGACTTGGGGAATGCTGAGTGGAAGGAAATAAATTTGTGGCTCCTCTCAGATTCCAGAAGTTTCTGTCACCGAAATATGAGGAAAAAGAGTTTTTTTAGCCACAATTTGAGGTTTGCAAAGGATTCTGGGTAACAGAACCTGGAGAGAGCCCCACAAGTCACCCCATCTTGGATTCCCCTAGGTGTCTAGTTTTCAAAAATGCATATGTTTGGTAGGTTTCCCTATGTGCCGGCTGAGCTGGAGTCCAAAATCCAAAGGTAGCCACTTTGCAAAAAACACATCTGTTTTCCTTGGGAAAGTGTGATGTGTCCACATTGTGTTTTGGGGCATTTCCTGACGCGGGCACTAGGCCTACCCACACAAGTGAGGTATCATTTTTATTGGGAGACTTGGGGGAACGCTGGGTGGAAGGAAATCTGTGGCTCCTCTCAGATTCCAGAACTTTCTGTCACAAAAATATGAGGAAAAAGTGTTTTTTTTGCCAAATTTTGAGGTTTGCAAAGGATTCTGGGTAACAGAACCTGGTGAGAGCCCCACAAGTCACCCCATCTTGGATTCCCCTGAGTGTCTAGTTTTCAAAAATGCATAGGTTTGGTAGGTTTCCCTAGGTGCCGGCTGAGCTAGAGGCCAAAATTCAAAGGTAGGCACTTTGCAAAACAACCTCTGTTTTCTTTGTGAAAATGTGATGTGCCCATGTTGTGTTTTGGGGCATTCCTGTCACGGGCCCTAGGCCTACCCACACAAGTGAGGTATCATTTTTATCGGGAGCCTCGGGCAAACACTGAGTGGAAGGAAATACATTTTTGGCTCCCCTCAGATTCCAGAAGTTTCTGTCTCCGAAATATGAGGAAAAATTGTTTTTTTAGCCACCTTTTGAGGTTTGCAAAGGATTCTGGGTAACAGAACCTGGAGAGAGCCCCACAAGTCACCCCATTTTGGATTCCCCTAGGTGTCTAGTAGTTTAAAAATGCATAGGTTTGGTAGGTTTTCCCTAGGTGCCGGCTGAGCTAGAGGCCAAAATCCACAGGTAGGCACTTTGCAAAAAACACCTCTGTTTTCTGTGGGAAAATGTGATGTGTCCACGTTGTGTTTTGGGGCATTTCCTGTCGCGGGCACTAGGCCTACCCACACAAGTGAGGTATCATTTTTATGGGGAGACTTGAGGAATGCTGAGTGGAAGGAAATAAATTTGTGGCTCCTCTCAGATTCCAGAAGTTTCTGTCACCGAAATATGAGGAAAAAGAGTTTTTTTAGTTACATTTTGAGGTTTGCAAAGGATTCTGGGTAACAGAACCTGGTGAGAGCCCCACAAGTCACCCCATCTTGGATTCCCCTGAGTGTCTAGTTTTCAAAAATGCATAGGTTTGGTAGGTTTCCCTAGGTGCCGGCTGAGCTAGAGGCCAAAATTCAAAGGTAGGCACTTTGCAAAAAAACCTGTTTTCTTTGGGAAAATGTGATGTGCTCACGTTGGGTTTTGGGGCATTCCTGTCGCGGGCCCTAGGCCTACCCACACAAGTGAGGTATCATTTTTATCGGGAGCCTCGGGCAAACACTGAGTGGAAGGAAATACATTTGTGTCTCCCCTCAGATTCCAGAAGTTTCTGTCACCGAAATATGAGGAAAAATAGTTTTTTTAGCCACCTTTTGAGGTTTGCAAAGGATTCTGGGTAACAGAACCTGGAGAGAGCCCCACAAGTCACCCCATTTTGGATTCCCCTAGGTGTCTAGTTTTAAAATATGCATAGGTTTGGTAGGTTTTCCCTAGGTGCCGGCTGAGCTAGAGGCCAAAATCCACAGGTAGGCACTTTGCAAAAAACACCTCTGTTTTCTGTGGGAAAATGTGATGTGTCCACGTTGTGTTTTGGGGCATTTCCTGTCGCGGGCACTAGGCCTACCCACACAAGTGAGGTATCATTTTTATCGGGAGACTTGGGGAATGCTGAGTGGAAGGAAATAAATGTGTGGCTCTTCTCAGATTCCAGAAGTTTCTGTCACCGAAATATGAGGAAAAAGAGTTTTTTTAGCCACAATTTGAGGTTTGCAAAGGATTCTGGGTAACAGAACCTGGAGAGAGCCCCACAAGTCACCCCATCTTGGATTCCCCTAGGTGTCTAGTTTTCAAAAATGCATATGTTTGGTAGGTTTCCCTATGTGCCGGCTGAGCTGGAGTCCAAAATCCAAAGGTAGCCACTTTGCAAAAAACACATCTGTTTTCCTTGGGAAAGTGTGATGTGTCCACATTGTGTTTTGGGGCATTTCCTGACGTGGGCACTAGGCCTACCCACACAAGTGAGGTATCATTTTTATTGGGAGACTTGGGGGAACGCTGGGTGGAAGGAAATCTGTGGCTCCTCTCAGATTCCAGAACTTTCTGTCACAAAAATAAGAGGAAAAAGTGTTTTTTTTGCCAAATTTTGAGGTTTGCAAAGGATTCTGGGTAACAGAACCTGGTGAGAGCCCCACAAGTCACCCCATCTTGGATTCCCCTGAGTGTCTAGTTTTCAAAAATGCATAGGTTTGGTAGGTTTCCCTAGGTGCCGGCTGAGCTAGAGGCCAAAATTCAAAGGTAGGCACTTTGCAAAACAACCTCTGTTTTCTTTGTGAAAATGTGATGTGCCCATGTTGTGTTTTGGGGCATTCCTGTCACGGGCCCTAGGCCTACCCACACAAGTGAGGTATCATTTTTATCGGGAGCCTCGGGCAAACACTGAGTGGAAGGAAATACATTTTTGGCTCCCCTCAGATTCCAGAAGTTTCTGTCTCCGAAATATGAGGAAAATTGTTTTTTTAGCCACCTTTTGAGGTTTGCAAAGGATTCTGGGTAACAGAACCTGGAGAGAGCCCCACAAGTCACCCCATTTTGGATTCCCCTAGGTGTCTAGTTTTAAAAAATGCATAGGTTTGGTAGGTTTTCCCTAGGTGCCGGCTGAGCTAGAGGCCAAAATCCACAGGTAGGCACTTTGCAAAAAACACCTCTGTTTTCTGTGGGAAAATGTGATGTGTCCACGTTGTGTTTTGGGGCATTTCCTGTCGCGGGCACTAGGCCTACCCACACAAGTGAGGTATCATTTTTATCGGAAGACTTGGGGAATGCTGAGTGGAAGGAAATAAATTTGTGGCTCCTCTCAGATTCCAGAAGTTTCTGTCACCGAAATATGAGGAAAAAGAGTTTTTTTAGCCACAATTTGAGGTTTGCAAAGGATTCTGGGTAACAGAACCTGGAGAGAGCCCCACAAGTCACCCCATCTTGGATTCCCCTAGGTGTCTAGTTTTCAAAAATGCATATGTTTGGTAGGTTTCCCTATGTGCCGGCTGAGCTGGAGTCCAAAATCCAAAGGTAGCCACTTTTCAAAAAACACATCTGTTTTCCTTGGGAAAGTGTGATGTGTCCACATTGTGTTTTGGGGCATTTCCTGACGCGGGCACTAGGCCTACCCACACAAGTGAGGTATCATTTTTATTGGGAGACTTGGGGGAACGCTGGGTGGAAGGAAATCTGTGGCTCCTCTCAGATTCCAGAACTTTCTGTCACAAAAATATGAGGATAAAGTGTTTTTTTTTGCCAATTTTTGAGGTTTGCAAAGGATTCTGGGTAACAGAACCTGGTGAGAGCCCCACAAGTCACCCCATCTTGGATTCCCCTGAGTGTCTAGTTTTCAAAAATGCATAGGTTTGGTAGGTTTCCCTAGGTGCCGGCTGAGCTAGAGGCCAAAATTCAAAGGTAGGCACTTTGCAAAACAACCTCTGTTTTCTTTGTGAAAATGTGATGTGCCCATGTTGTGTTTTGGGGCATTCCTGTCACGGGCCCTAGGCCTACCCACACAAGTGAGGTATCATTTTTATCGGGAGCCTCGGGCAAACACTGAGTGGAAGGAAATACATTTTTGGCTCCCCTCAGATTCCAGAAGTTTCTGTCTCCGAAATATGAGGAAAAATTGTTTTTTTAGCCACCTTTTGAGGTTTGCAAAGGATTCTGGGTAACAGAACCTGGAGAGAGCCCCACAAGTCACCCCATTTTGGATTCCCCTAGGTGTCTAGTTTTAAAAAATGCATAGGTTTGGTAAGTTTTCCCTAGGTGCCGGCTGAGCTAGAGGCCAAAATCCACAGGTAGGCACTTTGCAAAAAACACCTCTGTTTTCTGTGGGAAAATGTGATGTGTCCACGTTGTGTTTTGGGGCATTTCCTGTCGCGGGCACTAGGCCTACCCACACAAGTGAGGTATCATTTTTATCGGGAGACTTGAGGAATGCTGAGTGGAAGGAAATAAATTTGTGGCTCCTCTCAGATTCCAGAAGTTTCTGTCACCGAAATATGAGGAAAAAGAGTTTTTTTAGTTACATTTTGAGGTTTGCAAAGGATTCTGGGTAACAGAACCTGGTGAGAGCCCCACAAGTCACCCCATCTTGGATTCCCCTGAGTGTCTAGTTTTCAAAAATGCATAGGTTTGGTAGGTTTCCCTAGGTGCCGGCTGAGCTAGAGGCCAAAATTCAAAGGTAGGCACTTTGCAAAAAAACCTCTGTTTTCTTTGGGAAAATGTGAAGTGCTCACGTTGTGTTTTGGGGCATTCCTGTCGCGGGCCCTAGGCCTACCCACACAAGTGAGGTATCATTTTTATCGGGAGCCTCGGGCAAACACTGAGTGGAAGGAAATACATTTGTGTCTCCCCTCAGATTCCAGAAGTTTCTGTCACCGAAATATGAGGAAAAATAGTTTTTTTAGCCACCTTTTGAGGTTTGCAAAGGATTCTGGGTAACAGAACCTGGAGAGAGCCCCACATGTCACCCCATTTTGGATTCCCCTAGGTGTCTAGTTTTAAAATATGCATAGGTTTGGTAGGTTTTCCCTAGGTGCCGGCTGAGCTAGAGGCCAAAATCCACAGGTAGGCACTTTGCAAAAAACACCTCTGTTTTCTGTGGGAAAATGTGATGTGTCCACGTTGTGTTTTGGGGCATTTCCTGTCGCGGGCACTAGGCCTACCCACACAAGTGAGGTATCATTTTTATCGGGAGACTTGGGGAATGCTGAGTGGAAGGAAATAAATTTGTGGCTCCTCTCAGATTCCAGAAGTTTCTGTCACCGAAATATGAGGAAAAAGAGTTTTTTTAGCCACAATTTGAGGTTTGCAAAGGATTCTGGGTAACAGAACCTGGTGAGAGCCCCACAAGTCACCCCATCTTGGATTCCCCTAGGTGTCTAGTTTTCAAAAATGCATATGTTTGGTAGGTTTCCCTATGTGCCGGCTGAGCTGGAGTCCAAAATCCAAAGGTAGCCACTTTGCAAAAAACACATCTGTTTTCCTTGGGAAAGAGTGATGTGTCCACATTGTGTTTTGGGGCATTTCCTGACGCGGGCACTAGGCCTACCCACACAAGTGAGGTATCATTTTTATTGGGAGACTTGGGGGAACGCTGGGTGGAAGGAAATCTGTGGCTCCTCTCAGATTCCAGAACTTTCTGTCACAAAAATATGAGGAAAAAGTGTTTTTTTTGCCAAATTTTGAGGTTTGCAAAGGATTCTGGGTAACAGAACCTGGTGAGAGCCCCACAAGTCACCCCATCTTGGATTCCCCTGAGTGTCTAGTTTTCAAAAATGCATAGGTTTGGTAGGTTTCCCTAGGTGCCGGCTGAGCTAGAGGCCAAAATTCAAAGGTAGGCACTTTGCAAAAAAACCTCTGTTTTCTTTGGGAAAATGTGATGTGCCCACGTTGTGTTTTGGGGCATTCCTGTCGCGGGCCCTAGGCCTACCCACACAATTGAGGTATCATTTTTATCGAGAGCCTCGGGCAAACACTGAGTGGAAGGAAATACATTTGTGGTTCCCCTCAGATTCCAGAAGTTTCTGTCACCGAAATATGAGGAAAAATAGTTTTTTTAGCCACCTTTTGAGGTTTGCAAAGGATTCTGGGTAACAGAACCTGGAGAGAGCCCCACAAGTCACCCCATTTTGGATTCCCCTAGGTGTCTAGTTTTAAAAAATGCATAGGTTTGGTAGGTTTTCACTAGGTGGCGGCTGAGCAAGAGGCCAAAATCCACAGGTAGGCACTTTGCAAAAAACACCTCTGTTTTCTGTGGGAAAATGTGATGTGTCCACGTTGTGTTTTGGGGCATTTCCTGTCGCGGGCACTAGGCCTACCCACACAAGTGAGGTATCATTTTTATCGGGAGACTTGGGGGAACGCTGGGTGGAAGGAAATCTGTGGCTCCTCTCAGATTCCAGAACTTTCTGTCACAAAAATATGAGGAAAAAGTGTTTTTTTTGCCAAATTTTGAGGTTTGCAAAGGATTCTGGGTAACAGAACCTGGTGAGAGCCCCACAAGTCACCCCATCTTGGATTCCCCTGAGTGTCTAGTTTTCAAAAATGCATAGGTTTGGTAGGTTTCCCTAGGTGCCGGCTGAGCTAGAGGCCAAAATTCAAAGGTAGGCACTTTGCAAAAAAAACTCTGTTTTCTTTGGGAAAATGTGATGTGCTCACGTTGTGTTTTGGGGCATTCCTGTCGCGGGCCCTAGGCCTACCCACACAAGTGAGGTATCATTTTTATCGGGAGCCTCGGGCAAACACTGAGTGGAAGGAAATACATTTGTGGCTCCCCTCAGATTCCAGAAGTTTCTGTCACCGAAATATGAGGAAAAGGAGTTTTTTTAGCCACATTTTGAGGTTTGCAAAGGATTCTGGGTAACAGAACCTGGAGAGAGCCCCACAAGTCACCCCATCTTTGATTCCCCTAGGTGTCTAGTTTTCAAAAATGCATAGGTTTGGTAGGTTTTCCCTAGGTGCCGGCTGAGCTAGAGGCCAAAATCCACAGGTAGGCACTTTGCAAAAAACACCTCTGTTTTCTGTGGGAAAATGTGATGTGTCCACGTTGTGTTTTGGGGCATTTCCTGATGCGGGCACTAGGCCTACCCACACAAGTGAGGTATCATTTTTATTGGGAGACTTGGGAGAACGCTGGGTGGAAGGAAATCTGTGGCTCCTCTCAGATTCTAGAACTTTCTGTCACCCAAATATGAGGAAAAAGTGTTTTTTCAGCTTCATTTTGAGGTTTGCAAAGGATTCTGGGTAACAGAACCTGGTGAGAGCCCCACAAGTCACCCCATCTTGGATTCCCCTGAGTGTCTAGTTTTCAAAAATGCATAAGTTTGGTAGGTTTTCCCTAGGTGCCGGCTGAGCTAGAGGCCAAAATCCACAGGTAGGCACTTTGCAAAAAACACCTCTGTTTTCTGTGGGAAAATGTGATGTGTCCACAATGAGTTTTGGGGCATTTCCTGTTGCGGGCACTAGGCCTACCCACACAAGTGAGGTATCATTTTTATCGGGAGACTTGGGGGAATGCTGAGTGGAAGGAAATACATTTGTGGCTCCTCTCAGATTCCAGAACTTTCTGTCACCGAAATATGAGGAAAAAGAGTTTTTTTAGTCACATTTTGAGGTTTGCAAAGGATTCTGGGTAACAGAACCTGGTGAGAGCCCCACAAGTCACCCCATCTTGGATTCCCCTGAGTGTCTAGTTTTCAAAAATGCATAGGTTTGGTAGGTTTCCCTACGTGCCGGCTGAGCTAGAGGCCAAAATTCAAAGGTAGGCACTTTGCAAAAAAACCTCTGTTTTCTTTGGGAAAATGTGATGTGCCCACGTTGTGTTTTGGGGCATTCCTGTCGCGGGCCCTAGGTCTACCCACACAAGTGAGGTATCATTTTTATCGGGAGCCTCGGGCAAACACTGAGTGGAAGGAAATACATTTGTGGCTCCCCTCAGATTCCAGAAGTTTCTGTCACCGAAATATGAGGAAAAATAGTTTTTTTAGCCACCTTTTGAGGTTTGCAAAGGATTCTGGGTAACAGAACCTGGAGAGAGCCCCACAAGTCACCCCATTTTGGATTCCCCTAGGTGTCTAGTTTTAAAAAATGCATAGGTTTGGTAGGTTTTCCCTAGGTGGCGGCTGAGCAAGAGGCCAAAATCCACAGGTAGGCACTTTGCAAAAAACACCTCTGTTTTCTGTGGGAAAATGTGATGTGTCCACGTTGTGTTTTGGGGCATTTCCTGACGCGGGCACTAGGCCTACCCACACAAGTGAGGTATCATTTTTATTGGGAGACTTGGGGGAACGCTGGGTGGAAGGAAATCTGTGGCTCCTCTCAGATTCCAGAACTTTCTGTCACAAAAATATGAGGAAAAAGTGTTTTTTTTGCCAAATTTTGAGGTTTGCAAAGGATTCTGGGTAACAGAACCTGGTGAGAGCCCCACAAGTCACCCCATCTTGGATTCCCCTGAGTGTCTAGTTTTCAAAAATGCATAGGTTTGGTAGGTTTGCCTAGGTGCCGGCTGAGCTAGAGGCCAAAATTCAAAGGTAGGCACTTTGCAAAAAAAACTCTGTTTTCTTTGGGAAAATGTGATGTGCTCACGTTGTGTTTTGGGGCATTCCTGTCGCGGCCCTAGGCCTATCCACACAAGTGAGGTATCATTTTTATCGGGAGCCTCGGGCAAACACTGAGTGGAAGGAAATACATTTGTGGCTCCCCTCAGATTCCAGAAGTTTCTGTCACCGAAATATGAGGAAAAAGAGTTTTTTTAGCCACATTTTGAGGTTTGCAAAGGATTCTGGGTAACAGAACCTGGAGAGAGCCCCACAAGTCACCCCATCTTGGATTCCCCTACGTGTCTAGTTTTAAAAAATGCATAGGTTTGGTAGGTTTTCCCTAGGTGCCGGCTGAGCTAGAGGCCAAAATCCACAGGTAGGCACTTTGCAAAAAACACCTCTGTTTTCTGTGGGAAAATGTGATGTGTCCACGTTTTGTTTTGGGGCATTTCCTGACGCGGGCACTAGGCCTACCCACACAAGTGAGGTATCATTTTTATTGGGAGACTTGGGAGAACGCTGGGTGGAAGGAAATCTGTGGCTCCTCTCAGATTCTAGAACTTTCTGTCACCCAAATATGAGGAAAAAGGGTTTTTTCAGCTTCATTTTGAGGTTTGCAAAGGATTCTGTGTAACAGAACCTGGTGAGAGCCCCACAAGTCACCCCATCTTGGATTCCCCTGAGTGTCTAGTTTTCAAAAATGCATAAGTTTGGTAGGTTCTCCCTAGGTGCCGGCTGAGCTAGAGGCCAAAATCCACAGGTAGGCACTTTGCAAAAAACACCTCTGTTTTCTGTGGGAAAATGTGATGTGTCCACGTTGAGTTTTGGGGCATTTCCTGTCGCGGGCACTAGGCCTACCTACACAAGTGAGGTATCATTTTTATCGGGAGACTTGGGGGAATGCTGAGTGGAAGGAAATAAATTTGTGGCTCCTCTCAGATTCCAGAACTTTCTGTCACCCAAATATGAGGAAAAATAGTTTTTTTTGCCACATTTTGAGGTTTGCAAAGGATTCTGGGTAACAGAACCTGGTGAGAGCCCCACAAGTCACCCCATCTTGGATTCCCCTAGGTGTCTAGTTTTCAAAAATGCATATGTTTGGTAGGTTTCCCTATGTGCCGGCTGAGCTGGAGTCCAAAATCCAAAGGTAGCCACTTTGCAAAAAACACCTCTGTTTTCCTTGGGAAGGTGTGATGTGTCCACATTGTGTTTTGGGGCATTTCCTGACGCGGGCACTAGGCCTACCCACACAAGTGAGGTATCATTTTTATTGGGAGACTTGGGGGAACGCTGGGTGGAAGGAAATCTGTGGCTCCTCTCAGATTCCAGAACTTTCTGTCACAAAAATATGAGGAAAAAGTGTTTTTTTTGCCAAATTTTGAGGTTTGCAAAGGATTCTGGGTAACAGAACCAGGTGAGAGCCCCACAAGTCACCCCATCTTGGATTCCCCTGAGTGTCTAGTTTTCAAAAATGCATAGGTTTGGTAGGTTTCCCTAGGTGCCGGCTGAGCTAGAGGCCAAAATTCAAAGGTAGGCACTTTGCAAAAAAAACTCTGTTTTCTTTGGGAAAATGTGATGTGCCCACGTTGTGTTTTGGGGCATTCCTGTCGCGGGCCCTAGGCCTACCCACACAAGTGAGGTATCATTTTTATCGGGAGCCTCGGGCAAACACTGAGTGGAAGGAAATACATTTGTGGCTCCCCTCAGATTCCAGAAGTTTCTGTCACCGAAATATGAGGAAAAATAGTTTTTTTAGCCACATTTTGAGGTTTGCAAAGGATTCTGGGTAACAGAACCTGGAGAGAGCCCCACAAGTCACCCCATCTTGGATTCCCCTAGGTATCTAGTTTTCAAAAATGCATAGGTTTGGTAGGTTTTCCCTAGGTGCCGGCTGAGCTAGAGGCCAAAATCCACAGGTAGGCACTTTGCAAAAAACACCTCTGTTTTCTGTGGGAAAATGTGATGTGTCCACGTTTTGTTTTGGGGCATTTCCTGTCGCGGGCACTAGGCCTACCCACACAAGTGAGGTATCATTTTTATCGGGAGACTTGGGGGAATGCTGAGTGGAAGGAAATACATTTGTGGCTCCTCTCAGATTCCAGAAGTTTCTGTCACCGAAATATGAGGAAAATGTGTTCTTTTAGCCACATTTTGAGGTTTGCAAAGGATTCTGGGTAACAGAACCTGGTGAGAGACCCACAAGTCACCCCATCTTGGATTCCCCTAGGTGTCTAGTTTTCAAAAATGCATATATTTGGTAGGTTTCCCTATGTGCCGGCTGAGCTGGAGTCCAAAATCCACAGGTAGGCACTTTGCAAAAAACACCTCTGTTTTCTGTGGGAAAATGTGATGTGTCCACGTTGTGTTTTGGGGCATTTCCTGATGCGGGCACTAGGCCTACCCACACAAGTGAGGTATCATTTTTATTGGGAGACTTGGGAGAACGCTGGGTGGAAGGAAATCTGTGGCTCCTCTCAGATTCTAGAACTTTCTGTCACCCAAATATGAGGAAAAAGTGTTTTTTCAGCTTCATTTTGAGGTTTGCAAAGGATTCTGGGTAACAGAACCTGGTGAGACCCCACAAGTCACCCCATCTTGGATTCCCCTGAGTGTCTAGTTTTAAAAAATGCATAGGTTTGGTAGGTTTCCCTAGGTGCCGGATGAGCTAGAGGCCAAAATTCAAAGGTAGGCACTTTGCAAAAAAAACTCTGTTTTCTTTGGGAAAATGTGATGTGCCCACGTTGTGTTTTGGGGCATTTCCTGTCGCGGGCACTAGGCCTACCCACACAAGTGAGGTATCATTTTTATCGGGAGACTTGGGGAATGCTGAGTGGAAGGAAATAAATTTGTGGCTCCTCTCAGATTCCAGAAGTTTCCGTCACCGAAATATGAGGAAAAAGAGTTTTTCTAGCCACATTTTGAGGTTTGCAAAGGATTCTGGGTAAAAGAACCTGGTGAGAGCCCCACAAGTCACCCCATCTTGGATTCCCCTAGGTGTCTAGTTTTCAAAAATGCATATGTTTGGTAGGTTTCCCTATGTGCCGGCTGAGCTGGAGTCCAAAATCCAAAGGTAGCCACTTTGCAAAAAACACCTCTGTTTTCCTTGGGAAAGTGTGATGTGTCCACATTGTGTTTTGGGGCATTTCCTGACGCGGGCTCTAGGCCTACCCACACAAGTGATGTATCATTTTTATTGGGAGACTTGGGGGAACGCTGGGTGGAAGGAAATCTGTGGCTCCTCTCAGATTCCAGAACTTTCTGTCACAAAAATATGAGGAAAAAGTGTTTTTTTTGCCAAATTTTGAGGTTTGCAAAGGATTCTGGGTAACAGAACCTGGTGAGAGCCCCACAAGTCACCCCATCTTGGATTCCCCTGAGTGTCTAGTTTTCAAAAATGCATAGGTTTGGTAGGTTTGCCTAGGTGCCGGCTGAGCTAGAGGCCAAAATTCAAAGGTAGGCACTTTGCAAAAAAAACTCTGTTTTCTTTGGGAAAATGTGATGTGCTCACGTTGTGTTTTGGGGCATTCCTGTCGCGGGCCCTAGGCCTACCCACACAAGTGAGGTATCATTTTTATCGGGAGCCTCGGGCAAACACTGAGTGGAAGGAAATACATTTGTGGCTCCCCTCAGATTCCAGAAGTTTCTGTCACCAAAATATGAGGAAAAAGAGTTTTTTTAGCCACATTTTGAGGTTTGCAAAGGATTCTGGGTAACAGAACCTGGAGAGAGCCCCACAAGTCACCCCATCTTGGATTCCCCTAGGTGTCTAGTTTTCAAAAATGCATAGGTTTGGTAGGTTTTCCCTAGGTGCCGGCTGAGCTAGAGGCCAAAATCCACAGGTAGGCACTTTGCAAAAAACACCTCTGTTTTCTGTGGGAAAATGTGATGTGTCCACGTTGTGTTTTGAGGCATTTCCTGACGCGGGCACTAGGCCTACCCACACAAGTGAGGGATCATTTTTATTGGGAGACTTGGGAGAACGCTGGGTGGAAGGAAATCTGTGGCTCCTCTCAGATTCTAGAACTTTTTGTCACCCAAATATGAGGAAAAAGTGTTTTTTCAGCTTCATTTTGAGGTATGCAAAGGATTCTGGGTAACAGAACCTGGTGAGAGCCCCACAAGTCACCCCATCTTGGATTCCCCTGAGTGTCTAGTTTTCAAAAATGCATAAGTTTGGTAGGTTTTCCCTAGGTGCCGGCTGAGCTAGAGGCCAAAATCCACAGGTAGGCACTTTGCAAAAAACACCTCTGTTTTCTGTGGGAAAATGTGATGTGTCCACGTTGAGTTTTGGGGCATTTCCTGTCGTGGGCACTAGGCCTACCCACACAAGTGAGGTATCATTTTTATCGGGAGACTTGGGGGAATGCTGAGTGGAAGGAAATACATTTGTGGCTCCTCTCAGATTCCAGAACTTTCTGTCACCGAAATATGAGGAAAAATAGTTTTTTTAGCCACATTTTGAGGTTTGCAAAGGATTCTGGGTAACAGAACCTGGTGGGAGCCCCACAAGTCACCCCATCTTGGATTCCCCTAGGTGTCTAGTTTTCAAAAATGCATATGTTTGGTAGGTTTCCCTATGTGCCGGCTGAGCTGGAGTCCAAAATCCAAAGGTAGCCACTTTGCAAAAAACACCTCTGTTTTCCTTGGGAAAGTGTGATGTGTCAACATTGTGTTTTGGGGCATTTCCTGACACGGGCACTAGGCCTACCCACACAAGTGAGGTATCATTTTTATTGGGAGACTTGGGGGAACGCTGGGTGGAAGGAAATCTGTGGCTCCTCCCAGATTCCAGAACTTTCTGTCACAAAAATATGAGGAAAAAGTGTTTTTTTAGCCAAATTTTGAGGTTTGCAAAGGATTCTGGGTAACAGAACCTGGAGAGAGCCCCACAAGTTACACCATCTTGGATTCCCCTAGGTGTCTAGTTTTCAAAAATGCATAGGTTTGGTAGGTTTTCCCTAGGTGCCGGCTGAGCTAGAGGCCAAAATCCACAGGTAGGCACTTTGCAAAAAACACCACTGTTTTCTGTGGGAAAATGTGATGTGTCCACGTTGTGTTTTGGGGCATTTCCTGACGAGGGCACTAGGCCTACCCACACAAGTGAGGTATCATTTTTATTGGGAGACTCAGGGGAACGCTGGGTGGAAGGAAATATGTGGCTCCTCTCAGATTCCAGAACTTTCTGTCACCCAAATATGAGGAAAAATAGTTTTTTTAGCTTCATTTTGAGGTTTGCAAAGGATTCTGGGTAACAGAACCTGGTGAGAGCCCCACAAGTCACCCCATCTTGGATTCCCCTAGGTGTCTAGTTTTCAAAAATGCATATATTTCGTAGGTTTCCCTATGTGCCGGCTGAGCTGGAGTCCAAAATCCACAGGTAGCCACTTTGCAAAAAACTCCTCTGTTTTCTTTGGGAAAGTGTGATGTGTCCACATTGTGTTTTGGGGCATTTCCTGACGCGGGCACTAGGCCTACACACACAAGTGAGGGATCATTTCTATCGGGAGACTTGGGGGAATGCTGAGTGGAAGGAAATAAATTTGTGGCTCCTCTCAGATTCCAATAGTTTCTGTCACCGAAATATGAGGAAAATGTGTTCTTTTAGCCACATTTTGAGGTTTGCAAAGGATTCTGGGTAACAGAACCTGGTGAGAGACCCACAAGTCACCCCATCTTGGATTCCCCTAGGTGTCTAGTTTTCAAAAATGCATATATTTGGTAGGTTTCCCTATGTGCCGGCTGAGCTGGAGTCCAAAATCCACAGGTAGGCACTTTGCAAAAAACACCTCTGTTTTCTTTGGGAAAATGTGATGTGTCCACGTTGTATTTTGGGGCATTTCCTGTCGCGGGCACTAGGCCTACCCACACAAGTGAGGTATCATTTTTATCGGGAGACTTGGGGGAATGCTGAGTGGAAGGAAATACATTAGTGGCTCCTCTCAGATTCCAGAAGTTTCTGTCACCGAAATATGAGGAAAAAGTGTTTTTTTAGCCACATTTTGAGGTTTGCAAAGGATTCTGGGTAACAGAACCTGGTGAGAGCCCCACAAGTCACCCCATCTTGGATTCCCCTAGGTGTCTAGTTTTCAAAAATGCATATGTTTGGCAGGTTTCCCTATGTGTCGGCTGAGCTGGAGTCCAAAATCCAAAGGTAGCCACTTTGCAAAAAACACCTCTGTTTTCTTTGGGAAAGTGTGATGTGTCCACGTTGTGTTTTGGGGCATTTCCTGACGCGGGCACTAGGCCTACCCACACAAGTGAGGTATCATTTTTATTGGGAGACTTGGGAGAACGCTGGGTGGAAGGAAATCTGCGGCTCCTCTCAGATTCCAGAACTTTCTGTCACAAAAATATGAGGAAAAAGTGTTTTTTTTGCTAAATTTTGAGGTTTGCAAAGGATTCTGGGTAACAGAACCAGGTGAGAGCCCCACAAGTCACCCCATCTTGGATTCCCCTAGGTGTCTAGTTTTAAAAAATGCATAGGTTTGGTAGGTTTCCCTAGGTGCCGGCTGAGCTAGAGGCCAAAATTCAAAGGTAGGCACTTTGCAAAAAACACCTCTGTTTTCTGTGGGAAAATGTGATGTGCCCACGTTGTGTTTTGGGGCATTTCCTGTCGCGGGCACTAGGCCTACCCACACAAGTGAGGTATCATTTTTATCGTGAGACTTGGGGGAATGCTGAGTGGAAGGAAATAAATTTGTGGCTCCTCTCAGATTCCAGAAGTTTCTGTCACCGAAATATGAGGAAAATGTGTTCTTTTAGCCACATTTTGAGGTTTGCAAAGGATTCTGGGTAACAGAACCTGGTGAGAGACCCACAAGTCACCCCATCTTGGATTCCCCTAGGTGTCTAGTTTTCAAAAATGCATATATTTGGTAGGTTTCCCTATGTGCCGGCTGAGCTGGAGTCCAAAATCCACAGGTAGGCACTTTGCAAAAAACACCTTTGTTTTCTGTGGGAAAATGTATTGTGTCCACGTTTTGTTTTGGGGCATTTCCTGTCGCAGGCACAAGGCCTACCTACACAAGTGAGGTACCATTTTTATTGGAAGACTTGGGGGAACGCTGGATGGAAGGACATTTGTGGCTCCTCTCAGATTCCAGAACTTTCTGGCACCGAAATATGAGGAAAAAGTGTTTTTTTAGCCACATTTTGAGGTTTGCAAAGGATTCTGGGTAACAGAATCTGGAAAGAGCCCCACAAGTCACCCCATCTTGGATTCCCCTAGATGTCTAGTTTTAAACAATGCATAGGTTTGGTAGGTTTCCCTAGGTGCCGTCTGACCTAGAGGACAAAATCCAGAGGTAGGTACTTCGCAAAAAACACCTCTGTTTTCTTTGGGAAAATGTGATGTGTACAAGTTGTGTTTTGGTGCATTTCCTGTTGCAGGCGCTGGGCCTACCCACACAAGAGAGGTATCATTTTTTATCAGGAGGCTTTGGGGAACGCTGGGTGGAAGGAAATCTGTGGCTCCTCTCAGATTCCAGAACTGTCTGTCACCGAAATATGAGGAAAAAGTGTTTTTTAGCCACATTTTGAGGTTTGCAAAGGATTCTGGGTAAAAGAATCTGGTGAGAGCCCCATAAGTCACCCCATGTTGGATTCCCCTAGGTGTCTAGTTTGCAAAAAGGCATAGGTTTGGTAGGTTTCCCTAGGTGACGGCTGAGCTAGAGGCCAAAATCCACAGGTAGGCACTTTGCAAAAAACACCTCTGTTTTCTTTGGGAAAATGTGATGTGTCCACGTTGTATTTTGGGGCATTTCCTGTCGCGGGCACTAGGCCTACCCACACAAGTGAGGTATCATTTTTATCGGGAGACTTGGGGGAATGCTGAGTGGAAGGAAATACATTTGTGGCTCCTCTCAGATTCCAGAAGTTTCTGTCACCGAAATATGAGGAAAAAGTGTTTTTTTAGCCACATTTTGAGGTTTGCAAAGGATTCTGGGTAACAGAACCTAGTGAGAGCCCCACAAGTCACCCCATCTTGGATTCCCCTAGGTGTCTAGTTTTCAAAAATGCATATGTTTGGCAGGTTTCCCTATATGCCGGCTGAGCTGGAGTCCAAAATCCAAAGGTAGCCACATTGCAAAAAACACCTCTGTTTTCTTTGGGAAAGTGTGATGTGTCAACATTGTGTTTTGGGGCATTTCCTGACGCGGGCCCTAGGCCTACCCACACAAGTGAGGTATCATTTTTACTGGGAGACTTGGGGGAACGCTGGGTGGAAGGAAATCTGTGGCTCCTCCCAGATTCCAGAACTTTCTGTCACAAAAATATGAGGAAAAAGTGTTTTTTTAGCCAAATTTTGAGGTTTGCAAAGGATTCTGGGTAACAGAACCTGGAGAGAGCCCCACAAGTTACACCATCTTGGATTCCCCTAGGTGTCTAGTTTTCAAAAATGCATAGGTTTGGTAGGTTTTCCCTAGCTGCCGGCTGAGCTAGAGGTCAAAATCCACAGGTAGGCACTTTGCAAAAAACACCACTGTTTTCTGTGGGAAAATGTGATGTGTCCACGTTCTGTTTTGGGGCATTTCCTGACGAGGGCACTAGGCCTACCCACACAAGTGAGGTATCATTTTTATTGGGAGACTTAGGGGAACGCTGGGTGGAAGGAAATATGTGGCTCCTCTCAGATTCCAGAACTTTCTGTCACCCAAATATGAGGAAAAATAGTTTTTTTAGCTTCATTTTGAGGTTTGCAAAGGATTCTGGGTAACAGAACCTGGTGAGAGCCCCACAAGTCACCCCATCTTGGATTCCCCTAGGTGTCTAGTTTTCAAAAATGCATATATTTGGTAGGTTTCCCTATGTGCCGGCTGAGCTGGAGTCCAAAATCCACAGGTAGCCACTTTGCAAAAAACTCCTCTGTTTTCTTTGGGAAAGTGTGATGTGTCCACATTGTGTTTTGGGGCATTTCCTGACACGGGCACTAGGCCTACACACACAAGTGAGGGATCATTTCTATCGGGAGACTTGGGGGAACGCTGGGTGGAAGAAAATTTGTGGCTCCTCTCAGATTCCAGAACTTTCTGTCACCGAAATATGAGGAAAAAGTGTTTTTTAGCCAAATTTTGAGGTTTGCAAAGGATTCTGGGTAACAGAATCTGGAGAGAGCCCCACAAGTCACCCCATCTTGGATTCCCCTAAGTGTCTAGTTTTCAAAAATGCATAGGTATGGTAGGTTTTCCCTAGATGACGGCTGAGCTAGAGGCCAAAATCCACAGGTAGGCACTTTGCAAAAAACACCTCTGTTTTCTGTGGGAAATTGTGATGTGTCCACGTTGTGTTTTGGGGCATTTCCTGTCGCGGGCACTAGGCCTACCCACACAAGTGAGGTATCATTTTTATTGGGAGACTTGGGGGAACGCTGGGTGGAAGGAAATCTGTAGCTCCTCTCAGATTCCAGAACTTTCTGTCACCAAAATATGAGGGAAACGTGTTTTTTTAGCCAAATTGTGAGGTTTGCAAAGGATTCTGGGTAACAGAACCTGGTGAGAGCCCCACAAGTCACCCCATCTTTGATTCCTTTAGGTGTCTAGTTTTAAAAAATGCATAGGTTTGGTAGGTTCCCTAGGTGGCGGCTGAGCTAGAGGCCAAAATCCACAGGTAGGCACTCTGCAAAAAACACCTTTGTTTTCTTTGGGAAAATGTGATGTGTCCACGTTGTGTTTTGGGGCATTTCCTGTTGCAGGCACAAGGCCTACCCACACAAGTGAGGTACCATTTTTATTGGGAGACTTGGGAGAACGCTGGATGGAAAGACATTTGTGGCTCCTCTCAGATTCCAGAACTTTCTGGCACCGAAATATGAGGAAAAATAGTTTTTTTAGCCACATTTTGAGGTTTGCAAAGGATTCTGGGTAACAGAACCTGGTGAGAGCCCCACAAGTCACCCCATCTTGGATTCCCCTAGATGTCTAGTTTTAAACAATGCATAGGTTTGGTAGGTTTCCCTCGGTGCCAGCTGACCTAGAGGACAAAATCCACAGGTAGGTACTTCGCAAAAAACACCTCTGTTTTCTTTGGGAAAATGTGATGTGTCCACATTGTATTTTGGGGCATTTCCTGTCGTGGGCACTAGGCCTACACACACAAGTGAGGTATCATTTTTATCGGGAGACTTGGGGGAACGCTGGGTGGAAGGAAATTTGTGGCTCCTCTCAGATTCCAGAACTTTCTGTCACCGAAATATGAGGAAAACGTGTTTTTTAGCCAAATTTTGAGGTTTGCAAAGGATTCTGGGTAACAGAATCTGGACAGAGCCCCACAAGTCACCCCATCTTGGATTCCCCTAAGTGTCTAGTTTTCAAAAATGCATAGGTTTGGTAGGTTTTCCGTAGATGCCGGCTGAGCTAGAGGCCAAAATCCACAGGTAGGCACTTTGCAAAAAACACCTCTGTTTTCTGTGGGAAAATGTGATGTGTCCACGTTGTGTTTTGGGGCATTTCCTGACGCGGGCACTAGGCCTACCCACACAAGTGAGGTATCATTTTTATCGGGAGACTTGGGGGAATGCTGAGTGGAAGGAAATACATTTGTGGCTCCTCTCAGATTCCAGAAGTTTCTGTCACCGAAATATGAGGAAAAAGTGTTTTTTTAGCCACATTTTGAGGTTTGCAAAGGATTCTGGGTAACAGAACCTGGTGAGAGCCCCACAAGTCACCCCATTTTTGATTACCTTAGGTGTCTAGTTTTAAAAAATGCATATGTTTGGTAGGTTTCAATATGTGCCGGCTGAGCTGGAGGCCAAAATCCACAGGTAGGCACTTTGCAAAAAACACCTTTGTTTTCTTTGGGAAAATGTGATGTGTCCACGTTGTGTTTTGGGGCATTTCCTGTTGCAGGCACAAGGCCTACCCACACAAGTGAGGTACCATTTTTATTGGGAGACTTGGGGGAACACTGGATGGAAAGACATTTGTGGATCCTCTCAGATTCCAGAACTTTCTGGCACCGAAATATGAGGAAAAAGTGTTTTTTTAACCACATTTTGAGGTTTGCAAAGGATTCTGGGTAACAGAACCTGGTGAGAGCCCCACAAGTCACCCCATCTTGGATTCCCCTAGATGTCTAGTTTTAAACAATGCATAGGTTTGGTAGGTTTCCCTCGGTGCCAGCTGACCTAGAGGACAAAATCCACAGGTAGGTACTTCGCAAAAAACACCTCTGTTTTCTTTGGGAAAATGTGATGTGTCCACGTTGTATTTTGGGGCATTTCCTGTCGCGGGCACAAGGCCTACCCACACAAGTGAGGTACCATTTTTATTGGGAGACTTGGGGGAACGCTGGATGGAAAGACATTTGTGGCTCCTCTCAGATTCCAGAACTTTCTGGCACCGAAATATGAGGAAAAAGTGTTTTTTTAGCCAAATTTTGAGGTTTGCAAAGGATTCTGGGTAACAGAACCTGGTGAGAGCCCCACAAGTCACCCCATCTTGGATTCCCCTAGATGTCTAGTTTTAAACAATGCATAGGTTTGGTAAGTTTCCCTCAGTGCCGGCTGACCTAGAGAACAAAATCCACAGGTAGGTACTTCGCAAAAAACACCTCTGTTTTCTTTGGGAAAATGTGATGTGTACAATTTGTGTTTTGGTGCATTTCCTGTTGCAGGCGCTAGGCCTACCCACACAAGTGAGGTATCATTTTTATCAGGAGGCTTTGGGGAACGCTGGGTGGAAGGAAATTTGTGGCTCCTCTCAGATTCCAGAACTTTCTGTCACCGAAATATGAGGTAAAAGTGTTTTTTAGCCACATTTTGAGATTTGAAAAGGATTCTGGGTAACAGAATCTGGTGAGAGCCCCACAAGTCAACCCATCTTGGATTTCCCTAGGTGTCTAGTTTGCAAAAAGCCATAGGTTTGGTAGGTTTCCCTAAGTGCCGGCTGAACTAGAGAACAAAATCCACAGGTAGGTACTTCGCAAAAAACACCTCTGTTTTCTTTGGGAAAATGTGATGTGTACAAGTTGTGTTTTGGTGCATTTCCTGTTGGAGGCGCTGGGCCTACCCACACAAGTGAGGTATCATTTTTATCAGGAGGTTTTGGGGAACGCTGGGTGGAAGGAAATTTGTGGCTCCTCTCAGATTCCAGAACTGTCTGTCACCGAAATATGAGGAAAAAGTGTTTTTTAGCCAAATTTTGAGGTTTGCAAAGGATTCTGGGTAACAGAATCTGGAGAGAGCCCCACAAGTCACCCCATCTTGGATTCCCCTAAGTGTCTAGTTTAAAAAAATGCATAGGTTTGGTAGGTTTTCCCTAGATGCCGGCTGAGCTAGAGGCCAAAATCCACAGGTAGGCACTTTGCAAAAAACACCTCTGTTTTCTGTGGGAAAATGTGATGTGTCCACGTTGTGTTTTGGGGAATTTCCTGTCGCGGGCACTAGGCCTACCCACACAAGTGAGGTATCATTTTTATCGGGAGACTTAGGGGAATGCTGAGTGGAAGGAAATAAATTTATGGCTCCTCTCAGATTCCAGAAGTTTCTGTCACCGAAATATGAGGAAAAAGTGTTTTTTTAGCCACATTTTGAGGTTTGCAAAGGGTTCTGGGTAACAGAACCTGGTGAGAGCCCCACAAGTCACCCCATCTTTGATTCCCTTAGGTGTCTAGTTTTAAAAAATGCATAGGTTTGGTAGGTTTCAATATGTGCCGGCCGAGCTGGAGGCCAAAATCCACAGGTAGGCACTTTGCAAAAAACACCTTTGTTTTCTTTGGGAAAATGTGATGTGTCCACGTTGTGTTTTGGGGCATTTCCTGTTGCAGGCACAAGGCCTACCCACACAAGTGAGGTACTATTTTTATTGGGAGACTTGGGGGAACGCTGGACGGAAAGACATTTGTGGATCCTCTCAGATTCCAGAACTTTCTGGCACCGAAATATGAGGAAAAAGTGTTTTTTTAACCACATTTTGAGGTTTGCAAAGGAATCTTGGTAACAGAACCTAGTGAGAGCCCCACAAGTCACCCCATCTTGGATTCCCCTAGATGTCTAGTTTTAAACAATGCATAGGTTTGGTAGGTTTCCCTCGGTGCCAGCTGACCTAGAGGACAAAATCCACAGGTAGGTACTTCGCAAAAAACACCTCTGTTTTCTTTGGGAAAATGTGATGTGTCCACGTTGTATTTTGGGGCATTTCCTGTCGCGGGCACAAGGCCTACCCACACAAGTGAGGTACCATTTTTATTGGGAGACTTGGGGGAACGCTGGATGGAAAGACATTTGTGGCTCCTCTCAGATTCCTGAACTTTCTGTCACCGAAATATTAGGAAAAAGTGTTTTTTAGCCAAATTTTGAGGTTTGCAAAGGATTCTGTGTAACAGAATCTGGAGAGAGCCCCACAAGTCACCCCATCTTGGATTCCCCTAAGTGTCTAGTTTTCAAAAATGCATAGGTTTGGTAGGTTTTCCCTAGATGACGGCTGAGCTAGAGGCCAAAATCCACAGGTAGGCACTTTGCAAAAAACACCTCTGTTTTCTGTTTGAAAATGTGATGTGTCCACGTTGTGTTTTGGGGCATTTCCTGTCGCGGGCACTAGGCCTACCCACACAAGTGAGGTATCATTTTTATTGGGAGACTTGGGGGAACGCTGGGTGGAAGGAAATCTGTGGCTCCTCTCAGATTCCAGAACTTTCTGTCACCAAAATATGAGGGAAAAGTGTTTTTTTAGCCAAATTGTGAGGTTTGCAAAGGATTCTGGGTAACAGAACCTGGTGAGAGCCCCACAAGTCACCCCATCTTTGATTCTCTTAGGTGTCTAGTTTTAAAAAATGCACAGGTTTGGTAGGTTGCCTAGGTGGCGGCTGAGCTAGAGGCCAAAATCCACAGGTAGGCACTCTGCAAAAAACACCTTTGTTTTCTTTGGGAAAATGTGATGCGTCCACGTTGTGTTTTGGGGCATTTCCTGTTGCAGGCACAAGGCCTACCCACACAAGTGAGGTACCATTTTTATTGGGAGACTTGGGGGAACGCTGGATGGAAAGACATTTGTGGCTCCTCTCAGATGCCAGAACTTTCTGGCACCGAAATATGAGGAAAAAGTATTTTTTTAGCCAAATTTTGAGGTTTGCAAAGGATTCTGGGTAACAGAACCTGGTGAGAGCCCCACAAGTCACCCCATCTTGGATTCCCCTAGATGTCTAGTTTTAAACAATGCATAGGTTTGGTAGGTTTCCCTCGGTGCCAGCTGACCTAGAGGACAAAATCCACAGGCAGGTACTTCGCAAAAAACACCTCTGTTTTCTTTGGGAAAATGTGATGTGTCCACGTTGTATTTTGGGGCATTTCCTGTCGCTGGCACTAGGCCTACACACACAAGTGAGGTATCATTTTTATCGGGAGACTTGGGGGAACGCTGGGTGGAAGGAAATTTGTGGCTCCTCTCAGATTCCAGAACTTTCTGTCACCGAAATATGATGAAAAAGTGTTTTTTAGCCAAATTTTGAGGTTTGCAAAGGATTCTGGGTAACAGAATCTGGAGAGAGCCCCACAAGTCACCCCATCTTGGAGTCCCCTAAGTGTCTAGTTTTCAAAAATGCATAGGTTTGGTAGGTTTTCCCTAGATGAAGGCTGAGCTAGAGGCCAAAATCCACAGGTAGGCACTATGCAAAAAATACCTCTGTTTTCTGTGGGAAAATGTGATGTGTCCACATTGTGTTTTGGGGCATTTCCTGTTGCAGGCACAAGGCCTACCCACACAAGTGAGGTACCATTTTTATTGGGAGACTTGGGGAAACGCTGGATGGAAAGACATTTGTGGCTCCTCTCAGATTCCAGAACTTTCTGGCACCGAAATATGAGGAAAAAGTGTTTTTTTAGCTTCATTTTGAGGTTTGCAAAGGATTCTGGGTAACAGAACCTGGTGAGAGCCCCACAAGTCACCCCATCTTGGATTCCCCTAGATGTCTAGTTTTAAACAATGCATAGGTTTGGTAGGTTTCCCTCGGTGCCAGCTGACCTAGAGGACAAAATCCACAGGTAGGTACTTCGCAAAAAACAACTCTGTTTTCTTTGGGAAAATGTGATGTGTCCACGTTGTATTTTGGGGCATTTCCTGTCGCTGGCACTAGGCCTACACACACAAGTGAGGTATCATTTTTATCAGGAGACTTGGGGGAACGCTGGGTGGAAGGAAAGTTGTGGCTCCTCTCAGATTCCAGAACTTTCTGTCACCGAAATATGAGGAAAAAGTGTTTTTTAGCCAAATTTTGAGGTTTGCAAAGGATTCTGGGTAACAAAATCTGGAGAGAGCCCCACAAGTCACCCCATCTTGGATTCCCCTAAGTGTCTAGTTTTCAAAAATGCATAGGTTTGGTAGGTTTTCCCTAGATGACAGCTGAGCTAGAGGTCAAAATCCACAGGTAGGCACTTTGCAAAAAACACCTCTGTTTTCTGTGGGAAAATGTGATGTGTCCACGTTGTGTTTTGGGGCATTTCCTGTCGCGGGCACTAGGCCTACCCACACAAGTGAGGTATCATTTTTATTGGGAGACTTGGGGGAACGCTGGGTGGAAGGAAATCTGTGGCTCCTCTCAGATTCCAGAACTTTCTGTCACCAAAATATGAGGAAAAGGTGTTTTGTTAGCCAAATTTTGAGGTTTGCAAAGGATTCTGGGTAGCAGAACCTGGTGAGAGCCCCACAAGTCACCCCATCTTTGATTCCCTTAGTTGTCTAGTTTTCAAAAATGCATAGGTTTGGTAGGTTTCCCTAGGTGGCGGCCGAGCTAGAGGCCAAAATCCACAGGTAGGCACTCTGCAAAAAACACCTTTGTTTTCTTTGGGAAAATGTGATGTGTCCACGTTGTGTTGTGGGGCATTTCCTGTCGCAGGCACAAGGCCTACCCACACAAGTGAAGTACCATTTTTATTGGGAGACTTGGGGAAACGCTGGATGGAAAGACATTTGTGGCTCCTCTCAGATTCCAGAACTTTCTGGCACCGAAATATGAGGAAAAAGTGTTTTTTTAGCTTCATTTTGAGGTTTGCAAAGGATTCTGGGTAACAGAACCTGGTGAGAGCCCCACAAGTCACCCCATCTTGGATTCCCCTAGATGTCTAGTTTTAAACAATGCATAGGTTTGGTAGGTTTCCCTCGGTGTCAGCTGACCTAGAGGACAAAATCCACAGGTAGGTACTTCGCAAAAAACACCTCTGTTTTCTTTGGGAAAATGTGATGTGTCCACGTTGTATTTTGGGGCATTTCCTGTCGCTGGCACTAGGCCTACACACACAAGTGAGGTATCATTTTTATCAGGAGACTTGGGGGAACGCTGGGTGGAAGGAAATTTGTGGCTCCTCTCAGATTCCAGAACTTTCTGTCACCGAAATATGAGGAAAAAGTGTTTTTTAGCCAAATTTTGAGGTTTGGAAAGGATTCTGGGAAACAAAATCTGGAGAGAGCCCCACAAGTCACCCCATCTTGGATTCCCCTAAGTGTCTAGTTTTCAAAAATGCATAGGTTTGGTAGGTTTTCCCTAGATGACAGCTGAGCTAGAGGTCAAAATCCAGAGGTAGGCACTTTGCAAAAAACACCTCTGTTTTCTGTGGGAAAATGTGATGTGTCCACGTTGTGTTTTGGGGCATTTCCTGTCGCGGGCACTAGGCCTACCCACACAAGTGAGGTATCATTTTTATTGGGAGACTTGGGGGAACGCTGGGTGGAAGGAAATCTGTGGCTCCTCTCAGATTCCAGAACTTTCTGTCACCAAAATATGAGGAAAAGGTGTTTTGTTAGCCTAATTTTGAGGTTTGCAAAGGATTCTGGGTAGCAGAACCTGGTGAGAGCCCCACAAGTCACCCCATCTTTGATTCCCTTAGGTGTGTAGTTTTCAAAAATGCATAGGTTTGGTAGGTTTCCCTAGGTGGCGGCCGAGCTAGAGGCCAAAATCCACAGGTAGGCACTCTGCAAAAAACACCTTTGTTTTCTTTGGGAAAATGTGATGTGTCCACGTTGTGTTGTGGGGCATTTCCTGTCGCAGGCACAAGGCCTACCCACACAAGTGAGGTACCATTTTTATTGGGAGAATTGGGGGAACGCTGGATGGAAGGACATTTGTGGCTCCTCTCAGATTCCAGAACTTTCTGGCACCGAAATATGAGGAAAAAGTGGTTTTTTAGCCACATTTTGAGGTTTGCAAAGGATTCTGGGTAACAGAACCTGGTGAAAGCCCCACAAGTCACCCCATCTTGGATTCCCCTAGATGTCTAGTTTTAAACAATGCATTTGTTTGGTAGGTTTCCCTAGGTGCCGGCTGATCTAGAGGCCAAAATCCACAGGTAGGTACTTCGCAAATAACACCTCTGTTTTCTTTGGGAAAATGTGATGTGTCCAAGTTGTGTTTTGGTGCATTTCCTGTTGCAGGCGCTAGGCCTACACAGACAAGTGAGGTATCATTTTTATCGGGAGACTTGGGGGAAAAAAGAATAGCAATACAAGTGTTATTACCCCTTATCTTTCTCTACATTTTATCCTTCCAAATATAAGACAGTGTGTAAAAAAGAGGTCTATTTGAGAAATGCCCTGTAATTCACATGCTAGTATGGGCACCCCAGAATTAAGAGATGTGTAAATAACCACTGCTCCTCAACACCTTATCTTGTGCCCATTTTGGAAATACAAAGGTTTTCTTGATACCTATTTTTCACTCTTTATATTTCAGCAAATGAATTGCTGTGTATCTGGTATTGAATGAAAACCAATTGCAAGGTGCAGCTCATTTATTGGCTCTGGGTACCTAGTGTTCTTGATGAACCTACAAGCCCGATATATCCCTTCAACCTGAAGAGTCCAGCAGCCTTAACGGTATATTGCTTTAAAAAATCTGACATCGCAGGAAAAAGTTACAGAGTAAAACATGGAGAAAAATGGCTGTTTTTTTTACCTCAATTTCAATATTTTTTTTATTCAGTTGTTATTTTATGTAGGAAACCTTTGTAGGATCTACACAAAATTACCCATTGCTGAATTCAGAATTTTATCTACTTTTCAGAAATGTTTAGGTTTCTTGGATCCAGCATTGGTTTCACACACATTTCTGTCACTGACTGGAAGGAGGCTGAAAGCTCAAAAAAATCGTAAAAGTTGGGTATGTCCCAGGAAAATGACAAAATTGTGTTGAAAAATTGGGTTTTCTGATTCAAGTCTGCCTGTTCCTGAAATCTGGGAAGCTGGTGATTATAGCACAGCAAGCTCTTTGTTGATGCCATTTTCTGGGAAAAAACACAAGCCTTCTTCTGCAGCCCTTTTTTCCCATTTTTTTTTTAAACAAAATTTTTACTGTATTTTGCTAATTTCTTGGTCTCCTTCAGGGGAACCCACAAAGTCTGGGTACCTCTAGAATCCCTAGGATGTTGGAAAAATAGGACGCAAATTTGGCGTGGGTAGCTTATGTGGACAAAAAGTTATGAGGGCCTAAGCACGCCCTGCCCCGAATAGCCCAAAAAAGGCCTGGCACCTGAGGGGGAAAAGGCCTGGCAGCGAAGGGGTTAAACAAGATGTGTTCCTGTTTACATGTTACAAATGCTGATCACTTTTTCACTAGCGTGTATTGCACTAAAAAGAACACCAAGCCCATTTTTTCACTGGCATTCACTGTATTTTTCAGTATGTATTTTTATTTCATTAAAATAAGATACTTGTTTATTGTTCATCTCATATATTAGGAACCAAGGTGTTTGTATGTCAAATTCGTGATTGTCAACAACTGTTATTATTTGTGAATGATATAATTATTTCAGACTCTAGAATAAAATATAATCTTTTATAAATCTATGTATCCTTCTTTGTATACTTAATACAGATTTATAGAGATGTGTTGCCATTTGCTATCAAGAATTTTATTTGAGGTTGGATATCTCATCCAACTTCATTAATTAACATCATTTGTAGCCACGTGTTAAATGGTTATGACATATTTTTACTTTGAATTGCATATGTAACATTCTCTGAACTTTGTAGACTTGAGATGGATGTGCGACTACCACCAATTATGGCAAGGAGGTCTCAGTACTGTACCAATACCCCAGAAGGAGATTGAGGCACAACAAACACCTCAGGAGAATGACCTTGAAATTCTTGGTTTCTTTATCATTTTTTGTTTTTTTTCTTTCTTTTTTTTTTTTTTTTGTCCTCATTTCGCAACCCATGCTTTGGTTAAGAGGAAAAAGGCAAAAGCCGAGGCACTTATGGTATGAATCCAGGTGTGCGGTCCGCAGCACTGCTGGGCCGCCCCACCTGTTCTATATATTGCACTTTTCCCAATCAACTGCCATCGAACAAGTCTTACTGTTTTCTTCGAGATCTGATCATAACCAAAGCAGCACCCAATAAGGTGAGGGGAGTTCTAATCATTGGACTTAAATTCCAGGAGGAGGAGACCAAATAAAGAAACCACAAAACATGAATTATATGACTGAAACTACTCCACATTTGTGAGCTACTGATAAGCATTTTGCCAATCCACCCAAAAATTATCTCTTCTAGTAAGAGGACCGCATTGTTCCATTTTACACAATCGATTCACTGATAATTGCCAATCCTTAACAAGGGGGGGCAATGGATCCACCCATTTACGACATATTTCCCGTCTAGCCAAAAGCAATAGTACAAACAACAAGTGCTCCTGTTGTACTGACAATTTCTGGTAATTTGTACCCGGTTCACAAACCCCAAACACCACCATAAGAAGGTTTATTCTTAAGTTTACATCAAAAATTGCCTTCAGAATACTTCCTATATCCTTCCAATACTTAGTCAACATTGAGCATTGCCAAAACATGTGAACATCATCTGCATTATCTTCCCCACACAGTTTTTCTTGAATTTCCCGATAGCTGTTAATCTAGCAGGTGTCCAATAAACCCTATGTAGTGTAAACAAATGGTTTTTCTTCAACCCCGCAGGTTTAGTTGTAAACCACAGTTCTGAACAAGACTTCAGCAACAAAGCTGTAACTTCTAGAGTTGGAAAGATCCTTTCCCATTTCAACAGAGGAAGGGAAGGGACGTCGTCTACTGATTCCAACAGAGCATGATACCAAAAGGCAACTTCTTTTGTAATAATTGTCTGGTTTAATTTCCCTTCCCATGAGCTCCTCCCTAATTCTCCTGCTCGTCGAGAATTAACCCAACTAGATAACTGAAGGTACTTGAATTTAGAAATGGTCCCTCTATTATACTCCTGAAATGCAGACCAGGTTAACAAATCAGAACCTTCTATAATCTGACCCCATCTTACCATCCTGCTAGTTCTCAAAGGAATTGATAGTTTATCGATGAGACATTCAGGAGTACCGGGAGAGTCCCAGATAGGAGCGGAACTACAATAATAAGGTATCCCTAGCACCTTCCGAAGATGAATCCAAACAATACAAGCCTGTCTGGGGAGCTTCAAACGCACCAAATTTATATAAGAAATAATCCGCTCCTTCCTCAAGATGTGCCGTCAGAGCTCTCCAGATCAATGAGTACTCTGACTTCTTATTCAATAACATTCTGGTGTTTTTTAGTTGAAAGGCCAGATAGTATCTAAAAAAGTCTGGTGACGCAATACCCCCCCACTTTTTCTTTCTACTAATCTTTTTCCAAGAAATCCTCACTCCCTTGGAAGCCCAAACAACGAGGATAAATCTCCCTGTAATTTTTTAAACCAACTCCCCTTAAACTCTAGTGGGATTGTGTTAAATAAAGAAGTAAACTTTGGAAGAATACACATCCTCAAGATATTAGATCTTCCAATTATAGAAAGAGGAAGAACAGCCCACGCCTTTAACAGTTTTTTTGTTTCCCTATAAGTTATGTCAAAATTTAACTTAGCTACATCATTTAGATCATTTGTAAACCGAATTCCCAAATATTTGATCTCTTGTTTAACTAAGGGAGAAACATAGGCCAAATTCCAACACATAATTTCTGTTTTTTCTGAATTTATACTATAACCTGAAAATCTACCAAATTGCTCCATCAATGTATTGACAATAGGTAAAGTAGTCATCACATCATTAGTGTATAGCATAAGATCGTCCGCATATAACGCTACTTTCTTTTCCCAACCCCCAATCCGAAACGGGGGAATGTCCTTACAAACCCGTAATAAGATTGCCAAAGGTTCAATATATAGATTAAAGAGCAAGGGAGATAAAGGACACCCCTGTCGCGAACCCCGACAAATCCTAAATTCCTGTGATAGCTGACCATTAACCAAGATTCTCACAGAAGGGCATCTATACAATTCCCTAACAGCCCTAATAAAAGGAGTTCCCAATCCCCCTATTTCCAACGCGACCCCCAAAAAGGACCAGTTAACACGATCAAAGGCTTTCGCTGCATCAAAAGTCAGAATCACTAATGGAGCCTTTTCTTGTTCCGCTAAGTCTACTGCAGCGAATAACTCGTGAGTTAACTCATAGAGTTGTCTACCCTTCATAAATCCCTTTTGATCCAAGTGAATCAAGTTACCCATAACTTTCCCCAGTCTCCTAGATAAGATCCCTGTATACAGTTTGTAATCCGAATTCAACAAGGAAATCGGTCTGTATGATGAACAAGACATTGAGTCCTTACCTGGTTTTAACAATAAACAAATTATAGCTTCTCTCTAGGAATTAGGTACCTGTGCCCCTTCTACAAGCATGGAGTTGAATAATTCCAATAAAATCGGAATAAGTTCTTCCCCCAGTACCTTATATAACTCATTAGGTAAATTATCTGGGCCAACTGCTTTCCCTTTCTTCAAAGCTTTTATGGCATCAGCAAGCTCAGCCCCACTTATCTCAGAATTCAATGACAGCTTTGCTGATTCATCCAGAACTGGAAGATGCACTTTTTCCAAAAATGTTCTAATCGACTCTTCTGAATTTACCAAACTTTCTGAGTACATTTCTTGAAAAAAAGATACAAATGCCCCCTCAATCTCATCTTGCTCCACACAAATCTGATTCGCAAGGTCTGATTTAACCGATAAAATATGCCTTTTAGAGACATCTGACTTAACCTTCCAGGCTAACAGTTTGCTACAACCCTCTCCATAGTCGTAATGTGCATATCGACTACTTTCCCACTTTAACCTATTACGCTTCTCCAAAAAAGAATCTAAGTCGATCCGAACCTTTTCCTCTTGGCGTATCAACTCCTCTAGTAAATCTTCCTTCCCTTCTCGTCGTGCATTATGAATTAAAACTTGAAAAGTATTTAAAGATGATTCCATGCCCCCCAACTGCTTCCTTTCTTCGCGACGCTTGTATATTGCCAGGCTCACAAGCCTCCCTCTAATATAAGCCTTATAAGCGTCCCAGACATACCATAAACTTGCTGTTCCTCGATTTAAATAAAAAAAATCTCTTGTATCTTTCTTTAACACCTCTACTATCGAATCATTTAGGAGTAAAGAGCGATTGATTGTACTCCTAATACCCTTACTTACGACCCTGATATCCAAATGTAGTTTTACAGCTGAGTGGTCCGAAAGGTGTGCTGGATTGTGGGCTACCTTTATCACCTCTGAACATAAACTCTTATGTACTAAAAAAAATCTATTCTAGATCTATGTCCATATTTTTTATTGTGGAATGTGTATCTATCGCCTTCACCCCCTTTCCAATGCCATATGTCTATCAATCCTAAATCCTGCATGGCTTGCTTCACCTGTGCCCTTGTTTTAGGTGAACTAACCGTACCCCGGTGGGTTGATTTATCAAGAACGGGATATAACAGTATATTAAAATCCCCACCTAGTACCACTGGGTACCTGGCTAACAGTAAAATGTTAAATAGGTCTTGAAATGGCGTCGGGTCATCTAGATTTGGACCGTAATAACCTGCAACTGTGACCCAGTAGCCACATACACACACTTCTACCACTACCCATCTACCCCTGGAGTCTACTTGCACCTCTCCTATCTTAAACCTTATAGACTTTTTAAACAGAACTGCCACACCTTTAATCGTGCCAGTTTGGGAAGAACATACACTAAATAAGACCCAATTCAATTGTTTAAGCCAACTCTCCCATTCCTCTCGTTGAAGATGAGTTTCTTGCAGTATAATAATATCCTCCTCAGCCAATCTTAAATATTCAAAAATCTTCCTCCTCCTAAGTAGCACCCTTAGGCCATTAATATTCCAAGAAAGGAATTTTAATCGTAAATTACCATACTTAGTCATTCCCAGAAGAAAAGAGAAAAAAAAAAAGGCTTGAACTCAAAACCTCCCCCCTCCTATCTAAGCAAGTTATAAGGACTTTCCTATTTTTATCGTTTTCTAACCACCTAACCCAAAACCAACCCCTACACCCAGTGCCACCCTCACCCTCCATCAACACCAATACACACCCAAACCCCCCCCCAAGGGACCCCTCCCTATTTCTCCTAGGATAGCCATCCTGTTATCCTTTATTCGAACTCACCGTCGGACGGGAATTTCCCAGATCTCACTAAGACGCCTTAATCTGTTCTATGAAAGCGCTAACCTCTCCCGGATCTCTCCTATTATACATTTTGTTTTTCCACATAATACGTAAAGCAGCCGGAAATCTTAATTGAACCGTAGCCCCAAGAGAGCGGAGCTCCCGCATAAAATTTCCCAATTCCCACTGCCTATCGAACGCTGCTTTAGACACATCCGATCTTATACGGAAGGACCAGTCTCCTTTGGAGAAGACTCCAACTTTAAGGGCTTCAGACAAGATTCTCTCCTTAGTTGTATTTGTACTGAAATTTATCAGAATCCTCCTGGGGTTTTTCCTTCCAGGGTTCTTCTTGGACGGATCCCGATGGACTCTTTGGATATCCTCCTCTAAATTAAGCATTGCTATGCTTGGGATAGCCTCCTTGATTAGAGCAATCACATAGGCTTTAATATCCTCCCCTTCCAGTCCCTCAGGAACTCCCAAAAGCCTTATGTTGTTTCTCCTCATGTTATTTTCCAATGACTCTAGCTTATCCTGCAACATCTTTTCTCCGCGTTTTAACTGAGAAATATCCTGAGATTGTACTAACAACCGCTCCTCCTGAGCCTCCACCACAGCCTCCAGCTTACCCAACCGGTCTGATAACAGATTAATTTTGCTTTCCAAAACTTCACAGGCTTCTCAGATTCTGGCTTGATTATTTTCTGAGATCTCGAATTTCTCCCTAATCTCTTTAGTAAGGGAAATTAACAAAACCTGTACATCTGTATTATGAGTCACTGAACCACCAGGGGGGATACCCTCTGCTTCCGGCAAGGTTAATGTAATAGAAGAGTCCCCCCTCTGTCCTTCTAACTCCTTAACTGCTTGATCTGACATATTTTTGTCCAAACTCGTGACTTGTTTTAATGCTCCCAAATCGCCTAAAATAGGTTGAGCATTTGCCATAACCTGCGGGGGAAGGTTGTGTTCCGGAAATACCTTGTGATCAACGACTCACCCTTTCCCAGAGGCTCCCTTCGGACTTCTTCTAGGGGGAGTTGAGGCAGTTCCACTTGTGACACTATATGCTCAATCCCCCTTACTGAACCATCACCACGAGTTTCTAATCCTGTACTTGCGATAGCTGCTGCTATGGTCTCTGGTAGCTGGGGATTGATACTCGCCCCCAGGGGGCCAGGCTTACCTTTCTTCACACCTACCAAGTCATTTACCTCTGCCCGGACACCCCTGGGGCGACGCTTGACTGGCGACATACACCGTGAGGCTCCAACGCTGTTCCGTTCTCCTCTTATCAAACGTCCATTTAAATTCCTCCTAGTTGAAAACCCCGGAGTCTCTGGCAAGCCTCCACGAACAGAACAGCGGGAGGTGTAAGATCTCCCGCGTCGCACACCCCTCACCGCCTCTGCCCAGATGTTGGAGACCGATACGTGCTTCCAGCCCACCACCTCACCACCTTTCGCCGGAGCACGTGACTCCCTTCTCCTATCCGCCGTTTTTCTTAGTGACCCAACCTGGGCCGGGGAGACAGTGCAGCAAAAAAAAAAAAAATGATAGATAAGTGGTGAAATATGCCCTTTAAAATCCCCTATCCGCCGTTATGCTCTCAAGTCCAACGGGGCTGTGGCAGAAGGAAAAAGGAGAAAAAACACTCCAACTATTTCTTTTAATCCTTGTGCGTGCCGACTCAGTGAAAAAAAACCTGTACTCTTGTGGCTTCCTGAAGATTTTATTAGTGCCTCTATTGTTGAGAAAAAAGAAAAAAAAAGAAAAATCCACAAGTCTGTAGTGGCCTATGTTTCCCCAGAATATTCCGAAAAGGACCTTGTTAATTACGCCAGGGGTACATATGTGCACTTAGAAGCCCGGGACAATGCCTCAATCCAGATCTATCAGACCTCTTGCGTTATCTTTAGGAGAACGAGGACGCGGAATTGAGAGGGATAACATGTAGCCTTTAGTTGGTATTTGCTCAGCGTGCTAAATTACACCAATTCTAAACCCCCACCTGTCAAAATGGGGAATAACAAGTTGAGTATCACGTTTTTTGAAGTCAAAAATGGCTATGTAGCCTTATTAGTGGCTGCTCTCCGCTCTCTAATTAAACATAGGGCTGAAAACCTATGAGATGGTCCTTAGAACAGACAGAGTTAATGGAAGAATATACACCAGGTTATTTGTTCTGTGTATAATTTGTAGTTCAACGCTGAACAAAGACGTGATTAAATTTCTTGAGTCTGCCCCCAGCTCAAAAAACAAAAACAAGGAAAACAAAAAACCCTACTCCCCCCGTGCACAGCTACACCGCGGGAGCACAGACAAACCCCCCCCCCCTCGAGGAAAAACCTCTCCGTTCCGGGCTGCACGACAAGACGAAAGAAAAAACCTGCAATTTTGATCCTGCTCCGCTCCGCGTTTGTTTTTTATGAACGGAGCTCCGGCCAAATCCGTTCCCGTATCTCCAAACCTGCCGCTGCAGAGAAGCAGCAGCAGCAGCAAAGCGGCTTCTCGAACGCTGGCCTGAGAGCTCAACGCTCCAGGCACAACGCAATGCGGCGTTACGCTTCCGACGTCTTCCGTCTCCCGTCCGAATGAGAGCTTGCGGCCCAGTCCGCTAACTGGCCGCCATGTTCCCTCTGATAATGATAATTAAAATAATTCCTTGGTTTCTTCATCATGTATATATAAAAGCCTTAATAAAAGCACATGGTGGGTGAATAGTGGCAAATGGAAATACTGCAAACCCATACTGTAACTGCCATAAAGTGTTGTGTTGCTCACTGGTTACAATATCAACATTGTTTGAGTCTTAGAAAGGACCAATGGTGGAGAAAAAGGTCACAGCTTCATAGGACTGTAAACTTCAATTCTTAGCTCCATGGCTTTATGCAGAGGCAGTGCAAAGTATCAGATCCAGAGCCACCTGCAGTAAAGGAACAAGTCAGAAGGTATCAACAATCCTTGTGAGCGGATGGCTCAGAGGGAAAAAGAGAATTAGCGCCATACTAGATCAAGCCATGGTCCAAATGCTCCCATCCTCCTAATCCCCACTAAAGCTTTTGGGATGAATGGAAATGGAGAAATCAATCAATCGATCAATCAATCAGTTAATTTGTAAAGCGCACTACATACCAGTGAGGGTTTCAAGGTGCTGGGGGGGGGGTGCTGCTACTGCTCGAAGAGCCAAGTCTTGAGTCGTTTTCTGAAGGAAAGGAGGTCCTGGGTCTGTCGTAGATCCGGCGGGAGGGTGTTCCAGTTCTTGGCTGCGAGGTACGAGAATGATCTGCAGCCGGAAGATTTGCGTCGGATGCGGGGGACGGAGGCGAGGGCGAGGTTAGCGGAGCAGAGATGTCGGGTGGGGTTGTAGAAGCTGAGTCTGTTGTTCAGGTATGATGGTCCCGTGTTGTGGAGTGCCTTGTGTGCGTGGGTGATGAGCTTGAAGGTGATCCTCTTGTTGACGGGGAGCCAGTGAGGGTCTCTTAGGTGGGGGTGATGTGGCAGTGGCGAGGGATGTTGAGGATGAGTCGGGCGGAGGCGTTTTGGATGCGTTAGAGGCGTTGGAGGAGTTTGGATGAGATACCGGTGTAGAGGGCGTTGCCGTAGTCGAGTCTGTTGCTGACGAGGGCCTGGGTTACTGTTTTTCTTGTTTCTGTTGGGATCCATTTGTAAATTCTGCGAAGCATGCAGAGGGTGTTGTAGCAGGAGGAGGAGATGGCACTGACCTGCTTTGAAATGGAGAGTGAGGAGTCGAGGGTGAAGCCAAGGTTTCGTGAGCTGTCGATGGGCGTCGGTGGGGGACCCAGCGTGGACGACCACCATGAGTTGTCCCAGGCGGAGGGGGTGCGCCTAAGGATGAGGACCTCTGTTTTGTCCGAGTTCAGTTTTAGCCGGCTGTCTCTCATCCAGTCGGCGATGGCTTTTAGTCCCTCGTGGAGGTTGGTTTTGGCGGTGTGCGGATCCTTGGTGAGGGAGAGGATGAGTTGGGTGTCGTCGGCGTAGGAGATGATGTTGAGGTTGTGCTGCCGGGCCACTTGTGCGAGGGGGGCCATGTAGATGTTGAACAGTGTCGGGCTGAGGGATGAGCCCTGGGGTATGCCGCAGATGATGTTGGAGGCTTTAGATTGGTACGGGGAGGCGGACTCTTTGGGTTCTGCCCGTGAGGAAGGATGCGGTCCATTCGAGGGCCTGGTCCTGGATTCCTGCTGCGTGGAGGTGGGATTTTAGGGTGTGGTGACATACGGTGTCAAAGGCGGCTGATAGGTCTAGGAGGATGAGGGCTGATGTTTCTCCATTGTCGAGGTGGCTTCTGATGTCGTCTGTGGTGGCAAGGAGGGCGGTTTTGGTGCTGTGGTTGTGTCTAAAGCCGGACTGGGAGGGGTTGAGGATGTTGTTGTCTTCGAGGTATCGAGTGAGCTGAGTGTTGACGATTTTCTCAATGACCTTCGCCGGGAACAGGAGCAGAGAGATGGGCCGGAAGTTTTTCAGGTCCTTGGGGTCCACCTTTGGTTTCTTGAGGAGGGCGTTGATTTCGTTGTGTTTCCAGCTGTCCGGAAATCTTGCAGTTTTGAAGGAGATGTTGATGGCTTTCCTTAGGTGTGGTGCGATGGCCGTGTCTGCTTTGTTGAAGATGTGGTGTGGGCAGGGGTCTGATGGTGATCCGGAGTGGATGGAGTTCATGGTCTTGCAGGTTTCGTCGTCGCTGATGTTGGTCCAGGAGGTCAGTCGGTTGGAGCGGGTGGAGTTCGTGGTGGGTGGGGTAGGAGCGTCTGGAGTGTGAGGGGAGTTGAAGCTGTTGTGGATGTCCGTGATTTTTCTTTGGAAGGCGGTTGCTAGGGCGTCGCAACGTTCTTGGGAGGGGGTGATGTCATTGACGGTGGCATTTGGGTTGGAGAGTTCTTTTATGATGCTGAAAAGTTATTTGCAGTCGTGGGCGTTGTTTTCTAGGCGGGTTTTGAAGGAGGATCTTTTTGTTTTTTGCTAGCCTGATGAGTTGGTGGTGTTTGCGTGTGGCATCCTTGAGGGCCGTGTGGTTGTCTACGGTAAGTTCGAGTAGCCATATTTGCTTGAGTTTTCGGCAGTGGCGTTTAGAGGCTTGGAGGTCGTCGGTGAACCAGGTGGCTTTTTTTTTATATGGTTGTTGGAGGGTTTTCTGAGTGGAGCAAGGCGGTCAGCGCAGTCGGTGATCCATAGCTTAAGGTTGTGTGCCGCGATGTCAGGCTCGGTGGGGTTGACGGGCGGTTTATGGGCTAGGGCGTTGATTAGTTGAAGTTCGGTGACTGCCCCATCGGCGGCGTGGTGGTTGTTCGGTGAGGCGGTGTTCTGTCTGTTTCTTGAAGGTGAAGTGAATGCAGTGGTGGTCGGTCCAGTAGAGTTCGGTGGTGTGGTTAAAGGTCACGTGGTTGCTTGTGGAGAAGATGGGGTCAAGGGTGTGACCGGCTGTGTGGGTGGGTGTGTTGACGAGCTGTGTGAAGCCGAGGTTGGCGAGGTTTTCGGTTAGGGTGGTTGAGTTGGTGTCATGGTTGTTTTCGAGGTGAAAGTTCAAGTCCCCGAGGAGGATGTAGTCCGTGGAGGCGAGTGTGTGGGTGCTGGCCAGGTCGGCGATGGCGTTGCTGAAGGGTGCCCTGGGTCCTGTGTGTCTATAGATGAGTGTTCCTCTGAGCGTGGTGTTGGGTTCGGTGCAGATTTGGAAGTGAAGGAGTTCGGCGGCGCTGAAGGAGTCGTCCGGGGTGGTTTTGACTTCGATGGTGGCTTTGTGGACGATGGCTAGGCCTCCTCCGGTTCTGTTGGTGCGGTCTTGGCGAGCGACTTTGTATCCGTTCGGGATGGCTATGGCGATGTCAGGTGCTGAAGAGTCATTCCACCAGGTTTCGGTTAGGAAGGCCACATCCGGGGAGGTGGAGTCGAGCAGGTCCCAGACTTCGATGGCGTGCTTGCGTGCTGAGTAGATGTTGAGGAGTATGCAACGGAGGTGGTTGGTCTTGATCCTAGGAGGTATGTGGGCTCTGTTGCAGGTGAAGCTGCAGTTGTGGCAGAAGAAGGGTCCGTGCGTGCTCTTTGGAGAGGCCTGGAAGCAGGTGGTGAATCGGCTGGTGTTGAGTGCGCGGAGGGCGTTGGCATCGTAGCAAATGCTGGCGGGGTGGCTGTTGCTGGGGCCAGGGGTTCTGGCGCTGGGCGCGGTCCAGGCGCGGACGGGCGCAGACGAGATTGCCTTAAGAGATGGGGAGGGTGGGAGTGGCAGCTGGGAGGTGGGAGGGTCTGACCAATGAGAGGGCTGGGGGGAGGGGCCACAGAGGACGCAGCGGCGGGAAAAACTGGAAAACGGAGCGGTGTGGAGGGGGAGGCGGGAGGGGCGCAGGGGACGCAGCGGCGAGGAAAACTGGAAAACAGAGCGGTGAGAAGGAGGGAGGAGGCGGGAGGGGCCGCAGGGGACGCAGCGGCGGGGAAAACTGGAAAACGGAGCGGTGAGAGGGAGGGGGAGGCGGGAGGGGCCACAGGGAACGCAGCGGCGGGGAAAACAGGAAAACGGAGCGGTGAGAAGGAGGGGAAAGGCGGGAGGGGCCGCAGGGGACGCAGCGGCGGGGGAAACTGGAAAACGGAGCAGTGAGTAGGATGGGGGAGGCGGGAGGGGCCGCAGGGGACGCAGCGGCAGAGAAAACTGGAAAACGGAGCAGTGAGGAGGAGGGGGGAGGCGGGAGGGGCCGCAGGGGACACAGCGGCGGGGAAACACAGGAGATTACAGCAATGCGGAGTGGAGGTGGCGCGGGGTGTGGAGCGGGGAGCGGCCTACCTGCAACACATAAGGAACACATCCCCTCAAGTTTGAGGCATCTGCTCCCCAGGTATCCTCTGATTTGGGCACTAGAACAAAGATTAAAAAAAGAGGCATCTCTGTGCCAGTGTATAGACCCCTCCAACCACATGAAAGTTCAATAAACATGGCCTTGTCTAGATAGGATTCTGCAGAAGATGAGAACTCACCGCTTACTATGTAGGCACTACCATTGTCCTTGAACTTCAATCAGAAGACAAGGTAATCCTCTGCTGTTTTGGACATGAAGGTCATGTCATCAGTCATGTTGAAGATAGCTGAAACCCTTATTTCTTGGTCATGCACTTCTGTCCTGTGCTTCCAGCTAACAGTTTTTTCCTGTCCAAAGATCAGGATTGTTAGTTTGATGACCAGTGACCCTTTAGAGATCCAACTCTTATAATAAATCTCCAACCATGGGCACGCATGCCGGTTACCAAACTAGTAAGTGCAGTTAAGCTATCAAGAGCAGGTAGGCACAAGTGAGTAGATTTCAAGAGACAATGGCCAGTCCAACCACCAAAAGAGTTCTTGCCTCAACCTTAGTGACAAACAAATTCACTTCCTGATCTTGCAAGCTTGTCCTGCAACATTTTCTGCAAATATGATAGTGTTAGGGCCAGAAGGGGCTTGTGTAGGAAAGTACCCTTTTGCTTGGCATGGTTACCACCTTTTTCTGCCTTATGTTAGTGTGCTTAACTGTGTTCACTGGGATCCTGCTAACCAGGACCCCAGTGATTAGGCTCTCTCTCCCAAAAGTCTGTATTTCACCCACAATTGGCACACTGGTGCCCCTTATAATTCCCTAGTATATGGTACCTAGGTACCCAGGGCATTGTGTTCCAGGGGATTCCTATGGGCTGCAGCATATATTTTGCCACCCATAGGGAGCACATGCAAGGGCTTCTGCAGGACTGCAATTGCAGCCTGCGTGAAAAGGTGCAAGCACCCTTTCACTGCCATTTTTCACTGCACCTGGGGCCAGATGTAGGAAGAAAGCAAATTGCGACTTGCAATTTGTGAGTCCGAGTGACTCGCAAATTGCAACTCGCAATTTGCTATGCAGAAAGGTGTCTCAGACACCTTCTGCGACTCGCAATGGGGTCGCAAAGACCCACCTCATTAATATTAATGAGGTGGGTTGCAGTTTGCGACCCCATTGCGAGTCTGGGCACTCACGGGGATGGTGGCCTGCTGGAGACAGCAGACCTCCATGTCCGTGACTGCTTTTACAATAAAGCAGTTTTTTTTTTTTTATCTGCAGCCCGTTTTCCTTAAAGGAAAACGAGCTGCACTTAGAAAAAAAAAAACGAAACCTTTTGTTTCGGTTTTTTTCAGAGCAGGCAGTGGTCCATAGGACCACTGCCTGCTCTGAAAAAATAACTTTGGGATCATTCACAAAGGGGAAGGGGTCCCATGGGGACCCCTTCCCATTTGCAAATGAGTTACCATCCACTTCAAGTGGATGGTAACTGCGAGTTCATTTGCAACCGCTTTCGCGGTCGCAAATCAACTTGCATCGCGTTGCGAGTCGCAAATAGGAAGGGAACACCCCTTCCTATTTGCGAGTCGGAAACGCATTTTGCGAGTCGTTTCCGACTCGCAAAATGCGTTTCTGCATCGCGTAGAGGCTTTTGCGCCTCGCAAATGGCGTTTTTCGCCGTTTGCGAGGTGCAAAAGCCTTGCTACATCTGGCCCCAGGTTACTTATAAGTCACCCCTAAGGTAGGCCTTCCAGCCCAGAGGGCAGAGTGCCAAGTATCTGTGTGAGGGCACCCCTGCACTAGCAGAGATACCCCATGAACTCCAGGCCTATTTTCCCAGACTTCATGAGTGCGAGGACGCCATTTTACGCGTGTACTGGACATAGGTCACTACCTATATGCTGCTACATAATGGTAACTCCGAACATAGGCATGTTTGGTATCAAACATATGGGAATAATGCCCCAAGGATTTTGCAAGCATTGGTTGTATGATTCTATGCACCCAGTATTGCCATTACCGCCTTCTGAGGGTTTCCAGGCAGCCCAAGCTGCTGCCACCTCCCAGACAGGTTTCTGCCATCCTGTTGCTTGAGAAGCTCAAGCCCAGGAAGGCAGAACAAAGGATTTCCTTTGAGAGAGGGGTGTTTCACCCTCTCCCTTTGGAAATAGGTGTTACTGGCTGGGGGGGCGGTAGCCTCCCCGAGCCAGTGGACATGCTTTGAAGGGCACACTTGGTGCCCTCCTTGCATAAACCAGTCTACACTGGTTCAGGGACTCTCAGTCCCTGCTCTGGCATGAAAGTGGACAAAGGAAAGGGGAGTGACCACTCCCCTTTCCATCACCACCCCAGGGGTGGTGCTCAGAGCTTCTCCAGAGGGTCCCTGGTTTTTGCTATCTAGGATTCAAGGTTGGCAGGGAGCTCTGGGAGCATCTGAGTGTCCAGTGCCAGCAGGTGACGTCAGAACCCTCCCTTGATAGGTGCTTACCTGATTAGGTGACCAATGCCCCTTTCAGGGATATTTAGGGTCGCTTCTTTGAGTGGTTCCTCAGATTCGGATTGCAAGACTCCAGCAGGAATCCTCGACATCCTTCACTTCGACTTCTGACTGAAGAAACTGCATCTGGACTCTTCAGCACCCTACAAGTTGCAACAAAGAAGCAAGACGCCTCCTGCAACATTCTATATCAGGCTCCTTCCAGCAACTGCAAAATTTCTCCTGTCTGGCATCCAATGAGGACAGCCCATCCTCCGCCTGCATCAGAAAAAAGAAGGAATCGCCCTTAAGGTGAAGTAGTCACTCCCCTGCTTCTACAGGCACCACCTGCAATGGTGACTGGCTGCGTGGATCCCCTTTCCTGCTGAGCTGCGTGGATCCTGCATCATGGGTTGTAGACTGAAGTGGTCCTGACGGTCCTCTCTTCCAGCTGTCCAAATTTGGTGGAGGTAAGACCTTGCCTCCCCACACAAGACAGTAGCCATGTGCACAGCGTCTTTTGCAGCTACCAAGTCTTGTTGGCATTCTTCCTCTAAGATCTTTGTGCATCTTGAAGCTCCGGCCCCCAGCACTCTATCCTGTGACCACAGCTTCCTGAGTCGTTCTCCGGTGGCGTGGGAGCCTTTGTTGTAGTGCTGTTTGGGCCTCTTCTGCAACTTTCTTGTCCCCATCCTGTGGGACTCCTGTCTGTGCTGCCTGGTCTTCTGTGGGCTCTCTGTGTCACTGAGAGCCCCCTTTGACTCCCCCTCCTGGGTAGAGTCAACCTGGTCCCTGGCAGCGACATTTTCCGCTAACCTCGAGCTTTGCAGGTGCCAAGGCTTTTTAGTGGACTCCGATGATGCAAACCTAACTGTGATCCTCCGTCCAGCGCGGGACATCACTTGCACCCTCCAGCAACCCGACTTTATCTTCTTGGGTGACGTGCTGGCTTTTCTTCTTCACCGGTGGTTCACCTTTTGCACCTTCATCTGGGTTAGCAGGGGCTTCTGCTCTTCCTGGACTTTCTGTGCTTCTTGGACTTTGTCCACTTCTTCCACAGGTCTTCTGGTCCAGGAATCCACTGTTGGTGTCTAGCAGTCTCTTCTGGGTCTTCTCTGTGTGTGATCTAGGAAACCTATTGTGATTTACTCCTGTTTTCCTGGTGGCTGGGGTGGGTTGTGGTACTTACCTTTGGGCTTTTCTAGTACTCTAAGCTCCCCTCTGCACACTACACTTGCCTAGGTGGGGGACTGACTTTCACATTCCACTTTCTTCATGTATGGTTTGTGCTCTCCCTAGGCCCATTTCTAACTATTGTGATTTTCACTAATTGCATTGTTTTCTAACTGTTTGTGTGCCTATTTCTGCATACTAGTGTATATAATTTGTGTATTACTTACCTCCTAAGGGAGTATAGTCTCTATGGTACTTTTGGTATTTGTGTCACCAAAATAAAGTACCTTTATTTTTGTAACACTGAGTGTTTTCTTTCATGTGTGTAAGTACTAATGTGTGACTACAGTGGTATTGCATGAGCTTTACATGTCTCCTAGGTAAGCCTTGGCTGCTTATCCACAACTGCCTCTAGAAAGCCTGGCATCTAGACACTGCCTACACTACACTAATAAGGTATAACTGGACCTGGTATAAGGTGCAGGTACCATAGGTACCCACTACACACCAGGCCAGCCTCCTACAGCTTGGCTCAATGAAGCAATTGTATTGTTAGGCAGCTTGTCCCCTTCTTTGTTAATCAATGACTTTGCTGTGGGACTGGGGGTCTCTGGTGCAGCAGGGAATAAGCATGTTCCTGTAGGTATTCACTGTTGTAGTTTTGCAGTGGACATGTAGCACAAGCACTCTCGATGAATTCTGGTAAAGGTACTTTAATCATCAAGACGTTTACTCAACTTTTGAAAGCTTTCACATTCATATACTTTTTTCCCACTGCTGGAGGTATTGTTATACATGTTTTATTATAGTTGTCAAATGTTGGAGAAGGGCATTCCATTTAGGGGTGCATCACCTGCTTCTTGCAAGGAGCTGCAGTGAAATATCTAGCAAAGTTCACATGTGCCCTGTGGCTCAGACAACCAATGGCAGCTTCCCTCCTGGGGGCAAAAGCAGACTCTCCAGAAGACAATATTAGTGCATGCAGGCCACTACAGCAGACTTTGAACAAGAATCCAGCTCCTTTTTTTTCAAAAGCTCTGGGCAGCCCTCTCTGTCTTGTATTGCAGGAGCTGGGATATATAAGCCTTTCAATGGGTGACTGTGCAGTAGAAATAGTGTATATACCAGTTCACTGCACACAGCTGCCATTTAAAATAAAAAATGCACTCTCAGTATTGCTATCTTAGGGATTCGTCTGTGAAAACCAAGAGTCCACCCAGTGTGTGTGAGGAACTTCTTTCCAAGGAGCACTTCTATGCTCCATAAATATTTAGGCTAGAATGGTGATCTATGAATCAAAGAATAGGTACCTTGGCATGCTCCAATATGGATTACATTCAAGCAGCACCCTTAATGTACAGAGAAACAAGCATTCTGCCTGTTTCCCCTCTAGCTCTTGAGTTATCCCAAATTCCAAATACCAAATTCTCACAAATATTTCTTGGCAGGTTTGAAAGAATGAAAGTTTGATGTTGAAGAGTCTGTATACCTTGGGTTCATACTTCTCAGAAGGTACTGACTGGATGAGATTTGGAACCTCATTCTCATTCTCCTGATGCCGAACCTCTGGTGGTAGTGCTTAGGTAAAGGCTACACTGCTGAGGCAATAGATGCAATTGAACCTGCTCTGGTTGCTCAAGCCTTCTTCTCTGAAGATGAATTAGCCTTGACTTGCTTCATCCTCTAAGACCTTGGTCTCAATTTGGTGACAACACAGAAAGATGCTTAACTCCTTAAACATCTAGTTTAAAGGATTTGTGGTCATTTCACAGCTGGGCAAATACAGCCAGTGTTTGCCCTGGAGTGATTGCTGCTCTTTTTTTTTTTTAAAGAGTTAGGCATGCTCCATTTCTTCTCCCCACCATGCAGTCAGGCATTTTGGCACCTACATCCACAGCACTTTTTAATTAGGTGCTGCAGTACAAGGACTTAAATGCCTGTCGGCAAGAATGATGTGCCACATAGTCCGCATACTGGTTAAACTGAAAGACCTATTTATACAGCGCCATAATAGGTTGTAATCCATTCTCCAAATGTTTTATACACTTTCCTACATTGAGTGACAATTCTTCTAAAAAACAGTAACTGATCAATGCCTTCAGGGCGAGGGCACCTCAACATGTCAAACTTTTTCAGGCCTCACTCCCCACTGACAGTGGCTGGCATGAGGATGCAGCAGCTTGTCCACTATTCTTATGAGTGACCTACACCTGACTGCAGCTCCAGAAGTACTCTGCAACATAATTTACAGTAACCATTATATTACAACTTATTGACAATGTGTTACAGATATCCTTTCCTGTGGGTCCTCTTGCCCACTGACATTCTCAATATTTCTACAGCCTGTGCAACAGTCAACCATGGCTTACTCATTTACATGTTAAAAGACAACATAGGCATTTCAAACAGTCTTGGACTGGTTTACTTCATACTTTGCAAACCATCTATAACAAATCAAAATTGCCAGTTGTTTGTCCATACCATATACTGTCTCTCAAGGCATCCCATATTGACCTGTTTTAGGCCCATACTCTTCAATTTCTAATTTGAACCGTTAGGCAACATCATAACCTTTAGGCATCATAATAATGTGGCACTGAGTTCCTCTAATATGCCAATGGCACCTAACTATAAATGGAAATCTCCTCACATAATGACATAATATCATTGGCATCAACGCTTGGAACAGTACAAGTTTGGATTAAACTTTGATGCGCAGTGTGTGCGCTGCTGGCGCAACAAAGGTGCACCAAAGGCAAGCATGTCTGCGCCCGTCAGCGCCTGGACTGCGCCCAGAACAAGGAACCGTGGTCCGATCACTGCCCAGCAATACTCAGCAGCACTCCTTAGGATGCTAAACCCAGAATTCCGAACCCCCAAATGCTGCTGTGTCGTGCCTCACATCATAGTAGGAGCTTTCACCTGCACCCACTGCTGGTTCTCCAGCAGCCAGACCCCCATACTCCTCACACAAATACTAACAACAACCTCTACACCCCCTCCCAACACACATGCAACACAAGCACCAACAATGCCTTTACCCCACCCTACACCACGAGCCACAGCAAAGCTGCACATCAGCTGCACTTGCATGCATGCTTCTCAAAACACAATCACTCAGCAAACACCCAACCGAAATATGGGACTTGCTGAGTAGTGAAGCACCTAACATCCTCTTTATCACAGAGACATGGCTCAACCCATCAATGGCTTCCAACATTCCATCAAATTCACAGCATTCACGGAGAACACAACCCCATTCATGGAACACCTGCACTTCAAGCTGCTTATCTCAGAAAACTTCACCCTGATCGGGACCCTCACCTACTAACCACCCGGACCATGGGCCACCTTTAATAACCTCGTCATCAACTTCGCTGCTCTGTTCACCGTTAAATCTAGAGCCTACATTCTCCTTGGTGACCTTCAATTTTACCGGGAAGACCAAAACTACCTCTGCTCCACAGCACTCCTCGAAGCTTGAGCAACATCAGACTCACCCAGCTTGTCCAACACTGGACCCCATTTTCACCACAAGTGACAGCACCAAATACAATTCCACTGACTGACCACTCCATCATACACTTCAAGGTTACCACACCTCAAGGCAACACCCCACTCCCACGTTCAGCATTCCAAGCTGCAGCTGAGGCAAAATCATAGCAGACTGGCTCAGTGCTCTCAGAAAGGACATCAACAACTTCAACAACTAGATCAAGAAGTGCACGAACTCCCTTGCACCCATCAAACCCAAAAGCATAGGAGGTCACACAAGAAGGCCAGCTGGTGCACAGAAGACCTCACAGACACCAAACATCACTGACAACTGCTAGAAAGAAAAGGAGAGCTAGGCACAACATCACCAACAGAACTACCTATGAGGCTGCCCTCAGATGCTATCACCAGCAAATATGAGACACCCAGAAAAAATCACTAGCTGACCACATTGAAGGAAGCTCCAACAGCTGCAAGGAGATCTTCTCGATTGTCAAGGATTTCACCTCACCCTTTGCCACTGCCACCAGCAATGCTGCCTCCCAGCAACTCTGCGACAACTTATCCAACTATTTCCACAGCAAAATCACAAACATCTACAGCGACTTCGCACACCAACCCAACCCTAGAGAACTCATTGCTGACCTACCCACCACCAACCAAGATGGCCAGCTGACCTAATATACAGCCCTTACCAGAAACAACACAGTGGCAATCATGTGGACCATATCTCAGGGATACCAATGGACCCATAACCCCAATATTTACAACCTGGGAACATCACCAATCAGCATCACCCTGACCCACATCATCAACATCTTCATCACGGCCACCACTTTCCTGAATGAATGGAAATAGAAAAAATCAATCCCCTCCTCAAGAAGCCCACAGCCGATCTGAATCAACTGAGCAACTTCTGACTCATCTCCCTGCTTCCAGATCCAGCCAAAGTGATTGAGAAGGCCATCAACAGGCAACTCACAACCCAAGTCGAACTTCACCATCTGCTAGACAACACTTAGTCAGGATTCAGAAAGAACCACAGCACAGAAACAGCACTAATCGTGGCCACTGATGACATTCGAATCACCCTGGACTGAGGACAAACAGTGGCCCTCATCCTGCTTGACCTCCCTGTAGCCTTTGACACTGTCTTCTATAACACCCTCATCAGAACACTCCACGAGATAGACATACAAAGATCTGATCTCAAATAGATCAGTTCCTTCCTCACAGGAAGAACCCAAAGGGTCTGGCTGCCGCCCTTCACATCAGAGACCAAGAAATTGATATGTGGAGTCCCACAGGGATCATCCCTCAGGCCCACCCTTTTCAACATATACATGAAACCGTTCGCCAAAATCATCTGATCAGAAGACGTCAGCATCATCTCCTATGCTGATGACACCCAACTCATCTGCTCCCTGAAGGACAAAACAACCACCCCCATAACTAACTTCACCAACTACATGTCCATGGTAGCAGACTGGATGCGAAACAACTGCCTGCAGCTCAACTATGACTAGACGGAAGTACTGGTCTTCGGCAACAAGATCTTTTCAATGGAATTCCACCTGTTCGCTGTCAGAGCTAGGACCAACACCCACCCCCACCGACCACACAAGTAATCTCAGAATCATCCAGGATGACAAGCTCAACATTATGGCTCAAGTCAGTGCAGTGTGCACCTCCTACTTCCACATCCTATGCATGCTGTGAAAAATCTTCAAATAGCTGCCTCAGAACAGCAGACAGTCATGCAAGCACTCATCACCAGCAGGCTGGACTACAACATCACGGTGTATGTCGGAATCTCCAAACAACTCCTACACAGACTCCACACAATCCAGAACACCGCTGCAAGACACATAATTAACCTCCCATGCCACACTCACATCACACAACACCCAAGGAAGCTTTACTGGCTCCTCATTCACGAGAGCAGCCAATTCAAACTTCTAATGCACACATACAAAGCCCTACACAACAAAGGACCAGAATACCTGAATAGTCGCAAACACTTTCATCAACGCACCAGACACCTATGCTCTGCCTCACTCTCACTTGCACACATTCCCCACATCTGAAATATCAAAATTGTGGGTCACTCATTCCCTTACATTGCACCCAAGACATGGAACGACCTTCATCTACACATTAAAGCCTCCTCCTCACTTTTTTAAATCCGCAAGAAGCTGAAGACTAGGCACCTGGTATAACCACCAGGAGGGCCACAAAACCTCACACCTCCCCAAGCTCCTGTATTCCCTCTCGGGTGATTAGTGCTCTATACAAATCAATGACATGTTATATAACATAGCATAACATTATGAACATCACCTCAAATTCAATCCAGAAAAAATAGTGTTCCTCATGTTCTCACTACATACTCCCTCCATCCCAATCCAAAAATGACTGGACTCCACCAACATCCGACGGAGTTATCCGACCATTGTTGAAATCACTCAGCTTCATTCTTGGCAATAAACTTAGGAGTACATTTTTGAAAAAGACCTGCAGTACAGTGCAGCAAGTGACCTTGCTGTGCTGTGCTGCGCTGCACTGCACTGCACTGCGTGACAGGGAAAGGGCAGGAATGTATTGTATTTAAGTCAATGCAACACATTCCTGCCTTTTCCTCCTGCACTGGTGCCCTTTTGGCTGCCTAACTCCAATTCAGGCACCCTTGCACCATGGTGCCTCTGTAGCATGCAGAATTGTTTTTGTGCAGCAAAGGGCATATTCCTCTATTTATGTGTGCTGCAGCATTCCTCTGGGAAGGGGTAGGATTTTGGCACATTCCCAGATTCACTAGTTCTGGTAAATCTGGGAATGCATCAAAATCCATACGATTTGCATGGGAACAACCATGCAAACCCCGGAGATCACCTTCCCTGGGCAGAGTAAGGCACTGCAGTGATTTGCACTGTATTGCTTTACTCCAGGTTCATGAAGCTACTCAGGGCCATGCAAAGTGGCATTGCGTGGCTTCATAAATCAATTTTGGGGTTTGTGTTGCGCATGTACCACGTTATGTGGTGCAAAGGCGACACCAACCCCCCTCAAAATATGCCCCTTAATCTACACAATCCCAACAGCACTATCACCAAAAATGGGAACTATCAATTTACAGTTATTAAAGGATCCTGGAAGAAAATCTAAACTAAGTCACGCAAGACTAAATGTCACAAATGCAATTTTAGCAGACATTCCTAAAATATCTGTTGCCACACAAAGCCTCCCCGCAGGCAGCTACCCATCTAATGTGAGGGGTTGCAAGCTTTGAGTATATTACTCCAGAGTTCAGACCTCCACTTATTAGGTTGACTTCCTATCGAAGGTAGATCCACTTACAAGATAGCCTGCACTGTTCACATACTCATCCATGCTGATCATCATCACCATCTTGTCAGGAAGTTAAACTGTAGTTCTTGACATCCCCAAAGCTTTGACTATCTAACACTGGAAACATCAGTGTCCAACAAAAAACAGATCAAAAAACGATATTTTTTGGGTTGTGCACCAAAGATTTGGAATTCACAACACCCCCCCGAACCTTTACACAACCACCTCTCTGCCCTCTTTAAAAAAAAAAAAAAACCTTTCTTCTGAGCCTCCTCTTCCTTTCTTGTACAGCACAACATGTTTACAAAGACTAACCCATCTTTACCCTCCTTCACGAAACTTGCTAATTGATTGCAATCAATTTCTTTTGTTTCAATGTAAGATTTACAGAACCAGAATAATTCACGGATCTAGGCTATCTTACTGTCCATGGATATTTGGTTTTCACCACCGAACTTGCATACCAGGAAACTTTTGCCGAACTTGTGCTCACCTCATTTTTCCTGCGTGAGTTTCGCTAATGAGCTTAGCTATGTAAAGCACTCTGATGTTCTTGGGCCTTAAACGTGTTACATACAAATCTTAGTAAATATAGAAATGTAAAAAATACAAAAAATGAAGTGGACAATGGCAACTTCCTTAAGGTCACTGAAGAATGTTGACTTCTGTGGGCGTCAAACGCCATCACCTGTGGTGGCTACCAGTGTCCTTCAATGCAAGGGGGCCTCTCGCAGTATCATATGTCCAGGTCCCAGATGTTCAAGAGTGCCTCCCATATCTGTCACTACTGACTCATTTACCCACACATATTGAGCTTTACACGTCCAACAGAGGCATCATTGGGTCGTGGTTCCTTCTCCAAGTGGTGAATCAGAAGTGTCTGGGGTAAAAGCTTGCTTCCGGGCATCTTCCACAGGAGATTAAGAGGTCTGTAGAGACAGAACACATGCGCTGGATTATATAAACCAGAATCAAGGTGAAAATAAATTAAATCAATCAATGAAATCCGTAATAAACCCAAACACACAGGGTGTGGGGTGCCTGCCCAGAAAACAGACAAAATAGGATGTGTTTGGGTAAATAACTGCTTATGCACCTCCCAGAAGAGAGAAGTATTTGATTGAAGGGACAAAGTGGCAGTGCACTGGCTTCTGGCACACTTACAACATCCGGAACTGGAATCAAGAAGAAATTCACTGAGGTTATGAGGATGCTATGCTCTCAAAGTCAAAATATTATATTGTAGAATGAGGTGCCGTTAGTGAAAAACTGCAAATAAAATGAAATAAAGTTTCACCGTCAAAGGTAGAGACAATTTACTAAGTAAATAGAAGACTTTAGAATTCTTTCACTTACTCCTTCCCTTCATAACTCACTCACTTGATACACTCTTTCCCGTTATGTTTCAGAAAACATTTGCACAGAGGTGCCTTTCAGTGGCCTGTTGCTGTCTAATACATCGCTTAAATTATTAAGTACCACTGGCCCAGTTAAATAGTGAGCGCTGTTTAAATGCAATCACGAATTCTTTATTATATATTTGTTAAAGTATGCGATATTTTTAATCAGTAAAATTGTCCGTTTCGAAAAGACAGTAAGAGCACTGCAGATCAAGTTCAGCAATACTAGATCTCTGAGTAACAACATAAATGTATTTCTATATTTGGTGAATGGACGCATAGCAGAGATACTTTGGCAATTGTACTGCACTGACGTTTAAACCACCTGAGCCACTGCGTCATTAACAAAATATTTATATCTTTAATATTTTAATAATTGAACCGTTTACTACATCATAATACCCTCTGAGGCAAGTCATGTTTTAATATACCTATCTCTTAAGTAGTTGCTGGAAAATGTGTCCTGCACATAGACTTTGCTGCGAACGTCAGGCCGCCTTCACTGCGGCATTTCCTTAAACAGCATTGTTTACAGACAGCTTTAATAGCGTATTTTAATCGATTTCATGAGGCTGGTTATACTTTTGCATTTGGTAGGCACAGCTGGATTTCAAAACCCTAATATTTGTTTCTGAAGGCCGTACGCAAAGAGGGTTGACGCGTGAACTTGGTCAATGAGTTTGAGCTGAAGGGCTACAACAGCGCTTACTTTGTGCTTGTTGTTTCCGGTGCGGAGCGCCGGCACTTATTTGTGAGGGCTGGCGCTTATTTTTCTGCCTCAAGCATTTACTGCGAGCAAAAGACAAGTATGGGAAAGACGAAGTGAGAGAAAAACGAAAAAGCGTCACAATGGGAGAAAGTAGAAAGCTGCAAGAGTGAGCTGAAGGGACAGGGAGTGAGTGGCTTCACATGGACTGAAGAGGCCCGCAGTGGCTTCAGGATTACGCTGCCTCAGGATTCTGTGCTCGCACCTTTAATTGCAGCAGACGGGTTTTTAAGAGAAGGGCTTTAGGCACCGGCACGTTTTTATTTACAAATTAAGGGCCAGATGTAGGTATATTCCAATTAGCGACTTGCAAATTGCGAGTCACGAGTCGCAAATTGGAATGTAGGATGGTGTCCCTGACACCATCTGCGACTCGCAAATTGCAACCCCCTTGAGACTCGCGGCACACACAGGGATGGTGGCCTGCTGGAGACAGCAGACCACCATGTCTGTGACTGCTTTTAAATAAAGCAGTTTATTTTTTTGTGATGCAGCCCGTTTTCCTTAAAGAAAAACGAGATGCATTACAACACTAAAAAATGAAATGTTTTCGTTTCATTTTTTCAGAGCACCACTGCCTGCTCTGAATTTTTTTTTGCTGTTCCATTCACAAAGGGGAACCCTTCCCTTTTGCGAATGGGTTACCACCCATTTCAGATGGGTGCAAACTGGGATTGCTTTGCGACCGCAATCGCGGTCACAAAGCAAACTGGCATTGCACTGCGACTCGCAATTAGGAAGGGGAAATTCACTGTTTGTGACGTGCAAACTGTTTGCTACGGGAAACGGCCTTAAGGCCGACTCCCGAACAACGAAGTCCTGGTTAACGAAAGCGGAACACCCCGTTCCTTAACCACAACTTCGTTATTTTGTGCCTTAACCACGCATGTGCTGAACAACGCACATGCGTGATTGAGGCACAAAGAAGGGAGTCGGCTGAGGAGGACGACGCGACAAGGCGACGATTCAGGTAAGTGGGGGGTTGGGGTTTAAGTTTTAGGGCGGGGGTCCGAGTATTTTCTGTTTTAGGGGTGGGAGGTCGGGGTTTAAGTTTTAGGGCCAGGGTGGGGGGTCGGGGTATTTTCTGTTTGGGGGTCGGGGTGGGGGGTCGGGGTTTTAGGTTTAGGGCCAGGGTTGGGGGGTCGGGGTATTTTCTGGTTTAGGGGCGGGGGGTCGGGGTTTTAGATTTAGGGCCGGGGGTGGTAGGGTCGGGGTATTTTCTGGTTTAGGGGCGGAGTAGGGGTTGGGGTTTTAGGTTTTAGGGGTGGGTTGGGGGTCGGGTAATTTTAGGGGCGGGGTGGGGGGTTGGGGGGTTTAGGTTTAGGGGCAGGGTGGGGGGCTCGGAGTAGTTTTAGGGGTGGGGGTTGGGGTACTTTAGGTTTCAGGGATGGGGTGGGGGTTGGGGTTGTTTTAGGTTTTGGGGGTAGGGTGGGGGTCAGTTTTAGGGGCGGGGTGGGGGGTTGGGGTTTTAGGTTTTAGGGGTGGGTTGGGGGTCGGGTAATTTTAGGGGCGGGGTGGTGGGTTGGGGGGTTTAGGTTTAGGGGCAGGGTGGGGCGCTCGGAGTAGTTTTATGGGTGGGGGTTGGGGTAATTTAGGTTTCAGGTATAGGGCCGGGGGTGGTGGGGTCGGGGTATTTTCTGGTTTAGGGGCGGGGGTGGGGGTTGGGGTTTTAGGGGTGGGGGTCGGGTAATTTTAGGGGCGGGTGGGGGTTGGGGGGTTGAGGTTTAGGGGCAGGTGGGGGGCTCGGAATAGTTTTAGGGGTGGGGGTTGGGGTACTTTAGGTTTCAGGGATGGGGTGGGGGTTGTTTTAGGTTTTGGGGGTAGGGTGGGGGTCAGTTTTAGGGGCGGGGTGGGGGGTTGGGATTTTAGGTTTTAGGGGTGGGTTGGGGGGGTCGGGTAATTTTAGGGGCGGGGTGGGGGGTTGGGGGGGTTTAGGTTTAGGGGCAGGGTGGGGGGCTCGGAGTAGTTTTAGTGGTGGGGGTACTTTAGGTTTCAGGGATGGGGTGGGAGTTGGGGTTGTTTTAGGTTTTGGGGGTAGGGTGGGGGTCAGTTTTAGAGGCGGGGCGGGGTAGTTTTAGGGGCAAGGGTGGGGGGTTGGTGTGGTTTTAGGGGGGGTCGCGGTAATTTTTAGGGGTGGGGGTGGGGGGGGCAGGGGGGACGCATGCAGGAACAATAGATGCCTATCACTAATGCCTTTACCAGGAATGCATTTACAACAAAAAATCGTTGTTAAGGCATTCGTGGTAAAGGCATTAGTGGTAACAACGAGGTCGTTGTTCCGACCTCGTTGTTCTGGCATTCGTTGTTCCGGCAGGCGTCGTTCCGACATACAACCGTTTGCTACATCTGGCCCTAAGTACTGAATTACAGCCAACCCTCCTGTTTACTGCTGAAGGCCATGCGCAAGAGATTCATTGCCACACGGAGATGTGCAGTATTTTATCAGAAACAAATTAAGACCGAGAAAAACATTGCGATTGAAGAACTATGTTTCTTGTAATCCTAACAAATTAACTCATGCTTAAAACAACTAAATTTTTTTTAAAAAAAATACAGTTGAAGTATAGTTATTGCAGTTATGTTTAGCTCCCTAATAATAACTTGAATGCGTGCCTTACAAACCATTATAAGTCGATCAAAATGTAATGCTTATGGTATTGCAATATTTATAGCTATCAATTAAGGGACTTTGCAGTACATCTTTTGATTAGAACACACACAAAGAAATCCCACTGGATCCATAGTTAAGTCATTCATAATGTTAATGGACGAGCACTTTTTCCTATAGTCTAATGTTGGATGACAAGCCCAAACTCTGGTTGGAGAACCCAGCCTCTCTGGCTCGCTGACCACAACGGGAGCATTTGTATTGTGGTTACCATTAAAGGATGCGGGGGCGCACCCCTGACTTTTGAAATAAAAATGATGTCCCTACAAGAAGGCAGGAGGAGCTTCTCTTAACACAGGGCCACATGAGTGGGAGGCCTCTAAGGGACTTCCCATCCATCAACACCAGATGCTTCCAATTGTTTACCAATTATGAGGAAAGTTTGCAAGTTCTAGATGGGCCTTAGAATTTGCAAACGTTTGACATTCCAGGTAATTTACCAAGTTTAGTGACGGATGGTTTTGAAGAAAAGAATGGTAGGGTTTACACGGAGGTGTGTTTCCAATTAAATCTCCTCAGAAGAATCTGGGAGAACAAGAATCTGAAAATTCTTAGACAGAATTTGACTAAACGCATATTTCGATAAGACATTACTAACGTATATGTGCTCAATTGGATCATAAAAGTCCATTCCATGTATGAGCTGTTTCCTCTGTCAAGTAAGACATCACAAACATCACTTTGGGCCAGATGTAGCAAATTTGGAAATTGCGACTCGCAATTTCCAATGCAGAACGGTGTCTCAGACACCGTCTGCGACTCGCTATGGGGTCGCAATGACCCACCTCATTAATATTCATGAGGTGGGTCGCAAATTGCGGCCCCATAGCGAGTCTAGGCACTCGCAAACATGGAGGCCTGCTGTCGTCAGCAGACCTCCATGTTCGTGACTGCTTTATCAATAAAGCAGTTTTTATTTTTTAAGTGTAGCCCGTTTTCCTTAAAGGAAAACGAGCTGCACTTAAAAAAAAAAAACGAAACCTTTAGTTTCGGTATTTTTTCAGGGCAGGTAGTGGTCCCTTGGACCACTACCTGCCCTGAAAAAATAATTTTGGGTCCATTCACAAAGTGGAAGGGGTCCCATGGGGACCCCTTCCAATTTGCGAGTGGGTTACCATCCACTTGAAGTGGATGGTAACTGCGATACCCTTTGCGACCGCATATTCGGTCGCAAATGGTATTGCATTCCACTCCGAATCGCAAATAGGAAGGGAACACCCCTTCCTATTTGCGATTCTGAAATGCATATTGCGAGTCGGTCCCGACTCGCAATATGCATTTCTGCATAGGGAAATGCCTTTAGCGAGTCGCAAACGGCAATTTTTGCAGTTTGCGACTCGCTAAACGTTTCCTGCATCTGGCCCTGAGTGAGGAATTTGCACCGCACTTTGCGAGTGAATAAGTGAATCGTGACCAGAATTACCGATTCTTCACGTAATTTATAATTTCTAAGTGGTCCCTCAGAGTCTTAAGTGTAACACGCAGTAACTCTGTCACCTGGAATTGTTAGTACCCCTACACTTATAATATTACTCCTATAAATGTGTTCGTAGTTTTCTATATTTGTGAATTCACGAACATTCCCACTTGGAATGTTTCAAAAATTGCACCAGGCACAGGTTTATAGGCTTACTAAAAGGAATGTCAAGTGGCATGCATGCTCTTTGGGCGTTCAGTTCCTCTTTCCTTAATTGCAAATTTTACAATTCAGCTTCGGCAAATCAATCTAGATGTGTACATTTTTTTCTTAATTTTTTTTGGTGCAGGAGGGAAGCATTTTGACCCCCCCTCTCACCCCAGGGGAACACCATCCCCTTACTTCTCCCGCACTCCAGCGCTGTGAAGTAATCTACTCTCCTTCACATCCAGAGAGGGAGATACTCCAGCCCTTGCTGGAGTAAGCCTCCAAACATTTCCAGGGTGATAAGGGTTGGATCCAAGCTGAGACTTTTAAGGCAAACCATGTTTGATCACTCACTCCCTAAACTTTGAGCAGAGTTCACTTCTTCATATATCTCCGTAATTATAACAGAGATAAATCCACAAGAGCAAAACAATGTACACCTCTCAGGAATCTTTCTGGGCATCCTAGACAGGCAAATTGAGCTATTGTGGTCACAAACATACACCAGTGGCTATAATGGCCTTGCAAATTCGACTTTTACTGCCTCTAACATAACCGAGATGTACCAGCGAACATCTTTGGCCAGTGAAAAAGTAGCTATGAACTTTTCAAATGGTCTCACAGGTGCGTGACCAGCTGCTGACAAATTAACCTTTTCCCCTCCTCCAGCTTATATTGTTTTTTACAATACTTGGAGATTTGAAAGTCCATCATACGTCAAAAGTGGGCAAGAAATAAAGCAGGTATGTATTCAAAGTGGTGTCACTGGATTAGTCTGGTACCCGAGGAGATGATGACAGTGGCAGAATGTAGACAAATCAACATACTGTGACACTTATATAGGGACCCTGAAAAGTGCTGAAATAAGAAGAGGCAGTTATCTCTCATTTATAATATCATTAAAATATTTCAGTGTGAAATCAGGGAAGATACGAAAGGTCAACATTTTGAGTTAGCAAAGTATGATCAAAGAATTATAATGCCGATATATATTTATATTTAATTTTGAATTTGTAAAATAATTTTGTGCGCGATCCACTGTAATGTGACATATTGGGTGTGTTTAGCTGTAAAATGTTAACGGGGACTGCTGTGAACCTACTTTAGTAATTCATGCCATGGGAAAATCTGGTGCTCTTCAATTTTTAAAGTAAATTGTGAGAGCATGGGTTAATTAAAGATATACCACTAGTCTTAGGGTCACATAAAATTAGCTATTTGCGTTTAAAGAATTGGAAAACGTGCCTCATTAAAAAAATAAGCACACATGAACCAAAGACTCTTCTTACATCGTGTGCATTTCCCTCTTTTTAAGTTTGTGGTATGGACAGAATACTGAAATCCTGACCTTACTTTCTACAGTCGTTGTATTGTTACTTTTGTGTGAAGGCCGGAATATATTTTAGGTATTACCTCAGCCTCAGAATTATTGTCCTTTACTGGAATAAAGAGAACTTGAAAATGTCATATGCTGACGTCACGGGCTGCCCTCCAAGTCTTAAAAGAGCCCAAAGGCAGACGTGTCCCCTCAAGAGGGCTGTAATTCCTGGGTGGTCCTCTAACAGTTACTGGCTCCATTAGGAAACATGAGGCCCTTGAAGTTACAATGGACCTTTCATGCTTATCCCCAGCAGAGATTGTGGCTGAAAAAAGCACCTAAAATCTCTCAAGAAACTGCAGGGGCCTATGTAGAATTACCAGGGGAGTCATACCCAGATTGCCAATTTTCTTGCTATTTCTTGATTCCTCAAGGAATTGTGAGAATTCAAACAGTAATTCTTGATATATGCTCATCCCCCGCGAGACATGGGACTCCCAGTATTGTTAATTCTGGCAGTGTGAAATGAACAACCATGTAACCAAGTACCTCATAATGAGGTCCATAGTAGGGGTGGGTGGAGCTCACAGAGTTCTACTCCGTGGAATTCCACGGAGTTGGTTTAAAACTCCAAGGAGTTCCGTGAGCGGCGGAGTGCCATCTGCCCTTGTGGCACCCTGGCACGAATGCGTCTCATCTTGGAAGTGCTAAGCAGGGTCAGGCCTGGTTAACCAGGCCCAACCCTGCATTGCGCTTCCGAGTTCGAGCGCATTCAGACCAGGGCTGTAGGGAGCAAAAGCTTCCAATTCAGGCCTCTTGTGCACACAGTGTAGGCCAGTGCACAAGAGGCCTGGGCAGGCTGGTGCACAAGGGCCTGAAATGGCCCTGACCTGAATTCAGACAAGGGCCCTAGGCAGTGAAAGCTGCTGTTCCAGGCCTCTTGTGCACCAGTGTGCACAGAAGAAGAAAAACAAGGACTTACCTGGGTCTTCCCAGGGTCCTTGTAGTCAGCAGCCTGGCTCTCTGCCTCCCTCTTCCCCCCTGCTCCTAGGCTGCTGGCGGATGGATGTCTGGATCCGGGTCTGGCACCGGCAGCAGCTCCATGCTGCTGGGGCAAGTGTGCACTGAAGCCTAGTATTGGGCCAAACAGCACAAGCACAGACTGTCTGCACTTGCGCTGTGTGGCCCATAACTGAGCTACAGTGCACATGCAGTGAGCTCCACTCCGCTGCCAGGCCTAGCAGAGTTTTTGGTTGAACTCCACATTACAAGCGTGGAGTGCCAAAAACTCCATTAGCTCCGCCAGCTGAGCAGAGCGCACAACCCACCACACTCCATAGAGGAGGGCATTGATCAATCACAAAGAGGGCATAACTTCCTCTGTTTCTACTCCAGTAATTATCTGATAGAACTGTGCTGCAAATAGGTTTTGACCATATAATCCGCCCTGATGTTTCACTTTTTGATCACTCGGTTTTTGGACTTTTTCTGCAGGTGAGTCTCACTACTTGTACCTCCCCCGAGGTAATCATATGGTAAACGGACTGCACATGTTTATTGCCAGTGCCCAACTTTTAAGATAAGGTGGCAGCGATGCAGGTAGGGATGCTAGTCTGGCTATACGAGAACACATGTGCACACATGTGGACATGTGTGCGGGCTGCTTTTGTGAAACCATCGCTTTGTGCAAACCGGTAATTGTGCACAGGTAGCCTGGCATGCAAAGTGGTTCTGCAAGTTTAGATGCTGACCTGGGATAGGCCTTATAATACTAGTGGGCATTCGTAGGTAAGGTCAGTAAGGTTTACTGCTTTATCTGCAGCATCACTGTTTTATAGAAACAGGAGGAAATCTGACCTAAAGTGCAGTTTCACCTACCCTAGGCTTGTAAAATATGACAAGGTATCAAACTGCAGTAAAACATGCACACCAAGCTTGAATATGTAAACCAGAAGAACCTACATGTACAACATATAAGTCATCCAGAATTTTCATATTTTTCTGGCTCAGCTCAGGATCAGATTCCAGACCTTTCATCACCCTGCTGTTCCAAGTTATTTACCTTGCTCCCTAGCAGAGGTAACAAAGGCCTCCCCCACACAACAGGAACAATTAACAATGCTTCACTCAGCTCCTGAGAAGTAAGTGGTGTGGAAGAAAATAAATCTGCATTTGTTAATTAGCTGCCACCCTGAAACAGGATTGGGATAGCCAGGCCTCCTGAACGAAGGAGGAAGCCCAGATGCCTGGAGCCAACACAAGAGGTGGCTCCCCTTTAAAGTTTTCGTGGGAAATTCCCTTGAAGTGTTAGCTAAGAGCTGATCTTCAGCCCCCCGATAAGTGCACAAAGACCACTTGACAGCACCATCTTGGATTATCCAAGTCTGCTGTGGGGGTGGGGGGGGGGAGTGGGTTGAGACGGGGTGGAGGGGTGATATGGCACCCTATGATTGGCCAGGGGTGCTGCGCATCAAGACCTTTCCAACCCCACTTAAAAGCTCTTGCACAAGAGTGAGACAGAGAGTTAGACACCAGAAGTGGATGGAGGCAACACCTTGGAGAGCTGAAAGGATAATCCCCCTGATGCACTAATTGAATAAGGGCCTAAGCTTACCCCAGGACCAGTGGGCCTCTCCTGGACCAGTGAGGCTGGTTCCCTTATGCCCCCTTAAGACCAGCTGGGGTAAGACTTGGACTCCACTGCCCCTTCAGATATCCTGCAGGATGCAGGAGGTCATGTGGTCTGTGGAGGGCACAGCAGAGGAAAAGGCTGGTGCAGGGATTAGTGACACCAGCTCCTCACAGAGTGAGCCCCTTTAAAGGTCCGGAGGCCTGCCAGTTGCTAGGGCTCGCCACCAGGAGAAAAATTTGCCTAAGATCTTTGGAATTGCCCCATTTGGGGCCTGAGATGTCTTCTTTAAAAGGATTTGTTGGACCTGGCTTTTTTGACAGGGTCATACCCAAACCTTTTGCCTCCTTCCTCCTATTTGGTCTGACCTGTTGTTGTTGGCTTTTGAACTCTGGGCACTTTACCACTGCTAAAGTGCATATGCTCTCTGTGTAAATTGTACTATTGATTGGTTTATCCATGATTGGCTATTTAATTTACTTGTAAGTCCCTAGTAGAGTGCACTATATGTGCCTAGGGCCTGAGGATTAAATGCTACTAGTGGGCCTGCAGCACTGGTTGTGCCACCCACTTCCGTAGCCCCTTAACCTTGTCTCAGGCCTGCCATTGCAAGGCATGTGTGTGCAGTTTCACTGCCACTTCGACTTGGCATTTAAAAGTACTTGCCAAGCCCAGAACTCTCCTTTTTCTACATATAAGTCACCCCTAATGTGTGCCCTATGTAACCCCTAGAGCAGGGTGCTGTGTGGGTAAAAGACAGGACATGTACCTGTGTAGTTTATATGTCCTGGTAGTGTAAAACTCCTAAATTCGTTTTTACACTACTGTAAGGCCTGCTCCCTTCATAGGCTAACATTGGGGCTGCCCTCATACATTGTTGAAGTGGCAGCTGCTGATCTGAAAGGAGCAGGAAGGTCATATTTAGTATGGCCAGAATGGTAATACAAAATCCTGCTGACTGGTGAAGTCGGATTTAATATTACTATTCTAGAAATGCCACTTTTAGAAAGTGAGCATTTCTTTGCACTTAAATCTTTCTGTGCCTTTCAATCCACGTCTGGCTAGGTTTAGTTGACAGCTCCTTGTGCATTCACTCAGACACACCCCAAACACAGGGTACTCAGCCTCACTTGCATACATCTGCATTTTGAATGGGTCTCCCTGGGCTGGGAGGGTGGAGGGCCTGCCCTCACACAAAGGACTGCCACACCCCCTACTGGGACCCTGGCAGACAGGATTGAACTGAAAGGGGACCTGGTGCATTTCTTAGCCACTCTGTGAAGTCACCCCCACTTCAAAGGCACAATTTAGTATAAAACAGGGCCTCTGCCCTACCTCATCAGACACTTGCTGGAGAAGAAACCTGAACCAGAAACTACATCCTGCCAAGAAGAACTGCCTGGCTGCTCAAAGGACTCACCTGTCTTCTTTCTACAAAGGATTGCTGCCTTGCTGTTGGCCTGCTGCCTTGCTGAACTCTTCTCTGGCTGTAAAGGTGCTCTCCAACGGCTTGGATAGAGCTTGCCTCCTGTTCCCTGAAGTCTCAGGACCAAAAAGGCTTCTGTTTTTCAGTTGGACCCTTCGTGCGGTGAAAATTTCGACGCACAGCTTACTCCGCGGCGGGAAAATCGCCACACACGACGCTGCTCGACGCGACACCTACGGGGCGACCGGAACTTCAACGCACGGCCTCGCATGGACAACGCCGCCCGACTTCCAGAGGGGAAATCGACGCAATGCCTGCCATGAGAAAGAAAATTCCACGCACAGCCTCCCAGAACGATACGCAGCCGGATAACAAGCTGAAGAAACCACCCACAGACCCTGGGACATCTGGTAATCCCGCGGTCTATAGAAGGAGACGGTCCGCGTGCCGGAAAACGACGCACATCTTCCCCAAGTGAAAAATAACGACGCAAGTCCGTGTGTGAAGGGCGCAACCGACGCACACACCATTTTTTCCTCCCGTAGAACGACACACATCTCGCCGCGTGAAAAATAATGACACAAGTCCGTGTGTGAAGGGGCGTAACCGACGCACACACCATTTTTCCACGCATCTCCTCTTCTGCGGCCCTCGGCGGAGATTTTCCACTCCAAGCCAGGTACTTTGTGCTTGAAAAAGACTTTGTTTGCTTTTTAAAGACTTAAGACACTTTATATCACTTTTTAGTGATATCTTTACAAATTCATATTACATCTTTGATCGTTTTGACCTGCAAATACCCAGATAAATATTATATATTTTTCTAAACACTGTGTGGTGTATTTTTGTGGTGCTATATTATGTTATTGTATGATTTATTGCACAAATGCTTTACACATTGCCTTCTAAGTTAAGCCTGACTGCTCGTGCCAAGCTACCAGAGGGTGGGCACAGGATCATTTGGATTGTGTGTGGCTTACCCTGACTAGAGTGAGGGTTCTTGCTTGGACAGAGGATAACCTGACTGCCAACCAAAAACCCAATTTCTAACATTGGTGATCAGCGGCGAGGATAGGACTTGTGCAGTGACATATAGTAGCTAAGTATTTCACTACCTACCCACAGTTGAAGGTCAACTTGATTTTTCATCTTTTTGCTTTTGGTTCTCTGATGTCCCCCTGGATATATTATTGATTTTGGACTTTGATTTTTGGTTTTGCCTGTGATACCTTGCCAGATTGGGAATGGATTCCAGCTTCTCAGAAGACTACGATGTGTCAAACCTTGTACCTGTTGAATCCCTCACTAAGGCTGAGCTGAGGGGGCTTTGCAGACAATGGGGACTTCCCATGTCAAGGAGATCCACAAAGATGGAACTGCTAGATATCTATGTAGCCTGGGGAGAAGCACAATGGGCAGAGGAACAGGCAGCAAAGAACCAAAGGAATCATAGCCCTGAGAATGATTATGAGGAGGAGGACTACTCAGATGAGGAAAGAGAACCAGTGAGAGATGAATGGCTCCTAGCTCAAGAGCGGCAGGTGGAAGAGCTAGATGAGTTCATTGAGAGGGCTGAGGCAGCAAGAGCCTTAGCCCTGGAAAAAGAAAGGATTGTAGCTCATGAGCTGAGCTGTGAAGAGCTGAAACTGGAAGCCGGAAGGGCTGAGTCCAGTTCAGATGGTGGCAGCAAAAATCTTGCATCCAGTACTGCTGAAGAAGGGCACAAGCCCAGAGATGTGGTGCCCAACTTGAAGAAGGGAGTAGACACACCCCAGGCGGTTCAAGAGTATGAGGTAGTTCCCCTTATGCACAGGGTCCCTGAGAAGGATTGGGGAACTGGCACAGGGAGTCATATTCCTACTGGGGGGAGGGACACTTTACTGGCTCTAGAAGAGAGTGACAGGGAAAAGGATTCCTCCCTGGTGGACGTCCTGGATATAGAGTGTGGAGACATCCCAGAAGAGTATGGGTTGAGTGTCAGGGACAGTCAGATACTGTCTCATCAGTCTCAGGAGGGTGATGTAGTGTGCTTTTTCAAGGTTGAGTCACTGGATGGTTGGGTGAAGGGTACTGTGGTTAATACATGTGAAGGGCAGAGTGATGTAATTGCTGGAGAGCATATGTCTGGTCCTTATTTTCCAGAGCTATGCCAACACCAGGTGGAGTGTGAGTTCTCTGACCCCAGGGAGCTTACAATGGAGGCAGACTTCTGGGTGAGTACCAGAGAGTCTGAAGAGGCATTTGGGGGTGCTCCTGAAGGGAGTGGTCTAGGTGTTTCCCAACCAAGTGAGGTGGGAGAGGATTGTAGTGTCGCAGGTAGTTCCCAGGTCCTAGAGGGTTCCATGAGGGAACACCAGGAGGGAAGCTTAGACTGTACCGTAGGGACACCTGTTGAGGGAGGCCCCGCAGTGTCAGAAGAACTTGGGGGGGGTTGACTGTAGCCAGCATCCCACCAGTTCTGGTGTCTGGCAGTACCACTCCTAGTGAGGTGGTACAGAAGTCCAGAAAGAGGATTGAGAGGGGGTTGCGGACCCCAGTGGAGGTCCTGGTGAGTCAGGGGTCAGCTCTGAGAGCAGAGCCCCCCAGGAATGACCCAGGTGAAACCGTTTCTGGTTTGGGGGAGATCCAGACTCTGCCAGATGGGCAGGGATCAGGAGACCTGCGCCAACCAGACTCTTGTGTAGCCCTTGGGGACGGTGTTTCCCTTGTGGGGGGTGAGTGTGCCTCCCAGGAAGTCCTGGCGTGCCAGGCAATTGTTCAACCTCAGGGTGGTGACTCTGGGTTGGATGACCAGGTTCAGGGGTTACACTCTAGCCTGGTGGGTGGTCAGTGTGCCCCCCAGGAAGTCCTGGCGTGCCAGGCAATTGTTCAACCTCAGGGTGGTGACTCTGGGTTGGATGAACAGGTTCAGGGGTTAAACTCTGGCCTTGTGGGGGGTCAGTGTGCCCCCCAAGAAGTCCTGGTGTGCCAGGCAATTGGTCAACCTCAGGATGGTGACTCTGGGTTGGATGGCCAGGTTCAGAGGTTAAACTCTGACCCGGTGGGGGGTGGGTGTGCCCCCCAGAAAGTCTTGGTTTGCCAGGCAGTGATCCAGTCTGAGGGTACAGACCCTGGGCTGGAAGACCAGGTTCAGGGTGTCCCCCCGGACCTGGAGGGAGGGGCTACTGATAACAGTGCCCCTACCATGTTTTCTTCTGAGGAGGCCACTCCTAGTTGGAGGGTGCTGAACCCCAGAAGGGAGGGCAGGGAGAGGGAAGCCTCACCCCGGGCCCTAGTCCAACCTGAAGGTACAGACCCCAGGTTGGAGGGCCAGTTGTAGGTTAACAGCCCTGCACTGGTGGAGAAATGGTGAAGGGCAGCTTCTATAAGCACCCTGACCATGTTGGACTCTGGGGGTACCGCTCCAGGAGGGAGGGTACAGAGCACCAGAGGGGAGGACCAGGTTCAGGCTTTCATCCCTGACCTGGTGGAAGGGAGAGTGGTTAAAGGGTATCTAGCACCTGGGGCTACCGCCCCCCACTCTCCACAGCCACAGTGGTTGGAGAGCATTGAGAGGCCTGGGGCCTGGCTCTCATCCCTGACAGCTGTCAGTAACCACTGTGGCTTGCTGTCCAGGTGGACAGAGTTATCCCTGGGGAGGGGACAAGAGTCACACCCCGGGGGTAGAGTGGGCAACACCACTGTGTTGGCCCTGGTGGTACTATCCTGCTCCTGGGATACATCTGTGAGCAAAGTAAGGTTAGGTGCTGCACAGATGGTATCTGCAGGTAAGGAGAAAGGTTCCCCATGGGTTGGCTTAGTGGGCCCTGAGAGTATGGACAGAGGGTTCCAATTGGAGTCAGGAAGGCGAAGAACTGGAGCATGCCCCTGCTGTTGTGGGCCTGGGTCCTTGTTCCATCGCCTCAAACAGGGAAGTACATCAGGATAGTGATTGTTCTCCCCTGGCTTTAGGCTGATGGGGGGTCATGTTGGACCTGGCTTTTTTGACAGGGTCATCACCAAACTTTTTGCCTCCTTCCTCCTATTTTTTCTGACCTGTTGTTGTTGGCTTTTGAACTCTGGGCACTTTACCACTGCTAACGAGTGCTAAAGTGCATATGCTCTCTGTGTAAATTGTACTATTGATTGGTTTATCCATGACGGGCTATTTAATTTACTTGTCAGTCCCTAGTAGAGTGCACTATATGTGCTTAGGGCCTGTAGATTAAATGCTACTAGTGGGCCTGCAGCACTGGTTGTGCCACCCACTTCAGTAGCCCCTTAACCTTGTCTCAGGCCTGCCATTGCAAGGCTTGTGTGTGCAGTTTCACTGCCAATTCGACTTGGCATTTAAAAGTACTTGCCAAGCCTAGAACTCCCCTTTTTCTACATATAAGTCACCCCTAATGTGTGCCCTAGGTAACCCCTAGAGCAGGGTGCCGTGTGGGTAAAAGGCAGGACATGTACCTGTGTAGTTTATATGTCCTGGTAGTGTAAAACTCCTAAATTCGTTTCTACACTACTGTGAGGCCTGCTCCCTTCATAGGCTAACATTGGGGCTGCCCTCATACATTGTTGAAGTGGCAGCTGCTGATCTGAAAGGAGCAGGAAGGTCATATTTAGTATGGCCAGAATGGTAATACAAAATCCTGCTGACTGGTGAAGTCGGATTTAATATTACTATTCTAGAAATGCCACTTTTAGAAAGTGAGCATTTCTTTGCACTTAAATCTTTCTGTGCCTTTCAATCCACATCTGGCTAGGTTTAGTTGACAGCTCCTTGTGGATTCACTCAGACACACTCCAAACACAGGGTACTCAGCCTCACTTGCATACATCTGCATTTTGAATGGGTCTTCCTGGGCTGGGAGGCTGGAGGGCCTGCCCTCACACAAAGGACTGCCACACCCCCTATTGGGACCCTGGCAGACAGGATTGAACTGAAAGGGGACCTGGTGCATTTCTTAGGCACTCTTTGAAGTAACCCCCACTTCAAAGGCACAATTTAGTATAAAACAGGGCATCTTCCCTACCTCATCAGACACTTGCTGGAGAAGAAACCTGAACCAGAAACTACATCCTGCCAAGAAGAACTGCCTGGCTGCTCAAAGGACTCACCTGTCTGCTTTCTACAAAGGACTGCTGCCCTGCTGTTGGCCTGCTGCCTTGCTGAACTCTTGTCTGGCTGTAAAAGTGCTCTCCAAGGGCTTGGATAGAGCTTGCCTCCTGTTCCCTGAAGTCTCAGGACCAAAAAGACTTTTCTTTTTCATTTGGACTCTTCGTGCGGTGAAAATTCCGATGCACAGCTTGCTCCGCAGCGAGAAAATCGCTGCACACGACGCTGCTCGACGCGACGCCTACAGGGCGACCGGAAATTCGACGCACGGCCTCGCATGGACAACGCCGTCTGACTTCCAGAGGGGAAATAGACGCAACGCCTGCCGTGAGAAAGAAAATTACACGCACAGCCTCCTGGAACGCCACGCAGCCGGATAACAAGCTGAAGAATCCACGCACAGACCCTGGGACATCTGGTAATCCCACGGTCCATAGAAGGAGACGGTCCGCGTGCCAGAAAACGACGCACGTCTTCCCCGAGAGAAAAAAAACGACGCAAGTCCGTGTGTGAAGGGGCGCAACCGACGCACACACCATTTTTTCCTCCCTTAGAACGACACACGTCTCCCCGCGTGAAAAATAACGACGCAAGTCCTTGTGTGAAGGGGCATAACCGACACACACACCATTTTTCCACGCATCTCCTCTTCTGCGGCCCTCTGCGGAGATTTTCCACTCCAAACCAGTTACTTTGTGCTTGAAAGAGACTTTGGCGGTCATTCCGACCCTGGCGGTCATGGACCGCCAGGGCCGGGGACCGCGGGAGCACCGCCAACAGGCTGGCTGTGCTCCCAAGGGCATTCTGACCGCAGCGGTACAGCCGCGGTCAGAAACGGAAAAGCGGCTGTGTTCCGCCGGTTTTCTGCTGCCCCGGGGAATCCTCCATGGCGGCGCAGCTTGCTGCGCCACCATGGGGATTCCGACCCCCATACCGCCATCCTGTTCCTGGCGGTTTTGCCCGCCAGGAACAGGATGGCGGTATGGGGTGTCGTGGGGCCCCTGGGGGCCCCTTCAGTGCCCATGCCAATGGCATGGGCACTGCAGGGGCCCCCGTAACAGGGCCCCACCATGATTTTCAGTGTCTGCCATGCAGACACTGAAAATCGCGACGGGTGCCACTGCACCCGTCGCACCCCTTCGACTCCGCCGGCTCCATTCGGAGCCGGCTTCCTCGTAGAAGGGGGTTTCCCGCTGGGACGGCGGGCGGCCTTCTGGCGGTCGCCCGCCGGCCCAGCGGGAAAGCCAGAATGGCCACCGCGGTCTTTTGACCGCGGTGCGGTCATTCGGCGGTTCCCGCGCCGCCCGCCAATGTAGGAATGACCCCCTTTATATCACTTTTTAGTGATATCTTTACAAATTCATATCGCATCTTTGATAGTTTTGACCTGCAAATACCCAGATAAATATTATATATTTTTCTAAACACTGTGTGGTGTATTTTTGTGGTGCTGTATTATCTTATTGTATGATTTATTGCACAAATGCTTTACACATTGCCTTCTAAGTTAAGCCTGACTGCTCGTGCCAAGCTACCAGAGGGTGGGCACAGGATAATTTGGATTGTGTGTGACTTACCCTGACTAGAGTGAGGGTTCTTGCTTGGACAGAGGGTAACCTGACTGCCAACCGAAAAACCCATTTCTAACAGGATTTGACTTTTGACTCCCCCTTTAAAGAGAAACGGAGTACTTAGGCCTCCTCTGCTTCTTTCAAACATATATCGAGTGAGCCAGTAATAACTATTCATTAATTATTTATTGGGGAGAGGGGTGTCCCTGCCCCCCCCCCTTCCCAGACTCCTGCTCAATTCAGACTCACCTTCCCCCAAGGCCAGCGAAAATTCAAGGGGGCCCGAGACCCCATCATTGGGCCCTGAAGCTAAAGACTGGATCCCAGGACCCACCCCCAGGTCCCAGGAAGCTTGAAGCCTGGGGTTGGGGCAGCCAGCCGCAATCCAGCTACAGTTCCCTAGCCATGCATCAATCACGATCTGGGGGCAGAAGAACCAGAGTGCCCTCCTCACCTTCAGGAGACCAGGGTGGACAGGGAGCAGAAGAGCAGTTGCCCTCACCTGCACTGCAAAGGAGCTGTGCATGGGGAGATGTTCGGGTTGCTGGGGCATTGGGGCACCTCCTATGGCGCCCACCACAAAAACCTGGTTGTGGAGTGTCCCGGGTGGGACCGGCCCCACCAAAAGAAAGGAAAAAGGACAGACCGTGCAAGGTTTCACGCCTGTAGAACAAAGTAGCCAAACTTGCTCATAAAATATTCATAGGTCCGGCTGAGAGAGCATGCCATAAAGCCCTGTGGGGCTTATGTGCATATGTTTTCCTTTCTTTGTAATACCCCAGTATGGCAGAGTTACCACTAACAATATTTGAAAGTGCTCTAGGAACTGCAAGAGGTACAGCAGCCCCCATTCTTCAACCTTTGCAGAGTCACGCTATGTCCCCCAGGTCATCAGGAACCCTACCTTCGGAGACTTTTCTTTCAGTCTTAAATACACCTGAGGTTGGAATTGTTGTTGTAGTCTGTAAGTGCAGTGTTCTCTAGGGTTTGGTTCTTTTGCTGCATTTTATATGTCCAAAGCGTGTAAAGAACAACACAGACACATGTTATGCTGCTTCTTAATACCTTATTGACAATATTTTACTGACAGTGATTTATGATCAATGCTGCAATGCTTTATTGATCATAATGATTGCATTTAATCTTGGTCACTCAGTTCAGTGATATAATAATAATGGGGTGACCTTTGAATGAGTCAATAGGCTTTCCTTACATACTATTGTAATGACCCTATGACAAAGCCAGTAGGCTTGGCATGTGTACTGATTTGGGTACTTCTGACAAAACAAACAGGCCTGATTTATTTTAAAGATACCACCTATATAATGATCTTCTATCTGGTAAAGGTGGGTGCGTGTACTGTGAATTTTGAGGCATGGCCCATCAAGGGTCAAATGCTTTCTCAGAATATCACCAAAGGCATTTCAATCTGCCTGAGTCAGATATTTGTAAATTAATGCATGGTATTTAGTAGTGCTTGTATCATAAATATACTTTTCCTTTTTAAAAGAAAAATCGTTGAATGGAGAATCATATATTGAGTGTTATTATTGCATGGTAGCAAATGGTGATTACTAGCCCATAACACCTCCCCTGTGTAGGCCTTGGACTCCCCTTCTTCCCTACCTTGAGTGAGTCAAGTTCTACAATGGGGTGCTTGATTCCCAATGAGGAGAAATAGTGGACCTATTAATTGTACAAACCTCGCATCTTGCACAATTAATTACTACATTTCTTACAGACCTCAATCCCAAAAGAAAGCATTTAAGATTTTCCCTTGATGCAGGATTGTGGAAATGAGAGTAGAGTTTGTCAGTTTTATTCTGGTGTCTGGGGAAGCAGAAATCAAGGGTCACCGCTCAAAACTAACAAAAACCCACGGTCCTTTTCACCTCCTAATCAATCAGGAATTATCAAAATGAATTTGGTACCTCTTGTTCACTTTACACGGTCATGTTTTACCCTTAATAATTACCTGTTTCACATGGACCATTCTAAAACTTTTTCTATACATATGATATAATACCTATTTCTGTGGCATGTATTATACTGAGAGTGAGATCTACTGCTGCAGGGTATGAAATTACAGCGATTTAGGTCTTGTGCATGTTTTGCTGGGAATAGTGAAAACTCAGCTAAGAGTGATGTTTGCTCAGCCAAGGGAGAGTGTAAGACTACTCATCATCAAAGGACCACCTTCCTTGGTCTGGGCTTTTGTTCTGGGTTACCCCGCACTTCCCAAACTCCCCCCCCCCCGCCCACTACCACTGTTGCCTATATCAGAGTTATATGTAACTCTTGGGAAAGATGCTACCCAAAGAAATTAGGACATTTTCGGGAAACTGGTCATTTCACACCCAGTGGCGAATCCTCCACTATGGCCGAGGAGTGCCCCCCAACCACCCAACTAGCAGATGCAAAACTTCAACAACAGAAACTTTAACAACGGAAGGATAATAAACACAGTTTATTATCCTTCCGTTGTTAAAGGGGTGGGGCCAATGGGGATTGTGGGGCCAATGGGGAGAACGGGGACCTCGTTGTGCATGTGAGATGGCCAGCCAAACACACATGGGCACTGTGCTCTCTCCAGCCTGGCACTGTGTTGTCGGGCTGGAAAGAGCAGGCACAGACTCCCAGTCTGCCTGGGTGCGCCCTGGCTGGGCACTCCTGCAAATCCTAACGGTGCTCTGAGCAGTGTCAAGATTGGCTGCAGGGCAGGCTGGGAGCCTGTGCCTGCCTGCACTGACCAGAAAAGAGGAGCAGCGTGGCGGAGCAGGTACGTTTTTATTTTATTTTTTAATTTATTGTTTTTCTTCCCTTCTGCTCCCCAGCCCCCGCGTGCCCCCTGCCCCTTTAACGCGCAGCGAGCAGCAACGGTTCACACCCATTTTCCCTGCCAATCTCTTATTATTCCATGATTTTTATCAGGGGGCTTTGGCCTTTTTGTGCAGGCAAAGTACTCCGGTGAAAACTTCCCATTCTGTGGAGTTGCAACAGATCTCATAATTCGGATGGGACCAGGAACTAACATTACTGATTCCTGGTAAATTACCAGGACATTCATATTGAGGGCCTATGTGTGTTTTCTTCTCTTTCCTAATCTTGAAAAATCGTTGCTTTTGCATGATCCTCATATATTGACTCACCCTGAATGTTGCAGAAATGATTAAAAAATCGTTAGAGATATTATTAAAACCGTTTACACTAATTGCTGCCAACAAGTGCATTCTATTTTTAAAATACTTGAAGCACAATTCATACATGGCTGCAGTTTTCCTTTTTCCCGTTTGAAATTATATCGATGGTATCTCCAGTGGGAAGCTGTAGTCCATTGGTTTTGCCAGACATTTCAGAAAGAAGCAGAATAATCCATTTGGGCCAAAATGACATATAAATTAAGATATTATGACACATATCTTCCTGGCCTTGATATTCATCTGACCGCTGAAATACATCGTAGATCTTTGAAGACTTTAAAAGTTGTCACGAGGAACTGGCTTTGTGGCTGGTAAAATAATTTCTTAACATCTATTTTTTATAATTCCAAAACCAGCACAAGTAGCAGTTCAATTGCTCTCTCACATTCGCGCAAGCTCTCTCACACACACACACACACACACACGAGGTGCCAGATGGGTGTCTGTCAGGACTAAAATCTTTTCTTGCATACAAAGCACAGACATCACATTGTCAGGGAATTTCTACTAATGTCTCAGCTCCAGTGTCTGGCGATCCTCCACCCTACCTGGCTGACATTGTTGGAGATATCTACCAGGACAAGGCTCATTGTCTGGCAGCACTGCCAAACCTCTTCCATTAAAAAGAGAATCCATTAGCTCAGGTCCCATGCTGTAATGAACATTAATGGCCCTAGGCAGTAAATACATCAACGAACATAGCCAATAATAATCAATATTAGTTCTAATCTTTCATTTGTATTAACCAATTTATGTCTTCTTGGGGTGTCAGTACTCCTGAAATAATGTTTAAGATACAAATATCCTTTAAGATCAAACTAAACAACGCAATTTACAATATCAATGATTTTTATTTTACTGTGGTTGTCCTATGTTGTAATCTGAGGGCATATTCTAAATGGATAGCTATGTTTTATATATTTCACTCTGTATGTGTTTTGAGGTTTGATATTATTATTATTTTTCATATCTTTCTTAAAGCTGGACATTTGGTGACTTCGTTCTTCAAAGAGTATTCTAATATGTCTGTCCTGAAGAAAGGACAATCATAATGTGGAAATGCCAAAACATTGACTCTGCCCCTAAATGGAGACTTTTCGAAGGTATGGTGTGCGGTTAACTCATTCATCACTAGTATTTCAACTTCATTAGTTAATGTAAACCTGCTTGATATATTTTGATAGCCGGCTTTGATTTGCTGGGGTGTTGTTATGTGTACATAGCTATGTAGGTAGCCATTAGTTTAACTACACCTTGGAAAGTGATCAGATTGTCAGTGCTGGTATTATGACTTTAGTATGCAATTTTATCATGCAATCAGTGCTCACAGACTGTCATTAAAGATTCAGTAACACTGCTGTCGCAGTCCACACAGTAAGCTGGGATAAGAGAGTTCCCGCCTATCCAACACCCAACAGAAACTCTATAACCACTTATTGGCCTGGTTCACTCCTCACTGATTGGTGGTAAGGAAGCTAAACCCTCTGCCCTGCTCACTTTGACAAAAGATGTGCACTTAAGCAATCACTTCAGTCCTAATGCACGACCCCTACCCTTCTAACACGCTGTGAATATAGATTCAAAATGAGACACATTCCATACCTCAATTCTACAGATCTCCCTCTAGATCGCTTACAACATATTCACCCAACGAGTCAGTATGCCAAAAAGAGTACTTGTGCCTTTTTAAATCGGACTAAAATGACTGTCTGAATAATCTCATGTCATCGAGCGTTCTAAAACGCGCAGTACAGATTACAGAAAGTGGACGTGTGGTCAGTCGCCTTAGTCACTAGCTTTCATGTTTTTTTAGGCCAAGTGCGCAAGCGCTTGACCTGTTGTACGTACTGTGGGCTTTTAACCACACCCATGCACACCCATCACTTTCAGTCGTTCATGGGCTTGCCTTTCAAAAATCACTTTATGTCATTGGTAAATTCTTTACGTTTGTCCCGCCTTCAGGCTGTTTTTGTCACGCCTTGCAGATTGCCCCTGTTACATGGATGATTGGACGATTGACGATATACTTCAACATGAGCAAACTATTTTTTTAAGGTGGCATGATACTTAAAACAATGAGGCCCCTATGTACTCTGCAGAAGTAGCACCAAAATGGTGGTGCTGCTCCTGCAGAGTACATAGGGGCCTCATTGTTTTCAGTATCATGCCACCTTTTAATACCCGTTCTGAGAAGGCATTTAAAGTGCTGAAAAAATGGCGCAAGGCAATCTCTTGGATTTCCTTGCGCCATTTTTGGCTCCCCCTAACAGGGGAAGGCCCCCTTTGCATACAATAATGCCTGGTGCAGGCATAATGTAGGGCAAAGGGTTACAAAATGGTGCAATGTATGCATTGCACCACTTTGTAGATATGGCACAGCGTTTTTTGGACATCTAATGCCACATTAGCATTAGAAAAATGACACTAATGGCGCTAGGGGCTCTTAATTCAGCCCTTGCTTTTTGGGGCTGCTAGGGAAAAACAATACACAGTCGTTACCAACCACTTCCCCTAATATAAAGCCAGACCTATTTGTTTTCCATGGACTTGTTAAAAAATGACCTGGCGCTTGGTGTGTTGCTTCCGGTAGTCAGAACCAGAAGAATGCAGGTAAACAACATTTAAAAGAGGTATCAATTCTCATTCTTCCTCTGATATTTACAGATCAAACTTTAAATTATTTATGGCACACTGGGAATTCAGATGAATTTTTTCTTCATGGAAGGAGCTGTCCTAATAGGCCACTTAAGATCATTGTGGTCACTTTGTTTTCTTCTGTGAAAACCCTTCAGTAGAGCAATTTCCTTACTGGTGTACATTTAGGGAAAACTAATGGGTCCCTTAGCATGATGTAAAAGCTCCCTAGGAAGTCCTCTGTCACAGCTCTTGACTATCATTTGTCTCTTGCAGAGAGCACTCCACACAACAACAGAGTCTGTGTTATTTTAACAAGTGCTCTGGCCTCTGTTGTAATCTCTCTCTGGGCTTGTAACATGCCCTTCATACCCATCACTTTCTTTGGTTTGTGGACTTACCTTTCAAAATTCACTTAATTTCATTAGTGAAAGGCATGCCTATGTCATGCCGTTTCTGGTGTTTATCCCGCCTCGAGCGCACCGGGCAAATACTGAAAACATAGAAGGCTCCATGTTTTCTGCATGGATTCTGGACTACTTTTTCTTTTATACGCAGCTCAATCTCGGTGGGAGGTAATCAAGCGAATTCAACGTTTTACAAAGCGTGAGGGGCCTTAATAGTTTGCAATGCTAATAGCTCTAACTCAAGCAAATGCGAGACCCATTGAATTGCAAATGCTTGTTTCAGTTGCACACGTTACACAAAGTTCCATGTTCATGTGTTCTTCTCCTTAAATTGTTGGATGCATAATTTATTACTGGTAGACATCCTCAGTCACAAATCTCGGTCTTCATCACACAGCAGTTCCTCACGTGAATACATATTTCATGGCTATTTTATGTCAGAACAGGCAGCAATAGGTGTTATGAATACACAAATGCATACATTCATATAGTACAGAGAGTGACATTGTTTAGCCCTCCAAAGACATTGGGCCTGATTACAACTTTGGCGGAGGGGGTTAATCCGTCCCAAATGTGATGGAAATCCTGCCCGCCGTATTACGAGTCCATTATATCCTGTGGAACTCGTAATTCGGTGGGCGGGATATCCGTCACATTTGGGACGGATTAACCCCTCTGCGAAAGTTGTAATCAGGCCCATTGTCTGTTGTCATTTGTTTTCTAAATTGTGATTGGCTGAGTGGGTTGTCTATTTGCCGTGGCACTTTGTGCTATGTTGCACAGGACTTTACAAAGTCTCATGTGGTTACCTTTGGAATGTCCCCTCCCCCTCAATGTCTCTTGGCCCCCCTTCCCACCCGCCCCATCATTAAAAGATGGCTACTGCGAATCTTCGTACATGCTCGGCGGCCATGTGTGAAGGAAAAACACATTGGCAAAGCCCATACATAGGACAACTGTCGGCAGATACTGTGAGATCCATTTTCTTTGCCAATTATGCTACAAAGCAAACAATTGCAGTCTGTATCTTAAACTAAAGCTGCAATGTGTCATGATAAGTGTTATTTATCGGTTTTCTTTTAGAAACATATTCATCTATTGATTAAGGAACAAATGCACAATTACAATGGTAGGGCCAGATTTAAAAATCAAATAAAGGGCCCCAGACATTGGAAAGGCCTTCATAGTACAAAAATGCATAATTGAATTACGAAAGCAACATTGAAAGTCATTATCATCATCATCATATCTGTTTATTTTGGCTAAAAGCCATAAAAGCACACATAACAACAATGAAAATCAGAAATACAAAATAATCTAAAAACTATTTACAGATAGTAAAATACATTTAGTTTTAACATAAAATTCATCAACAATATAAATACCCTCTTCAACAGAATTGAGCAGCAATTAAATCAGACAGGAGGCAATTAATTACTATAAATAACATGCAGTTGAAACCATTTAAAAAAAAACAGAGGACTGACTCCAGGACATATTGAGTTGCAATCACCTAGATAGAGGGCTCCTTCCTTCTCATATTGCAAGCCCATACTAAATACCGGGAGACTGCAAACACAATCTTTTCACTTGTGTCACTTATTAGGATCCTAAGCATCTCCTGGTAATTCTGAGTACCAAGTAACCTACACAAGGGAACAATCCACTTTCTGCGGGACTTCAAATATATTTGGATTGAAAGTCATCAAGTCAGCAGTCTGATTGGAGTACATGTGATGTTGTCTGTCAGATCAGTCTGTTAGGTATTGTCATAACTGGTGCCATAGAGCCAGGTACGTAAACCTCGACAGCTGGATGCCAAGTCCCTGAGTGGGTTACTTAGGCAAGTCCCACAAGTCAGCAAAAATATATTGTACATTGCCCTCAGGATGCAGTCATTTGAGTCTAAACAGAGGATGGGATAAATGATGCAGTCTTCTAGGTTACTGGGAACATCTGGTACATAGGTGAACTGGGATTAACTGGAAATAACTTGTGTGGTAGAGCTGTGTCCATTTCAGGAAGTGGGAATAGATAACTTTCGTTCTGGGAACAGTCCTTGAGTTGCACAATACTTGGAGGGTGTTGACAAACTGATAACCCCACAGGCCTAGCATTCCAGACATGTTAGAGTAACAAGTTCATGAACAAAGCTGTGGGCCAATAGGGGTCATGGAAAGGTGTTTGTTTCAAAAGGTCTGATATTCGGGCTCCCAGTGAGAGATACAAGTCGAGTCTGTGGATAGTGTGCCCAAGGTGGCATGGCTAAGCCAGGTTTCAAGTCCATGAGAGCACTAGTGAGGGTTGAGGTACAGCAATTATTGTGAGTCTTTAACACATACAAGAATGTGCTGAGGGAATGAAAGGAAAAGAACAACCACCACAGTCCTTGACAACCTCACATTTAGAGATTAAAAGAAGTCTTTCTTGTATGATACCCTGAAACACATTAGAGGCAGTTGCAGTTTCCACACGGATCCTGGCTTGAAAACATCATTTAACGTCAGTCTTGTGCACAAGAGGAGAACCCATACTGAGACTTTATATCAGTATTCCAGGCCTCACTGTGACCAGTAGGTCCTTATGCCATTCTCCATGTCATACTCCCTCAAGATTGAGGCTTGGTGGCCCCCCAGTGAGGTTGACAGCTACCTCTTCCAGTGGCTTGTTATTCCATCTATGGTCTAAGTATTGTGGAGGAGAGTAAAATACATTGTCTCCATGAAGTCATATCTATATGAGTGTTTTGTGGCTTTCCATACGTGGGACCGGAAACAGGTCACATTTGAGCAGGACAATGGTATGTGTGCAATATTAAAGCCCCATTTGTCTGCCAACACCAAAACTTTGAGAGAGACTGAGGTTAGTAGATTGAACCTTTGTGGGGACAAGTGTCTTCCCTGGAGAATTTTAAAGTAACTAAGTTTAAGGGATGATTCTCTTAGTCCCTTATCATGTAATTCCATGAACTTTTCCTTTGTCAGATTCAATGCCAGATAATTTTGCCACTTCTGTTTCCGTGCTGTGGTATTTGAACTGAAAACAGTCTAGTAATAATATCCCATACATGCGAGAGGCTACTCCCCCAATTAAGCCATGCATATTCAGGTGCAATCAGGCAGGAAACAAGGCACGTCTGCCAAGCAAGGCCCTAGAGTGAATTTCCTGTAACCATCCATTTCCTTTAATTACATTGGGAGTAATCAAGATTACAACCTTGTAGGTCCTAAAAAGAAGTCAGCTCATCCTGGGGGATCATGTCTTTCAAATAATTCATTCACAGTGTTGAGCATGACAGCCAATATAGATGGCTATGCCCAACTGCAATACTTGTGTTCCCTTATATAGATGAGTATAAACATAAGAAGCCACTGAGATAATGCTTTATGAAGAGAATGCCAAGCCAGGAATGTGAAGTGTATGGTGGAGCTTACATTCATGGCCACTTTGCAAGGGTCACAGTACAGTAGATCCATGTAAGAGCTCCTTCTCCCAGGAAACCACAATGGCTTTTGGTGGCAAGTAGGAAATAGTTTCATGAGACAGCCTATTCTATGGACCACTTTATTAAAAGACATATGTGGCAGTCATAGAACAACTACTGAGGTTGCAGCTTGCAGGTAAGAGGTCTTCATTCATAACCTTCAAAGTCGATACAGAGATTCTGAATTCATCAACCAAGGCCTCGAGGATGTAGCGAAGCACCCTCAGCATGGCAGCATTCCTAAATATGCAGTTGAAATGTTGTGCTATATTTAACATTCTTATTTGAACTTGCACACATAGGTGGTCATTCTGACCCTGGCGGTCTTTGACCGCCAGGGCGGAGGACCGCGGGAGCACCGCCGACAGGCCGGCGGTGCTCCAATGGGGATTCCGACCGCGGCGGTAAAGCCGCGGTCGGACCGGCACCACTGGCGGGGTCCCGCCAGTGTACCGCCGCCCCATTGAATCCTCCGCGGCGGCGCAGCTTGCTGCACCGCCGCGGGGATTCCGACCCCCCCTACCGCCATCCAGATCCCGGCGGTCGGACCGCCGAGATCCGGATGGCGGTAGGGGGGGTCGCGGGGCCCCTGGGGGCCCCTGCAGTGCCCATGCCACTGGCATGGGCATTGCAGGGGCCCCCGTAAGAGGGCCCCTACATGTATTTCACTGTCTGCTGCGCAGACAGTGAAATACGCGACGGGTGCAACTGCACCCGTCGCACAGCTTCCACTCCGCCGGCTCGATTCCGAGCCGGCTTCATCGTGGAAGCCTCTTTCCCGCTGGGCTGGCTGGCGGTCTGAAGGCGACCGCCCGCCAGCCCAGCGGGAAAGTCAGAATTACCGCCGCGGTCTTTCGACCGCGGAACGGTAACCTGACGGCGGGACTTTGGCGGGCGGCCTCCGCCGCCCGCCAAGGTCAGAATGAGGGCCATAGTGAGATGAAATCTCTGGAAAATTTGTGAATCAGCAGTTATGCACTATGATGCATTTATACTCTGCTTGCACCATTTTAGTGTCAAAAATATTGATGCTAAAATGGCGCCTGTTAGAAATGGGGTCTTTGGTTGACAGTCAGGTTACCCCCTGTTCAAGCAAGGACCCTCACTCTAGTTAGGATAAAAGAGAATCACCCTCAGCTAACCCCTGCTTACCCCCTTGGTAGCTTGGCAGAGCAGTAGGCTTAACCTCAGAGTGCTGGGCGTAAAGTATTTGTACCAACACACACAGTAACTTAATGAAAACACTACAAAATGACACAACACCAGTTTAGAAAAATAGGAAATATTTATCTAGACAAAACAAGACCAAAACGACAAAAATCCAACATACACAAGTCAAGTTATGATTTTTAAAAGGTTTAAAATAAAAAGAGTCTTTAGGTAGTTGTAACAACACACTAGCACTGCTAGCGTGTAAATGTACCTGGTTTGCGTCAAAAATAACCCCGCACGGGCGGTGTGCGTCGAAAGTAACCCTGCACGGCTGTGTGCGTCGAAAACAACTCGGCACGGCGGTGCGCGTTGAAAAAGCCAGCCACACGACGATCCGAAAGTCCCGCGGCGCAGGGTGCGATCTCTCAGCCTCCGTCAGCGATGCTGCGCGTCGTTTCTCCTGCTCCGGGCGTCGGTTTTTCGGTCGCGTTTCCTGCGGCGTCGTTTCTCAGCTGCGGAACCGGCGTCGCGTCGTTTTCTCAGCCGCGATCGGATTCGCGTCGATCTTTTCTCCGCACGGCGCTCGGTGCGTGTATTTTTGTCCTTAGGCTGCCAGCCTCTCCTTTCAGGGTCCCAGGAACTGGAAGGGCACCACAGAGCAGAGTAGGGGTCTCTCCAGAGACTCCAGGTGCTGGCAGGAAGAAGTCTTTGCTATCCCTGAGACTTCAACAACAGGAGGCAAGCTCTACATCAAGCCCTTGGAGATTTCTTCTTCAAGATGGAAGGCCCACAAAGTCCAGTCTTTGCCCTCTTACTCTGGCAGAAGCAGCACTGCAGGAAAGCTCCACAAAGCACAGTCACAGGCAGGGCAGCACTTGTTCCTCAGCGATCAGCTCTTCTCCAGGCAGAGGTTCCCCTTGATTCCAGAAGTGTTTCTAAAGTTTGTAAGTTTGGGTGCCCTTCTTATACCCATTTTAGTCTTTGAAGTCACCTTCCTTCAAAGGGGACTCACACCTTCTTGTGAAATCCTGCCTTGCCCAGGCAAGACCTCAGACACACACCAGGGGGCTGGAGACAGCATTGTCAGAGGCAGGCACAGTCCTTTCAGATGAGAGTGACCACTCCACCCCTCCCTCCTAGCAGAGATGGCTAATCAGGAATGCAGATCACACCCCAGCTCCCTTTGTGTCACTGTCTGGTGTGAGGTGAAAAACAACCCAACTGTCAACTGACCCAGACAGGGAATCCACAAACAAGGCAGAGTCACAGAATGGTTTAAGCAAGAAAATGCTCACTTTCTAAAAGTGGCATTTCCAAACTCACAATCTCAAAATCAACTTTACTAAAAGATGCATTTTTAAATTGTGAGTTCAGGGATCCCAAACTCCACCTGTCCATCTCTTCTCTAGGGGAATCTACACTTTAATCATATTTAAAGGTAGCCCCCATATTATCCTATGAGAGAGACAGACCTTGCAACAGTGAAAACGAAATTGGCAGTATTTCACTGTCAGGACATATAAACCACATTACTATATGTCCTACCTTATCCATACACTGCACCCTGCCCTTGGGGCTACCTAGGGCATACCTTAGGGGTGCCTTACATGTAAGAAAAGGGAAGGTTTAGGCCTGGCAAGTGGGTACACTTGCCAAGTCGAATTTACAGTGTAAAAATACACATACAGACACTGCAGTGGCAGGTCTGAGACTTGATTACAGAGCTACTTATGTGGGTGGCACAACCAGTGCTGCAGGCCCACTAGTAGCATTTGATTTACAGGCCCTGGCACCTCTAGTGCACCTTACTAGGGACTTACTAGTAAATCAAATATGCCAATCATGGATAAACCACTTACATACAATTTAAACAGGAGAGCATATGCACTTTAGCACTGGTTAGCAGTGGTAAAGTGCTCAGAGTTGAAAAGCCAACAGCAACATGTCAGAAAAATATAGGAGGCAGGAGGCAAAAAAGTCTGGGGATGACCCTGCAAAAGCAAAAGTCCAACACGACCCCCTACCAGCCTAAAGCCAGGGGAGAACAATCAATACCTTGATGTACTTCCCTGATTGGGGCGATAGAACAGGGACCCAGGCCCACAACAGCAGGGGCATGCTCCAGTTCTACGCCTTCCTGACTCCAGTTGGATCCCTCTGTCCATACTCTCAGGGCCCACTAAGCTAACCCATGGGGAACCCTTCTCCACATCTACAGACACCATCTGTGCAACACCTAACTTTACTTTGCTCACAGATGTATTGCAATGGGCAGATAGTACCACCAGGGCCAACACAGTGGTGTTGCCCACTCCACCCCTGGGGTGTGACTCTCGTCCTTCCCCCCCCAGGGGCAACTCTGTCCACCAGGACAGCAAGCCACAGTGACCCCAGACAACTGTCAGGGATGAGAGCCCGACCTCAGGCCTCTCTAACCACTGTGACTGTGGAGAGTGGGGGATGGTAGCCCCAGGTGCCTGGCACCCTTTGACCACTCTCTCTTCCACCAGGTCAGGGATGACAACCTGACCCTGGTCCTCCCCTCTGGGGCTCTGTACCCTCCCTGCAGAAGCGGCACCCCCAGAGTCAAAAACTGTCAGGGTGCTTGTAGAAGCAGTCCTGCACAATTCTTCCATCAGTGCAGGGATGTTAACCTGCAACTGATCCTCCAACCTGGGGTCTGTACCTTCAGGTTGGACCAGGGCCAGGGGTGAGGCTTCCCTCCCCCTGCCCTCTCTTCTGGGGTCCTGAACCACCCAACTAGGAGCGGCCCCCCCAGAAGACAACATGGTAGGGGTACTGTTAGCAGTAGCCCCTTCCTCCAGGTCAGGGGGGACACCCTTAACCTGGCCTCCCAATCCAGGGTCTGTACCCACAGACTGGATCACTGCCTGGCAACCCAGGACTTCCTGGGGGGCATACCTACCCCCTACCAGGTCAGAGTTTACCCTCTGAACCTGGTCATCCAACCCAGGGTCACCACCCTGCGGTTGAACCACTGCCTGGCACACCAGGACTTCCTTGGGAGCACATTTACCCCCCATCAGGTCAGAGTTTACCCCCTGAGCCTGATCATTCAACCCAGAGCCACCACCCTGCGGTTGAACCATTGCCTGGCACACCAGGACTTCCAGGGGAGCACACCTACCCCCTACCAGATCAGAGCTTACCCCCTGAATCTGGCAATCCAACCCAGAGTCACTACCCTGCGGTTGAACCACTGCCTGGCACACCAGGACTTCCTTGGGAGCACATTTACCCCCCATCAGGTCAGAGTTTACCCCCTGAGCCTGATCATTCAACCCAGAGTCACCACCCTGCGGTTGAATCATTGCCTGGCGCACCAGGACTTCCTGGGGGGCACACCTACCCCCCACAAGGGAAACACTTTCCCCAAGGGCCATACAAGAGTCTGGCTGGCGCAGGTCTCCTGACCTCTGCCCATCTGACAGAGTCTGGATTCCCCCCAGCCCAGAAATGGTCTCACCAAGGTCATTCCTGGGGGGCTCTGCACTCAGAGCTGACCCCTGACCCTCCAGGTTCTCCACTGGGGTCCGCAACCCCCTCTCAACCCTCTGTCTGGACTTCTGCAACCCCTCACTAGGAGTGGTACTGCCAGACACCAGAACTGGTGGGACGCTGGCTACAGCCGCCCCCCCAAGTTCTCCTGACACTGTGGGGTCTCCCTCAACAGATGGCCCTATGGTACAGGCTAGGCTCCCCTCCTGGGGTTCCCGCAGGGAACCCTCCAGGACCTGGGACCGGATCTCGGGCACCTTGGGCCTCAACCCATCCCCATTCCCTCTCCTCTGAGACTGGACATGGGGTCCCTCATCCATCCCACTACACTGGGACCTACCTGGGACACTACAATCCTTCCCTACCTCACCTGGTTGGGAACTACCTAGACCACTCCTCTCAGGAGCACCCCCGAATGCCTCTTCAGACTCTCTGGTACTCACCCAGAAGTCTGCCTCCATTGTAAGCTCCCTGGGGTCAGAGAACTCACACTCCACCTGGTGTTGGCATAGCTCTGGAAAATAAGGACTAGACATATGCTCTCCAGCAATTACATCACTCAGCCCCTCACATGAATTAACCAAAGTACCCTTCACCCAACCATCCAGTGACTCTGCTTTGAAAAAGCACCCCACATCACCCTCCTGAGACTGGTGAGACAGTACCTGACTGTCCCTGACACTCAACCCACACTCTTCTGGGATGTTTTCACACTCCATAACCAGGATTTCTACCTGGGGGGAACCCCTCTCCCTGTCACTCTCACTTAGAGTCAGTAGAGTGTCCCTCCCACCAGTAGGAATATGACTCCCCATGCCAGTTCCCCAATCCACCTCAGGGACCCTGTGCATCACTGGAGCTACCTCATACCCCTGAACCTCCTGGCGTGTGTTAACTCCCTCCTTCAAGTAGGGCACCACATCTCTGGGCATGTGCACTTCTTCAGAAGTACTGGATACAAGATTTTTGCTGCCACCATCTGAACTGGACTCAGCCCTCATGGCCTCCAGCTTCAGCTCTTCACAGCTCAGCTCTTGAGCTGCAATCCTTTCTTTTTCTAGGACTAAGGCTCTCTCCTCCTCAGCCCTCTCAAGCTCTGCATCTAGCTCTTCCAGACTCAGGATTCGAGCTAGGAGCCACTCATCTCTTTCTGTTTCCTCCTCCTCAGAGTAGTTATCCTCCTCCTCAGAGTAGTTATCCTCCTCAGACTCATTTGGTGGTGTTGCCTGACAACGTTTCAATTCATACTGAAACAGGGCTGACTCAAGATCCTCCCTTCTGGATTTCCTGTTCACAGCCAGTCCCCTTTCCATGCAGAATGCTTTAAGCTGCCACTTTTTATACATAAATAGGTGCCAGAAATTGACTTCCATTCTGCAAAGGCTTCACAACCCAAAAACAAAGTCCAAAAATATTATCAATACTTCCAGGAGGACATCAGAGAACAAAAAGCAGAATCACAAGACAAGTAGTATGTGGTCACGTAGTGGTCTGAGATCAAAACAGTAGTGTACACTTAATTACTGTATGTCAAGTACAAATACAAGTCCAATCCCGACCGCTGGTCACCAATGTTAGAAATGGGGTCTTTGGTTGACAGTCAGGTTACCCCCTGTTCAAGCAAGGACCCTCACTCTAGTTAGGATAAAAGAGAATCACCCTCAGCTAACCCCTGCTTACCCCCTTGGTAGCTTGGCAGAGCAGTAGGCTTAACCTCAGAGTGCTGGGCGTAAAGTATTTGTACCAACACACACAGTAACTTAATGAAAACACTACAAAATGACACAACACCAGTTTAGAAAAATAGGAAATATTTATCTAGACAAAACAAGACCAAAACGACAAAAATCCAACATACACAAGTCAAGTTATGATTTTTAAAAGGTTTAAAATAAAAAGAGTCTTTAGGTAGTTGTAACAACACACTAGCGCTGCTAGCGTGTAAATGTACCTGGTTTGCGTCAAAAATAACCCCGCACGGGCGGTGTGCGTCGAAAGTAACCCTGCACGGCTGTGTGCGTCGAAAACAACTCGGCACGGCGGTGCGCGTTGAAAAAGCCAGCCACACGACGATCCGAAAGTCCCGCGGCGCAGGGTGCGATCTCTCAGCCTCCGTCAGCGATGCTGCGCGTCGTTTCTCCTGCTCCGGGCGTCGGTTTTTCGGTCGCGTTTCCTGCGGCGTCGTTTCTCAGCTGCGGAACCGGCGTCGCGTCGTTTTCTCAGCCGCGATCGGATTCGCGTCGATCTTTTCTCCGCACGGCGCTCGGTGCGTGTATTTTTGTCATTAGGCTGCCAGCCTCTCCTTTCAGGGTCCCAGGAACTGGAAGGGCACCACAGAGCAGAGTAGGGGTCTCTCCAGAGACTCCAGGTGCTGGCAGGAAGAAGTCTTTGCTATCCCTGAGACTTCAACAACAGGAGGCAAGCTCTACATCAAGCCCTTGGAGATTTCTTCTTCAAGATGGAAGGCCCACAAAGTCCAGTCTTTGCCCTCTTACTCTGGCAGAAGCAGCACTGCAGGAAAGCTCCACAAAGCACAGTCACAGGCAGGGCAGCACTTGTTCCTCAGCGATCAGCTCTTCTCCAGGCAGAGGTTCCCCTTGATTCCAGAAGTGTTTCTAAAGTTTGTAAGTTTGGGTGCCCTTCTTATACCCATTTTAGTCTTTGAAGTCACCTTCCTTCAAAGGGGACTCACACCTTCTTGTGAAATCCTGCCTTGCCCAGGCAAGACCTCAGACACACACCAGGGGGCTGGAGACAGCATTGTCAGAGGCAGGCACAGTCCTTTCAGATGAGAGTGACCACTCCACCCCTCCCTCCTAGCAGAGATGGCTAATCAGGAATGCAGATCACACCCCAGCTCCCTTTGTGTCACTGTCTGGTGTGAGGTGAAAAACAACCCAACTGTCAACTGACCCAGACAGGGAATCCACAAACAAGGCAGAGTCACAGAATGGTTTAAGCAAGAAAATGCTCACTTTCTAAAAGTGGCATTTCCAAACTCACAATCTCAAAATCAACTTTACTAAAAGATGCATTTTTAAATTGTGAGTTCAGGGATCCCAAACTCCACCTGTCCATCTCTTCTCTAGGGGAATCTACACTTTAATCATATTTAAAGGTAGCCCCCATATTATCCTATGAGAGAGACAGACCTTGCAACAGTGAAAACGAAATTGGCAGTATTTCACTGTCAGGACATATAAACCACATTACTATATGTCCTACCTTATCCATACACTGCACCCTGCCCTTGGGGCTACCTAGGGCATACCTTAGGGGTGCCTTACATGTAAGAAAAGGGAAGGTTTAGGCCTGGCAAGTGGGTACACTTGCCAAGTCGAATTTACAGTGTAAAAATACACATACAGACACTGCAGTGGCAGGTCTGAGACTTGATTACAGAGCTACTTATGTGGGTGGCACAACCAGTGCTGCAGGCCCACTAGTAGCATTTGATTTACAGGCCCTGGCACCTCTAGTGCACCTTACTAGGGACTTACTAGTAAATCAAATATGCCAATCATGGATAAACCACTTACATACAATTTAAACAGGAGAGCATATGCACTTTAGCACTGGTTAGCAGTGGTAAAGTGCTCAGAGTTGAAAAGCCAACAGCAACATGTCAGAAAAATATAGGAGGCAGGAGGCAAAAAAGTCTGGGGATGACCCTGCAAAAGCAAAAGTCCAACAGCGCCTCACTAACTTCATAATTATATTTTGACAGTAGACCTGTCTAGCATTAAAATATTGGAGTTAGCGCCATGTTGTGGATGCGGCAAACTACCTTGCGCTAATTAGATGCAAGGTAGGAGTTCCCGTCCACAATATGATGATAACCCCCTACCACCATATCTATACTCCGGCACAGAAAGGACGCACACAGAGCAGGCGGACCCAAATAATGGTGTTCAGCCTGCTTAGTGCCATTATTTAACGCCTGGGTCAGACCAGGCATTAGAGTACCTGTGGACCCGTTTCCATGGCCAAACACCAAGGAATAGGCCCACAGATGTCCACCCCTGTAATACCCCCACCCACACCAGAAGGAGGCCATAGGATGGGGGACCCCATCCTGGGTAAGTATTGATAAGTATATTTTTCTTTGTTTTGTGTGTGTCATTGGGGGCCCCTGACATGGGTCCTCCTGCTTGGCACTGGGTCTAATGGCCTTGCCCAGGGGACACTGGTCCCCTGTGCTCACCATTGGGGTGGTGGGCATGATTCCTGTCATATTGGAGTGCTGGGGCATCACAAAATGACGCTTGACTTGTTAGCAGAATTGTTATTGCCGCTAACCAGCCTAGTGTCATTTCTGTCCCACTATCACATTTTTCTCTACCGCCATCCCCTCGGCTAGCATCTTTTTCTTAGATGCTAGACATTCCTCAGTGCCTGCATGTGCCATTCCATAGATATGGTGCCCAGCTGCATTTATGGAATGGCGCCAGCAGGCACTAAGGATTTTGTCGTAAAACTGTGTTGGTGCAGTTTGCATCAAAAAACATAAATATGCACTTATGTCTTTCAGCCAAGGGTTGGCAAGTACAACCATCAATTTCCGAATTGTTGTTGTCTGCTAGAAGCTGTAATCACCAGTACATATTCTCCTAGTAAAATGCGTCATTGGTAAAATTTTGTTTTTGGACTACTTGTTCCTATAACCTGAAATGGCAGATAATTTTGAGATTACGGGCCAGATGTAGCAAACTTTTGCGAGTCGCAAATGGCCCGAATCGCTATTTGCGACCCCGCAAAATCGGAAATGGGATGCAAAAACCCCATTTCCGAATCGCAAATAGTGACGCAAGCCATTACGACTCGAAAAATTTGCGACCCCATATTGCGACCTGCAAATAGGAAGTCGCAATTTGCGAGTCGCAAACCATATGAAAAAGCCACTCGCAAATTGCGACTAGTCGCAAAAAGCCCATTTTGCACACCCAATTTACCACTAACTCAAAGCAGGTGGTAACCAGAACCAAAGTATAAAAGGAGACCCAGAAGGCACCTGGGTTACTCAAGATGGCGGAGATATATGTGATAGCAAGGAGCAGGAGAGTCCACGCCGCACAGCAGAGGAGGAGGAGGAGCCAGAGACAGGAGAGGATATACAGAACCAGGCAGACACTTTTCCAACAAACAGAGGAGGAGATATATGATAAATACAGACTCAGCAGTGCAGCAATATTAGAATTAATAGATCTACTCAATCCTTAGCTTCAATGCCAGACTGTGCACGGCAGCGCCATCCCCACACATGTGCAAGTGCTATGCTCACTGCACCTCTTGGCCTCGGGTAGCTATCAGGGGGTCATTGCTGTGGCAGGTGGGGTATCCCAAAGTGCACTCTCACGGTTTTTCAGATGTTTCTTAGATGCCATACTCACACACATGTCCAGATACATATGCCTACCCAGGAATGAGGCAGAAATTAACATCACCAAGTTGGAATTCTACAGGATTGCCAACTTCCCTCATGTAATAGGGTGTGTAGACGGGACACATATACAAATCTGCCCTCCTGCAAATCTGGAATATCTGTTCTGCAACCGGAAGTGTACCCACTCACTGAACATCCAGGTGGTATGTGACGCCCATTATGTCATCATTGACATGGTAGCCAAATTTCCTGGGAGTACATATGACTCCTACATTTTCAGGCACAGTGGGATACACCAACGCCTAGAACGTGGGGAGTTTGGAGACGGATATCTCTTAGGTATTGCTGAATACACCCTGAAGACTTACATACAGGTCACTGTGCAAACCATTCATGCCCTGCTAACATTGCTTATTTTTGTCAAACAGGTGACAGTGCATATGCTCTAAGACCATGGATACTTACCCCGTACCTAACACCCAGCAATGAGACTGAGAGGCGATACAACAGTGCACATAGGAGGACCCGAAATGTTATAGAGAGTACCTTTGGACTGTTGAAGGCAAGATTCCGATGCCTCCACAGAAGTGGAGGTGCGCTCCAGTATGCCCCAATAACAGCATTCAAGATCGTTGGCGCATGCACTATACTGCACAACATTGCCACCAGACGTGGGCTACATCTCACCCCAGAAGACCCAGATTCGGAGGATGACGAGCAAGAGCTACCACATCGCCATCATGGGGATAGAAGCATTGCAAATCAAGGCAGACAGAGACGGGACCACATTGCAAACCAATACTTTGGAAGGTATGTGCTACCTGTCACCACACACACTAATGTCACACACAAAGAGCCCAGTTGTGAAATGGAACAAACAAGAACTTTTATGAAGTGAACCTAAATAATTATGAACTGAACTTTTGGAAAGGGGCTGTAAATGTCCACCTGCAATGAGGACACATTCACCTCATGTGCCTCAATTGTCCGCAAGTGCATAGCTCAACTCCTCCGCCTGGGATGCCCAGCATGGCTAGTGCTTGGAGTGTCAGCAGATCCCTGACGTGCACTGCCACTCCTCAATACCCTTGTGTCCGTGCCAGATGCACTACTGACGGTGGAGCCCTCCTCACTATCTTGAGGTGTGTCTGCCGTGCCCCTAGCCACCTGTCTTGCCTCCATCATGTCCACAGCGTGGCTAATCCAACCCAGTCCTTGAGCCACATCCCCTGCAAAGTGGCCCAAGTCTACCTGTAAACTGACTGTACGGCGTGACAGCCCTGTTGTATTGACTGCCAGGCGGACGATTGAGGCAGCCATGCGGTCCAAACGGTGTATGAGTTGCCGCTCACGGCGCCTTGCACTCTCTCTCCCTGACACAAGTTCAGTTACTAGTTGACGGATGGAGAGTGCAAGGTCACCGACATAATTGTTCAGGCTTTGGAAGTCTGTGTGCACCTGTGCCAGCTCTGTGGTGAAATTCCGTTCCATACGCTGCATGGCCCCTGAAATAACTCTCATCTGCCTTGTTTGCAGGCACTGACCACTGATGAGAGCTGCCTCGGCGGCGGACATGGAAGAGTCCCCTACATCCTCCTGGGACACTACAGGGACATGGACTCGGCGTCTGCGACGCGGTGGAGCATCAGGGTTGTGTTGTTTGGCACTGTGGCTGGGACCGGGTGCTGGGTCGATCTCCCCAATGTCCATTGGTGCAGCTGGAGGGGACTGTGGGTGGGTGGTGCTGGGCCCTGTAGTGGCTGCTCCTGACTCCTGTGCTGCCTGTTGGCTGCCCTCTGCACCCTGGACGGACTGGCTGGTGGTGATGTCTTGTGGGAAACCTGTGGGGCATAGGGAACACACTGTCAGTATCTAACATCTGTTGTATGCTTCCTAATAAACTGTTGCCTATCAGCTGACTACTGAACTACATTGCCCATAATGCACCATTCTGGTGGCTGCTAGTCTGGAATGGAGCTAATTTGGTTGTGCATGCTGCTGTGCGCTGGGTGGGGGTATGGCAGATATGGGTGTACATGCATGTTTCATGATACTCACTTGTTGATGTTCCTGGCGCTGACGTGTCCAGCTCTCCCATTCCAGCCACTGCCTCTGGCTCAAGGGTCTGTTCCACATGTTCCTCCATGGGTGTGGGTGGTGGAACAGTGGATGGGCCTCCTCCTGTGCCCCTCATCTCCCGGAGGCACTCTGCCACCCTCTCCTTGGTCCTGGAGCGCAGGTCGTACCATCTCTTTTTGAGCTCTTCAATGCTCCTGTGGCTCACCCCTATGGCGTTGACCTTCTCCTGGATGTCACTCCAAATCCTCCTTTTGTCAGTCTCTGGCACACTCAGGGCAGTCCCAATAGCTGGTCATGGTGCTGGCAGCATTCATCTGTCAGCACCTCCAGTTCCTTCTCTGAAAACTTAAGTTTTCTCTTCCTGCCAGAGTCCTCCATTCTTGCTGCTGTTCCTCCTGGTGGTTGCTCAGCAGTTGGAAAAGGGTATGGTCCTCCCTCCTCCCAGGTGTATTTGTAAACTTCCTAGCTGTGATGTCATCAGCAAGAGCCAGGAAGTGTTTTCCAGACTGTTCTGCTGCACCTGCATGCAATTTGCGGCACAGTCGCAATTTGTGACACCCACTCGCAATTTGCGTGTTCGTTTTTAGCGAGGTCGCAAAAAGCGACCTCGCAAACAGCGGACTCGCAATCTGCGGTGCGACTTCATTTGCGAGTCGCAAAATGAAGTCGCTTTTTCTTGTTGGATACCTGTTTGCGAGTTGGAAATTGCGAGTCACAACGACTGGCAATTTCCGACTCGCTATTTTTTAGCTACCTACATCTGGCCCTACGTGCACTAGTTTTGGGATGGAGTACGTGGGCTGAGACAGGTAAACAGAATGCAATCATCATAAAGGAGGATTTTCTGCTGGCCTGCAGGGGTGTCTTTTCCTCTGATGTACTCATTCTGGCATACTTAAGTTGCCAATGGTTCCAAGGCCAGCAGGAATAGCAGTGGGGTAAGTGGGCCGCCCTGCCTGACAGCTTGCTTTATCTGAAAATATTCAGATATGAATCCACTGCAGTTTATTGTTGCCACTGGATCTGATTACAGTCGCTTAACCATGGTAATGAAGCCTTTTCCCAGGCTAGTCTTTGTAGCAAATTAAATTAATACTCACATTCAACATAGTTGAATGCCTTTCTGATGTTTAGTGAGAGAGTGACCTTATCATCCAAGTCTTCACATACTTCCTACAATGGATGGAGCAGATGCCTCAAGCCCCGGGGGAGCAGTTGGGGACCAATGCTACTTGCAATCGGTGTGTCAGGAATGGTGTAGCTGTCTTTGGTTTGCTGGCCAGGATTTTAGCAAGGATTTTAACCTATGTGTTGAGTAGGGAGATTGGTCTATCACTGGAATGCTATTGTGGTTCCTTTTTGGGCCTTGTAGTCAGAGAGATACCTGCTTTGGAAAATTAAAAGAGTATTGTTCCCAGAGATTCCACATCCTTGAATACTTTACAGAGTAGAGCTGATGTTCCAGATTTGTAGATCTTATAGAACTCAACAAGAAGCCAGCAGCTTACCTGGATTAAAGGTCTTCAATTGCTTTCTGTATCTCTTTGTATGCAATTTCACCATCTCATCCACCTAGAAGATTAGCAAGAAGTGTCAGAAGCATAATTTCAGGAAGGGTTGGATCCTCATGTCTTCTTGACGGAGTCATATTTGAGGCTGATGTGGTGATTGTTAGAAATGGGGTCTTTGGTTGACAGTCAGGTTACCCCCTGTTCAAGCAAGGACCCTCACTCTAGTTAGGATAAAAGAGAATCACCCTCAGCTAACCCCTGCTTACCCCCTTGGTAGCTTGGCAGAGCAGTAGGCTTAACCTCAGAGTGCTGGGCGTAAAGTATTTGTACCAACACACACAGTAACTTAATGAAAACACTACAAAATGACACAACACCAGTCTAGAAAAATAGGAAATATTTATCTAGACAAAACAAGACCAAAACGACAAAAATCCAACATACACAAGTCAAGTTATGATTTTTTAAAGGTTTAAAATAAAAAGAGTCTTTAGGTAGTTGTAACAACACACTAGCGCTGCTAGCGTGTAAATGTACCTGGTTTGCGTCAAAAATAACCCCGCACGGGCGGTGTGCGTCGAAAGTAACCCTGCACGGCTGTGTGCGTCGAAAACAACTCGGCACGGCGGTGCGCGTTGAAAAAGCCAGCCACACGACGATCCGAAAGTCCCGCGGCGCAGGGTGCGATCTCTCAGCCTCCGTCAGCGATGCTGCGCGTCGTTTCTCCTGCTCCGGGCGTCGTTTTTTCGGTCGCGTTTCCTGCGGCGTCGTTTCTCAGCTGCGGAACCGGCGTCGCGTCGTTTTCTCAGCCGCGATCGGATTCGCGTCGATCTTTTCTCCGCACGGTGCTCGGTGCGTGTATTTTTGTCTTTAGGCTGCCAGCCTCTCCTTTCAGGGTCCCAGGAACTGGAAGGGCACCACAGAGCAGAGTAGGGGTCTCTCCAGAGACTCCAGGTGCTGGCAGGAAGAAGTCTTTGCTATCCCTGAGACTTCAACAACAGGAGGCAAGCTCTACATCAAGCCCTTGGAGATTTCCTCTTCAAGATGGAAGGCACACAAAGTCCAGTCTTTGCCCTCTTACTCAGGCAGAAGCAGCACTGCAGGAAAGCTCCACAAAGCACAGTCACAGGCAGGGCAGCACTTGTTCCTCAGCGATCAGCTCTTCTCCAGGCAGAGGTTCCCCTTGATTCCAGAAGTGTTTCTAAAGTTTGTAAGTTTGGGTGCCCTTCTTATACCCATTTTAGTCTTTTAAGTCACCTTTCTTCAAAGGGGACTCACACCTGCTTGTGAAATCCTGCCTTGCCCAGGCAAGGCCTCAGACACACACCAGGGGGTTGGAGACAGCATTGTCAGAGGCAGGCACAGTCCTTTCAGATGAGAGTGACCACTCCACCCCTCCCTCCTAGCAGAGATGGCTAATCAGGAAATGCAGATTACACCCCAGCTCCCTTTGTGTCACTGTCTGGTGTGAGGTGAAAAACAACCCAACTGTCAAACTGACCCAGACAGGGAATCCACAAACAAGGCAGAGTCACAGAATGGTTTAAGCAAGAAAATGCTCACTTTCTAAAAGTGGCATTTCCAAACTCACAATCTTAAAATCAACTTTACTAAAAGATGTATTTTTAAATTGTGAGTTCAGGGATCCCAAACTCCACATGTCCATCTACTCTCTAGGGGAATCTACACTTTAATCATATTTAAAGGTAGCCCCCATATTATCCTATGAGAGAGACAGACCTTGCAACAGTGAAAACGAAATTGGCAGTATTTCACTGTTAGGACATATAAACCACATTACTATATGTCCTACCTTATCCATACACTGCACCCTGCCCTTGGGGCTACCTAGGGCCTACCTTAGGGGTGCCTTACATGTAAGGAAAGGGAAGGTTTAGGCCTGGCAAGTGGGTACACTTGCCAAGTCGAATTTACAGTGTAAAATTACACATACAGACACTGCAGTGGCAGGTCTGAGACATGATTACAGAGCTACTTATGAGGGTGGCACAACCAGTGCTGCAGGCCCACTAGTAGCATTTGATTTACAGGCCCTGGCACCTCTAGTGCACCTTACTAGGGACTTACTAGTAAATCAAATATGCCAATCATGGATAAACCACTTACATACAATTTAAACAGGAGAGCATATGCACTTTAGCACTGGTTAGCAGTGGTAAAGTGCTCAGAGTTGAAAAGCCAACAGCAACATGTCAGAAAAAAATAGGAGGCAGGAGGCAAAAAAGTCTGGGGATGACCCTGCATAAGCAAAAGTCCAACACGACCCCCTACCAGCCTAAAGCCAGGGGAGAACAATCAATACCTTGATGTACTTCCCTGATTGGGGCGATAGAACAGGGACCCAGGCCCACAACAGCAGGGGCATGTTCCAGTTCTACGCCTTCCTGACTCCAGTTGGATCCCTCTGTCCATACTCTCAGGGCCCACTAAGCTAACCCATGGGGAACCCTTCTCCACATCTACAGACACCATCTGTGCAACACCTAACTTTACTTTGCTCACAGATGTATTGCAATGGGCAGATAGTACCACCAGGGCCAACACAGTGGTGTTGCCCACTCCACCCCCGGGGTGTGACTCTCGTCCTCCCCCCCCCAGGGGCAACTCTGTCGACCAGGACAGCAAGCCACAGTGGCCCCAGACAACTGTCAGGGATGAGAGCCCGACCTCAGGCCTCTCTAACCACTGTGACTGTGGAGAGTGGGGGGTGGTAGCCCCAGGTGCCTGGCACCCTTTGACCACTCTCTCTTCCACCAGGTCAGGGATGTTAACCTGACCCTGGTCCTCCCCTCTGGGGCTCTGTACCCTCCCCGCAGAAGCGGCACCCCCAGAGTCAAAAACTGTCAGGGTGCTTGTAGAAGCAGTCCTGCACAATTCTTCCATCAGTGCAGGGATGTTAACCTGCAACTGATCCTCCAACCTGGGGTCTGTACCTTCAGGTTGGACCAGGGCCAGGGGTGAGGCTTCCCTCCCCCTGCCCTCTCTTCTGGGGTCCTGAACCACCCAACTAGGAGTGGCCCCCCCAGAAGACAACATGGTAGGGGCACTGTTAGCAGTAGCCCCTTCCTCCAGGTCAGGGGGGACACCCTTAACCTGGCCTCCCAATCCAGGGCCTGTACCCACAGACTGGATCACTGCCTGGCAAACCAGGACTTCTTGGGGGGCATACCTACCCCCTACCAGGTCAGAGTTTACCCTCTGAACCTGGTCATCCAACCCAGGGTCACCACCCTGCGGTTGAACCACTGCCTGGCAAACCAGGACTTCCTTGGGAGCACACTTACCCCCCATCAGGTCAGAGTTTACCCCCTGAACCTGATCATTCAACCCAGAGTCACCACCCTGCGGTTGAACCATTGCCTGGCACACCAGGACTTCCAGGGGGGCACACTTACCCCCCTCAAGGGACACACTGTCCCGAAGGGCCACACAAGAGTCTGGCTGGCGCAGGTCTCCTGACCTCTGCCCATCTGACAGAGTCTGGATTCCCCCCAACCCAGAAATGGTCTCACCAAGGTCATTCATGGGGGGCTCTGCTCTCAGAGCTGACCCCTGACCCTCCAGGTTCTCCACTGGGGTCCGCAACCCCCTCTCAACCCTCTGTCTGGACTTCCGCACCCCCTCACTAGGAGTGGTACTGCCAGACACCAGAACTGGTGGGACGCTGGCTACAGCGGCCCCCCCAAGTTCTCCTGACACTGTGGGGTCTCCCTCAACAGATGGCCCTATGGTACAGGCTAGGCTCCCCTCCTGGTGTTCCCGCAGGGAACCCTCCAGGACCTGGGACCGGATCTCGGGCACCTTGGGCCTCAACCCATCCCCATTCCCTCTCCTCTGAGACTGGACATGGGGTCCCTCACCCATCCCACTACACTGGGACCTACCTGGGACACTACAATCCTTCCCTACCTCACCTGGTTGGGAACTACCTAGACCACTCCTCTCAGGAGCACCCCCAAATGCCTCTTCAGACTCTCTGGTACTCACCCAGAAGTCTGCCTCCATTGTAAGCTCCCTGGGGTCAGAGAACTCACACTCCACCTGGTGTTGGCATAGCTCTGGAAAATAAGGACTAGACATATGCTCTCCAGCAATTACATCACTCAGCCCCTCACATGAATTAACCAAAGTACCCTTCACCCAACCATCCAGTGACTCTGCTTTGAAAAAGCACCCCACATCCCCCTCCTGAGACTGGTGAGACAGTACCTGACTGTCCCTGACACTCAACCCACACTCTTCTGGGATGTTTTCACACTCCATAACCAGGACTTCTACCTGGGGGGAACCCCTCTCCCTGTCACTCTCACCTAGAGTCAGTAGAGTGTCCCTCCCACCAGTAGGAATATGACTCCCCATGCCAGTTCCCCAATCCACCTCAGGGACCCTGTGCATCACTGGAGCTACCTCATACCCCTGAACCTCCTGGCGTGTGTTAACTCCCTCCTTCAAGTAGGGCACCACCTCTCTGGGCATGTGCACTTCTGCAGCATCACTGGATATACAATTGTTGCTGCCACCATTCCAGCTGGACTCAGCCCTCATGACTTCCAGCTCTTTCAATTTAAGCTCGTAAGCATAAATCATTTTTTTAATCTCTAAGTTCCTCCTCCTTTCTTCCAACTTTTCCCACTCCCAATCGAGCTTTTTCAGCTCCCATTGGTACTCCCTCTTTGCCTGTCTGTCCTGTAACTTTTCAGGAGTCAGACCCTTGGGTGACACCCTGCCATCCCTCCTGGGGACCCTCCCCCCAGGCGTAACAGGTTCCTCCACTACACCAGTGTGTATCCTCTGCACTTCCCCACCCATATTCTCCTCCTCTGTGTGCCCTCCAGCCTTCTTGATTGTCACCCAAGCCCTCTGTGCCTGTTGCAGCTCCCCCTCCCTGGTGGAGCTCTCAGTGGGACAGTCAAGATCTTTAAGGAACTGTTTCAATTGAGCAACTGAGTACTCCTTCAGTTTCTCCATTTCAAACACAGCTCCAGCTGTTGCATCTCCAGATTGAGACATGATGGTCACAAGTGCAAAGTTCCAAAGGCAGAAAAAATAATTTCCCAATGAAGTAAAAAGAATCAGTCAAGGGATCAGCAAAATCATGGAAGTAGAATAAAAAGAGTCCTTAAGAGAAAAATCAAAAGATCACCAAACAAGTAGTATGTGGTCACGTAGTGGTCTGAGATCAAAACAGTAGTGTACACTTAATTACTGTATGTCAAGTACAAACACAAGTCCAATCCCGACCGCTGGTCACCAATGTTAGAAATGGGGTCTTTGGTTGACAGTCAGGTTACCCCCTGTTCAAGCAAGGACCCTCACTCTAGTTAGGATAAAAGAGAATCACCCTCAGCTAACCCCTGCTTACCCCCTTGGTAGCTTGGCAGAGCAGTAGGCTTAACCTCAGAGTGCTGGGCGTAAAGTATTTGTACCAACACACACAGTAACTTAATGAAAACACTACAAAATGACACAACACCAGTCTAGAAAAATAGGAAATATTTATCTAGACAAAACAAGACCAAAACGACAAAAATCCAACATACACAAGTCAAGTTATGATTTTTTAAAGGTTTAAAATAAAAAGAGTCTTTAGGTAGTTGTAACAACACACTAGCGCTGCTAGCGTGTAAATGTACCTGGTTTGCGTCAAAAATAACCCCGCACGGGCGGTGTGCGTCGAAAGTAACCCTGCACGGCTGTGTGCGTCGAAAACAACTCGGCACGGCGGTGCGCGTTGAAAAAGCCAGCCACACGACGATCCGAAAGTCCCGCGGCGCAGGGTGCGATCTCTCAGCCTCCGTCAGCGATGCTGCGCGTCATTTCTCCTGCTCCGGGCGTCGGTTTTTCGGTCGCGTTTCCTGCGGCGTCGTTTCTCAGCTGCGGAACCGGCGTCGCGTCGTTTTCTCAGCCGCGATCGGATTCGCGTCGATCTTTTCTCCGCACGGTGCTCGGTGCGTGTATTTTTGTCTTTAGGCTGCCAGCCTCTCCTTTCAGGGTCCCAGGAACTGGAAGGGCACCACAGAGCAGAGTAGGGGTCTCTCCAGAGACTCCAGGTGCTGGCAGGAAGAAGTCTTTGCTATCCCTGAGACTTCAACAACAGGAGGCAAGCTCTACATCAAGCCCTTGGAGATTTCCTCTTCAAGATGGAAGGCACACAAAGTCCAGTCTTTGCCCTCTTACTCAGGCAGAAGCAGCACTGCAGGAAAGCTCCACAAAGCACAGTCACAGGCAGGGCAGCACTTGTTCCTCAGCGATCAGCTCTTCTCCAGGCAGAGGTTCCCCTTGATTCCAGAAGTGTTTCTAAAGTTTGTAAGTTTGGGTGCCCTTCTTATACCCATTTTAGTCTTTTAAGTCACCTTTCTTCAAAGGGGACTCACACCTGCTTGTGAAATCCTGCCTTGCCCAGGCAAGGCCTCAGACACACACCAGGGGGTTGGAGACAGCATTGTCAGAGGCAGGCACAGTCCTTTCAGATGAGAGTGACCACTCCACCCCTCCCTCCTAGCAGAGATGGCTAATCAGGAAATGCAGATTACACCCCAGCTCCCTTTGTGTCACTGTCTGGTGTGAGGTGAAAAACAACCCAACTGTCAAACTGACCCAGACAGGGAATCCACAAACAAGGCAGAGTCACAGAATGGTTTAAGCAAGAAAATGCTCACTTTCTAAAAGTGGCATTTCCAAACTCACAATCTTAAAATCAACTTTACTAAAAGATGTATTTTTAAATTGTGAGTTCAGGGATCCCAAACTCCACATGTCCATCTACTCTCTAGGGGAATCTACACTTTAATCATATTTAAAGGTAGCCCCCATATTATCCTATGAGAGAGACAGACCTTGCAACAGTGAAAACGAAATTGGCAGTATTTCACTGTTAGGACATATAAACCACATTACTATATGTCCTACCTTATCCATACACTGCACCCTGCCCTTGGGGCTACCTAGGGCCTACCTTAGGGGTGCCTTACATGTAAGGAAAGGGAAGGTTTAGGCCTGGCAAGTGGGTACACTTGCCAAGTCGAATTTACAGTGTAAAATTACACATACAGACACTGCAGTGGCAGGTCTGAGACATGATTACAGAGCTACTTATGAGGGTGGCACAACCAGTGCTGCAGGCCCACTAGTAGCATTTGATTTACAGGCCCTGGCACCTCTAGTGCACCTTACTAGGGACTTACTAGTAAATCAAATATGCCAATCATGGATAAACCACTTACATACAATTTAAACAGGAGAGCATATGCACTTTAGCACTGGTTAGCAGTGGTAAAGTGCTCAGAGTTGAAAAGCCAACAGCAACATGTCAGAAAAAAATAGGAGGCAGGAGGCAAAAAAGTCTGGGGATGACCCTGCATAAGCAAAAGTCCAACAGTGATGAAATAGAAAACTCACTAATCATTTCCACTGGTGTGCGCACAGGTCTCAATTGTTGGTCCATATTGCTACTCTGTTCCAAGATGCCTCAAGTAGATGCAGCTATTCTGCTATTAGCTGCCCTAATTTCTCCACATGTTCATGATGCTTTTGTTTTAGCTTCAAGGGTAAAGTAGGCATTGACTTTGAATTTTGTGAGTGACAGGTCTTTCAATATTTGTGGATAAGAATGCCTGCTACGTTCATCCGTATATTCTCCGACTATGGATTCCGCAAGCATTCTACAGTATGCATCTCTCTTCTTCTTTAGCATGGTTTGGGCATCAGCACTTCTACAAGCATGATATCATTGTTGCCCAATATTCATAATCTAATCAAAGCCACCCTTTATTATGAGCCAGAAAGTTGAAAAATGGGGCAGTGCAGTCTTTTTGTGCTCCAGGTTCTTAGATCTGGAGACGTTCACTCGCAACAGCTTAGGAGGAGAAGGAATAAAGTCAAAGAAGCGTTTCAGTAAAATCGGGGAGTGGTCCGAGATGCTGCTCTTTAAGATCCTACCGTCAGAGATGTTTCACAAATAGGAGCTGGACATCAAGTAGTAATCTGTGTACATATACCATGCAAGTAAGAGATCTGTGTAGTTGCATTCACTAGTATGGAGTAGCTCCCATCAATCCTATGGCGCATTGTCTGAGATCAAGCCAGTCATGAGACCCTATCTTTACATTAGCTGTGTCTGGTCTCCTATATCTGTCGAGGTAAGGATATGACATCAGGATCCAGTGGCCTCTAATCACTACTTTAGTAGTGCCAAACTCTTTCAACACCCTTCAAATGACATTAAGTAATACTTTTAGGGCATATCAATCCCACAAAAAAGGTCTTATTCTGCATGTTGGACTTGGCCCTTTTTGCAGGGTCATCCACAAACTTTTTGCCTTCCTTCTCCTGTTTTTCAGACCATCTTTCTGTTGGCTTTAGAACTCTGGGCACTTTATCACTGCTGATCTGTGCTAAAATGCATGTGCTCTCCCCTCTAAACGTGGTATGATTGGCACATTTAATTTACCTGTTAGTCCCTTGTACAGTGGTATCACGTATACCCAGGGCCTGTAAATTAAATGCTACCAGTGGGCCTTCAGTGCAGCTTGCGCCATCCACAGAAGTAGCCTTTCAAACCTGTCTCTGGTCAGCCACTGCATGGCCTGTGTGCTCAGTTTATTTCCACATTGGCTTAGCCTCTAAAGTTACTAAAGTTAGTAAAGGGGGGTATTGTGTACTTCTAAAGGTCCTTTGAAGTGCCCCCTGAGATCAAAGATAAATTGAGTACAGGTACAGGGGTTCTATCCTATGTTTTTAGACACTGTGTGAGACTTGTAGCCAGATGCTGCTGGCTGGACGTGCTGCACCCGAGGACTGTTGTGCTGTCAGAAAGGAACTGCCATCTGGACTGCTGGACTTGTGGCACTTGTGTGCTGCCTGTACTTGCTGGGCTGCAGAGGGTACTGCTGCTTTGCCTGGCTGCCTTAGATGCTGGCCTACTGCATGTTTACCTGCCTTGGTACCCTCCCAGTCCCCTTCAGGGGTTTATTCCCCCCACCCCTGTTTGTTGTGAAAAGTTGAAACTTTCCCTTTGAGGATCTGAGCCAGCGCCAAGGAAAAAGTGCATAGTGAGCACTTCGATTCTGCTGCTCGATTGGTGCCCAACAGGAGGAGATTGTTTTCTGGTCACTCTGTGCAGGAGGAGAAAGATGAGTGTGGCGGGGCCACTGTCAGTTTTTTACCAAGCGCAGATGAGACGTGCACTCTCTGGTGCCCACGGGGGACAAGCAGGCACACACTGCTGAAGTCAGAGCTGAGCGTACGGTTGAACTCCACTCAGCTGGTGTTCATTCTGCTGTGTGGCTTCTCACCGCCAGGGCCCAGGTGAGTTGGCCATGCCATCTGCTGAGGTCGTGCAGGTGGCCCGCGATCAACACAGCCAGAAGGGTGCGGGGAGCTTCCCCACTCCCTGTGCCTCATACACGTAAGTGCGGCTGACTCTGAGCCTTCAGTTGTTGCCTTAGGGCCACGCCAGGTCCCCACACATGGTGGCCCTGGGAAAGTGTTTATTGTGCTACACCTCCTTCTTGTGGGAGACTGGTCTAGGGTGCATGACAGAATGGTGGTCAAAGGCCATTTAAAGTATCCCAGTACATTTTGGGAGCACGCACACAAATGCCGGACACCTAATAGGTGCACAGGCGCGTCCTGTTTCATGAAGAGGAGGTGGATGGACTTGCGGTCAGGATAATGTGATGGTGAATCAATGATAGTCTGCATCTTCCTATTATGATTATGCCCTCATTTGTTTCAATGCAGTATTTTTATGAGCTGGGGTGATCTGTTACGCCATTTTGCCTTGCTGTGTGTTAGAAATAGGGGTTTCTGGTTGGCTAGGTTATGCACCTAAGCCAGGCAGAACCCACCCACGCTAGTCAGGACAAGGGAGTTACATGTCCAAGATAACACCTGCTCACCCATTTGGTAGCTTGGCATGAGCAGTCAGGCCTATCCCAGAGGCAATGTGTAAAGCATTTGCACAACACACACAACACACCATCCCAAACCACAAAGAAAACACAACACCAAGTTATATGAAAATATACTGTATTGTACACAATGCAACTATTAGACCAAACACATGTCAGTAATATCCTGCTTACCCAAGCAGTTGTAAGAATGTTACACAATAGTTACTCTGCAGAACCAGCAGTAGTCACGCATAACACACAGGTTACTTATTATTCTGCAACATAAGCAGTAATCAGGAATCAAATTACAAGATAAATGCACTTGTCATAGAAATATCATAAATGCCCATATCAGGAACATTATAAAACATATGGAAAGTCAAGAAAACATATCAGCACGTTATGCCCATAAAAGGAACATTACCAAACATATATGAAACACCTCATAAAAAAGGCAGATTAACATATAAACCATTAATGTCCATACAAGGAACATATGAAATATATATGTCCTTTAGAAAGTACCTGTTTTTATAATGCAAGGCACTTTCAGTGCCAAGAAGCTAACAAAGGGGGCCTGGCGCTCCACTGCACTAAACGGGAGCTTTGCGGTAATTTTGGGGGAGGGGTCGACATGCACTCCCTCTGGTTTTTGTAACTGGCCTCTCCTGGAGCCTCAGCTCTCTGGGGCCACCCCCTGGGGCTCAACTGGCCCTCCAGAAGGAGAGTTGGGGGCAAAGCCAGAACAACGATTGGAGGTGACCCCGCTCCTCACACGGTGCCACCTGGAGTGACAGAAGCCTACTGGCAAGGCTGAGGGAGGCTTGCACGACCCCTCCTCATATTCAGGGAGGCCACGCGCCTCCTACTAAGTGCGGCAGTCCGGCCCTCAAAACCCACTCGGGCTGGGAGGCTGACTCACCTTCCCAGCCGCGGTGATGATCTCCTCCGGGCACGTTGCGGCAGCTCCTCTGGCCCCATGAGGCCCTCGACGGCGGGTCTCTCACACAGGGAGAGACCCGCTTCCTCCAGACTCAGGTCGGGTGGTGGAAAGCAGCAGCAGCGTGCCTGCTTGTGCCCCGGGGGTGCCCCCTGATGGCCTTTCATGCCCCTGGGTCACCACTGACGGGGCTACTCCTCCCTCCTCCTCTCTCATTCCCTAAGGGCACTTCAAAGAGCAGACATTCGACACGCTTCGATTACAAAAAACCCGGGTTGCGGCAGTGAGTTTTCCTGGTGGCAAAAAGCGCCTTCAAACGCTGGGGGCAGTGGTCTTGGCACCAAAACTCCTCCAGGTGCTAGATTCATGATGAAAAAGCGCTCCTGATGCACTTCTGGTTGTTGCAGGGGTCAGGGGTCAGGGGCCACGGCACCCTGCCCCTGGGGGACAAAGTACTTAAGAAGCACAGGGTGGCAGGGCCCAGCAGCTGGCCAGCACAAGGTGAATGCAAGCAAGTGGCAGCCCCTTACAGTGACCAAGCATGTCACAGGTTAGCACAGCAGCAGCAGCAGTCCATGGTGGTTCCTGGTGAGTCCTTCCAGCATTTTGTGTCCAGTTCCAAGATGTCTCCCCATTGTGGGGAAAACTCCCCTATACTTATACTCAGTTTTTCAGTGTGTTCACAAAGAAAGGGGTGAGGAGGTTCCAACCAGTTACAACTGGTTCTGGGGGTGCCTCCTCTCTCCTCCAGCACAGGCTCCAAGCATCAGTTGGGTTTAAATTACCCTTTTGTGTGAGGCCAGGGCACAGCCATTACAAATGCATGTGTGCCCTGCCTCTCCCTTGTCTCATCCCAGGAAGACTATTAAGTATGCAGATGCGCTTCTGTGACACATCCACCCTTCCTGTGTACAGGCTGTCTGAAAAGTATGCACAAAGCCCAACTGTCACTCTGCCCAGACGTGAATTGGAGTTAAGCTTCAGAACAGAGTCATAAGCACAGAGAAATGCTAACTTTCTAGAAGTGACATTTCTGTAATAGTAATAAGAAATCCACTTACACCAGTAAGCAGCATATCTCACTATCATTACAACCATACCAAATATGCCTACGCTACCCCTCATAAATCAGACAATACCCCCTACACATATGGCAGGGCATTTCCAATGCAATCCTATGAGAAGGCAGCACTCACAGCAGTGACAAACCAAATAGGCTGTTTGTCACTACCATGACAGGCCATGCAATCTGGCACATGTCCTGACTTCTACATACATAGCACCCAGCCCATAGGGCTAGCTAGGGGTGACCTACATGTAGTAAAAGGGGAGTTCTGGGCCTAGCAAGTAAAATTAGATGCCATGCCCCTGTGGCAGAAAACTGTGCATGCAGGCCCTGTGCTAGCAGGCCTGAGACAGGTTTGAAAGGCTACTTCAGTGTATGGCGCAAGCAGCGCTGCAGGCCCACTAGTAGCATTTAATTTACAGGTCCTGGGTATAGAGATACCACTGTACAAGGGACTTGTTGGTAAATTAAATAAGCCAATTAGGTATAAACCAATCATACCAACTTTAGAAGGGAGAACACCTGCACTTTAGCACTGACCAGCAGTGATAAAGTGCTCAGTGCTCAGTGCTCAGTGTGTAGGGTCTGCACTGATAGCAATGACGGAAGGGATCAGGAATCGATTAGACCAGGGAATGGACTCTGCCATTGTGCTTCCTGATCTCAGTGTGGCCTTTGACATGTTGGACCACACTACTTTACTCTATGGAATGAGGGAAATCAGTATCACAGGACATGCCCTAAAGTGGTTTACAGAGTTCTTAGATGCAAGATCCTTCCAGTTACTCGATCGATCTTTCTATTCAAGTAGCTTCAAGAGCCAGTGGGGACTACCTCAGGGCTCATCCTTAAGCCCCACATTGTTCAATATTTATATGCTACCACTGGCAAGGATAGTGGAGCCATTTGGGCTCTCGTTGATATCCTATGCAGATGATACTCAGCTGATCGTCTCTTTTTCCTCTTCACAAAACACTTCTGACTCTCGGTTGGCACCGTGCCTACGGGCAGTCTCCAACTGGATGGCAGAGTGTAAACTGAAGCTGAATGGAGACAAAACAGAGGTCATGATCATGGGCCATTCTTCACATCCACTTCAAGTGACACCCCCCTTGCACCTGTAAGGAGATCTTCCATCTCCCAAGAGCTATATCAAGAGTCTGGGTGTATGGCATGATCCATGGCTCACCATGGACCACCAGGCAAAGAAAATATCTTCCACCTTCTTTGGGATACTCAGACTTCTCAGAAAAGTTTTGAAACTCCTCCCATTCATAGCAAAGAGACTTATTGTACAAGCATTAATAATGTCATGTTTGGATTGCGGGAATGCCCTGTTTTTAGGCTCCCCAAACTATGTTAAAAAGAAACTGCAGGTGGTCCAGAATACAGCTGCTCACCTTCTTTACAACGCCCCCAGACATCAATCAGCTAAACCTGCCCTTTCAGCCTTTCAATGGCTCCCCATTGAACAACAATTAAAGTTCAAGGGACTCTGCTGGATTCACGGAGCTCTCTATGCTAAGGGTCCTCCCTTTTTGCGTACCTTGGCCATCTTGCATAAGCCAACCAGACAACTTAGATCATCACCAGCAGTACTTTCAGTGATTCCTCCAATAAAAAAAAGTTGACTGGAGTGGAAAGCCAATGGCCTATCTTGGTGCTAAGCTTTGGAATTCCTTTCCTGTTTCCCTGCGGCAAACCAGCCACGAGCTATCATTTCGGCGGCTACTGAAGACTTGGCTTTATTAACATCTGTTCCTTATGTTTGGTCTTTGGAGATTTTATTTTAAGCACTGGGAGGCCTCATGGTAGCTATGCGCTCTATAAATATCCACACATAACATAGCATGAGTCCTGGAGCCAACACAAGAGATCAGAAAAAATAGGAGGAAGGAGGCAAAAAGTCAGGGGATGAACCTGCCAAAAAGGGCCAGGTCCAACACTGTGATAACTTGCATATCAGGATCTGCATTACATGCTTTGGGAGGATATTGTTTTATAACGTACAATAGGGAAATGCTTCTTCTTAATTGCACTCATCATGATGATGGTTTGACAATTGCATGTTTGGCAAGATCATTCCTGATTTATTTTGTTTTGGTCTACAGTTTATGTGCAATACAATTTATTTTGATATAACCTGGTGTGAAGTCTCTTTTGTGGTGTATTTATTGTGTCACTGCAGTATGTGTGTGTTGTGCAAACGCTTTACACATTGCCTCTGGGTCAAGCATCACTGCTCTGGCCAAAGCTGCCAAGGGGGTGAGCAGGGGTTATCTTAGGTGTGTAGCTCCTGTACCCTGACTAGAGTTGTGGTTTTTGCCTGTCTTAGGTGCCTACTCTAACCAAACAGGAACCCCATTTCTAACACTGCATATGAATGTTGACAAGGCCATGATGACCCTTAGGATCTGATCAGGTTTGGTTATTTGAACTGGAAGTGATTTCCAAAATAGTATTGCCACCCCACCCTTCTTATATGCTGTGAGCCCTAAATCATCACGTTTGAACTAGATATGTTACATTCAGCATCCTGACTACCCAGTCTCTCCTCAACTTGTCTGCTTCACTGGGCAACAGATGTGTCTCTTGCAATAAGGTTAAATATGCCTCATTAAAGGCCAATGATGTAAAGGTATTTTCCCTCTTGATACAGTGAATAAGTCAGGGCATGATGAGATAAGAAGCTAAGGCCTCTAGTTGTGGGTGGCTTCAGGCCATTATCAAACATCCTGTCAGCATTAACTGACCCAGGATTTCTGTGGAGCGAGTATTATACCAGTAACTAACCACACATACAGCATATAGCCAAGCAAAGAATATGTCATAGATCATTCAACATTTAGGCCTAGGATAACAGGAAATGGTTGGAATAGGTGCAGAGCCCTCTTTGTACCCAGGATATGGGGTTCATGACCCCAGATCAATTGTCCAAAAGGTTTGAAGTGCATCAGAATCCCAGTACAAAGTCAAGAATGATTGAAACTCAGATTGGCCAATCTCTAGCTGCAGTGATAGAAACTCCACCAACCCCAGAGGGGGCTCATGGAGAAGTGTGGGGAGGCTCTAATGTCTGAAAGTTGAAGGGAGGGGAAGAGGAAATTATTTTATTCCTTAACACTAATATAAAACAGGCAGGACAGCATCTCATAACCTATCGACCTAGGGGCTGCTGCTCCCCAGAAGGCTAAGACACTTGTCCACCACTGCTTTTGCCATCTTCTAAGTGATTCATCGAGGGACTCCAAATCTAGTGTTTGTCCCCACTAAATGCCATTCACTAACAGTTATTCTACTGTGCCTCCTTACGGATAGGTACTAAGGAGAGTCAATATTCATTCATGCGGTCTCTGCACATAGTGTATTGTGGAGTATATAAGGGGTGTTGCTTCCATTTTTAATTTGGACCTCACAGATGGGTACAAAGTAATGAGCATGGCTTTGTAATTGTTCAGTGGTGGAGTCCAGTGAAAGGAAGACGGGAGCCAAACTCGAGCATCCCATGAGACCCTCTTCCCCATTTTAGAATACCTAAGTCTTCATGCAAGGTCTAGAATGGACCTTCCCTCTCTCTGTACTGTGTAATCAGCGGGTCTCTCCTTGTCCATGCATCATCTATTGGCTGAGTCTAGTCAGTCACCCTGTATCGCAAGGCTGTAGCATCACAACGGTGGATAGCCTTCTGTGATACTTTTACTCAAGCTTAAAGTGCCCATTTAAGATGATTCGAAGGAGTCAACGTGTCTATTCAAATCCTTGTGGTGACCGAACTGTGTGTTTTATATCCACGGTCTCTGTTGAGAATGTAAGGTGGGAAATGTTCTATTCTTCACAGCATCAGTCAGATGACTTATGAATGCAGTCCACCTGATCCCCAGGGATCCCATTCTTCTTTCCAGGGCTCCCATTCTTCTTTTGGTGGCTTCTAATCTTGACCTAAAGAAGGTAATTGCCGAACGGATACGTTTCAGCTTCAGCTTCAGCTACCATTTACATTGTGCTACTCTTCACCTAGTCCATTATCCCATGATTGGTATCAGTTCCACCATCACTGAGTCCAGTGCGCTAAGTGTGGCCTCAGGCATCATGGTGGGTAGATGTGGTGAGGACAGACCTCTCTTTCCTAGCAAGTGCTTCTGTGAATAGACGTTTTTGTGACAATTTTGACCTAAGCATGTGATGGAGTGGCATAGATTGCGTGAGTCAGTGACTGAACCAACAGGACCTTGGTTTCTAAGGAGATCACAGTTGGAGGAGGTACATGTTGGCATCCAGCACATTTCCACATGGTGTAGCCTTCACTGCAGTGCTGTGTCTCCTGTAGGAGGTTAATGTGTCCCAACTACAGGCGGTGTACCAATGCAGCATAGTGGAGAGAGCTTGGTACACCAGCAGGCTGTAATCCATACTAGCTTTTTGGACACAGTATTTAATTGAGCATTGTGGTCAGTATTCTCAAGTGTCTTTCTTTTGTGCAGCCCAGGGAGTAATAGTGACTTCCAGTCCAGTTCACGTTCGGAATCTTTATGTGATGAGTATTTAAACTAGCTTTATTACACAGGTAGAACCTAGAAGCTAGAAACAATTTCCTTACAACACACTGATGCATGCCTAGCTTGTGGTGAAATTAGGTGGCTTCTCTTTAGGACCGTCACCATACGTAGTGAGGCTGAGGGAAACAATGCTAGCAGAAAAATTTATATTTTGTACAGTGGTGGTATTCACCTCACTGTCATCAGGGGGCTGCTTATTGTGGCACACAATACAGAAGTTAAGTGTGGCCAGATGGTTTTGGGCAGCCCACAGTCGGCAGCTGGCACAACATAGGCATTTGTTGTTCTTATATATAGGTCTTTGATACTTCATCCAAAGTGCAGGAGAACCACTTTAAGGTGGGGTGTTTGCTCTGTTGACCAATTCTCTTGGGTCTTCAGTTCCACATGGAGTGTCAGGGGACCTGCCATTAGAGCTACTTCAGTCATGAGGTCGCACAGAACTCTAGGGGACAGCAAGCATCTTGGGGGCAGCTTAGCCACGGTACCAGTTATAGGTTCTCAACATTTATTGCACATCTGGGGCCGTATTAGACATAGTGCCCTGGAGGCATGTGTGTCTAGCTTTTGCAGCCCGGGTATGGTATTACAGAAAGTGTTGCATATCCTTGGGCGGTCATTTCTGTAATACTGATAGTGCTGGTACCTGTAGTACCAGCGATATCTTCGGAGGGTGTTCTTAACTTTGCATGGGGACCTGGCCCCATGCAAATGAGGGAATCACTGTGCCTCTATGCCCATAGTCTATATGGATGCGGGCGCAGAGACAACCATGCTCTTAGGAAGCGCACTTAAAGTGCTCTACAAAAAGGTGTCAGTGCACCTGCTCAGGACAGCCCTCTGGTAGGAGGAAAGCGTATCCCATGGACCCCCTCCCTAACATCCCCCTGTAGGTGGAGACAGTGCCTAATTTGTAAATAAAAATGTGCTGGTGCCCAAAGCCCTCCTCTTAAACACACTGCTGCTGCAATTAAATGTGCGAACACTGAATACTGAGGCAGCGTAATCCTGAAGACATCTCAGGTCTCTTCAATCCATTTACAGCTACTCACTGCCCATTCAGCTCACTCTTGCAGCTTTCTGCTTTCTCCCATTGTGACGCTTTTTCGTTTTTCTCTTCCTTTGTCTTTCCCAAAGGTGTCTTTTGTTTGCAGTAAATGCGTGAGGCAGAAAAATAAGTGCCAGCCCTCAAAAATAAGTGCCGGTGCCCCACACCTGAAACAAAAAGTACAAATGAAGCACTTAGTGGGGGCAGTCACTCACTGCAGAGAGATTCCTAACCCATCTTTAAAGTGCAGGCGAGTTACTGCCTGCATAGAGAAACACAGAACAACTTTGAAGCTGCTGCTCTGTATTTCACTGTATGTGCTGTGCCCAGAGCAGCGCAAGTCCATGACTGCCCTATGGACAACATATTCATTTGTGTACTGTCCCCGTTGCGGCTGGCACACGTGCTTAACAGTGCATCGTGGCACAAACAAGGACAGTGCGCCATACATATAATCCTGGCCCTGATGATCAAGGCATTTCATTCTTGGTATGCTCCTGGTGTAATCTGCAGCACAAGTGCCTCATGTTTTGCATTTTGCAGTCTTTGCAATCCTTTTTTTCAACAAATAACTTTTTGCACGAGATTTTTTAAAACATCCATAAAGCTTCCACCTACAATTTAAAGAGCGTAGAATACCATAGACCTAACCTATTTTTGTGATACATCCATTACCAGTGACAAATTCAAATAGTGCTGTCTCAAATTTAATATGCTAGTTCCCCTTTGCCCGTAAGAAATGTAGCTCTGTATTAAGCGGGACATATGGATCATGGCAGTGCCGCTAACTCCAGCTTTTGTTCTGTTGAAAAGCTGTATTGCATCACCTGCGTGAGTTGAAAAGGAAATTTTGAGCAATCTGATGCCACTTCCTATCAGCTTAAACTGATGTGAAACTAAAAGCCTTCAGTACTTTCTGTGGATCACAGAAGACATTTCATTCAGTTGGGAGAATGAGGGTGAATTTGGGGGCGTAAGAACAGGTTTAGTGCTTAATTTGCAAAACTATAATCACAGGATGTCTCGTATTGATTCCACCTCAAGAGATTTTCTTCCAGCAACCCATAGTTCCTGTCTCTTTATCACTCTGGCAAGTCTTTTTTAGGGTAGAGGCTGCATCGCATGCGCTTGCGCATTCATTTCGCTAGCGAGATGCTTTAGGAATTAAAAATGACTCGGGGCCCCATCCATGTCATGTCAGTGTCTTGCATTGGTTCGTGGGCTTGCCTGTTAGAATCTGCTTGGTTTCATTATTGGAAGGCACGCATACGTCATGCCTTTTCCGTTAGTTAGCCTTCCTCAAGCGCATCGACCAAGTACACAAAACATACGAGGCTCGCTGTTTTCCGACTGGTTCGTGGCTACTTTTTATCTATTTTCGCAGCGCGATCTCGCTTGGCAGAAGTCGAGCGCTTTGCATAATATCGACCCTGTTACACAGTTAATTGCACTTTTTCCGGTTACGTACATAATTGCACTTTTGCCGATAGGTTTCATTATGAGAGAAAAGTCTGGTTAGGAATTTACAGCGCTATTAGCTCTAACACGAGCAAATGCGAGACCCGTTGCATTGCAAATGCTTGTTAATCCCAGCTTTTCCTTTTGTTCTGTGTTTCTCCTTCTGGCGGTTTTTGCTCTTTTAGTCGGAGTCAATGATGAGGGGTAATGAAAATAAGTTCTGGTCCACAAAATAGAGTGTCCAGCACCTGCTGCCACTGTCGCAAATTAAGCAGAGGACAGCCTTATTTACTCACAGACAAATTATATTTTAGCAGTTGAACCAATCATGCATCACATTTTTGCTGTAGATAGGAATTAGGTAAGATTTTAGAAACTCCCTATTTCGAACAGAATAGTGATATTTTGTGGCATGTTCTTTCAAAACTTAATTGGCAATCACAGTGGTAACCCGAGTGTGACGTATTTTCATACTGTGTGAATACAAACATTAGTAAAGCCAACAGGCATGGCCTTATTTCAAGTCTTGATTAAAAATGTCAAGAGATGTCTGCTAAAGGCAAAACAACCAAAAATTGCTTTCTGTAAACATTGATGTAAAGAGCGTAATGTGCGATTTTCCAGTGTAAACCTGGGATTTAAAATAGTTCATTGTGCTTTACAATGCAAGTACTCCATAGGTGGGGAGAGAAAGTAATACTTTTCTGTATGGAGCAAAACCCACTCTTTCTATACTTTCAAGAATTGATAAGAAGAGGTCGTGTAGGTGGCTCTGCTATTAAGGCTCACCAAAAAGGTCTCAAAAGAGGTTAAGGGCCAGATGTATCAAGCTATTTTGTGTTTGCAAACGGTGCGAATCGCAAAATTCGGCCATTAGCGAATGCTAAAATGTCTTTCAAGATGTATGAAAGGTATTCGCTTTGCAATTTTAAGGACTCATAAAAATACAAATTCCTTAAAATAGCGACCCCATTTAGAGAATCGCATATTGCGATTCTCTAAACAGGAAATCGCAAATAGGGAATTCCTATTTGCGATTTCCAAAGCACATATATCAAGCATTTCCTAAATGCAAATTGGGCATTTAGGAAATGCAATTACCACAAAATCCAATTTGGTGGTAAGCATGTGCAATTTTAAAAAATGCATTATAAATGCATTTTTAAAAATGACATATAGCACACACAAGCTCCTAGGGCTTGTGTATGCTTCACATGTTCGCAAATATGTTTTTGGGGTGCATCAGAGGGGGCCTTAGACGCCCCGCACCCTAGGGTTTGCATTACCTAATTTGCAAATTACTAACTGGAAATCTCAAATTGGGAAATGCAAAACCATTTGCACCTATGGGCCTACAGGCCCATAGGGACGAATGGGGTCCCATTCCCTAATTGCTAAAGTGCATGTGCTCCCTTCCTAAAACATGGTAACATTGGCTCATACCCAATTGCCATATTTAATGTACTTGTAAGTCCCTAGTAGAGTTACAGGGTCTGTGAATTAAATGCTACTAGTGGGCCTGCAGCACTGATTGCACCCCCAAATAAGTAGCCCCTTAACTATGTCTCAGGCCTGCCATTGCAAGGTCTGTGTGTGGACTTTCACTGCCACTTAAACTTGGCATTTAAAGGTACTTGCCAAACCCTAAACTCTCCTTTTTCTACATATGTCACCTCTAAGATGGGCCCTAGGTAACCCATAAGGCAGGGTGCTTTGTAGGTAAAAAACAGGATATGGGCCTGTGTGTTATATATGTCCTGGTAGTGGAAAACTCCTAAATTAGTTTTCCATTACTGTGAGGCCTGCTCCTTTCTTAGGATAGCATCAGGGCTATCCTCATATTCTGTTTGAGTGGTAGATTCTGATCAGAAAGGGGTAACCATGTCATATTTAGTATGGCCAGAATGGTAAGAGAACTTCCTGTGTATTGGTGAGGTTGGATTTTATATTACTATTTTAGAAATGCCACTTTTAGAAAGTTAGCATTTCTCTGCACCTAAAATCCATCTGTGTCTTACAGCCTGTCCCCAATACACAACTGGACTGGGCTAGTTGACAGCTCCCTTGTGCATTCCACCCAGACAACCACAACCACAGGACAGTCAGTCACACCTGCATTCATCTGCATACTGAATTGGTCTTCCTGGGCTGGAAGGGTGGAGGGCCCGACACTTACATTTCAAAGACTAATGACCTGCCCTCACACAATAGACTGCCAATCTCCCTAATGGGACCCTGGCAGACAGACCTGTACTGAAAGGGGACTGTGTGCACTTCAAATCCACTCTTTGAAGTCTCACTCACTGCAAAGGCATTTTTGGGTCTAAAAAGTGTGTCCCTAACCCCCACCTAATCAGACACTTCTGGACCATATCCTGCAACCTGTCAAGAGTAGCTGTGTGGCTGCCCAAATGACTGACCTGTACTGCTTTGCTGTGAAGGACTGCTGCCTTGCTGTTGCCCTGCTGCCTTTTTGACCTCTGACTTTGCTCAGAAGTGCTCTCCAAGTGCTGGGATTGAGCTTGCCTCCTGTTCCTGAAATCTCAGGACATTCGCAGCACAGCCTGCTGTGTAATGAGAAAATCACTGCATTGCCGAACTGGAACGGCGCAGCCCGGCTCCCTGAGAGGAGATCAATGCAGCGCCTGCGTTGCGACCAGAACTTCAACGCACTGCCATACCGGATCGTGGCACAGCCGAGCCAGAATGACGCAGCCCGACCTCCTGAGTGAAGGATCAACACAGAGCCTGTCGTGCGACAGAAACTTTTGATGCATCATCCACTGGATCGATGCAGCGCCTGTGACTTTGTCCTGCACGGCGGGGATTTCTACGCATCGTCCCTGGGCGTCAAAAGACCCCGCGTTGCAGTGAGGTTACAAGACTGAAATGGACCTAAAGCCCTTGCAGCGTGAAAAGAAACAAAGCATAGTCTGTGCCATGTCGGGAACTCGACACACACCTTCCTTTTTCTACACATCTCCTCCTCTGCAATCTCCATGTGCGTAATTTTGACGCAAACCAGGTACTTTGTGTACAGCAGAGGCAATTGTTGATTTTTAAAGACCTAAGGACCAGATGTAGGTAGGAACAATTTAGCGAGTCGGTGCGACTCGCAATTTCCGACTCGCTAAATGTAATGCAAGAAGAAAACGCGACTTCAATTTGCGACTTGCAAATGAAGTCACACCGCAGATAGCGAGTCCGCTGTTTGCGAGGTCGCTTTTTGCGACCGCGCTAAAAACGGACACGCAATTTGCGAGTGGGTGTCGCAAATTGCGATTGTGCTGCAAATTGAATGCAGGTGCTGCAGAACACTCTGGAAAACACTTCCTGGCACATGATGATGACATCACAGCCAGGAAGTTTACAAATACACCTGGGAGGAGGAAGGACCACACCCATTTTACTAGCAGAACTGCAAACAGAAAGAACAGCAGCTACCATGGCAAAGACACCAAGGAAGCGAAAACTTACATTTGCAGAGAAAGAGCTGGAGGTGCTGACAGAGGAGTGCTGCCAGCACCATGACCAACTTTTTGGAAGGGCAGCCCTCACCGTGCCAGAGGTGGAGAAAAGAAGAATATGGATGGACATCCAAGAGAAAGTAAACTCCCTGTGTGTCAGCCACCGGAGCATAGAAGAACTCAAAAAAAGGTGGTATGACCTGCGCTCCCGGACCAAGGAGAGGGTGTCAGAGCGGCTCCGGGAGATGAGGGGCACTGGAGTGGGACCGTCCACAATCCCACCACCCACACCCCTGGAGGAAAGAGTAGAGGAGACCCTTGAGCCTGAGGAAGTGTGCGGGATGGGAGAGCTGGATACATCTGAGCCAGGACCATCAACCGGTGAGTACCATGAGACATGCATGTACCCTCATTAATGCCATACCCCCACCCACCTTGTACACAGTAGCATGCACAACCAAAAAAGCTCCATTTCAAAGGAGCAATCACCAGAATGGTGCATTATGGGCAATGCAGTCAAGTAGGCAGTTTACAGGCAACAGTTTATTAGGAAGTTGATAACAGATAGTAGATACTGACAGTGTGTTCCCTATGTCCCACAGGTCTCCCACAAGACACCCCCACCAGCCAAAGCATCCAGGGGCCACTGGTCAGCCAGCAGCCAACAGAGGAATCAGGACCAGCCACCACTGAGACCTGCACCACCAACACCCAGTCCCCTCATGATACACCAGTTGGCATACTGGTGTGTGATCCAGCACCTGGTCCCAGCCACAGTGCCACGTTAGAAGACACGGAGCCTCCACTGCATCGCAGGTGACGTGGAAATGTACCATCACAGCGGCAGGCAGAGTCAGGGGACGCCTCCATGTCACGTGCTGAGGCCGCACTCCTACGGGGTCAGCGCCTGCAAACACAGGAGATCAGGAGAATTACAGGGGCATTGCGGCGAATTGAGCGAAATCAAGGCAGTAGCATGCAGCTTGTGCATACAGAGTTGCAACAAATTACACACATATTGGCGACCTTGCACTCTCCATGCGACAACTTGTGGCTGGACTCCTAATGCAGCCAGAGGGTGCAAGGCTTTGTGACAGGCAACTACTGAACCGGCTCGACCGCATGTCTGCATCCATAGTCAGGCTGGCGGTCAACACTACTGGCCTTTCTAGGCGCACGGTCAGCCTCCAAGTTGACATGGGCCACTTTGCCAGTGACGTGGCACGTGGACTGGGCCGTCTCAGCCACGCTGTTGATATAATGGAGGAACGGCAGGTGGCCAGGGGCGCGGGCGACACGCCGCAAGATAGCGAAGAGGGCTCCACCGTCAGCAGTGTCTCTGCCAGTGACACCAGGGTGTTGCGCAGTGGAAGCGCAAGGCAGGGCACTGCTGACACCCCAGGTGCCAGCCATGCTGGCAGAGGCCGGCGTAGGGTTTGAGCTCCACACTGTCCTGGGGTTGGGGCACATGAAGTCAATGTGTCCAATTCCAGGTGGACTTTTACAGCCCCTGAACTGTTGACAATGTATATAGTTTTTTTGGTTGCACAAATTAAATCACTTGTTCTTTCCACTTAACATCTGGACTCTTTGTGTGTGACATTAGTGAGTGTGGTGACAGTTGGCACGTACCTTCCAAAGTATTGGTTTGCAATGTGTTCCCGTCTCAGTCTGCCTTGATTTGCGATGCTTCTATCCCCATGATGGCGATGTGGTAGCTCTTGCTCTTCATCCTCCGAATCAGGGTCTTCAGAGGTAAGAGGTAGCCCACGTCTGGTGGCAATGTTGTGCATTATTGCGCATGCAACAACAATCTTGAAAGCTGTTATTGGAGTATACTGGAGGGCACCTCCACTTCTGTGGAGGCATCTGAATCTTGCTTTCAGCAGTCCAAAGGCCCGTTCAATGATATTTCTGGTCCTCTTATGGGCACTGTTGTATCGCCCCTCTGTCTCATTGCTGGATGTTAAGTACGGGGTAAGTAACCATGGTTGGAGTGCATATGCACTGTCACCTGTTTGGCAAAAATGTACAATATTAGCTGGGTAGAGATGGATTCCACATTGACCTGTGTGTATGTCTGTAAGGTGTATTCAGCTATACCTAGGAGGTATCTGTCTCCAAACTCCCCACGTTCTAGGCGTTGGTGTATCCCACTGTGCCTAAAAATGTAGGAGTCATGAGTACTCCCTGGAAATTTGGCAACCATGTCAGTGATAACATAATGGGCGTCACATACCACCTGGATGTTGAGTGAGTGGGTAAACTTCCTATTGCGGAACAGATATTCCAGGTTTGCAGGAGGGCATATTTGTATATGTGTCCCGTCTACACACCCTATGACATGGGGGAAGTTGGCAATCCTGTAGAATTCCAACTTGGTGCTGTTGATTTCTGCCTCATTCCCGGGTAGGTATATGTATCTGGACATGTGTGTGAGTATGGCATCTAGGAATGCTCTTAAGAACCGTGAGAGTGAACTTTGGGATACCCCACCTGCCACGGCAATGACCCCCTGATAGCTACCCGAGGCCAAGAGGTGCAGTGAGCAAAGCACTTGCACATGCGTAGGGATGGCGCAGCCGCGCACAGTCTAGCGTTGTAGCTGTGGTTTGAGTAATTCTATTAAATCTAGTATAGGTGCACTGCTGAGTCTATATTTATCATAAATCTCCTCCTCAGTTTGTTGGAAAAGTGTCTGCCTGGTTCTGTATATCTTCTCCTGTCTCTGGCTCCTCCTCCTCCTCTGCTGTGCGGCGTGGGCTCTCCTCCTCGTTCCTATCACATATATCCCCGCCATCTTGAGTAACCCAGGTGCCTTCTGGGTCTCCTTTTATACTTTGGTACTGGTTACTACCTGCTCTGAGTTAGTGGTAAATTGGAAGTGCAAAATGTTTTTTTTTGCGACCAGTCGCAATTTGCGAGTGGCTATTGCATTTGGGTGGCGACTCGCAAATTGCGACTTGCTATTTGCGAGTTGCAAAATGGGGTCGCTATTTTTGCGAGTCGGTAATGGCTCGCGACGCATTTTGCGAGTCGGAAATGAGATTTTTGCATCCCATTTCCGATTTTGCAGGGTCGCAAATTGCGATTCGGGCCATTTGCGACTCGCAAACGTTTCCTACATCTGGCCCTTAGTCTCTTCTTAACTTTGCAAAAGTGGTTTTTCAACTTGTGCTTATCAAATCTTGACCGTTTTGACCTTAATTTAATGAGATAACTATCCTATATTTTTCTAAACCGATGTGGTGTATTTCAGTGGTGTTTTCACTGAGTTATTGCATGATGTATTACACAGATACTGTCATGCCGCGGCGGCCGCAGCACTTGCCGCGGCCGCGGGCTCAGGTTGCCGCGGCGCGCCACTCCATTTACACCGCGGCCGGCGCGTGGGCCGCGGGGGATGCCGCGGCTGGCGCGCGGGCCGCGGGGGATGCCGCGGCTCGGGCGCAGGCCGCGGATGCTCCAAGGAGCTTGATTAGGGGTCGCGGCACTCGCCGCTCCCCTTTCTTTAAGTTCTGCCATAAAGGCAGACGCGGCAGGGCTTGAGACCCCGAAGGGGTTTCAGGCCTGACCGCGTGTAGCGCATTATGCGCGTTTACAACTAATCTCTGCATTCTGCTTTGCACACCTGCTCACCACTTACCATGTCTCCAGTCAAAAGCCGAACCCTTGCACATGGTGGTATTTTTGTACCTGCCTTTTCCCTTCCCAGCATGCTGAGCACTTCCTCTCCTCCCAGCATGCATTATTTTTCTTCTTTAGGTGCATGTACCTGATTCACTATTGCATTCTTTTCCCCAATCCAAGATGGTGGTATTTCTACTTCCTGTTTCCTACTTCCTGCCTGGGGGTATATAAGGGGAATTCAGCTGCTGGTTCATTGCGTTGCAACACTCCTTGGTGGTAGTCACGCTCCGATTGATTTCCTCCTGCGAATCCAGTGTTTCCTGACCTGTCTTTGTTCTCCAGTCTTCCTGATCTTCAGTCCTAACGCCTTGGTGTCCTCCTTATGTTTCAGGGAGTTCCTGTGGAGGTTTTTTACCCTACTGGGGTTTTTCCTCTGGGACTCCTTCTGGGGGGCACGGACTGTAGTGGTTTGCTCTTGCCAAACAGCACCGTGGCTACCGGAAGGGGTCGCCCCTACCTCGGCCAGAGCAGAACCTGCCGGAACCGGTGACGTTCCCCTACGCTTCTCAACCTCGACGGTGAGCCCATTGAAAACCGTGACAGATTGCAACGCCCAAAACTCCAGTTGCAGTCCGGTATCATGGATAATCCAGTGGCAAACACGGAACCTACGAGCCAGACCCTGCTTATGACGATACAACAACAGGCTCAAGAACTCCAACAGTTACGTACTGAAAATACCGTCTATCGACAAGCCTTTGCATCCAGGACCACAGATGTCCCCTCAGTAGCTGCCACTACACCTCGTTTTTCCGGAGATCCTAACAAATTAAAAGAATTCCTGGATGCCTTGACGGTTTACTTTGCTTTTCGCCCCTCGCAATTTCTACAAGACAAGACCAAGGTGGGGTATTTGATTAGTGCCTTATCGGGGCCAGCCTTGGCTTGGGCCACCCCTCTAGTAACCAGAAACGATCCCTGCCATTCTAATTATTCCACCTTTATCACTACTTTTAAACAGATGTTTGAACGCCCTGGACTCGAGGCGTCCGCAAAAGAAGCTCTTTGCGAAGTTCAACAAGGGAATCAAGATGTATTACAATACATCACCCGTTTCAGACAATTAGCAGCAGAAACAACTTGGGTGGAACGTACCTTGGTGACACTGTTCCGTAGAGGTCTCAGAGAGGACATTAAAGATGAACTAGTGCACTCTGCTAGAATAGAGAACCTTAAAGGATTGATGGACCAGGCTCTGACGATAGAATATCGGTTAAATGAACGAAGAATGGAAAAAAAGAAGAGTCGTTTGCCATCGCACTCAGTACCGTCTCGCTCTTTCTCTCATCGTACCGAGGAAGTCCGTCCTGAACCTAAGGGGAATACCGAGGAAGAACCAATGCAGCTCGAGGACCTTTATCAGCCAGTGAAAGAGAACATAGACGAAGGAAGGGGCTTTGTCTATATTGTGGTGCAGCTGGTCACCTAATTCGCACTTGCCCCATTCGTCCAACCAAGCCCTTGGGAAACGCCAACTCCCGTCCCCAGTAAGAAGGGTGAGGACGGGATATCGTGACATACCTTCTATTTGTTCTTCCAGGGAGGAAGGAACTGCCCTTTTTCTCTTACCAGTTATCCTTCATCTAACTGATGGCCAGGAAGAAAGAACCTTGGCCTTATTAGACTGCGGAGCCAGTGGCATCTATTTAGATGAAGCCTGGGCCAAAGAACGACAGATAGCACAAATACCTAAGGAAGTACCAGAACAGGTACATACCGTGGATGGGTCACTCTTGGCCTCTGGACCTGTACAATATACTACCCCTACCTTCTGTCTACAGTTTGGAAAACACCAAGAAAATCTTTCGTTTGATTTAATTTCATCACCACACCACGTCATGATCCTGGGCATTCCATGGCTCACACAGCACAATCCTTACATTAACTGGGAAACAAAAACCATTTCCTTGTCTTCTCACTTTTGCCAACACCACTGCTATCACGCCGGGGATTATTGGTCCCCAAAAGGTCTCTCAACAGCAACTCCTAAGGTGGGATGCTCCATTAACGTCCTACAGGGAGTTCCCAGGCATTATCAGGATTATGCCGATGTATTCCAGAAGCCAGAAAAACCTGAACTGCCACCCCACAGAGAATACAACTGCGCCATTCCTTTAGAACCAGATACAGTGGTTCCTTTTGGGCGTATGTACTCCCTCACAGAACCGGAGAAACAGATTCTAAAGGAGTATCTTGATGAGAACCTACAAAGCGGGTTGATTACTCCCTCTTCTTCACCTGCCGGGGCTCCTCTTTTCTTTGTACCAAAGAAAACTAAAGATTTGCGTCCTTGTATCGATTTCAGAGGGTTAAACAGGATCACTATTAAAGATCGGTATCCGTTACCCCTCATAAAGGACATCTTAGAAGCAGTCAGAGGAGCAAAGAGATTTACCAAGCTGGATCTCCGAGGAGCCTACCATCTTCTAAGAATAAGAGAAGGTGATGAGTGGAAGACCGCCTTTAGAACACCTTTTGGTCACTACGAATATAGAGTAATGCCATTCGGGCTTACTAATGCCCCTTCCATTTTTCAAAGGTTCATGGATTCTATCTTTTCTGATCTTTTGCAACAAACAGTGGTGGTGTATCTTGACGATATTCTAATCTTTTCTGTTCATCCAGAAGAACATTCCAAGCACGTTCGCCAAGTCTTAGAGAGACTCCGACAACATCATTTATTCTGCAAACCTGAAAAATGCGAATTTGATCAGACGGAAGTAAAATACTTGGGGTATTGCATAAACCAAACCGGAGTCGCCATGGATTCAGACAAGGTGCAGGCTATATTGAATTGGCCATCTCCTTCTTCCATCAAGGAGACTCAGTGTTTTTTGGGACTAGCCAACTTCTATCGACAGTTCAAAGCAGACTTTGCCCAGAGAACCAGCTATATTACTCAAACCCTTAAAAAAGAACACCTAAAGAAGGGTTTTTGTTGGACACAAGACGCTGAGTTAGCCTTTCAGGAATTAAAGAAAGCCTTTATTCAAGCCCCTATCCTACGACACCCAGACACCAGCAAGCAATTCATTGTTGTTGCAGACGCCTCAGAAAGGGCCTTTGGAGCTGCCTTATTGCAAAGACAAGACGATGATGATTTAGAACACCCTGTATTTTACCTATCACACATTTTATCTGATTCCGAGCGGAATTATTCCGTGTTAGAACGTGAATTACTCGCTTTAAAAACCGCGTGCACAGAATGGAGACACTTTTTGATGGGATCAAAGGAACCTTTTGAAGCCCGGACAGATCACAGAAATCTACAGTGCTTAAGAAACTTTCAGTGTCAAAATAGCCGGCAGGCTCGATGGGCTTTCTTTTTCAGCCAATATGACTTCTATATCACTTACATCCCTGGTTCTCAGAACATCCTGGCGGATGCCTTGTCCGACGTTATCCTGAGTGCAGCGATTCTACTGTTCAGAACTTATTTGACAACAACAAGATCATTGGGGTAGCACAGACTTTTTTAGACCAAGTCAAGTCCGAATATGCCCGTCTAGACGAAACAGAACTGAAAGAGTTGCGTCCGCAACTGCATACAGATCATGGCTATTATTATCATGACAAGGCCCTGTTTTTACCCACTAAAATAGTACAAACTGAAGCTTTACATATGTGCCATGATTCCCCTATCGCAGGTCATCGAGGAATGAAAGCAACCCAAGAACTTTTGCTGCGCTCCGTCTGGTGGCCAACTCTCAAGGCTGATACTGAGACATATGTATCTGCCTGTCCTATATGTGCTCAAGCTAAGACACCCCGTACCAGACCAGTAGGATTACTCCGTCCATTACCAGTTCCCCCCGGCCCATGGCACACCATCTCCACAGATTTTATGTGCGCATTACCTTCCTCAATGGGAAACCACGTAATAATGGTAACCGTGGACTCCTTCACCAAAATGGCTCACTTCACGGCCTTAAGAAAGTTACCAACGGCTAAGGAATTGGGTCAAATCTTTACTCAAGAAATCTTTCGGCTTCATGGGTTACCTCAGGTCATTATATCGGATAGGGGTCCTCAATATATCTCCCGTTTCTGGAATCAATTTTGTAAGACCTTGGGAATCAAGGTGGCCTTGTCATCCGGGTTCCACCCTCAAACCAACGGGCAAACCGAACGACTCAATCAGGGTCTCGAACAGTACTTACGTAGCTTCTGCAATGCTACACAAAGTAATTGGGCTACCTATTTACCGATTGCAGAATTCTCGTATAACAACTCTCTACACAGTGCCTCAAAGGTCTCTCCTTTCTATGGCTCCTATGGTTTCCATCCCAAGACCTTCCCAACTCCCCTGAGAGATAACTCCAATCTTCCTGCCATCTCCTCCTATGTTCGACAGCTACGGGGTATACAACGAATTATCCATTCCAACCTTGTGGCCACTAAGTTCCGCATGAAAAAGATAGCAGATAGAAGACGTTGTGCGGCTCCTCAATATCAGGTTCATGACAAGGTCTGGCTCTCCTCTAGATTCCTACCTCTCCGACTCACTCAGAACAAATTCAAACCTCGCTTTTATGGCCCCTTCCTAATTCTCAAAAAGATCAACCCTGTGTCTGTGCGTCTTCGCCTGCCCCGGACGTGGAAGATCCACCCCGTATTCCATGTCTCTCAATTGAAGCCTTACCGTCCCGATCCTTTTCATAGGCACTTACCCTGTCCCCCTCCGCTGTTGGTTGATAATGTACCTGAGTACGAGGTTCAGGAAATCTGTGACTCTCGGTTTTTCCATGGGCGCCTCCAATATCTTATTCATTGGAAGGGATACCCTATGAGTGAGTGTTCCTGGGAAGATGCTCCTTCAGTTCATGCTCCTCTTTTGGTCCGTCGCTTTTTTCGTCTCTTCCCTCACAAACCTGGGGCCTCGGGGGGGGGGCATACTGTCATGCCGTGGCGGCCGCGGCCGCGGGCTCAGGTTGCCGCGGCGCGCCACTCCATTTACACCGCAGCCGGCGCGTGGGCCGCGGGGGACGCCGCGGCTGGCGCGTGGCCCGCGGGGGATGCCGCGGCTCGGGCGCAGGCCGCGGATGCTCCAAGGAGCTTGATTAGGGGTCGCGGCACTCGCCGCTCCCCTTTCTTTAAGTTCTGCCATAAAGGCAGACGCGGCAGGGCTTGAGACCCCGAAGGGGTTTCAGGCCTGACCGCGTGTAGCGCATTATGCGCGTTTACAACTAATCTCTGCATTCTGCTTTGCACACCTGCTCACCACTTACCATGTCTCCAGTCAAAAGCCGAACCCTTGCACATGGTGGTATTTTTGTACCTGCCTTTTCCCTTCCCAGCATGCTGAGCACTTCCTCTCCTCCCAGCATGCATTATTTTTCTTCTTTAGGTGCATGTACCTGATTCACTATTGCATTCTTTTCCCCAATCCAAGATGGTGGTATTTCTACTTCCTGTTTCCTACTTCCTGCCTGGGGGTATATAAGGGGAATTCAGCTGCTGGTTCATTGTGTTGCAACACTCCTTGGTGGTAGTCACGCTCCGATTGATTTCCTCCTGCGAATCCAGTGTTTCCTGACCTGTCTTTGTTCTCCAGTCTTCCTGATCTTCAGTCCTAACGCTTTGGTGTCCTCCTTTCGTTTCAGGGAGTTCCTGTGGAGGTTTTTTACCCTACTGGGGTTTTTCCTCTGGGACTCCTTCTGGGGGGCACGGACTGTAGTGGTTTGCTCTTGCCAAACAGCACCGTGGCTACCGGAAGGGGTCGCCCCTACCTCGGCCAGAGCAGAACCTGCCGGAACCGGGGACGTTCCCCTACGCTTCTCAACCTCGACGGTGAGCCCATTGAAAACCGTGACAGATACTTTACATATTGCCTTCTAAGTTAAGCCTGACTGCTCTGTGCCAAGCTACCAGAGGGTGGGCACAGGATAATTTGGATTGTGTGTGTCTTATCCTGACTAGGATTGTGGTCCCCACTTGGACAAGGGTGTATACCTCTGCCAACTAGATACCCCATTTCTAACACTGTGAAAATGAACTGGCATGTTTTAACTAGCAGTTAAAGGCCAAGCAACTTCCGCTATGTTTTACAAAATGCTCAAAAAGTTATGAGTAGCTCTTTAATATATAAGCTGCAGGAGTATGTCATAGGAAATATATATTCAACTAGCTAAAAACTGTAATAAGATATTCTGAAAGGAGGCAACATAAGGATGTTGGGCCTTATGGATCAGCACATTTCCCAGTAAACACTTTTCAGCATAAGGTCATATTCCTCACAGAGGGTGGGACCAGGAATTTTCTCCCAGCAGAATTTGTATAGGAAGTCAGATTGCAGAATTCAAAAAGCCCTGTAACATATAAGGCAAAAATAGCTAAGTAAGTTGAAAAGCTATAAGAATAAACATGAATGATAGTCCTTAGGCATGGTGTTCAAAATTAGAACTTTTTTCGTGAGAAAGCGTATGGAAAATGTATAAACTTTGCGTATTTTCCAATGTTTTTCAATCCAATACCTATGTGGGAAAATTGTGACTTTACAGTAAATTACATTCCTTATATCCTTTTTTGATACAGCAAATGGTTCTCTACAATATATTCCACATATTGAAGAAATAGTGTTTTTTCATGATTGCCATAATTGTTCGAAAATGTCCATAATCTGTACCCTTGTGAATTAATAGGTCTATATTAAGTCATCATCATGGAATAATAATCAAACCATAAACAAAATGAATTGCACTCTGCGGATGTGGAAGGTCTGCTGGACCCTATTTAAACTTATGAGTGTGGAAAAATTATTTTTCAAGGGAAAAGAAAAACTTGGAGAGCAAGGAAACTTCACAGTCTCCACAAAGAGCAAAAATTAAGAATCGTGCAAACATTTTGGATGTTAAAAAACTATGCATACCCTCATATCAGCCAACAGATTCTCAGCATAGCATTCGAAATGTTCTTTGTTCAACATGACATTTTCTATTTTTGGGAAAGTAAAGGTTCACATTTGAAGGGGTACGCAATTATTTGGTTAATGTAGAATGGCAAGGCATTAGAACCTGAATCTGAGCATGTTACTTATCAGATCTAAGGAATACTAACACCATACTTTTAAAAAGGCACTCCCACTCTTAGTTATACAATATAGCTTTTGTTCTAATTATTTTGAAGATCCAAAGTATTCACAGTTTCCTTTAGTATTTCACATTGGCCCAAAAAATCCATCAACTACATAACATATGCGCCCTCACATTGGTCGGAAATAGTCTTCAAATTTGAGCATCAGTGTGTTTCGCAAGAAGCCTCGGTTCTTCAGGCCTGTAATTCTCTGTCTTATAATCAAATCAATTTCTTAGAAATAACACGTTTCCAGCTAACTACTGTGACATAGGTAGTGCATACGAGTTTTTCAGTTACGCTTTGATATTGCTATAAATATTGGAGGCTTACATAAGACTTAATACAGGGACCTGGTAATCATTTCAAACTCACCATCGTTTTGTATAAGTTGCAAAAGCCTACATGAACATTTATAGTGCGCTGGTAGTTCCGAGACAATGTTGCCAAAGGTATGATGACAAGGCGTTGAACATGTGCTATGCATTCCATGTGTATCTCACAACACTGACACATTTTCATTTTTACTTCAGTGACCTCTTATGGCCTCTTTTTTAATAATATCGAGAAACTGTCTAAAATGTACATCATGTGTCCTAGGGCACAATTCACAAAGATGTTGATATAACTTACTCTTGTAGTGCTCCGGGATTACTCCTGAATTCCAGGAGTAAGCCAAAAGTAAAACACAAGTAACCCTGACTTACTCCTGCAATTCAGGTGTAATCCAGGGGTACAAGTGGAGTAGGTCACACCTAGTGACTGCAAATTTATAGTGGATTTGGCCCATACACTTTAATTGTGACTTTAAAAGCGATTCTACTGTATACTAAACCTTTAAGCATTATGAGTCTCGTTACAGGGAGGGTTGTAACGGAATAGAAGCCAAAATAATCAGATTCTGGCCTCCTTGTGCAGGACAGTCTCTTCATGATCCCAGTTGGAAACCCCTTAGCGGTATGCCAGTCGCCGTGGGACCAGCAGCTGGGTGGCATCAGAAGGCCCACAATATTTCAAGTGGGGCTTCTGGCCCTGTATCTTTCTCTTCTTTCTTGCATGGGATTGGATTGCAAGACATGTCATTTCAAGGTAGAAAAGACAACAATAGCTCCAGCACACCTGAAGAAAACTCAGGGGCCCTGGTTTTTGAACAACAACTCTTTGAGGTTTTGTCTTTGAAAAATTAAACATCACTGATGTAAGACAGTGAAAATCACGACTGGTGCTGGTGCACCCTGCGCACCACAGCATTGCTGCCAGGTCAATTATGAGCTGCGTCAATGTTGTAGGCCGTTTCCTGCTGGGCCAGGAGGAGGAAACTCTTTCCGCCCACTGACCCAGTGGGTAACTCTTAATGGGGCCTGCGGGAAGGGGTCCACCCTGGCGGTAACCTGAACGCAGGAGTTTGGCGGACAGCCTTTTAGATCTACCAAATGCTTAATGACCCCAAAAGAGTGTCTATAATAAACAGTAAAACCATGCATCCAACACAAATCGTGGACTACATACATGAACAAGTGAGCATGTGACGTTGTAGGAAGGTGACCTCACATTTAATTTTAATTTATTTATTTTAATGTTTATTTGTGTGAATGTGGGTGGGTTTATCTAGTGTTTTCACAACTTTTTGAAATCAGAGTATATTATTATAAAAAAATGTATCCAAAGAAATAATACAGCCGAATAGTGTTTTCCAATATTTATAGAAAATGTAGCTATTACAGCCGCATGGCTGGAGAGCTGGTCCATTTCCACCCTGGCATGTGTCGTGTACTAAGCAGGGCAGACAACCACAGGAAATGCATGTACTGTGCCTCCTGTAAACACAATCTCCTCTCAGGATGGATGGGCCAGCAAAGAGAGTGGCTCCAAAATATCACCTTGCCAGTGAGTGTCCCTTTGAACTGCTCGAAATTCTGAAGGCCTGGAACTTCTGAGAGCTGTCTGAAGTGATTCTGTTCTTATTTCTTCTGTGTGTGTTTATTTCCATTTGCCAATAAGGAACTGATGAAAAACATGACCATTGTATGGTTGATACATGGTTAAGAGGTGTCATGGGTGCAAGATTTGCTAGGGCAAGGTTTATTTTGCTTGCATTACTAAAAAAATACTAATAACATAGGGGTGTGAGGTAGAGTTTGGTGGGTGGGATACTGTGTCACAAATGTTACCATTATCCTGTCCACTGCATTACAAGAGCATTATACCCACTTGTAATATGGCGTACAGGATATCCATCACATTTATGATGAGTACTCATTTGCCAAACTGCAAATCAGGCTCATAATTTGCAGTTATTGTCTGTATGACCACTTCATCTTCACCGTCGTCTAGAATGTTGGAAGGGCTGTGTAACAGTCACTCACATATTCACTAAGGGACTTATTTATGGGGAATTGGTGTAGCGCAGCGCTGCAAGTCTTCTTGTGGCGCTGCCCTAAACGAATATGAAAGGGCAGCTATGCACCATATATATGCAATAGGTGCATTCCTGTCCTTTCCCCCTGTGCTGATGCAGGATTGACTGCCTAGCGCCAACACAGCCACCCCTGCATGCAGTTGCAAGCAGAATTATTTTTGTAGAGGAAGGGGCACCTTTTTGCCCAAGAACAATCCCGATGGGCATTTTCCTTTTTCTATGTGTGCTGCAGAATGCAGAGGAAAGAGGAAAAAAACGAAGAGAAATTAAAATATTTCTCTTTGTTACGCCTGCTCTGGGCAGGTGTAAGATTTTGGTGCCACCATAGTTTTATGTAATTAAATAAATCTGGAGCAGCGTCAAACTCCATGGGTGTTGGGTGGGAACAACTGCAACACCCATGAAACTCCTCCCTGGCGCAAAGGTAAGGCAACGCAGTGACTTGAACTGCTTTGTCTCACTCCACGCGTATGAGGCCATTCAAAGCCATGAAAAGTGGCTTTGCATGGCCTCATAGATATGGTTGAGATGCTTGAACCTCCCGAGCGTCAAAAAAATTGAAGCTTTGGTGACACAAGCCTCTCATAAATATGCCCCTAAATGCCCCTCTCACAAGCAGATATGACCCACTGGGCTCCAAATACAGAAACAATGAAGTTCACATTAATACTGCAAAAAAAATAGAAGTGCTTATAGGATGTGTATTCAAGATAAAGGGATGCATATATCACAAATATTAAAGGACTATAATTGTCATAATACATACCACTTAATCTTGTTGGACATCTGAATGGAAGCATAGAGTAATATGTGCAGTTCAAGTAAACTTTTATATAGAACATGTAATAGTAATGCTTCTGTTTACAGATTTTAGATGCTGGGCTAGCAATATTTAATCATATTATGGTGCTTGTACCTAGGGCTTTTTCAAGGCTTTCCAAAATCTTACATTAATAATTTGTTAATCATGGGAATCACTGGAATATGATTGTTGCTTCCCTTCCCAGCCAAAATCATCAAGAAGAACATCAACAGACAATTCTCGGACCACCTAAAATGCCACAAACTTTAGGACGATTCATAATCAGAATTTCAAAACAATCAAAGCCCTTATTGTGGCCACAGATAACATACATACCATGCTTGACCTATCCACCACTTTAGACACTGTCTCCCACCACACACTTATCACCAGGCTACACACAAAGGAAATACGAAGACTAGCACTCAAAGGGATAGCTTTCTTCCTTGCCAGAAGAAGACAACAAGTAAGGTCTCTCCATTCACATCAGAACTCAAGGACCTCATCTGCAGAGTCAGGCAGGGATCATAATTCAGCCCCACACTTTTCATCATATACATGACTGCTCTGGCAAACATCATCAGATGCCACGGAATGAACATCATCTCCTATGCCAATGGCACCCAGCTCATTTTTTCCTCTCAGACGACACTGTCACCACCAAGACAAACTTCAAACAATTCATGACCAGCGTGGCCAACTGGATGAAAGAAAGCTGCCTCAAGCTAAACATTGACAGAATTGAAGTGCTGACCTTCAGGAACAATGGCTCACTTTGTGACACCACCAGGTGACCTGCGGATCATGGACCCACACCCACCCACCCGACCAACATTGGAACCCAGGCCTCATTCTGGACACCAACTTCATCATGAAGTCCCAGGTCAATTCTGTCACCTTCTCATGCTTCCACATCTTCTACATGTTACGTAAAATCTTCAAGTGGCCCCCACTGGGCACCTGGCATCCTTTCACACAAACCCTAATTACAAGCAAATTGGACTACGGCAGTGCACTCTGCGCTGGCATCTAAACCCATCTCCTTAACAGCCCTCAAACCATCCAAAATGCCACTGCCATACTTGTCCTTGACCTACCATGCTGAACCCACACCACACCACTCCTCAGAGAGTTCCACTGGCTCCCCATCCACAAGCGCTGCCAGTATAAACTTCTCACATATGCATTCAAGTCCTATGCAACACAGGGCCTGCATACCTCAATCACTGGCTTCACTTCCACCAACCCACCAGACGCCTTTGCTCAGCATCACTGTCACTCACCCCCTCCCACATCCCCAGAAGCAAATTGGGATGTCGATCATTTTCATAACAAATGGCCAAATCCTGGAATTACCTCCCCAAACACATTAGGTCCTCTCCTCACTTCTTGAATTCTGCAAGAAGCTAAGGACCTGGATAATCTTCTTGTGGCACCATTGAGTTTGCCTGTATTCAGGCCTGGCCTCACCACATGCCTACACTCACCTGCTCAACATCTGTATACCCTCACATGTGACGTGACAAGTAGCTCTCTAAAAATCCACCTTACATTACATTACCTTACAATTTAAGTCATAGTCACACAGAAGCTTCCTGAAGTGACCTTTAAGCATATATTGTAGTATGATTGCTATATAGAAAAAACAAGTCTGTCTGTCAAGATAATTTCAGTGTCGGTGAGGTGCATAGTAAGAGGAATCTGGGATGTTTCGGAAAACACATTTTCAGATACCAGTCAAATCTTATCTTGTTAGAAGGACCGGTTTGTCCAAACTAATCTCACACAGTCTGATCACATAGTATGTGATCTGAACGCATTAGATTAGTTCCGATATCATGCCTGCACTATTATGAAATAGATAAAGTACCCCATGCCCTACATCATAAGGATATTGCAAGTCACTCAGGAGTTCCATAACCATATGGCTGAATGAAGCCGAAGGTAGAATTCCTTTATAAGGTTTTGGAACTATGAGGTGACTTGCACTGTCCTTAATATGTATGCAGGGTGTACTTTATCCCGTAAAATGCATCACTTTTCCCATAAAACACTTAAAACCTTGGCGTGTAGCACTTTCATTTGAAAGTGCGAGCATGTTTGCAAAAGAATTTAAAAAAACCTTCAGTGCAAAATTAAACACATGATAACTTGTTATATATTTGCTGCAAACAGATGTCAGAAACATTTCAATACAATTAACCTTGTTTTTAGAAAAAAGCTGCAGTACCTGGAATGTGCAGAAACATGCAAAAAAAAGAATCAAGCTTTTCTCTATCTAAGGGGCACACAAAATCAACTTCTTCTCTCTGCTTGTCAGAAGAAAGAAAATACAAGTTTGGCTGTTTTAACTTAAACTATGCTCCATGACCTGACCTGGGTTTTACCTTGGCTGCTGGCTCTGGCAGTAGGCTTTCGGGTATCAGAACTCGACTGTAATAACTCATAATAGTTGAGTTCTGGCATAATTTCTTTATAATCTGCCACTTGGTGTGTCACAAATTGCCTATTATAAAGAAGTTAGACACAGAAGTTTATACAGGAATTGCAGAATCTCATGTATAATAAGTAAATTATAGTCCATGACAGTTCAAATAAGGTGGATGGGATATCTGCCACCTTTATGGGAAGTAACGTTTGCCAAAGTAAATAAGGCCCTTAATCTTCTCTACAGTGCAAGCATTTCACCCTCTCCTTGCATATTGCATAATGGCAATTATGTCAATGTAGGTATTTTGAGAGTCTGTAATCATGATCATTTCTTATTTTGATTTCCTCCTACCTAACCCCTTCACACACACTGTCAGATCTGTAAGGATAATTTAATGAGCTTTCTGAGTAGTTTAAATAAAAACATTGCACCATTTTTACTACAAGATAAGCTTGACAAGTATTTACTCATAGGACACCCAGAACCTTCCACAATGAAAATAGTGTTGGGGGATTGTCAATGTAGAAACACAGCAACATTAATTTTCTATGTGTTCCACTTTTAAATACCATGCACCCTACCTAGTTAGCTACAAGGCTCCATAGCGCAACTTATTCAAATATAAAATGACGTTTTTTCTTCTGTCAAAAGGTTTATTTTAACATGTCATATTGTAGAGACACACACACACATCAGTCCGACAGAATACAGCCACATACACAAATCTTCCAGACCAAAGGCCAGTGATAAAGTGGTGGTCCCTAAACCCATACCGTTACGCCAACAAAACAACGCCCATCATATTTTGACCCATGAATCACCACGCCGGACATTCAACTGTGGTAAACCATTGGCGGTACATACCACCGTGCTCAGAATAGACACCTATATACAAACAACACCACATTGGCCAATACTAAAAAAAACACAGCTGACAACCATACACACACCACACCCAACCACCCACAGCACTATTAAACACACACCCACATTACCCACAACCCTTTACAAACAACAATTACTGCCAGGAGACGGAGATGAAGAGCACAGGGACAACTAGACACACACACCACTTACACCCATCACACACTCCACATCACACACACCCCCACATCACCCAACACACCCTCACCAACACACATCAGACCACATCCAATGGCACCACAAAGGCACCCCCGTTTCTCTGAGGAGGAGTTAAGGGTCATGGTGGAGGAAATTGTCAGGGTAGAGCCACAGCTCTTTGGAGCACAGGTACAGTAGATATCTATCGCAAGGAAGATGGAGCTATGGCGGAGAAGCATGGACAGGGTCAATGCCGTGGGATAGCACCCAAGAACAAAGGACAACATCAGGAAGAGGTGGAACGACCTACGGGGGAAGGTACGTTTCATAGCAGCAAGGCACCGGCTCGCCATACAGGGGACTGGCAATGGATGCCCACCTCCTCCCTCACAACTCACAGCATGGGAGGAGCAAGTACTGGCAATACTCCATCCTGAGGGACTCGCTGGAGTAGCCGGAGGACTGGACACTGGTAAGTCAACATTTACTAATCATCACCCCCATGCCTGCATGCCATCTCACACCCTCACCCTCACTCCCATCACTCCACTCCATCCCACACACTGCACCTACACATATGACAAACCCCAATGCCAAGCCCTGCATGCCATACCAATGCATGGACACCCCTCCCAGCCTTGCATGGCCACCCATCACTAAAGCATGCACATCATAGGGAAAGTAACAATCCCACAATACATCACCATACACAAGCAAAAGCTGGCAGGGCAACACCAACCATAGAGGGGAAGCTACGGAAGTACAAATATCATACACTTGAAGCATAATACATCATTTACATCCCCACAGGTACCCCAGCCAATGTCATTGGAGAGGAGGTGCCGCCACTATTCACTCCCCCAACAAAAGAGGCTCCCAGTGACTCTGGACTTCTGGATATGGAGGAGCTACCTGGCCCATCTGGGACCAGTGGACAGCCGGTCACCTAAGCCCCCTCACAGACCACCACAGAGCCTCCCCCATCAGGATCCAACACCACAGTACCCACCCAGCGTACCCACACCTCTGTCCTCAGGACACGTCAATCAGAAGTGTGCCCACCTGTACAGGGACCCCAGGCCACACCTCGCCCACAAGACAATCAGGGACCTGGGGTCAGTGGCAGTGAGCACACCGTTCAGGGGAGAGAGGCACAGGCCAACAGGGACACTGGGAGGACTGCTGTGTGCCAAGGGGAGGACAGGACCAGGGAACCGACTCTCCAGGAGGCACTCTCCGAGATCCTGGGAGCCTACCAACGTTCCCAGGACACGATGGGCCAGATCCTTGACAATGTGCAGGAGAACAGGCGGCTGTAGGAGGGACAGTATCAGGGGATCAGGGAGGACTTGCAGGCCATTAACACCACCCTGATCTCCATATCAGGGATGCTAGCAGACATGGCCAACATCATGAGGGAGGCAACAGCACACCAGTGGACAACTACCACTAGCCAGTCATCTGAACAGCCCTCCACTTCCGCTGCCGGTAGTGGCCAGGAGGCCCTGCCACAGGACCCACAGGCCACCAGCATCCCTCCCCCTGCAGAAGGTGAACCACCCCACAAACGTTCCCTGCGACCCAGACAGAAGCCAGAGACACTTGCCAAGACCACCACCAGGAAATTAGACTCTCCTGATTGTTTCCCCTTGTGTCCCACCCAGTCACCTTGTCCAATTTGAACTGCCATTTCTCCCCTTCCTATGTCCCCTTGGACACTGCACCTGTGCTACAAACAGATTGGAACAATACCCTGGACTTTCCTCCATCATCACCCCATTCCATTGCACTTTCCTCTCAATTTCTTAGCACTACAATAAACACCCTTGGATAAAACTCGACTACTAGTATTTTATGTATTGCAAATTTGTAATGATTGAAACAGTTACATCCATTGCAAATGAACTGTACATAGTGAGAGCATAGAATGAATGACCTGTTGCTACCTGTAGTGATCATATCACAACATTGATGTCATATCACCAACATCTATAAAATGATAATCCATAAGTGACAGTAAGTAGAGGGAACAAGTGGGTAATGCCAGCATGCCACTGCCACACAGAATACACCAATAGTCATAGAAATGTGAAGTTGCACTGTGCACCTGTGTGTCATTGGATGTACTGACGGATCAATACATCCTCATTCTCTGGCTCCTCATACTCACTGTCCTCAGGGTCCACTGCTGCCGCAGGGGCATCTCCAGTATCATCCTCCTGCAGAAAAGGTACATGTCATCTGAGGGCCAGGTTGTGCAACATGCCACTCCTATCCCTCAGTAAATTATCCTTACAGATCTGACAGTGTGTGTGAAGGGGTTAGGTAGGAGGAAATCTCAATTATGCTTCTGGTTCTCCAATGTGCCTCATTATAACGTTCTTCAGCCCTTGTCCTGGCATTCCTCACAGGGGTTAGCAGCCACAATAGGTTTGGGTAGCCAGAGTCACCTGCAAGTATTGAGGGAAAACATTTAGCCACAAACCCTATCCTATTTGGCTAACAGCAGAGGCATACACCATCATACACTGGTGGGGACCAAGGCTCACCTATAAGCCACACCCTGTGCCTCTGTAGTTGGGCCATCACATTTGGGATGCTGCTATTCCTCTGGACACAGGCATCATGCACTGACCCATCATTGACGTGGGAGAAGTACTGATCCACCAGGAACACCATCTGCACATTCATGGAGTGGAAACTCTTACAATTCCTGCACACCTGTTCATTCTGGCGGGGGGGACAAACACAATATGTGTACCGTCAATTCCCCCGAAAATATTGGGTATATGTCCCATTGCATCTTCACAGTGGCCAAATCTTCCACCTGGGTGAAAGCAAGGTAGCTGCACATGTGTTTTACCAGGGCAGACAAGACTCTTGCCAGCACGATTGAGAACATTGGCTGTGACATGCCTGCTGCCAAGCCCACTGTCACTTGGAAAGAACCTGTTGCCAGGAAATGGAGCACTGATAGAACCTGCACAAGAGGGGGATCCCAGTCGGATGACGGATAGCTGATATCAGGGCAGGCTCCAACTGGGCACACAGCTCTGTGATCGTGGTCCTGTCTAGTCTACAGGACAGTATTATGTGCCTGTCATCCAGTGTAGCTAAGTCCACTAGGTGTCTGTACACGTGGGTATGTCTCCATCTCCTATTCTTCCGCAGCAGTAGGTATCTAAGTGACACAAGAGTGAGTAGGCTGTCACAATTTGAACAACTATACTACAACAGCAGTCCACATCGTGCAATCATGTTTTGGGACAGTATAATTTAAAAGTATGTGCCCATTTATTCTGTGACGCAGCAATTATCGATAGACCTGTTCACCCCCCCCCCTGAAATGGCGACCGCCTGTCCTGTGTGGAGGGAAAGGTGGAAGTGAGGTAATTCCGCTAACATTGTGCGCCGTGGTGGAAAACGGTCGTGAACTGCATTGCAATTCCTCATTGGATAATATTGGGCCCTATAGGGTACAGTGGCCAATAAGGATCTACGCCGGCGGTGATGGTGTACACTGCCGTGGACGTGACCGCCATTTTCTTTATCGTTCCTCACTTGTTTCCTGACCTTCCACAGGAGACCTACACTGCATGTGCTGCTGCGACCTGTGCCTGGAACCTACCATGACACGTGTGACCGGGGAAAAGGCCCCAGACTTAATTTCGGAGGAGTTGGAGCGACTGGTGTACGGACTGCTGTATGGGCCTCCAGACCAGACCAACAGTTGAGTACACTGTGGACACAATGCATGTGGCATGAATGCATGGCTATGTGTGTGAAGGCATCGTGTAGGGGTGGGTTGGGGTTGGGGGAATTGTCTGTTGGCGGTGTACATGCTGCGAGCCGACCTTTGTGTGTACCAATGGTGATGGGATCGGGTACAGTAGGCCATGTGTGTGACAGGCTGGACTGTTTGTTTAATGGAGTTCTCCTGTATGTATCTCCTCTGCAGTTCTGTGCCCTTTAAAAGAAGGGATTATGGCATGCCATCACCAAGGACGTGCGGACCCTGGGGTTCTATGGAAGGGGAGCACCCACTGTCGGAAACGGTGGGAGGACCTGAGACGCTGGGCATGGAAGACCGCAGAGGCACAGCTGGGGAAGGACTTCCTAATGAGGAAGGGGCACCCATCGGACCCTGACCCCCTGATGGCTCATATACTGGCGATGGCGTACCCTGAGCTGGATGGGTGCCTGAGGGAATCACAGCAGCCACCAGGGTGTGAGTACAGTGCGTATAATTACAGCCTATGGCTGGTGGGGGTGGAATCCGGGTGGTGGTGGTGTGTTAGTGGATGCCCCTAAGGCCAGACCAGACATTGTAGCGTGTGTCCTCTGAAGGGTAATGGTTGCATGGCAAATACAGGTAACCTAGCTTGTTAGTATTCACTTTTAGGCAGGGCTGCTTGAGTCCCAGGTGTGATGCAGTTGACGGTGTGTGCTCCTCCTCATGCTTTGGTGATTAGCCATTTCACTGGTAGTGCAATGCATAGTACATAGGCATGTTCCCTGTGTGTGGGGGTGCTGTGTATGTCAATGGTGGTGTTGCAGTCATTGACCCACATGGGGAGGGTACCAAGGACACAGCCCAGCACCTCAGCCAAACATTCCACGGGGACAGTGGTAGCACCACCAACACATGGTGGTAAGGATACCAGACCTATGACACTGCAGGGGAAGAAGCCTGCACCACCAGGGATCAAAGGGAAGAGTCCTGCACCATCTGTGAGGAAGGGTAATGGGCCTGCACCAACTGTGAAGAAGGGGAAGGAGCCTGGATCAGCTGTGAAGAAGGGAAAGGATCCTGCACCAGCTATGAAGAAGGGGAAGGAGCCTGCACCAGCTGTGAAGAAGAGAAAGGAGCCTGCACCAGCTGTGAAGAAGGGGAAGGAGCCTACACCACCAGGCAGAGAGGGGAAGAGCCCATCCACTCATGCCAGGAAGGGTAAGGGATCCCAAACCATGAACAGGAGGAGACAAAGCACTCTACGCCAGTGGAACATGTAAGGATAACACTGTCATCACCACCACCAGCTTTCACAAGGCCCCCACCGCCAGCTGTGGAGATGCAGCCTTCAGTGAGTGCAGGGACTGCCCAGGAGTCTCCTCCAACAACCACCACAATGCAGCAATCAGTGAGTGCAGGGGCTGCCCAGGAGCCTCCTCCAACTACCACCACAGTGCAGTCATCACTGCCGGCGGACGTCATGTAGTCCAGGGTCCTCTGTGCGGGCTGCCCCCTCCAGAACCAGTGGAAAAGACACCCACTCCAGGGAATGTGGCCTTGCACTCTCCAGGACAAAGCAATAGGAATGTTGCCCCCTCCAGAACCAGTGGGAAAGACACCCACACCAGAGACTGTGGCCTTGCACTCCGCAGGACAGAGCAATGGGCATGTTGCCCCCTCCAGAAACCAGTGGCTTGTTCCCACACCCGGCTGAGGTACCCCCCCCCCAGGGTGCCTGCCTATTGGCAAACTGATACTCCTACAGTGTACTATCCAGATGTGGTCAGGATTTGAGTTGGGCCTTATACTGTGCCCTGTGGCCATGTGGGCCCTTTGAACATTGGACTGGGCAGTGTCCTTTTGTGTACATGTGTACATATCTTTTTCATTAACAAATAGAATTATTAATTTTGAATTTGATCTGATTACAATCTCTTTGGTGAATTCCTGTTGTCCTTGTATTATTCTGCCGTTATTCAGGGACAAATTGTTTTTCTTGTGCAGCTGGTTGTGTGTATGGTGTATGTGTGTCTGTTGTGTGTCGTGCGTGTGTGTGTCACTCTCATTTTCCTCTCACCCTCCCTTGTGTGATAGGCAGCTGTACTCACCGTCGTCATTTTCATCGGCGTTGGTGTTCCAGCATAATGCAGAAGATTATCAGGAAAACAGGCCGTTTGGGTTCCATGGCGTCGTGGTTCTTCCCTGGGTTTCCAATGGCGAGTCCTTTCACTTCTGAGCTCTGTTTCCACCAGGCTTTTGTTGGTGTTGGTACAGCCCCGGAAAAGGTGGCAGATTGCAGGGTCAAAATATGGTGGGCGGTACTTCGTCTTCCGCTTGGCAGTTGGAGGCTACCATCCTGGTGGCTGTTGTTTCCACCATGGCGGTTGGTGTGGTACATTGGCTGTCTAAGGAGTTATCACCACCATGGTCATAATTTGGCGGAACTTACCACCAACCTGTTGGCGGTATTATTGCCACTTTATCACCCACACCAGGGTCGTAATGAGGGCCACGGTATTTTGTTGTTTTGGTTTTCATTTACTTATAAAATTATTGTCTATGTTCCTAACCTGGTGTGAAATCTTTTTGTGGTGTTTTTATTGTGTCACTGTGTGTGTGTATTGAGCAGATACTTTGCAGATTGTGCCTACCTCCTCTGTGCCAAGGTTACAGAGGTTGAGCACAGGTTATCTTTTAGAGTGTATCTCAGTTACCCTGACTAGGATTGTGGTTCCTGCTTGTACAGGGGTCATACTTTGGCAATCAGAAACCCAATTTCTAAGTTTGCAGAGAATGTTAGCTATGGTGAAGGCTGTGAACCGAGCTTTGAATTTCGTCAACCTTGTGGCAAAATCTGTGCTTTTCAAGTTTTAATGACAAGGGGCTCTTTTAGAGGTCCCCACATGAGCCAGTATTCAGGTGATTCTTTGACTCCTTTCATCTGTTTCACAATGCAGACACTCAGTCCCCACATGCTGTAATGAACAAACATTGTTCTCCAAGTTGCAGCCAGCTAATAAGATCGTTCCACGTTAATGGGCCTGGGCTTGACTCAGCATACTCCAAAAATATTATGTGAAAAAGTTTTTTAGAGTCATTTAATTTTGAGTCTTGGAATTTACTCACACTATCACAATTAATGTTGATCATTCATGCAATGATATGAACAAAAACAGATTACATTTGTTTGTTTATTATGGATCCGGCAAGATCCGCAGACCTGGGATGACAGGTTGTGGATTAACAGTGTAGACAGATCTGTCTTTTCAATTCTTTCATAGCCACCATAAAACAACTTAAACCAGTGCTTCACAAACTTTTTAGATCAACAACCCACTTTTTAGAACAAGAACTGTTTGCAACGCACCTAGCTTTAATGGATATGAGGTGAACGATTTTTTTATGTAACTAAAGCACTGTGTGGTAGCACATTGTCATTTACAGACAGAGGATTTTCAATTGAAATGGCCACTGAGGGCCAGAAGTAGCAAAGGGTTTTACCCATTCTATGTCTATGGGAAAATGTGTTCGTACATATGGCCCTAAATGTGCAGAGACATATTGTTTTTTCTGAGAAAAATATATTGCACACAAATGATAATGTGTTGAGATCGTGTTTCACTGAATATTTATCATTTGTGCATCACCAAGTAAAGTGTCTTTACTTGTTAACCGCTTCTGTGCTGCGGACGTAATGGTTATGTCCAAACGGCACAGTGCTCCTGTGCTGAGGACGTAACCATTAGGTCCTCGGCCTGGAGCTCGGAGGGAGCGCTAGCGCTTCCTCCATGGGCTTCCCTCCCACCCCCCCAAGGCAGGGATGGAAAGGGAAGCCCTTCCACTTCCACCCCCGACAACACCCCAACCGCCCCACCCCGTGATGTCAGCGCACGATCACGCGCTGACCTCACAGAGGCCGCCGATCGGAAAAGAAATGCAAAACCATTTCTCTTCTGATCATGTGATGGGGGCCTGAGAGGCTTCAAAGGGAAGGAAAGGAACTTCCTTCCCTTTGAAGTCTCTCAGAGCATTTTAGAAGCCGATTGTGAAGCGATCCGGCTGCTAAAATCCCCACTAGACACCAGGGATATTATTTTCTTAGGAAATTAGCATAAGGGGAGCGACCCCTTGGGCAAGGGTTGCTCCCCATCTTTTTCAAGGCCTTTTCTGCCCCCGGGGGGGGGGGGGCAGAAACCTCCAGGCGGCAGGGATATTTTTTTTTTTGTTTTGTTTTTTAGAGGTGGGGAGCGACCCCTTAGGCAAGGGTCGCTCCCCCAGGGGGCAAATTATATTTTGGCCATTTCTGCCCCCCTTGGGTACAGATTGACCTATTTATATGAGGCCAATCTGCCCCCAAGGGGGGAAGAAACCACTAGACAGCAGGGAGTTTTTTTTTTAAATGAATTGAACGCAAGGGGAGCGTCCCCTTGGGCAAGGGTCACTCCCCTGGGGGGCGCAAATTTATTTCAGGCCATTTCTGCCTCCTGGGGAGCAGATCAGCCTATTTCAATTAGGACGATGGGGGCAGAAACTACTAGACACCAGGGATCTTTATTTTTTTGCGTCAATTTGACATAAGGGGAGCAACCCCTTAGGCAAGGGTCGTTCCCCTGGGGGGGCATAGTTATTTTAGGCCATTACTGCCCCTCTTGGAGTTAGATCGGCCTATTTTTATTAGGCCGATCTGCCCCAAACCACTAAGAACCGGGGATTTTTTTTTGTGCCAATTTCAATCAAGGGAAGTGACCGCTTAGGCAAGGGTCGCTCCTCTTGGGGAGCAAATTTATTTGAGGCCATTTCTCCTCCCATTGGGGGCAGATTGGCCTATTTCTATTAGGCTGATAGAAACCACTTAGGCACCAGGGATTGGTGTGTGTGTATGTGTGTGTTTTGTTTGGGAGGGCAGCCCCTTGGGCAAGGGTCGCTCCCCATGGGGGCACATTACTGTTGGCCATATCTGCCGGCTTAATTTTTGGAAGGCCCACCTGTCCCCAAGGGGGACAGAAAGCCCACCAGAGACCAGGGAAGATTTTTTTTTCAAAATAGGAGGTTGGGGGTATGGCGAGACCCCCACCCAAAATAAATGGGGACAAAGTTGTCCTGCCCACTAGTGGGCAGATGGGGCAATTACCCCCGATCCACACCCTGGGCTACTAGATGCCGGGAATTAAAAAAAAAAAAAAAGTGGGGTGGTGGCTACTAACCAGTATGGGCCTGGTTATGCCCACACCCCATCTGAAGGGGGTACGAGTCTTTAAGCTCTCCCCACACACTAAGACATCTTATCCCACGGCAAGCAAGAGAACGTTTGATTCTTTTGGGTTTTCGTTTTACATTTGGGCCATGAGAGCTTGGCTAACTCTCAAAATCGTCCCACTTGGAATGGTGAGGGCTGTACTTTATGGACTTTGGGACGATGCCATGTAGAAAAATCCACAAGACCTAGACACATCTGAAAACTAAAAATCTGGGTGATTCCAGGGTGGTGTGCTTCACAGGCACCCCTCACCATTTTCTTACCCACAATGCCCTGCAAACCTCCAACTTTGCTGGAAATCACACATTTTCCCCATATTTTTGTGATGTACCTTTCCGGAATCTGGAGGAATCCACAAAATTCCTACCACCCAGCATTGTCTCATCTATACTGATAAAAATTCTGCTGCACTTGTCAGCCTAAAAATATTTATTTTTTTCAAACTGCCCTTTTGGACCCGCTTTGGTTCCCCCTCAATTTCGACATGTTTTTAGCTCTTCCCTGTCGCGAGCGCTAGGTCTTCCCACACAAGTGAGGTACCATTTTTATCAGGAGACTTGGGGGAACGCTGGGTGGAAGGAAATTTGTGGCCCCTCTCAGATTCCAGAACTTTCTGTCGCCAAAATGTAAGGAAAAAGTGTTTTTTTGGCCAAATTTCGAGGTTTGCAAAGGATTCTGGGTATCAGAACCTGGTGAGAGCCCCACAAGTCACCCCATCCTGGATTCCCCTAGGTGTCTAGTTTTAAAAAATGTGCAGGTTGGGTAGGCTTCCCTAGGTGCCGGCTGAGCTAGAGGCCAAAATCCACAGTTAGGCACCTTGCAAAAAACAGGTCTGTTTTCTTTAGGAAAATGTGATGTGTCCACGTTGTGTTTTGGGGCATATCCTGCTGCAGGCTCTAGGTTTACCCACACAAGTGAGGTACCATTTTTATCGGGAGACTTGGGGGAATGCTGGGTGGAAGGAAATTTGTGGCTCCTCTTAGATTACAGAACTTTCTGTCACCAAAATTTGAGGAAAATGTGTTTTTTGGGCCATATTTGGAGGTTTGAAAAGGATTTTGGGTAACAGAACCTGGTGAGAGCCCCACAAGTCACCCCATCATGGATTTCCCGAGGTGTCTAGTTTTTAAAAATGCACAGGTTTGGTAGGTTTCCCTAGGTGCCAGCTGAGTTAGAGGTCAAAATCCACAGCTAGGTGCTTTGCAAAAAACAGCTCTTTTTTATTTGGGAAAATGTGATGTGTTCACGTTGTGTTTTGGGGAATATTCTGTCGCGGGCGCTAGGCCTACCCACACAAGTGAGGTACTATTTTTATCGGGAGACTTGGGGGAATGCTGGGTTGAAGGAAATGTGTGGCTCCTCTCAGATTCCAGAACTTTCTGTCACCGAAATGTGAGGGAAAAGTGTTTTTTTGGCCGAATTGTGAGGTTTGCAAAGGATTCTGGGTAACAGAACCTGGTGAGAGCCCCACAAGTCATGCCATCTTGGATTCCCCTAGGTGTCTAGTTTTAAAAAATGCACAGGTTTGGTAGGTTTCCCTAGGTGCCGGCTGAGCTAGATGCCAAAATCCACAGCTAGGCACTTTGCTAAAAACAGGTCTGTTTTATTTGGGAAAATGTGATGTGTCCACGTTGTGTTTTGGGGCATATCCTGTCACGAGCCCTAGGCCTACCCACACAAGTGAGGTACCATTTTTATCGGAGACTTGGGGGAACGCTGGGTGGAAGGAAATTTGTGGCTCCTCTCCGATTCCAGAACTTTCTGTCACCAAAATGTGAGGAAAAAGTATTTTTTTTGGTCAAATTTTGAGGTTTGCAAAGGATTCTGGGTAACAGAACCTGGTGAGAGCCCCACAAGTCACCCCATCTTGGATTCCCCTAGGTGTTTAGTTTTAAAAAATGTGCAGGTTTGTTAGGTTCCCCTCGGTGCCGGCTGAGCTAGAGGCCAAAATCCACAGCTAGGCACTTTGCAAAAAATAGGTCTGTTTTCTTTAGGAAAATGTGATGTGTCCACGTTGTGTTTTGGGGCATATCCTGCTGCGGGCACTAGGCCTACCCACACAAGTGAGGTACCATTTTTATCGGGAGACTTGGGGAAATGCTGGGTGGAAGGAAGTTGTGGCTCCTCTCAGATTCCAGAACTTTGTGTCACCAAAATGGGAGGAAAAGGTGTTTTTTGGGCCAAATTGTGAGGTTTGCAAAGGATTCTGGGTAACAGAACCTGGTGAGAGCCCCACAAGTCACCCCATCATGGATTTCCCTAGGTGTCTAGTTTTCAAAAATACGCAGGTTTGGTAGGTTTCCCTAGGTGCCGGCTGAACTAGAGGCCAAAATCCACAGCTAGGTACTTTGCAAAAAACAGCTCTTTTTTATTCGGGAAAATGTGATGTGTCCTCGTTGTGTTTTGGGGCATATTCTGTTGCGGGCGCTAGGCCTACCCACACAAGTGAGTTACCATTTTTATCGGGAGACTTGGGGAAATGCTGGGTTGAAGGAAATCTGTGGCTCCTCTCAGATTCTAGAACTTTCTGTCACCAAAATGTGAGGGAAAAGTGTTTTTTTGGCCAAATTTTTAGGTTTGCAAAGGATTCTGGGCAACAGAACCTGTTGAGAGCCCCACAAGTCACCCCATTGTGGATTCCCCTAGGTGTCTAGTTTTAAAAATGCACAGGTTTGGTAGGTTTCCCTAGGTGCCTGCTGAGCTAGAGGCCAAAATCTACAGCTAGGCACTTTGCAAGAAACACATCAGATTTCAATGTAAAAATGTGATGTGTCCATGTTGCGTTTCCTGTCGCGAGCATTAGGCCTACCCACACAAGTGAGGTACCATTTTTATCGGGAGACGTGGGGGAACACAGAATAGCAAAACACGTGTTATTGCCCCTTGTCTTTCTGTACATTTTTCCTTCCAAATATAAGACAGTGTGTAAAAAAGACGTCTATTTGAGAAATGCCCTGAAATTCACATGCTAATATGGGCACCCCGGAATTCAGAGATGTGCAAATAACCACTGCTTCTCAACATCTTATCTTGTGCCCTTTTGGAAATACAAAGGTTTTCTTGATACCTATTTCTCACTTTTTATATTTCACAAAATTAATTGCTGTGTGCCCGGTACACAATGAAAACCCGTTGCAAGGTGCAGCTCCTTTATTTGCTCTGTGTACCTAGAGTTCTTGATGAACCTACAAACCCTATATATTCCTGCAACCAGAAGAGTCCAGCAGGACGTAATGTTATATTGCTTTTG